>NC_137346.1:14633134-15833134 GCF_965287045.1 Carcharhinus amblyrhynchos
AAATCAGCAGTAACATTGCATAAGTATAAAGTTCGACTGGAAAGTTAACAGTGGTGTATGGCTGGTAAAATAACACCAGATAATCGGTGGCAGCGAGTTACAGAAAAGGAAAATCATTTATAATTACCATTCGCTACAAATGTTGGGATGGTCCCAATATTTTAATGACAGTTCACAGCTGTCATATATTTCTTGTGAGCTGCTACCTCTATGTGTCCCCAGAACCATCTGTCTGCATTAATTTCTTGTTGAATGATAACGAGTGAACAGAACAAGTAGGGAAACAAAACACACAACCCCGGCCTTACTGTAGTAACGATAGTATTTTCACTTTCTTGGGGTGTTACGGGGTTTGTGTGATTTTTTTTACATTTAAGGGGTCTTGCACACTGAACAAAACTTTTACGTGAAGTAAAATCTTAGCAGTTAAAAAGTGAATATTTTTAGCTTTCCTGGTGCTCTTTTTTGTTCAAAAGAAAATCTTCCATGGGATGTTGGCGACATTGGCAAGGCCAGCTCAATCCTCACTACCCTTATAACAGAGTGGCTTTTGCCAGAGGGCGGTTAAAAATCAATCACATTGCTGTCGGTTAGGAGGCACATTTGGGCAGATTTCCTTCTCTAAAGGAGATAGAATCATACAGTACAGAAGAGGCCATTTGGCCCATTTGTCTGCACCAAACATGAGAAACATCTGACCTCTCACCTAATACCATTTGCCAGTACTTGGCCCATAGCCTTGAATGTCATGACATGCCAAGTGCTCATCAAGTACTTTTTAAAGGATGTGAGGCAACCTGTCTCTACCACTCTCCCAGGCAGCGCATTCCAGACCATCACCACCCTCTGGGATTGAACCAGACGGATTTTGACAACAATCAACAACAGTTTTGTGATCACCATTACCAAGACAAGCTTTCAATTCCAGATTAGTTGAATTGAGCTTAAGTTTCACCAGTTCCATGATGGGATTTGAACCCATGTTCCCAGATCATTGTCAAGACCTCTGGATTACTAGCCCACTATTGGACTTTAACCTGGTGTTGTGAGACATTTTACTGTGTTTACTAGCCCACTGACATTACCACGGCATGGTCATTTTCTCTTTCCTACCTAGCCTTTTTATTTATTTATTAATTTTAAAAATATTTATTCATTCATGGGACATGGGTGCCACTGGCTGGCCTGCACTTATTGACCATCCTTAGTTGCCCGAGGGCAGTTAAAAGTCAACCACATTGTGCTGTGGCTCTGGAGTTACATGTAAGCCAGACCGGGTGATGATGGCAGATTTCCTTCCCTAAAAGACACTGGTGAACCAGATGGGTTTTCCAATAATCGGCAATAATTACATCATCTTTAGTAGATTAATTCCAGATATTCAAATCCAGGTCCCCAGAACATTAGCTGAGCTACTGGATTAACAGTCTAGCGATAATACCACTTGGCCATCACCTTCCCTTTTCGCTATCACATTGGTAACTCTCTTAATCTATCTCACAAGTTCCACACTGACCTTCACTGGGATAAAGTTAAAGTTTATTTATGAGTCACAAGTAGGCTTACATTAATGCTGCAATGAAGTTACTGTGAAAATCCCCTAGTCGCTACACTCCAGTGCCTGTTTGGGTACACTGAGGGAGAATTTAGCATGGCCAGTTCACCTAACCGGCACATCTTTGGACTGTGGGAGGAAACTGGAGCACCTGGAGGAAACACACGCAGGCACAGGGAGAATGTGCAAACTACACACAGACAGTAACCCAAGCCAGGGATCAAACCCAGGTCCCTGGTGCTGTGAGGCAGCAGAGCTAACCACTGTGCAACCATGCCACCCTACTGTGTCACTGTGCTGCCCTACAGCTTGTATATAGCTCAATACAGCAACATCCACTCACCAACTGAGAAAGAAACCTCAACAGCAACTTGCACGCCTTGTTTCACATAATCCAAAAAATACACAAGTACTCCACTTGCTTAAAACACAACCACAAACTTAACCTGACAGAAATTGCCAGACCTACTTGATAATTATTAATTTTTAAGATACTTGTTTAAGAGTTAGGAATTGGTAACATTTGTTTTGATTCTATGATAACTCTGCTGTTAATGTGCATTTGTTTTCTTCCTCCCTTCAGTGTGCGCTGCCAACAGCCAGGCAGGCTTAATCTGCATGAGAGGCAGTGAGTGGGTGTAGGAGATCTTTACAACTGGCCTGTTTTGTCCAGAACTGCTGCTAGTCTGCATTTATTCTTTTAATGATCATCGAATGATCTGCTTATATGTTCGACCCATGTGGACGATGCACAGAAGAGCACACGAGTCGTTACAGGTTTTAAAGTGCCAGTAAATTGAAGGCTATCCCATTAGTAGCCACTGAGGTAGCAGGGCAGCTCCAGAGAGAGTCCAGTAAGAAGTCTCACAACTCCAGGTTAAAATCCAACAGGTTTATTTGGTATCACGAGCTTTGGTATCACAAGCTGAGTGACTCACCTGGTGAAGGAGCAGCCTTCATAGCGAGGGGGATTGAATATAAAAGTAGGGAGGTCTTGCTGCAGCTGTATAGGGCATTGGTGAGGCCGCAGCTGGAGTACTGTGTGCAGTTTTGGGCGCCGCACCTGCGCAAGGATATTTTGGCCCTGGAGGGAGTGCAGAGGAGGTTTACTAGGCTGATACCGGAGTTGAGGGGATTGAGCTATGAGGAGAGGCTGAATAAACTAGGCTTGTACTCGTTAGAGTTTAGAAGAATGAGGGGAGATCTCATTGAGACGTATAAGATGATGAATGGGATGGATAGGATAAAGGTGGAGAGACTCTTCCCGCTCAAAAAAGACAGTAGGACTAGGGGGCACAGCCTCAAGATAAAGGGGAGGCGGTTTAGAACGGAGTTGAGGAGGAACTTCTTCACTCAAAGGGTGGTGAATCTCTGGAATTCTCTGCCCGTTGAAGTGGTGGAGGCTGCCTCGCTAAATATTTTTAAGAAGCGGGTTGATGGGTTCTTGATAAGAGAGGGGATTAAGGGTTATGGGGAGAGGGCGGGAAAGTGGAACTGAGCCACGACAGATCAGCCATGATCTTATTGAATGGCGGGGCAGGCTCGAAGGGCTAGATGGCCTACTCCTGCTCCTATTTCTTAAGTTCTTATGTTCTTATGTTCTTATGTACTCCGGAAGCTCGTGATACCAAATAAACCCTGTTGGACTTTAACCTGGTGTTGTGAGACTTGTTACTGTGCATACCCCAGTCCAACACTGGCATGTCCGTGCCAGAGAGAGTATTTAGAGAGTTTAAGAGCTGATATGTGGAGAAAGTGCTTTGCAAACTATAATGCTGATGGGGGTTGATTGTGTGGCCTGAAAATAGTGCACCTTACTTTCACCTTTTTGCCTTCCCTATTTTAGACAGTTCAAGAGGATTTATTTTCTCACGGCCTTCCAATGGTAATGTACAAAGGGCAGAACTTAATGGAAGTGGGATGAGCATGTTTGATCAGGATGGAATGTGTTGCCAGGTGAAAATTCCACCACTTCCCTCCGCTTTTGTCCAGAGCAGGCAGGCTTGGGGACAGCCTTCCTGCCTGGAATCCAACTGAGGTCAACTTAAAGACCTCATCCAACCGCTGTATGATCAACATCAGGTGAGAGGGTGGGGTGCTCTGCTGCCAGCAAAAACTCTGGTGGAGAGGCCTATATGGGGGTTGATAAATTAAATCCTCCCTTATCATAAAAGCCAAATACTGAGGATGCTGGAATCTGAAACAAAAAAGTGCTGCAAAATCTCAGCAGGCCTGACAGCATCTGTGGAGAGAAAATAGAGCCATCGTTTCGAGTCAGGATGACCCTTGTCGAGCCTGATGGAGTCGCTGTCGCTAGAAATGGAGAAACCGAGAGTAAGAAACCTCTGTCTTTTAAATCGACAATCACCCCTCCCTCCACACGTTGTCCTCAATGGGGCATCCCAGCCTGGACTGGGGAACACACTGCAGTCACCTTTCTCCTGGGGTTCCAAGTTCAGTCAATGTGTTGGGAGCTCTGCGAGGCAGGATTCATGAGACTTAGGAGCAGGAATAGGTCATTTGGCCCCTTGAGCCTGCTCCGCCATTCCATAAGATCATGATTGATCTTTTTGTGGACTCAGCTCCACTTACCGGCCCGCCACCATAATCCTTAATTCCTTTACTGTTCAAAAATGTATCTATCCTTGCCTTAAAAACATTCAATGAGATAGGCTCAACTGCTTCACTGGGCAGGGAATTCCACAGATTCACAACCCTTTGAGCAAAGAAGTTCCTCCTCAACTCAGTCCTAAGTGTGTTCCCCCCTTATTTTGAGGCCATTCCCCCTAGTTCTAGGTTCACCTGCCAATGGAATCAACCTCCCTGCTTCTATTTTATCTATTCCCTTCATAATCTTATATGTTTCTATAAGATCCCCCCTCATTTTTTGAATAACAATGAGTACTCAGTCTCTCCTCATAAGCCAACCCTCTCCAGAATCAACCTAGTGAATCCCCTCTATACCCCCTGCAGTGCCAGTATATCCTTTCTCAAGTAAGGAAACCAAAACTGTACACAATACTCCAGGTGTGGCCTCACCAGCACCTTATATAGCTGCAATGTAACCCGCCATTGAGCAGGATTTTAGGAGTAAAATTCCCCTCATGTGATCCGATTAATAATGATTAGCATTAAACCCCCATGGGCTTCCAGGAAATGGCTGCAGTGGGAATATTATCGGTTTTCCAGCTGGTGGACGCCCCCCCTCCCCGGATCAGAACCATTCAATCCCACCATAACAATTACCTCCAGCACTGCTTAATGAGTGGGACCGTTCTGAGAGTTCCTGCAGCTCTGTACACTTAACCACAGATTTAAACAGAAAAGCAGAGTCCCTTTAATCGCAGCAGCCCTTTAACGGCTCCTGCAGTTCCACACCAACTCCTAGCCCAACCAGCTGAGAGAATACTCCCTGTGCATGTGAACAACACACAGGGAGAGTGTACGGATAATTTGAATGAATGATCCACAGACGCCACTCTGGTTGTTGTTTGGTGCAGCCCATTGATTGGTTGCTGGGCAGCGGTGCTTGTCTGAGCGGAAACTCTTCAGTTCTGTGCCAAAGGCAGTGGCAGGCTATTCAATAATTGGGAACACTGCAGCCAAGTCCAATTCTCCCTTTATCCAATGTCAAATAAACACACTTTCCAGCTGGGTTGATGATCGTAATCAGGACCAGAAATATGGCTTGACATTTTTTCCCCCAATTTTTTTTTTACTCCTGAATCTCAAAGCCAATTGTTGCACCCCTACCATCATCACTGTGACAATCTCTGTGCAAACTGGGGATTGAAGCTGGAGGTTCCTGTACCATGTCACTCAGTCCCATCCCATTCTGGAATCTAATTAATCAACTCATATATCTCAATACAAAATGTTACATTCACTTGCACTTCCTGTCTGCAGAACTTGGCTTCCCACTGGTGTGTTTTTGCCAGACATTCTATGTCCACTTTTTGTTGTGTCCACACACATCCTAAATCTACATTTATATTCAGTTTCTCTCCTGTAAACAGACCACAGTGTACAAATTGCTATCTCTTTATTTTTCATTGGGCTCAGTGCAGTTTACTTCACTGGTAACAGAATCATAGGGTGGAATTTTCCTGTTCCATTCGCCACAGAAACCATAGCGGATGGGACAGAAAATTTGATGGACCATACAAACATCCATTGATCTCAGGCAGGAACTTCTTGGGGCGAACGTAGCCAGAAAATCCCGCCCATAGAATCCCTACAGTGCAGAAAGAGGCCATTCAACCCACCAAGCCTGCACTGACAACAATCCCACCCAGGGCTTATCCCCGTAACCCTATATCTTTCTGCTGACAGTAAGGGTTGATTTACCATGGCCAATCACCGCCCCCCGCCAACATCTCCTCTCTGTCAGAGGACTTCAAAGGGGGTATGTTCTCACCTGCGGCTTCTGACAGGGAGAAAGGAAAATCTCTGTTGCAGAATGGAGTGTTGCAACGATTTAAAATCCTGCCAGGTGATCGGGGGTCATAGAGGTTAAAACTACCTGGCCACTTCTGGATTTGTACAGCTGTCTGGTGCCCCTGCCATTAGCGTCAATGTTTATTCCTTCCTCTACCAGCAGTACGTGTGACTCAGAGTGCACTGTAGCCAACCCCTGAGGCAACAGCAACAGCATTTCCCTCTCCTGACAGCTCGAATACTGAGAAATGCAAAACCAATAACATTCTGGGAACATTACCACCTCCTCCAGATCCATCTCCAAGTTCACTTACTACTGTCACAATGTTTGAGTAACACCTTTAAGTCAACTTTTCCATTAACACTTCACATAGAACTCCAATTCTCACCTGATTGCTGCGTTGTGAGCACTGTCGCAGGAGATTTACTAATACATTCTAATTGTTTAAGACCTTAATAATCATCCAATGCTGCATCGTTTTACAACAGAACAAATTGCAAGCTTAGACATACATGTCAATAAAGGAATAAAACAAATGTTGATTGCAGAGATTTGATTTGATTTATTATTGTCACGTATTGGGATACAGTGAAAAGTATTGCTTCTTGCGTGCTTTTGTTGCTGTGGGAAAATCACCACTCAGAGTCAGATCTAATGATTCAACACGTAGTTTATCGGACAAAGCTTTGGGAGAAGCGCTGGGCTCTCCGCAGTGCACGCAGTCACCTTCTCCATTTTGAAATAGCAGTTGAGCATCTTTTATACATTTTTAAATACTGGACAAGTATGGACATTAGCCATTAGCACTTTGGAAAAGTAGAGCAGACAAGTACGGACATTGGCTGTTAGCACGTCATTATACGTAAGTAGACAAGTATGGACATTGGCAGTTATCACATCATTATACATAGAGTAGATACATTTATGCCTTCCATCAACGACTAATCTCATTACAAAAACTCATTGTTTTGGTTTTGCTTTACTCAAGATAAGGTGTCTCAAGGTCTGATTTATTTCCTGCAGTAATTTAGATACCAACAGAATTTAACTCATGCAATGTCTGTGCCCAAGTCAGCACATTTAATGTCTTTTCCCAGAGTCCATTTTATGCCAGGTAACCATCTTGTATCCTTTAATTTTGAGTTTACTCCAACTGCTGTTATGCCTGCCACACAGTCTGTTTTAACCCTTTTATGGTGAACAAAGAATTGCGATTAGACATCTTGTTAGTACAACAATATTTATTTAAACACACAATCAGTAATCACCCACTAAGCCAACAATACGTTATCTTACAGAAATGCCAAAGTTCAAGTCCAATACCAGAACTTGACTTAACTTTTGCATGACTGGCAAGTACCCAGGCAGATATCTGTGTGCTGGTCTCTGTAGTCATCTACGTAGTTTGGTCCTTTGGTCTGGTCTGACACTTTGGCTCTGGTCTTCCTTCCTTCTCTCGTGTGGTGGCTCTCCTCATGCTAGTCATTGCTGGTGATGGTCACCATTGTTGTAGATCGTTCCTGGGGTCAAAGAGAGAAAGAGAGATTCTTGGTTGTGCAGCACCCTTTATACCCCATTGGGTTTTGCCCCCCCGTTTGGCCATTGCCAATCAATCAATCAGGACTTGATCACCCTGATCGATAAAGTCCAATTGGGTGCTGCCACACCAATCTCTGGGTGTGTCCCCAATGGCTGGGGGCACGTAGGGAATAAGGGGTTACGGTGCCTCTTTGACTAGTAAACAACCCAGTTTGACCAGAAAGCCCCCTTTGTCCCAGAGGAGGTCCGTATCCTGTGTATTCCGTCGTCCGAGCTGCAGCCTGTTTATCTCTTTCTCTTAGGCTGCAGCTGCTGTTTTAGTTCTTGCCCAATTGTCCCAGAATGTCCTGCAAATCACCATTTTAGGTGGACAATTTGGCCACAAAGCATACCATTCATAGAGAAGGAAAGGAGAGAGTGCAGAACATAGTGTTACAGTCATAGCTAGGAAGTAGAGAAAGATCAACTTAACGCGAGGTAAGTCCATTCAAAAGTTTGATGGCAGCAAGGAAGAAGCTGTTCTCGAGTCGGTTGGTGGTGTCGTTTTCCCGACAGAAGGAGATGGAATGATGTTGAGACACAGGCAGGGCATACATTGCAGGGATTCTATGACCTTTGAGACTAAGAATACTTGACCCATTAGAACCTCTGCATTGCTGAGGTATCCTTTGTGTCAAGGCTGTCCGTGCCGAAAGCTTGTGAGTATATTATCAAATAAATAGGTTGGACTAAAACCTGGTGTTGTCAGACTTTTTACTGTGTTTACGCCAGTCCAACGCCGGCATACCCACATCGTGCCCTCTTGTCCAGACCCCTGCACTTCTCTGTCAGACTGTTCCCTCACCTCATCGACCCTATCGTTGGAGGAATGCTCATTATCTTGTGCCCTCTTCCTCTGGGGCATCCCCTCTCTGAATTGCGAGTTTGTGTAGCGCATAACACGCAATGTGAAACTCTGGATGGCACGTAAAGGAATGTCTCTTCTGATCTACCCAGGCATGGGAATCTCACCTTAAGCAGTCCAATTGTCTACTTCTTGATGGCTCGTGTTGTCCCCATGACTGTGTCACAGCTCCTCTCTCTGCGTTTGTTCTAAAGGCCCTCATTGGAATCATGATTCATTTCTCCAAAGGGTATCCCCAGTACCCTCTGAAGAGACAATCACCACACCTTGTGTTCCAGAAGCCAACCATCCAGAGCATCAGGTTCATTAAACAAGCCTGGCACCTGGGAGTTCCAGAGAATGTACCAGCCATGATGGCCACCCAGCGCACGCATGCTGAACTCTCTAATAATGATCACATAACTGGACATTAAAAGAGTGATAGCCCTTCCTATTGCTGGAACCTTTATTGGTCTTTATTGTGCAGTCTATTGCCCCCGACCCTGGGGAAACCTATGATTGCAGCAAAGTCTCTGACTTTGTTTAATGTTTATTTATTAATGTCACAAGTAGGCTTACATTAACACTGCAATGAAGTTATTGTGAAAATCCCCTAGTCGCCACACTCCAGCACCAGTTTGGGCACACTGAGGGAGCGTTTAGCATGGCCAATGTACCTAATCGGCATGTTTTTCGGACTGTGGGAGGAAACCAGAGCACCAGACACTGGGAGAACATGCAGACTCCACACAGAAAATGACCCAAGCCGCAAATCAAACCCCGGTCCCTGAGGCTGCGAGACAGTAGTGCTAACCACTGTGCTCTTGACTGTGGTGGTTTATGGAAAATGCAATGTCCTTTGGAACATTGCGTTAATAATGTATAATGCTGTGGTGAGCAACAGCTGTGGAATACAACTGAGATCTCTTGAGATGGCCTGAAAGGATCCAGTTGCAAAGAAATTCAGCCCCACAGTGTTCTTGATGGCCACTGACATTGGACCCATGTAGCTGGAATCTATCTCCCCGTCAACAGAGAGAGGCCACTTAGCTCTGGAGAGCTTGAGTATCCTCTGGCACTGTGTCTCAGACACTTGAAGATAACTCATTCTCTGTTTATATCGTAGATTGGCAGCATAAGTCCTTGTGCTGCACCTCTGTTCCCGCAGCATTCTACCTTTAGCTACTTGCTCCAGCGCAGGTCTGCCACCCTTGTGCACCACCAGTGCATCCTACCCCTGACTATAGGCCTTCTCCTTCTCCCTGTCAATCTCCTTCTTCTCCTCACTGGAAGATGTGTCTCTGATAATGAGCACTATCCCCATGTTCCCACTACCAAAACAGTTGTGGTGCAGATATGGCACCAACTACAGTTTTCTCTAGGCTCATTCAAGCCTTTAAACAGCAAAGCTATAAGTTTGAGCCACACCTTCCAATAGTGTATGATAACAGTGCTCAAAGCAGCCTGAACTGCTGAGGTCCAACAAAGGACCCAGGTGCTTATTTTTAACCCCACCCTTACAATTGTTCAGTGCAAAAACGAGAACCCCTCCCCTTGACGTACTTCAAGTTCTCAAAACATTTCACTGCTCCCAACATGTATTATTCCAGTCAGTTCCATCTTTATTAAGCTGAACAGTCCAATTTTTTGATTTGATTTATTATTGTCACATGTATTACCATACAATGAAAAGTATTGTTTCTTGCGCACTATACAAACAAAACATACCATTCATAGGGAAGGAAAGGAGAGAGTGCAGAATGTAGTGTTACAGGCATAGCTAGGGTGTAGGGAAAGATCAATTTAATGCAAGGTAGGTCCATTCAAAAGTCTGATGGCAGCAGGGAAGAAGATGTTCTTGAGTCTGTTGGCACATGACCTCAGACTTTTATATCTTTTTCATGACGGAAGAAGATGGAAGACAGAATGTTCGGGGTGCGTGGGGTCCTTGATTATGCTGGCTGCTTTTCTAAGGCAGCGAGAAGTGCAGACAGAGTCAATGAATGGGACACTGGTTTAAGTGATGGTTTGAGTGATTCAATTAACTTGAATAAAGTGAGCAGGCTCCCAATTTCTAGGGCCACCCGTCTAGTGTCTTATCATGTTCCGGAGTGATGTTGATGGGAATGCAACCCGATGAAATCACACTAAATAAAATGCCGATGTGGCAGAGGCCCATTTTTGCCACATGTTATTCGGTCTATTTAGGGGGAGGCGATGGCCCAGTGATATTATCACTAGACTATTAATTCAGAAAATCAGCAAATGTTCTGGGGACACAGGCTCGAATCCCACCACATCAGCGGTTGGAATTTGAATTCAATAAAAAATCTGCAACTAAGTAAGAATCCACTGATGACCATGAAACCATTGTCAATTGTTGAAAAAAGCCCATCTGGTTGACTAATGTCCTTTAGGAAAGGAAATCTGCCATTCTCATGTGGTCTGGCCTACAGATGCACAGCAATGGGGTTGACTCTCAACTGCCTTCCCAAGAGTAATTAGGGATAGGCAATAAATGCTGGCTAACTAGTGACACCCATGTCCCATGAATGAAAAAAAACTCAATTAAATCTCTCTTAAAAAATGTACTAAGATAATGTGCATCACAATATTAATTCTTGTCAGGGGATTTTTGTTATGACTTACTGGACTAAGACATGGAATTGGGTTAAGCCATGGTCTGGTTGAATGGTGAAACTGATCCATGTATGGTCCTATTCCTACCAAGAGGATTGCTCCCACTTTGCTGGAGAAAAATCCCAATGCCTCAATGGTTATATGTGCCTGCTTTGTAATGGCATTTTTAAAGCTGAATTCAACCATTCTTTGACAATTATGCCACTGCATTCCGTGTGTATGGAGGAATAAAAATACTTTTTCAAAAAAACTGATGGTAAACCTATCAGAATCATGTTAAATATTCATTACAGAATCTAAATGATATTGTTGCATCATTTACAATCTAAATGGTCAGCAAATGCTTAAAAATTTAGACCATGTGCTCCAATATTTTGAAAGTACAGATAATTATCCAGTTACAGCACTTTCCAGAAAATTACTATTAAAAAATTCTATTTAAGAAAACAACTTCTATTTAAAAGTGCTACATTATGTACAGGTAGTTATTGGGTACCATATGCATATCTTTTTAATATTTGCCTTTTTAATGGGGCAAATATATGTTTTTTTATTCAGTTATGGGATGTGGGCATCACTGGCTGGGCCAGAATTTATTGCCCATCCCTGAAGGCAGTTGAGAGTCACACCCATTGTCGGGGGTCTGGAGTCACATGTAGGCCAGACCAGGTAAGGACAGCAGATTTCCTTCCCTAAAGGACATTAGTGAACCAGATGGGTTTTCATGACAATCAACAATGGTTTCATGGTAATCATTAGACCTTTGATTTCAGATTTTTATTGAATTCAAATTTCACCTTCTGCCATGGTGGGATTCAAACCTGGGTCCCCAGAGCGTTACCCTGAGTCTCCGTATTACTATTCCAGTGACACTACCACTACACCACTGCCTTTGGCTTTTTAATATAAACCTCTATGCAAGACAGCAAATGTCAGAATAACATTCTGTCAGTAGCAATCAGCGCAAATACTCTAAGCATCTGCTTATCACATGATATCACAGCAATGCTATCTCAAAGAGAAGACAAACAGTATCTCATCAGCAATGTCACACACCACAGAGCTACAAATAATTGTCTGCACTACAGTGTTATATAAAGTAACAAACAGCAAGGAGTGTTAAGGATGAACCTCTTTACAGGGTAGATCCCTGACCTTTCTAGCCAGTAACCTTTTATGGATACAAAGAATTATTTACTGTATTGGCCCTTAATATATGTATCCGCAGGCAACCTGTGCCACTGGGACCAACTAGATAAAGCATCATGGCCTTTTCCAGTCCTGCATGTTTTTCAAAGTTTTAAGTTTACTTATCAGTGTCACATGTAAGCTTACATTAACATGGCAATTAAGTTACTGTAAAAATCCCCTAGTTGCCACACTCCAGCACCTATTTGGGTACACTGAGGGAGAATTTAACACGGCCAGTGCATCTAACCAACATATCTTTCGGACTATGGGAGGAAACCAGAGCACCCGGAGGAAACCCATGCAGACACAGTGAGAACGTGCAGACTCCGCACAGATAGTGACCCAAGCGGGGAACTGAACCCAGGTCCCTGGCACTGTAAGGCAGCAGTGCTAACCACTGTGCCACCGTGCTGCTCATGTAATGTGGCTCCTGCATTAGACAGGACTTACCCAAAGTGGAAGTAAATGCTTCTGAGTGTTATGAATTGTAACATTGCAAAACGACTGTTACAGAATTAAAAAGTATCTTTAGATGACACCATGAGCTGTGACATCAAAGACTTACGTACTGTAACTACATGCTGAAATCCTACTGTAACCTTTCTTTTCAGAAATAACTTTATTTAGTTTTTACTGAATTCTGTCAGAATGTATACACTTTGTCAAAGTGGATTACAGAATAACAGTGTATGTGTTGATTATTTAGTAGGGTGGCACAGTGGTTAGCACTGCTACTCCACAGTGCCAGTGAGCTGGGTTCAGTCCCGGCCTTGGGTGACTGTCTGTGTGGAGTTTGCATATTCTCCCCGTGTCTGCGTGGGTTTCCTCCAGGTGCTCCAGTTTCCTCCCACAGTCCAAAGATGCGCAGGTTAGGTGGATTGGCCATGCTAAACTGTCATTTAGTGTCAGGGGCACCAGCAGGGTATTACGGAGATAGGGCCTGTGTGAAATTATTGTCAGTGTGGACTTGGTGGGCCGAATGGCCTCCTCCAGCATTGTAGGGATTCCATGATTTATCTTAAATGAGGAGACCAAAACTGTACACAGTACTCTATCTATACTTCCCACTGCCTTAGAAAAGCTTGCCACATAATTAAGTACCCCACACACCCCAGACATACTCTCTTCCAACTTCTATCGGGAAAAAGATACAAAAGTCTGAGGTCACGTACCAACTCACTCAAGAACAGCTTCTTCCCTGCTGCCATCAGACTTTTGAATGGACCTAACTCATATTAAGTTGATCTTTCTCTACACCCTAGGTATGACCAGTATGTCAGTATTATAATATCCTGGCTATAGAATATATATATATATAAAATATAAAATATGTATTATATATAAAAGCCAGTATTTAAAAGCTCTGCAAACAACCTGAACGAGTACGTCACTACGGTAACTGACTTCATTAGTAAACGTGTAGAAGACTGTGTGCCAAAGAAACAAATCCGTCTATTCCCCAACCGGAAATCATGGATGAACAGGGATATCCACTGCTTGCTGAAGTCCAGGTCTGAGGCGTTCAAGTCAGGTGACACTGACCTATACAAGAAAGCCAGGAACGATCTAAGGAGATCTATTCAATATGCCAAAAGACAGTGCCAGAGAAAGCTGGAGTCCCAGACTAGCTGCACTGATTCCTGCCGAACAATAGCAAAGTTTGCAAGATATAACAGGCTACAAGACAAAGGCAAGTAAAGCTGCTGGCTCCAATGCACCCCTCCCTGATGAGCTCCATGCATTCTACGCCCATTTTGAGCAAGAGGTCAGTGAGAGGATGCCCTCCACTCTGGAAGCCCTGGAGATACCTGTACCTGGGGATCACCGTTGCAGATGTCAGAGCAGCTTTCTTGAAGTTTGACCCATGGAAAGTGACTGGCCTGAATGGGGTACCCGGACATGCACTCAGATCCTGCACGGATCAGCTGGGGGTGATATTCACAGACATCTGCAACTCCCTTTACAACAATCTGGGGTCCCTATCAGCTTCGAGAAGATGACCATCATCCTGGTACCTAAGAAAAACCAAGCAGCGTTCCTTAATAACGATTGACCAGTTGCTCTGACATCCATCATTATGAAGTACTTTGAAAGGTTAGTCATGGCACGAATCAATTCCAGCCTCCAACTGCCTGGATTCACTCCAGTTTGCCTATCGCCACAACAGGTCCACAGCATTTCCCTGGCCCTGCACTCAACCCTGGAACACCTAGATAACAAGGACACCTATGACAGACTCCTATTTATTGACTACAGCTCAGCTTTCAACACTATTATTTCCACAAAACTCATCTCCAAACTCCATGGCCTGGGCCTCGGCACCTCCTTCTGCGACTGGATCCTGAACTTCCTAACTCACAAACCACAATCAATAAGGCTAGGCAATAACACCTCCTCCATGATCATCCTCAACACCGGTGTCCCTCAAGCCTGTGTTCTTAGTCCTCTACTATACTCCTTATACACTTATAACTGTGCTGCCAAATTCGCCTCCAATTCGATTTTCAAGTTTGCTGACAACACCATTGTAGTGGGTCGGATCTCAAACAATGACAAGACAGAGTACAGGAATGAGGTAGAGAATCTGGTGAACTGGTGAGGCAACAATAATTTCTCCCTCAATGTCAACAAAGCAAGGGAGATTATCATTGAACTTCTGGAAGCATTAAGTAGAACATGCCCCTGTCTACATCAATGGGGACAAAGTAGAAAGGGTCGAGAGCTTTGAGTCTTTAGGTGTCCAGATCACCAACAACCTATCCTGGTCCCCCTATGCTGACACTATAGTTAAGAAAGCCCACCAATGCCTCTACTTTCTCAAAAGTCTAAGGAAATTTGGCATCTCACCAACTTTTACAGATGCACCACAACAAGCATTTTTTCTGGTTGTATCACAGTTTGGTATGACTCTTGCTCTGCCCAAGACCGCAAGGAACTACAAAAATTCGTGAATGTGGCCCAATCCATCACACAAACGATCCATTGACTCTGTCTACACTTCCCATTGCCTCAGCAAAGCAGCCAGCATAATTAAGGACCCTATGCACCCTGGACATTCTCTCTTCCACCTTCTTCCGTTGGGAAAAAGATACAAAAATCAGGTCATGTACCAGCTGCCCCAAGAACAGCTTCTTCCCTACTGCTGTCAGATTTTTGAATGGACCTACCTCGCTCTGAGTTGATCTTTCTCTACCCTAGCTATGACTGTTACACAACATTCTGCACTGTCTCGTTTACTTATCTATGAACAGTATGTTTTGTCTGTATAGCGCGCAAGAAACAACACTTTTCACTGTATGTAAACACATGTGACAATAATGAATTAATCAATCAGTCAGTAACAGGCAGAGCACGTGATGATGCTTTGACAACATGTACACTATTTGACAGGTTGCTCCAAAGTCTTTGCACAAGAACAATGAGCTAGTTCCATGGGGGCGGTGGCGGGATGGGGGTGGGCACATTGCTTGCCACCCATCCCTTGCAGGGTCAGCTGGCAGAAGATGCACCTGAAGGAAAGCTGCACTACTGATGTAACGTGCTGCCGGTGGGCTAAACCAGTGGAGATGAGACTTCTACCCCTCGGTGGGAGGAAGGACTGCCTTCGAGAACTCAGACTGGCACATAGCTCCAGCGGTCTCAGCAGTGCCACAACTCAGTAATGGGCACTGTTGTGCCTGCAAGAAGGCCCAATGATAAAACATGGACCCTGGAGAGAGGTAGGTGGGGGGGTCTTGGACAGGGAAGGATCAGGAAATCCAGGAAAGGGGATAGGATTTGAAACCGGCAGGGAGGAACAAAGGGAGTCATCTGGAATTAAGAATCTACTATGACCATGAAACCATTGTTGGTTGTCGCAATAACCCTTCTGGTTCATTAATGTCCTTTAGGGAAGGAAATCTGCCATCCTGACCTGGACTGGCCTGCATATGACTCCAGACACACAGCAATGTAGTTGACTCTCAGCTGCCCTCTGAAATGGCCTAGCAAGCCACTCAGTTCAAGGGCAACTAGGGATGGGCAATAAATGCTGACACAGCCAGTGACACCCATGTCCCATAAAATAAAATCATGGGGGTTGCCCCCCATGCACCCCACAAAAGATGTACCCCTCCCCCACATTCCTTCCTGCCTTTTAAGTAGATTCCTTCAAAAGAAATGGGCAAACTACTCCCAGCTACCTGTCCACACCAGCCATTTTATGGTGAGGGCAGTGGATTATTCTGGTTGATTGGATTGAGTTAACAAGCTCAACTGATGGATAATTATTTATTTAAAATTGGTGGATTGGCTAACAATTCTGGTGCCTTCCCACACTCATCGTGTTATAATAAATCACTTGTAGGTGAGTGGGAGCAGGAAGATAGTGCACTTGCCAACCCTCACATGTAAATGCCCAACCCTGCCTGGCTGGGGGTGGGGGCAGCCGGGGTGGGGGGGGGGGGGGTTCTTTCGGGTCAAACCAAGTAAACAAACTCAAATTACATTAGGACAAAGAAAAAGGGGGCGGCTCCCCAAAAGGAGGGGGAACGGCCCGAACAGAAACAAAAAGTACAAAGGAAACTTAAGACATGTCAAATCAAAATGTGATTGTCGGGGTCTATAACGCACCTCAGCCCCTGCGGTGCCCAACGGGCACGGAACAGCGGTGGGTGGGGGGGGGGAAACCATCAAATCCAGCCCAATGTCCATTTAGTATAGTAATTTCTCAACTGGTGCACCCACTGCTTTGAGATTATTCATTCCTGAAAATTCATTCCCGTCATCCTGGGCAGAATTCGGTGAAATTCAGATGGTGACAACCTCAAGTACTTTCTGACGTAAGCAACATAATATCTTTTATTGTCTGTACTAAGAGCTGCACGATAATTACTACACAATGATAGCAGTGTAAAGAGTCTCACTACACCATCCAACAGGTTTTTTTATACTTCTAACAGGAAGCACTCAATAGGTTAACTGCAATCAAGAGTCCTCCTGACTGATTTACACCAAAATAAATAAAAAAAGAAGTTTACTGTGCCCACCCCAGTCCAACGCCAGCATCCTCGTATCATTGAAAGTAGGACATGGTTAGTGGGGGAGATCCAGAACACCTTTTGGGGAGTTCTGCCAGTTCCTTGCCAAGGTTTATCCCCCAGCTAAACTCCTAAAAAACTTCGGCCGGATTTTCCATCCACACTTGCTCTGGAACCGGAAAACCCCACCCAAGGTCAATGGGCCTTTCCACGCTCCACCCCTCGCCTGCGCTGATTCCTGTGGCAGGCAGGACGGTAAAATTCACCCCAATATCGGCTTACTTAATTTCTTGTTGTTGTTAGTGGGAACTTCCAGATGAACTTCCAAAATGGCTGCTGGGTTTCCTACTTGACTCCAAGCCGTAAGTGCTGAGTTGACTGTAAAGCATTTTGGGGTTCATTCTGAGGTCGTGGAGAGTGCGAGATAAATGCAGCTTTTTTTTTTCTCTTTCGGTCTATGCCTGATTTGATTGCCATCATTCACCCGGGGATTCAGCAAGGCACTTTCACTGATAGGCGGGAGGGCATCACATGTGACAAATATTCTTAATCTGTCCTTCTTCCAATGTGTTACAAGTGGCAATTGTATGTGCTGTTTCACAGAAGCCTTCCCAGTTATCATTCTTACAACATTTCTTTCCCAGGCTCCTTTTGCTACATTTGTATTTCCAGTTAAGATTGTGTGTCTGCAGAAGGATAGTTTCCCAAAGCCTTCTTTAAAAATGTAAAGTCAAAAATTCCCCTTATAGACCGGCAAGACCCTTACAGACTAGAAAGGTTCCAGTTAAAGGGGAGGCGAAGGCCTAATGGTATTAGTGCTAGATTATTAATCCAGAAACTCAGCTAATATTCTGGGAACCCAGGTTCAAATCCTGCTATAGCAGGTGGTGAAACCTGAATTCAGTAAAAAATGTCTGGAATTAAGAATCTATTGATAATCGTGAAACCATTGTTGGTGTCGGGAAAACCCATCTGGTTCAGTAATGTTCTTTAGGGAAGGAACTCTGCCATCCTTACTCGGTCTGGCCTATATGTGATTCCAGAGCCCCAACAATGTGGTTGATTCTCATCTATCCCCTGAAGTGGTCTAGCAAGTCAGCCAGTATGGGCAACTAGGGATGGGCAATAAATGCTGGTGTAACGGCTTTAATCAAGTAATTGAGGTTGGCCTGTTAGCATATGAACTCCTTGATTAGGGGCCAAATTGATGGGTCATCAGGGAGTCTCTTGCTTTAAACTTAACCAGGTGTGCCAGTTCTTCTGGGACTCCTAATGTAGACTGCCAACTGTAAGCACTCTGTATGCTGTTGCCAGACTTGTAAATAAAGGGATTTTGGCGAAGGGACTTCTGCCTCTGAGGACTTATTACAGCTGCTCAGCCAGCGACGCCCATGTCCTCTGAATGAATGAAGAAAAGCTATGTCGGCTGATCTTAACATGGGTGCCAGGAGAGACAACTTGGCCTCAGCTTGCTTGGGTTAGGGAGAGGTGTAAATCAGCCAAAAGGACTCTTGATTGCAGTTAATTTCCTGATTGCTTCCTGTTGGAAGTATGTATGTGCGGATCATAAACCGAAAATAGATGGGAGCCTGGCCGTAATGACCCCATCCTTGAGCAGCCTGCTGAGACTTAGTGTCAAAGTTCATAAGTGAAAGCAGCAACTTTGTCAAAGTATTGATTGAGGCTTCCAATGAAACCAGGACTCAACACAATCAGAAGCTAAGGGGAGGAAAGCTAAAAGTAAAATAATTTTAATAACCTAAAACAAATCAAATTTGCGTAATTTTAAAAGAGGGTGTTGTTTTATTTAATATTTAAAAATTGCTTCTGCTGAATTTTACCTTTTTTTAGGGCTATACGATAACCAATCTTGATCATCACACAACAGTGTTCACAGACACGCTTGTCTTATTCCGCCATTCAATAAATTGGAATAAATAAGATTTTAATTAGTACAATGAATGACATCCAAACTTAGTGGAAGGATCATTAAGCTTTGCAATCCTTTTAAAACTATTTATTGCCCATTTCTAATTAATCTTCAGAAGGTAGTGGGGAGCTCCCTTCTTGAATACAACTGAATAACTTGCCCGCTCATTGCAGAGGGCAATTAAGGGTCAACCACGGCTACTGTGACTACAGACCAAATGCTAAAAAATAGGATTAGAATAGATTAGTGTTTGATGACCAGCACACACACAATGGGCTGAACAGCCTCTTTCTGTGTTGTAAAACTCTATTGGCGAGATTTCCCATCCCGCCCACCATGGGAATCAAGGCAGGTGGGACACAGACCATGCAGAGGTCTGTTGACCTTGGGTGGGATTTTCCAATCTTAAGGCAAGCGCGGACAAAAATCCCACTCTATGACTGTGGGTCCGGACTCAAACACAAGCCAGAATGGATGGAGATGACAGATTTCTTTCCCTAAAGGATAAAAGTGAACAGATAGGTTTTTAAAGTGAAAATCCTCTAACTTCACGCACACCACTACTGAAACTAGTTTTTTGTTAATGAGAAGTTTATTTAATTCATTGAATTTAAATTCTCTTGAAAATCCAATTGCATTTGAAAACATCGATTCCAAACAAGTGCAAATTGCAGAAATCTGACAGGGGAAAGGTGAGCATAATGGGCGGAGATGTATTTTCTCTTTGGGTTAAAAATAGGGAGGTTTTGTCGTAGGGTGTTGGTAAGGCCTCACTTGGAATACTGCATACAGTTTTGGTCCCCTTACCTGAAAAAGGATATAATAACATTGGAGGCAGTCCAAAGAAGATTCACCAAGTAAGTCCTGGGATGAAAGGATTGTCTTATCAAGAGAGACTAAAAAACCTGGGTCTGTATTCCTTGGAGTTTAGAAGAGTGAGGGATAAACTTATTGAAACTTATAAGATCCTGAGGCAGGTTTGATAGGGTAGATGGTGAGGCGTTTTCACGAGTGGGAGGGTCTGGAACAAGGGTCATAGCTATAAGATAAAGAGCCGGTTATTTAAAATGTAGAAATTTATTCTCGCAGAGGGTGGTGAACCTCTGGAATTCTCTGCCTCAAAGGGTGCTGGAGGCTGGATCATTAGAAATATTTTAAGTGGAGGTAGATAAATATTTGGTAGATCGAGGGAGAGAGGGCTATGGGGAAATGGCACAGAAAAGGGCGGAGGCCAGCAGAGATCAGCCGTGATCATATTGAATGGCAGGGCAGGCTTGAAGGGCTTGGTGATCTAATCCTACTTCTATTTCTTGTATTTGTGTTCTTGTGTGTCATATTATCACATTACAGTCACGCGATTACAGAGGTATTAATTACAGTACTATCCCTTTCAAGTCCTTATCATGAAAATAACACAAAATAAAGATGTGCATTTATATAATTGTTTTCATAACCTGGGGTTATCCATATGTGCTTTACAGCCTATTGAGATGTTTTGTAATTGTTTGTAACTGTTGTATTGTAGGAAACACAGTGGCCAATTTGTACACAGCAAGCTCCCACACACAGCAACATAATGACAAGATTTTCCACCTTAGTGACATGGGTTGATGCATAAAGATTTACCAGGATACCAGAGAGAACTCCACTGCTTTTCTATGAACAGTGCTACAGTATCATTTACATCCACCTGAGATGGCTGATAGGAACGTAGGAACATAGGAATTAGGAGCGGGGGTAGGCAATACAGCCCTTCAAGCCCACTCTGCCATTTAACATAATCCTGGCTGATCTTAACCTGGTCTCAGCTCCACTTTCCTGCCTGCTCCCCATTGCCCTTTAATCCCACTTTTCCTCAGAAACACATCTATCTCTTTCTTGAATCTGTTGATTGATTCTGTTCCCACTGTAGTCTGGAGCAATAAGTTCCACAGATTCGCAACCCTCTGAGAGAAGTAGTTTCTCCTCATCTCAAGTTTTGAATCTCACTTTATACCTATGGTCTCTTTTGTTCTAGACAGCCCCACAAGAGGGGACATCTGTTCAACATCCACCTTATCAATCCCCTTTAGCATTTTATATACCTCGATCAGATTCCACCCCACCCCCCCTCATTTTTCTGAATCTCAGTGAGTACAAGCCCCATGCTATTCAACTGTTCCTTGTGCCCTTTCATCCTTGGAATCAATCTGGTGAACTTTTTTTGAACTTCCTCCAGTTCCATCACATCCTTCTTCAAGTAAGGAGACCAAAATTGGACACAATACTCCAGGTGTAGTCTCACTAACTTACGCAATATTTACTTTTAAAATCCAGGCCTTTTGCAATAAATGTCAAGATTGTATATACAAAAGGTCCTGGTCTTCAAACATTGTCTTCCTCAGGTGACCGAATGGTTTGTTGACACACTGAAAGAGATGTTGAACCTCATCGTTGATGTCTGTCCTTGTTGACAGTCAGCTCCCAAGGTATGGAAAGTGTCCGTGCCCTCATCGTGGATTTCAGTAACCAGGGGCCAGTGCTATGTGGTGGGGATAGGTTAGTAGAGGTGCACGTGAAGCATAAAGACCTGTTGGGAACTACTGTACCCAATAGTTTGTTTCTGTCCAGTAAAACTATGTATATAAAGAGCCTGCCGAGATTCACTGAGATGTAGATGGAGAAAGAACAACTACAATGATCTTAACTACAATAATGGCAACATTAGGTTTAAAAAGCAATCATGTAACTGAGAATTAAGCATGCTGGGATTTTCAGTCAACAATGAAAAACAAATGCAAGTTGTAAACTTGCTGTGAACCACGACCTGGTCTGGGATCTGGGATCAGAAGCTTCCTGTGTTGACCAAATATGGGAAGTTGTTTATTTTGTGTTAAACATAATGGTACCAAGTTTTATGGGTTTTATGTGAGCTACATGCTCTCTGAACCTGGCGTAATGGAATTGTTTACAAGTAGTTTCATTGACTATTCCAGCAATGTGATTGGTTTTCAGTTTCACCATTGGCTGGGTGCCAGGGAATTTTCTGATAAGTTGAAACATTTTTGAGGATAAAAGACACATGTGCAGTCTTTGTCTGAAGTGATATCTCGAGAGATCAACTATTGAAAGAAGAAGAAGTGCCATGAGAACATCTTCAGAGACTATAGGAACTGATTCTACATTGGAAATGGACTTGGCCATTTCATTCTAACCGGGTAGCATTTGTTTTCCGTTAATGAATTAGAGCTAATGTCCAGGTAAAGAGTTAATATTCAGCTAAGTGGGTAATAATGTGCGGTAAAACACTTAAAGTTCAGTAAAAGAGTGTTGCAACTGTTTTAAGTTTGAGTTGGTACATAAAGTGTTAAATGAAAGAAGATTGTGAAGAGAATTAAGGGTCGACTCCTGTCCATGTTTGTCACATTAAACTGGAATGCTTGAAAAAGTTTGAATTAGTAGCCAAATGTTACACAGAAGAGTGTGTCCTCAGAATCCTCATCAATATTCACCCTTCAGCCATCATTATAGCAGTAAGCACGCTCCAAAAATACCACATTGTCTGTGAGCTGCTCTAACACTCCTGAAATTATAAAAGGCATTATTGAAATGTAAGTATTGAGTTCCAAAGAAGAGTCATATTGGACTCAAAATGTTAACTCTGTTTCTCCCTCCACAGATGTGGAGTTTTTCCAGCACTTGCTGTTTTATTTTAGATTTAACCATAAGACCATAAGATGTAGGAGCAGAAGTAGGCCATTCTGCCCATCGAGCCTACTCTGCCATTCAATGAGATCATAATTGATCTGATATGAGAATCCTCAATTCCATTTTTCCACCTTATACCCAAAATCCTTGATTCCCTTCCTTGTTTAAAAATTTGTCCATCTCTGCCTTGAACATTTTTAACAATCCAGCCTCTACAGTAAAGAATTCCACAGATTCACTACCCTCAGAGAGAAGAAATTCCTCCTCATCTCTGTCTTAAATGGGCTGAGATTCTGCCCTCTGGTCCTAGATTCTGCCACAAGGGGAAGCAATCTCTCAATGTCTACCCTATCAACTCTCCTGAGAATCTCACACATCTCAATAAGGTCACCTCTTATTCTTCTAATTCCAAAGAGTACAGTCCCAATCTACTCAACCCCTCCTCAACAGAAAATACCCCCAGACCCAGAGTGAACCTTCTTTGTGCTGCCTCCAGTGCCAGTATATCTTTCCTCTGATAAGTGGACCAAAACTGTTCACAGTATTGCAAGCGTGGCCTAACTAGTGCTTGGTATAGTTTTAGCAAGACTTCCTTATTTTTATACTCCCTTTCCTTGGAAGTAAAGGGCACCATTTCTGGTATCTGCAGTATTTTGCTTTTACTGAATTAAAACATAACTCTCTCACATAAATAAGGGCCATTTGAGGGAGGCGACAGATGATGTTTAGTGTCCAATGTGTCCTCCAATGCATTTAAGGCAAAATTGGTGAAAGGGACGTGTGTGTGTGTGTGTGGCGGGGGGGGGGGGGGGGCGAGAGGGAGGGAGACAGTTGTGGAATCATGAATCTACCCTCCCCCCCTCCACTTCGATATTAATTGCTTTTTGGAAGGATAATGAAAGTTGCAATGCTGCCCAGATGAATTTCATTACGTCACTTTCAAGGAGAGACTGCGCTTCAGCCGCTAAGTTTTACATACTCATCGCATCACCGGCATTAACAAACCGATCACACCGGTCCCTCTCTGCAGAGATCTCCAAACTACAAGAGCCACGCTGTCGCACGTCTGCCCCCATCAGCTGACACATGCTTATCACCAAGTTATAGGGTGGTTTCCCCCCACCCCCGGGCCGAGATGCCCTGTCTTTCATTTAATCGAATGTCAGGCGGACGCGATGATTGAAGCTGGAGCCAGGAAGAGATCAAGATCACAGCTGTGCAATAGAAACAATAAAATCACGATGCCCTCTAAGCACCTTCCTGGTGTTATTGCTGAAGTGTCAGTTTCTCTCTCTCTGGGTGTGTGTTGTTGCTGGGATGTTAGTTTGTGTGTGTGTGTGTGTTGTTTCTGGAAAGTCAGTTTCTCTCTCTCTGGATGTGTGTGTTGCTGGGATGTCTGTATCTCTCCCTGTGGGTGTGTGTGTGTTGCTGGGATGTGCTCTGTCTCGCTGGATTGCGTGTTGTTGCTGGGGTGTCAGTTTCATTCTCTCTGGGTGTGTGTTGTTGCTGGGATGTCAGTTTCTGTGTGTGTGTGTATGTGTGCCTCTGTCTGTCTCTATCTCTCTCTGTCGGTGTGTGCGTCTCTATTTCTGTGTGTGTGTGTCTCTATCTCTGTGTGTGTGTGTGTCTGTCTGTCTGTCTCCATCTGTGTGTGTGTGTGTGTTGTTTCTGGAAAGTCAGTTTCTCTGGGTGTTACTGGGATGTCAGTATCTCTCTCTCTGAGTGTGTGATGCTGGGATGTTACTTTCCTTCACTGGGTGTGTGTGTTGTTACTGGGATATTCTCTCTCTTCTGGATGTGTGTTGCTGGGAAGTCAGTTTCTCTCTCTGGGTGTTACTGGGATGTCAGTTTCTGTGTGTGTGTGTGTTGTTTCTGGAAAGTCAGTTTCTCTCTCTCTGGGTGTGTGTGTGTTGTTACTGGGATATTCTCTCTCTTCTGGATGTGTGTTGCTGGGACTCACTCTCTGGCTGTTTGTATCTTGTTACTGGGATGTTCCCTCTCTCTCCCTCTATGTGTCTTGTAGCACTGGCAAGTAAATTTCATGAGGAGTTTTTTTTTCTCTCACCCGACCTCATTGCATTGTGGGATGAAATAGGATGTGGGAACACTCTAGCAAGGGTAAACTGCACAGAGTGAGAGAGCAGGCTGCAATGAGCCAATGGACGTGGCAGACAGATCAGCCATTGCGGAGGGACGGGGCGGTATTTCAGGAAGCAGTGAGGGGAGGGGCGTCACAAAATAGCGGATCAGATCGGGGAGCAAAGCAGTTACTGGGGGGGAAAGAGGGAGTGAAGCAGGGGGGAAAAAAGATAAAGCTTTGCTGGAGAGATTACTAGATTAACGTCGAGAAGGTAAGATCGCATCTTGCAAGGTATATCTGTTTAGTTTATGCTTACTGTTTTTTAAAAGGAATTCCCACTCTATCAACGTTACGATTGATTTTTTTTTTGGGGGGTACCTTTAAAATGACCTAGGTTTTGATTTTTTTTTCCCCCTTTTTTAAAAAAAGGCAACGTTTCCAAGGTGTCATTGCTAAAGCACGTATTTACTGCAGCTTCGATTAGTGGGGTGTGGGAAGAGATCTGTGCTGGCAAACCTTCTTCTTAGAAGAAGCATGATTTACTTTGCATTGGGTGACCCTCCAAGTACTTAGTATTTTTTTTCGGGGGGGGGGGGGTGAATAGTATAAATTGGAAGAGTTAGATTCATTGGTGCAAACTGTGATTATTTCATTAATCTGAACCAGAGGACGCCACGGTTACTAAAATCCCATAATGGTTTATTATAATAATGATTTGGGGGAGGGGGGGTGAAATTTGGGTTCGCTGCAGAGATGTGGGCTCCACCTTTCAAATACGATATCTTAATCTCCAAGAATTCTCTGTTTCATCGAAAGCGAGCACCCTTTTTTGTTATTTATAGAGATCGCAGATGACCCTGGGTCTGGGAGGAGCCAAGGATTATTGCAAAGTAATCCTTGAAATGCAATGCAGCACCTTTACTTTTTTCCCCTGTTTTAAAAATTCTGGCCTTTTTAATTTCCAGGCTGATTTGTGCATTCGCTTCTCGTCACCCCCCCCCCCTTGTGTGCATGCCTCATTGCAAATGGTCTTTTCAGAAAAAATCTGCATTGAGACACGACTGAAAAATGTAATTGCCATTCAATGACAAGGTGATTTTTTTTTAAAGAATTCTCAGAACTGGAGACAAATAATTTTCTAGCTTACCATGGTTCTTAGCCCCCCCCCCCCCTTTGCAAATGGAGGTTCTCTCGTCTAGTCTAGCGTGAATGATGAGAAGAGGGCGCTGTAATTCCCTAATGAATGAACTGTATCCGTGCCGAGCGCTTACCTTCTCTTTAAAAAGCGCGAAGTTTGGAAATAATATGCTGTCTGTGTGTGTATGCGGGGCTAGGCGTCAGCTAAATCTCAGGATGTAGAAACTTAAGCTATAGTCACATCTTCGTGCCTGTGTTTGTGCTGCTGGTGTTAGTGGCAGGCCACCGATCTCCAATTGTGCATTTATTTTTTATTATACAAAATGGTCAATTTTTCTCTTTTGGTTTATTTCCCCCGCCCCCCCCCCCCCCCCTCCTCAAGGCAGTCACCATGTCGGATCGGAAGGCTGTGATCAAAAATGCTGACATGTCCGAGGATATGCAGCAAGATGCAGTAGATTGTGCAACACAAGCGATGGAGAAATACAACATTGAAAAGGACATTGCTGCTTTTATCAAAAAGGTACCCTTTTTCCACGTTCGTTTCCTTCGCCATTTTAACAGGACTGTTATTGATGGTCGTAGAATCCCTATCGAGCCTGGATTGACCAGGCTCTATCCCTGTAACCCCACGTATTTACCCTGCTAATCTCCCTCAGAAGATTTAGTATGTTGGTTGCTAAAGCTATAGGAATATATAGGACCACCGATGTCCAGGCAGTCATTCTCAAAAGATACTTGTCCCATTGTGTTATAATGCAACACCTACTGCTCGGATGCATCTTTTATTTTTTCTGTTCCAATAGTTTGTTTCTTTTATTAACATCTATTCAACAAGTGAGTCCTTGAAGTGGAAACTCATTCTGTTATTGAAAACCAATTATAAAGATTAGATCTGATTCCTAACAACCCAATCCTGCAAGAACTCTGCCTCTTGTCTGGGCTTTTACAAATAGTTAATCATGTTTATATTTGTAACCAATTTCACAATCCCTCCAGTGCAGAAGGAGGCCATTCAGCCCACTGAGACTGCACCAACTTTCCAACAGGGGACTCTTTTACCCAGGCTCTATTCCCATGTATTTGCCCTGCTAATCCATCCTAATCTACACCCATATGATAAAGGAATCTTTATCATGGCCAATCCATATAATCTGCACATCTTCTGGATATTTGTAGCCTCCCTGTCTAGCATTGGGTAATGGTCTCAAGGTCCCAACAGTTTTGGCACCCAAGTCACGAGATTTCCCAACCTCAATGTTACAATCAGTGCCTGCCTACTTTTTAAGGAATAGAGAGTTCACTACTTTGGTTTTGGTTTATATTTTAAATTGCCTGTTGTGATGTGTAGGAACAGAAATCTGTCCTGGATGTGATAAATACACTCAGCATGGGGTGCCCAGAATGATTGATTGGGAGGGAAAGGCTTTATAGGCTATCCTTTTATCCCATCTCTTGGAGTTTAAAACCACCTTCATGTCACCCAAGGTATTTTTAACACCCGTCCCCAATGGAGCCAATAAGAAATTCTTTCAGGAGGGAAAATTTCATGTCTGTATTTTGAGCCTCTGTTTATTGTGGGTAATTGTAGCCTGCTTGCCCCTTCAACCTGTACTAATTCAATAAATGTCTCCATAGCATTACTTGGGTTTACTGCAGACATTACATCTTTATTAGTGTCACAAGTAGGCTTACATTAACAATGCAATGGAGTTGCTGTTTAAAAAAAAAAACACCTAGTTGCCCCACACTGGCACTGGTTTGGGTACACTGAGGGAGAATTTAGCACAGCCAATGCACCTACCCAGCACTTCTGAGACTGGGAGGAGACCCACATGGAGAACATGCAGAATCTGCACACAAGCCAGGAAGTGAACCTGGGTCCCTGGTGCTGTGAGGCAGCAGTGCTAATCACTGCTGCCCTATTGTATCACCATCATTGTACCATTGTTGGGAGGAAAGAATTTGAATGTGGTTTGAGATCTTGTCACTTTTTTTCCTCTTCCCTCGACAGGAGTTTGACAAGAAATACAATCCAACATGGCACTGCATTGTTGGCAGAAACTTCGGTAGTTACGTCACACATGAGACAAAACACTTCATCTATTTTTACCTGGGTCAGGTTGCAATTCTTCTATTCAAGTCTGGCTAAAACGAAGAAGGGGATAAAAATGAACTAATGCACTGACGGCTGGAGCCACAGTCCCTTTAATGGCTAAACAGCTGCATGGACTTTATCTTGTGTATATGTAGCAGTAAACTTGCTTTAGTTGCCCAAAAAGGCTTTTTTCTTTTTTGTATTGCACTGAAATGGATAAATGTTTAACAGTGGCCTTTAAAAATAATAAACTGGAATGGTTCTACTTGAAGAATGGATCACTGAACTTCTCCACAGAAGCAATTATTTTTTTTGTTATTCAGAAGCCCAATCCTATTTTTCCACATCAGTTCTTTTCTACTTGGAAGAGAGGGTGGTTGTGCTGCGAATGTTGGGTGTAAAATACTTATCGGCTTTCTTTTAAGCTAATTCTCTTTTTAATAGCAAAATTGCTATTGCAGTCAGTTCTGTTGCATTTTCCCTTTATAATTGAAGTAATTGGAACTGATTCACAAGTAAAACTTATTTAATTTAAAAATAAAATAAAATCCGCTACATAGAAACATGAAAAGGCTGGCATACCAGAATGTCATGATGGTTTGATTGCACCTTAAGCAGGTCAGAGCAAATTGGTTTCCCCCACTGTATTGTAACCTGCTAAGAGTGGGGAAACCTACAATACTTGTAATTCTGTGCAAGGTCATTATCAAACTAGCAACAGCTGAAGTTGCTGTCAATGTACAGATGCTACCAGGCAGTTTGTACACTATCCTGAGCAGTTTTTCTGTTTGCATGTTGTTCACTGAGGTGTCTGATGTATTCTGTCTTTCAAAACCCTTCTCAACACCATTAGCTCATTTAAAGATTATAAGCTGATCCTCTAATATAAGCAAACAATATACTTTATTAAAGGTGCTTATAGTGATTTCTAGTCTTCCGTCTTTTCTTCCCTACTGATGTCTAAAACAAATTTTTTTTGATTTCCCATACTGGTTTTTGTGTATGTACATAGACTACATAGCTTGTGATTAAAGCATGGAATAGCTTCACTCCTGGTTCATACTGTCAATAAGCTAAATGTTAATGTAATTGCCAATAAATGGAAAGTGTCAGACCTCTGTCAGTTACCCAAGTTGTCTTGATGTCTTATTTTTTTTCCCTCACTGGCTATCAAGATTTGTTAGGAGTTTTAAAAGTGCGTTGCTATTTTGCAAAATGCCAGTAAAGGGAGAGGACCCATCTTTGCGATGACGATGGTGGGACGTGAATAAGTTTGAGGACTTCAAATGTCAACCAACTAATATTTGGCGTATGTGCACCCCTCCATGAACGTTAAAGTTACTTATTGGGTTGAGTTCAGATTATATGGTAACAAATTGTTTTATGTGGATTGCCTTTTACCTGACTTGCAGCTCTTGGATGAGGAGAAAGCAGAAGATGTAGGACTGCCCTCTGTGGAACTCTCCTAGTTATTACTCCCTAGTGCATTAGCACTCACTGTAATTTTTTTTTATCAATATGAACTATAATCTTTAAATGCAATCATTCTGGGTCTGATAAGATACCCTGAAAAGCAAATTAAGCACCATCTCCACAGCATTAGGCTAAGGGTGCATAAGAGAAAAGTGGCATTGGTTTTTTGTTTTGTTACCAACAGGAATGACTTTTTTCTGATTCTCTTTGCCCAGCCCATAGGCACCATTCCTTGAAGCTCAAATTGGAGGTACATTGCTGGGGTGCAGGAGATGATTTGCCTGATTGATGCCCATATTATTATATGTTTAATTACAATCTTGATTGCACTTATCTTTTCCTTTTGTAGTGCTGCTGCTACTACCTACAACACTAGTTTGAGTTTCATAACTTGGAGTTAAGCTATTTAGGAGAGAAATCAGTAAGAACTTTTGCTGTACAACTTGAAAAATAGGAGTAGGCCATTTGGCCCTTAAAACCTGTAATGACTTGGTTAGGAAGGAATAAAAGGTAAGTCAGATAGGCTTTAGATTAGGGTTTTTCACAGGGCAGTGCAACATCAAGGGCCTGTACTATGCTGTTATGTTCTAATTGGCGACACAAGTGGGCTTTAACATTGCCATGAAGGTACTGTGAAAATCCTCAATTCCATATTATGACATTATCACTATAATTCCCCTATTACCCAAACAGCATAATAGAAAGCTGGAATTATCCCCCCTCTAAAAGACTGGTTGTTCAGATGAATGGAATTTAGCAGGGCAGCTCTTTTGTATAGAAGGTAAGAGTATGTGGGACTAAGGATTAGATCAGCCATGATCCATTTCAATGGCAGAGGGGCTATTGTATTTAAAAAGTATTCTTCCATGTTGAAGAAATTGAGGAAGCAAAAACATGCATAAGGATGGAATTTCAATATTCACCAAGAGTGATACCACTGCTGGTCAAACCTTGGAGATACTGCCAGACTCAATCTGCATAATGTGCTAAAGAACTAAGTAATATATCCAATATGAATCCAGAGTCTGGTCCATTTACAGGGGAAAAGTCCACATCGTGGAGTCCAAAACTGTCCATCCAAGGATAGTGGATCATCAGCAGTGAACTGTATACCACTACAACTGTTAACATCCATAGCATAACATTACTCAGCTTCTGTTTCTCACCAAGACAGAGTCATAGAGGTTTACAGCATGGAAACAAGCCCTTTGGCCAAGTTGTCCATGCCACTCTTTGTTAAAACACTGAAGCTAGTCCTAATTGCCTGTGTTTGGCCCATATCCCTCTATACCCATCTCATCCACGTAGCTGACAGGGATCAATAAAAGGTACTAAAAAAAATTAATAAAAAGTGCAAAGGTCAATTATGTAAGTAAACTAGTATATACTCCAGAAGTTTATATAAAAGGGAAGGGAGTAGCCAAAGTGAATCATGGTCCCTTGGAGGATGAGATAGGAGAATTAATAGTGGGGAACACAGAAAGGGCAGATATACTAAATCAATATTGCCTCAATTTACATGGTGGAGGACACTAGTAGCATCCCAATAGTAACAGGCAATACAGAGGAAATAGAAAGTGAGGAATTTAGAACAACAATCATCAATAGGGAAATGATACTCAACAAGCTATTGACATTGAAGACAGAAAAGTTCCCAGTGGCTGATGGCTTCCATCCTTGAGTATTAAAGGAAGTGGCAGCAGAGGTGTATCCAACAGTTATAATATTCCAACATTCCCTGGATGTGAGGAAGATTCCAGTGGATTGGGAAAACACTAATATAACATCCTTATTTGAAAAGGGAAGGAGGCAGAAAGTGGGAAACTATAGACCAATCTGTTGGAAAATTGTCAGAGTTCATTATTAAGAAAGTAACAACAGGTCATTTGGAAAGTCAAAACACAATCCATCAGAATTATCATGGTTTTATGAAGGGTAAAGCATGTTTGATTAATTTTCTAGAGTTCTTCGAAGGTGTAACAAGCCGAATGGATAATGTAGATCCTGTAGATGTTGTATATCTGGACTTCATGAAGGTGTTTGATAAGATGTCGCATAGAAGGTTAACACACAAGATAAGACCACATGGGGTATGGGGTAGCTTAGAAAGTAGGCTGGCTAACAGATAGAAGGCAGAGAGTCGAGATAAATAGGTATTTTTCTGGTTTCACGATGTAACTAATGGGGTGCCACAGGGTTCAGCCCCAACTATTTACAATCTATACTAATGACTTGGAATCTGGGATAGAAGGTACTATAGCTAAATTTGCAGATGATATTAAAATAGATGGGATAGTAGGTTGCAATGAGGAAATTAGAAATTTACAGATGCATATAGATAGGTTAGGTGAGTGGACCAAAATGTGGCAGATGGATTTTAACGTGGATAAGTATGAGGTTATGCATTTTGGTGAGAAAAATGGAAAGGAAACTTATTATCTAAATGGAGAGGGTATTTTGGTGCTGGGGATCTGGGTATCTCATGCATGAGTTGCAGAAAACTGGTTAGTAGATACAGCAGGTAAAAAGGAAAGCAAATGGAAATTTGGCATTTATAGCTAAAGGAATAAGTAAGTGTTGTTCCAACTATACAAGGCATTGGTGAGACCACAATTGGAGTATAGTGTACAATTTTGGTCCCCTTATTTGAGGAAGGATGTAGTTGCATTAGAGGCAGTTCAGAGGAGGTTCTGTAGATTGATTCCAGAGATGAGGGATTGATTTATGAAGAGAAATTGAGCAGTTTACGCTTATACTGATCTGTGCCCCTCATTTGATAAGGTACTGCATGGTAGGTTGTTGCATAAGGTTAAATCTCATGGGACCCAGGGTGAAATATCCAAATGGATGCAAAATTGGCTTGGTGACAGAAGCCAGAGGGTGGTTGTGGAGGGTTGTGTTTCAAATTAGAGGCCTATGATCAGCGGTGTGCCTCAGGGATCTGTGCTGGGTCCACTGTTATTTGTCATTTATATTAATGATTTGGATAAGAATATAGGAGGAATGGTTAGCAAGTTTGCAGATGACACTAAGATTGGTGGCATAGTGGACAGTGAAGAATGTTATCTCCAATTGCATCAGGATCTTGATCAATTGGACCAGTGGGCTGACAAATGGCAGATGGAGTTTAATTTAGACAAATACGAGGCAATGCATTTTGGTACATTGAGCCAGGGCAGGACTTGCTCAGTTAATGGTAGGGCACTGGGGAGAGTTACACAACAAAGAGATCTAGGGGTACATGTTCATAGCTCCTTGAAAGTGGATCACAGGTGGACAGAGTGGTGAAGAAAGCATTCGGCATGCTTGATTTCATTGGTCAGAACATTGAATACAGGAGTTGGAACGTCTTATTGAAGTTGTACAAGACATTGGTAAGACCACACTTGGAATACTGTTTGCAATTCTGGTCACCCTATTATAGAAAGGATATTATTAAACTAGAAAGAGTGAACACAAGATTTACTAGGGTGCTACTGGGGCTTGATGGATTGAGTTATAAGGAGAGGCTGGATAGACTGGGACTTTTTTCTCAAGCGTAGGAGGCTGAGGAGTGATTTTATAGAGATCTATAAAATAATGAGGGACGCAGATCAGCTAGATAGTCGCTATCTTTTCCCAAAGGTAGGGCAAACTAAAACTAGAGGGCAGAGGTTTAAGGTGAGAGGGGAGTGATACAAAAGTATCCAGAGGGGCAATTTTTTCACACAGAAGGTGCTGAGGGTCTGGAACAAGCTGCCAGAGATAGTAGTAGAGATGGGTACGATTTTGTCTTTTAAAAAGCACTTAGATAGTTAAATGGGTACAATAGGTATAGAGGGATATGGGCCAAATGCAGGCAATTGGGATTAGCTTAGTGGTTTTAAAAAATAAAAGGCGGCATGGACAAGTTGAGCCGAAGGGCCTGTTTCCATGCTGCAAACCTCTATGACTCTATACTCTTTCGAGTTTAGAAGAATGAGAGGAGATCTAATTGAGGTACATAAGAAGATAAAAGATATTGACTAAGTAGATGTCGAGCAGATGTTTCCTCTTGTGGGGAAATCTAGACCAAGAAGTCATAGTTTTAGAGTAAGGGGTAGCGGATTTAAAGCAGAGATGAGGAGATGACCCTTCTCTCAAAGAGTCATGAATCTATGGAATTCACCACCCCAAAGTGCATTGGATGCCTGGACATTGAGGAAATTCAAGGAGGAGAGGGACAGTTTTTTAATGAGTAAAGGATTGAAGGGATACGGTGAATGGGCAGGAAAGTGGAATTGAGGCTGAGATGAGGTCAGTCATGATGGTATTGAATGGTGGAACAGGCTCGAGGGGCTGAATTGCTTCTTCCTAGTTCTTATCAAGCTTCGTTCAGTGTAGACTGGCATGACAGAAACATCACCAGATATAATGGTAATGATTTATCATAGAGTCATAGATATTTAGAACACAGAGAAAGGCCCTTTGGCCCATTGCGTCTGCACCAGTCAAAGCCAAACCACACAACTATAGCCTTGGCATTGCAAATGCACATCTAAATATTTCTTAAATGGTACGAGGGTTTCTTTCTCCATCACCCTTTTAGGCAGTGAGTTCTAGACTCCCACTACCCTCTGGGTGAACAACCTTTTCCTCACATCCCCTCTCAAGCTTCTACCCCTTATCTTAAATCTGTACCCCTAGTCATTGATCCATTCACCAAGGGGAAAAGTTTTTTTCCTGTCTATTCTATCTATGCTCCTCATAATTTTATATATTTCAGTTATTCCCCTCCCCAGTCTCCTCTGCTCCAAGGAAAATTTGAAGATTATTATGGAAAAGGACAAGGATGGGCCAGAAATCAAAGTTCCATTCTGGGGGAAGGCTGATTTTAATAGGATCCGGTATGATTTGGCCAGAGTGGACTGGGAGCAGAAACGTTTAGCTATATCTGTGATGGAACTGCGGGGTGCACTCAAGAAGGAAATAGGGAGAGTACAAGGGCAACATGTCCCAATACAGAAAGAAAGGTGGGACCAACAAATCCAGAGAACCCTGGACATCGAGGGATAAACAACATTGGATAAAGAGAAAAATGGCTGACATCAGTATTCAGATGCATTCACAACTCCTCCAACAGTGAAGCAACCCTTTGCCAGACTATGGCTGGTCTCGCCTTTTCCCCATAACCCCTGATCCCCTTATTAATCAAGAACCTATCTACCTCTGTCTTAAAGATACTCAATGACCTGGCCTCCATAGCCTTCTGCAGCAAAGAGTTCCACAGATTCACTACTCTCTGGCTGAAGAAATTCGTTCTCATCTCTATTTTAAAGGATCGTCCCTTTAGCCTGAGGTTGTGCCCTCTGGTTCTAGTTTTTCCTACTAGTGGAAACATCCTCTCCACGTCCACGCCATCCAAGCTTTACAGTATCCTGTAAGTTTCAATAAGATTCCCCATTATCCTTCTAAACTCCAACAAGTACAGACCCAGAGTCCCCAACTGTTCCTCATACAAAAACTCTTCATTCCTGAAGTCATTCTTGTAGACCTCCTTTGGACTCTTTCCAAGGCCAGCACATCCTTCCAAGACCTTCAATGACACCACTATTGCTGAGTCCTCTACTATTAACATCTCAGGGATCACAAGAGCCTGGGTATCTTCAACAAATGATTAAAATATCGACATCTGGCAGCCTACCCATCACCAGCAAGATTTAACACCCTCCTGGATGAGTGCAGCAGCAACTAAGGTGAAGATGCTCAACACCATTCAGTTCATTTGATTGTACCCCAGTCAACGTTTTTGTTTGGATTCATTCACAGGATGTGGGCTAGGCCAGGATTTATTGCCCTTTTTATGGGCAATTAGAGATGGACAATAACTGCTGACCCACATTCCATGAATAATTAAAACAAAATGTCCAGCTCCTTCATCACTTGGTGATTGTGGCTATAGTCCTTGAGATTGGAAAGATACACTGCTGTAACATAATATTATTCCTTTGATGGCATCTTGCTCTCTTGCAGCCTTCACTACTGTGAAGGACAAGAGCAGCAATCATAGAATCTCTACAGTGCAGAAGGACTCCATTTGGCCCATCAGGCACTGACAACAATCCCACCCAGGCTCTATCCCTGTAACTCCACATATTTACTCTGCTAATCCTCCTGACACTAAGGGACACTTTAAGATGGCCAATCAACCTAACCCATACATTTTTTTGATTTGATTTATTATTGTCACATGTAATAGTATACAGTGAAAAGTATTGTTTCTTGCATGCTATACAGACAAAGCATACAGTTCATAGAGAAGGAAAGGAGAGAGCGCAGAATGTAGTGTTACAGTCATAGCTGGGATGTAGAGAAAGATCAGCTTAGTGTGAGGTAGGTCCATTCAAAAGTCTGACAGCAGCAGGGAAGAAACTGTTCTTGAGTCGGTTGGTACGTGACTTCAGACATTTGTATCCCTTTCCCAATGGAAGAAGGTGGAAGAGAGAATGTCCGGGGTGCGTGAGGTCCTTAATTATGCTGGCTGCTTTTCTGAGGCAGTGGGAAATATAAACAGAGTCAATGGATGGGAGGCTGATTTGAGTGATGGACTGGGCTTTATTCACAACTTTTTGTAGTTCCTTGCGGTCTTGGATAGAGCAGGAGCCATACCAAGCTGTGATACAACCAGAAAGAATGCTTTCAGTGGTGCATCTGTAAAAGTTGGTGAGCATTGTAGCTGACATGCCAAATTTCCTTGGTCTTCTGAGAAAGTAGAGGTCTTTCTTAACTATAGTGTCAGACTGTGGGAGGAACTGGAGCACCCAGAGGAGCCCCACACAGACACAGGGAGAACATGCAAACTCCACACAGACAGTCAATCAAGGCCGGAATTGAACTCAGGGACCCTGGTGCTGTGAGGCAGCAGTGCTAATGTCAATGGGAACCATTATACACTCAGAGCTCCCTGTAAGTCACACATTATTTGAAAATGGCAATATATCACAATCCTGGAATTTTCTAGCTTACACCATCATGGAAGTATGATCACTGCAAGGACTTCAGTAGTTTGAGAAGAGGGACCCATGTGCAATCCAACCCCAATCCCAACATCAGCTTCTTAGGATAACTGGGGGTGAACATCGAATGCAGCCTTGCCATTGTAATTCAGATAGCAAGGGCTTCAAAAAACAAAATAGGATGTTAAGATTACTTAGGAACTGCCTGATGCTTTAGTGCATAACTGTACCACCAATAGAGGCCAGGTAGGGCAAAAGCTTGAGTTGCTGAAAACAGAAAATACTGGAGATGTTCAGCAAGCCCAGCAGCACCTGTGCAGAGCGTAACAAGAGTTGAAGTTACAGGTTGATGATCTTCTGGTCAGAACCAAACCAGGTTAGTTTCTAGGTTCAATCATCATTCATAGAATCCCTACAGTGCAGAAGGAGGCCATTCAGCCTATCAAGTCTGCACCGACCACAATCCCACCCAGGCCCCGCTCCCGCAACTCTGCACATTTACCCTAGCTAGTCCCCTTGACACTAAGGAGAAACTTAGCATGGCCAATCAACCTAACCTGCACATCTTTGGACTGTAGTAGGGAACCAGCGCACCCGGAGGAAACTGGGGAGATTGTGCAAATTCTATACAGACAGTGACCAGAGGCTGGATCCCCGGGGCTATGAGGCAGCAATGCCAACCACTGTGCCACTGTGCTGCTCTGGTGAGTTATCTGTTCTCAGTCACAGAGGAAACAGGAGATCTGTAATCGACATCTGTACCCTTGAGTTGCGGGATGGAGAGAAAAAAAAGCTATCAGTCAGGCTTTCACAACCATCCCACAATCTTTGTCGAGAAACATGGACAATGAATGAGGACACGTTTGATCTCATTTGAACTGACATACTTTATCATCTGGTTCACTACTGTCTTTTAAATCAAAACAATTGTCTACAAAATCACAAAGTCTAGGCAACATGTGGCTCTTAATTGTCCTCTAAGACCACTTAGGAAGCCTCTCGGGGGGAGGGAAGGGGCGGCATGGTGGCAAAGTGATTAGCACAGCTGCTTCACAGCACCAGGGACCTGGGTTCAATTCCCAGCTTGGGTCACTGTCTGTGCGGACTTTGCACATTCTCCCCATGTTTGCACGGGGTTTCCTCCAGGTGCTCTGGTTTTCTCCCACAGTCCGAAAGACATGCTGGTTAGTGCTTTGGCCATGCTAAATTCTCCCTCAGTGTACACAAACAAGTGCCAGAATATGGCGACTAGGGGATTTTGGGGTGTCATGGTAGCACGGTGGTTATCACTACTGCTTCACAGCACCAGGGACCTGGTTTCAATTCCTAGCTTGAGTCTATGTGGAGTCTGCACGTTCTCCCCGTGTCTGCGTGGGTTTCCTCCAGGTGCTCCGGTTTCCTCCTACAGTCTGAAAGACATGTTGGTTAGATGCATTGACCCAAATAGGTGCCGGACAGTGGCGACTAGGGGAATTTCACAGTAACTTCATTGCAGTGTTAATGTAAGCCTACTTGTGACACTAATAAACAAGTAAACTAAAGATTGTACAGGGATGGATAATAAAACTAGGCTGTTAGTGGCACCCACATCCTGTAAATGAATGAAAAAGAAGAGGATGGATCACACCAATAGTACTACACCGTCTGAACAACATTAAAGACATTCAGAACAGAATAGGTGAAAAGGAAAGAAAATTGTGTTTTTCAGTACTAATTTTGTCCATGAATGCTTTTCCTTTCTTGCAGGTATTGGTGCACTGATGGGTTACGGTGCACTGAGAGCAGATTACCCTACAGTATTTCATCCAAGTTGCTGTTCTTCTAAATGTGAGCACTGATACTAAGTGTCAATGGCAGTCAGCAGGAAGCTCAACTATGGACATATGTGACATATAGGATACTTAGGGTGCTTGACAGGGTAAATGCTGAGAAGTCGTTTCCCCTTGTGTGTGAGTTTAGGGCCAGACAGCATAATCTCAGCGTGAGTGGGTCACCCATTTAAGACAGAAATGAAGAGGAATTCCTTCTTTTCTCACAGGGGAGTGGATCTGTGGAATTCTTTACTGCCAGGGGCTGTAGCGTTTAGGGCATTATGTCTGTTCAAGGCTGAGATAGGCAGATTTTGAATCAGTAAGGGATCTAATGGTTATGGGGACAAAGCAGGAAAGTGGAGTTGAGGATTAACACATCAGATCAATCATGGGGGGATGAGCAGACTCAATGGGCCGAATGGCCTAATTCTGCTCCTACATTTTAAAGTCTTATGACCTAATTGAATGGCAGAGCAGAATCAATGGGCTGAATTGTCTACTTCTGCTCCTACATCTTATGGTTTTGCCAAAGCAGATCCTGTTCCAATTCAACATCTACAATTATGTACCTGCAAGAGAGAATTTTTTGAGAGCAAGAAGGAGTAAAAACCCTTGCCAATTTTTCCCAACCAGGTATGATCCGTTGCAGCAGAAATCAGGGATCGGTATTGGACTGTATGACTCAAAATTACTCAGTGGGTAAACTTGCGGAGCCACAGTCTGGATATGATCTAACATAAAATGATATCATTAACGATTTTATTTTACACAAAATGACACTGCAAAATTGTAGAGGTTCTTCAAGTTATCAAGGTCTCCCGTACTGGAAACACATTAGCCAGTTTGAACTCAACAACTTTCATGGTCCCAGCAACATACATCAATATGGTATTGTGAAATAGCTGTATTTGTCTCTATGCTCCATACCTCACTGATACAGGAATCTAATCTGTACTTACAGTCAACACAGAGCAGGCTGCAGACACCCACTTACTGTGTACTGTGATTCCAATACACTGATTCAAATCCTGGAATTCCATGCAATAAAATGGAATTTAATTCATTCAATTTCCGTAAGTCAATGGTCTTGATTATAAATTCATAACTACATTTTAAACATGGTGCTGTTCATGGGTGGCACAGTGGTTTGCACTGTTGCCCCACAACACCTGGGGCCAGGGTTTAACTCCGGCCTTGGGTGACTGTATGTGTGGAGTTTGCATGTTCTCCCCATGACTGTGGAGTTTCCTCCAGGAGCTCTGGTTTACTCCCACAGTCCAAAGATGTGCAGATTAGGTGGATTGGCCATGCTGAATTGTCCCTTAGTGTCCAACAAATGTGTAGGTTTGGTGAATTAATCATGATGGATGTGAGGGCTGATGGGGATTGGGTGGAATGGTGGACCTGGGTAAGATGCTCTTTCAGAGAGTGATGGGCTGAATGGCCTCTTTCTGCACAGCAGGGACTCTATGAATAACTTTACTCAGATTTTGACAAAACTCTGCTCCCTCAATTCTCAAATTTTGGTGCTCCCTTTGTGATGTTAGTGTATCTTTAAAAAATCTTTTTTGAATCATGTTCTCTGCAGTTGTAAGCAGACTTTTTCAGTCTATTATTTCTCATTGTGGCTGGACCGTCCACTAGTTTCTACTTCAATGGCTTAAATGGGGTTGTGTTTATTTTTACTCTGGGATTTTTTATGACCTTGATTGTGAAAGGGAAGGTTGATTGACAAGTTAAGGTCAGGTGGTTCCTCCCCAGGGAAAAAGATCTGAGGATTCATTTTCAATTTTAGTTTAGAAGAGGGTGGACATCAGGTCGAAAGCAGGCTTCTCTTTCTCTCTCTCTCTCTCTCTGGCACTATAGAATCTGCTGTTAGCTGGAAGTAAAGTTCTTGGCCTTCCTGGATTAGAAAATCTGCTATTGGTGGTTGGCTTGCTTTGAGTCTCTCTCTCCCTGGTGTTTTGGGAAGCTGTTCTGACTCTGAGCCTCAAGAGAACTGCAGCATCTAACCAAAGGACTAAATTCTACTATCACGTAAGCATTCGTCTTTGCTGTGTTAAATCTGTGGCAAAGGTTTTTGTTTGTGGGATTTGTTTCATTGGAACAGTGTGTAACTGTCAAATGTTGTACAATATCCTGACTTTTATTCTTGTTTGTAACAGATAAAGGTTATTGCTAATTTTCTTTCTATACGTGTGAACTGTATTCTTAAATAAACTTTGTTGGTTAAAAGCTCCTTAATGTGTCATTTGAATCATACCTGAAATGAAATAGCTCGTGCTTACCCTAGCCAAATTCAAAATACAAAGCTTATGATCCAGGCGGACTTCCTAAAACACCGTGGAGTTTCTGACCTATATTATAACACTTTCTGAAGAAGGTGACACCCTCTGGGACACAGTTCCATAGTTGCCGACAGCAGTCCAGTATTTATAATACAAAATAAAAGCTCATGGTGTGGTGAATTGTATATTAGAATGGGGAAAAAGATGGTTAGCTGACAGGAAGCAGAGTAAGGGATGAATGAGTCATTTTCAGATTGGCAAGCTCTTATTAGTGGAGTGCCATAGGGATCACTGCTAGGGCCTCAGCTACCTAGAATCCATGTCAATCAATGACTTGCTGAAGGCACCAATTACATAGTTGTTAAATTTGCCAATTACACAAAGATAGGTGGGAAAATAAGTTGTCAAGAGGGCCTAGAGTCCACAAATTTAGATAGGTTAAATGAGTGGGCACAGACTTGGCAAATGGAATATAATGTGGGAAAATGTGAACTTGTCCACTTTAGCAGAAAGATAGAAAAACAGTGTATTGTTTGAAATAGAGAGAGACTGCAGAACTCTACAATACAGAGGGATCTGGGTGTCCTGATACATGAATCACGGAAAGTTACTGTGCAGGTACAGCAAGTGATGAGGAAGGCCAAATGGTATGTTGGCTTTTACCTGCAAGGGGAATGGAATGTAAAAGTTGGGAAGTGTTGCTATAGCTGTACAGATTGTTGATTAGATGCATATGGAGTACCTTTTACAGTTTTGGTGTCCTGACTTAAGAAATGTCATAATTCCATTTGAAGCAGTTCAGAGAGGGTTCACCTGACTGATTCCTGGGATAAAAAGGTTATCTCATGAAGGAAGGTGAAGCAGGTTGGGTCTATGCCCAAGAAATTAATCATATAATCTTACTGAATCATATAAGATCCTCAGTGGACTTGACAGGGTGAATGCAGAAAGGATGTTTCCCCTTGTAGGACAGTCTAGAACTGGGGTTACAGTTTAAAAATGAGGGATCTCCCATTTAAGACTAAAATGAGAAGAATTTTTCTCTCAGAGGATTGATGATTTTAATTATTTATTCGTCACAAATAAGGCTTACATTAACACTGCAATGATGTTACTGTGAAATTCCTCTAGTTAGTTGTTAGTCTATGTGGAATTCTCTTCCCCAGAGGGGAGTGCAGGCTGGGTCCTCATATATTCAAGGCTGATTTAATTAGATTTTTATCTTCAAAGAAATCAAGGGTTGAGGGAGACAGACAGGAAAATGGAGTTGAGCCAGACCACAATCAGATCAGCTATGATCTTTTTGAATGGTGGAGCAGGCTTGAGAGGCCAAATGGCCCATTCCTGCTCCTAGTTCTTATATTGTGTTTTTAACTTAAAATGGTTATCCCATCTGTGAACATACTCAATGATTGCTACTTAGCTATATGGGATGTCACAGCTAAACTCAATGATGTCTGAAATAGCTCCTCAGAGGTGTCCCTTCACCAGATTCCCTTTTTTTTAAGTTCATTTGTGGGACATCGGTGTCACTGCCTGGTCAGCATTTATTGCCCATCCCTAGTTGCCAAGGGCAGCTGACAGTCAACCACATTGCTATGGCCCTTGAGTCACATGTAAGCCAGACCAAATAAGGATGGCAGATTTTCTTCCCTACAAGACAAGGGTTTTTCCAACAATCGACAATAATTTCATGGTCATCAGTAGATTCTCCATTCCAGTAATGTTTTGTTGAATTCAAATCCCACTATCTGCCATGGTGGGATTTGAACCCGGGTTGTCAGAACTTTAGCTGAATTTCTGGATTAATAGTCTAGTGATAAGTCCACTAGGCCATCACCTCCCCATTCACAAACTCAATTTCACTCCTAAGAATACTGCAAGTCCAAAATTAGAATGCGGAGTGGACAGGCAATCATTACCTCAATCAAAGAGTTCATACACCAAAAAGCTAACCTCAATGGCATCAGAGGTCATTCCACTGTCCTTATCAATTGCCCATATATAAAAGGGTACTTGTTGGCACTAGAAGTGGCACCAAATTCCCTCTCCCTACAGAGGGTGAGGGGATATACTGAGCAAATTGAAGTTTACTCGTTAATGCTATAGCTGAGGAAAATTACTCAAATGCCTCAATGGAAGTTTTGCCAAGAATAATTAGTAAAAACATAACTGCTTTGATTTACAAAAACATGCCCTTGGGATGTGAGCAATTCTGAGTAAGGCCCTCATCACTGAACTGACAAATCGTTGATCCCTGATTGCCCCTGAGAAGATGGTGGTGAGTTACCTCTCAAATTGCTGCAGTCTGTATGGTGTAGGGACACCCTCAATGTTATTAGGTGAGGTGTTTCTGGATTTTAACAGCGACAATGAAGGAATGGTGTGATATTTCCATGTCAGGATAGTGCGTAACTTTGAGGGGAACTTGCTGATGGTGGTGTTTTCCTTTGGCACAGTCATTAGCACTGCTGCTTCACAGCCCCAGGGAACCAGGTTTGATTCCTGACTGGGTCACTGTCGGTGCGGAGTCTGAACATTTTCTCTGCATCTGTCTGGGTTTCCTCCCGCAGTCTGAAAGGCGTGCTGGCATTGGCCAAGCTAAATTCTCCCTCAGTGTACCCGAACAGGCGCTGTGTGTGGCGAATAGGGGATTTTCACAGTAATGTCATTGCAGTGTTAATGTAAACCTACTTCTGACACTAATAAAGTTTAAACTGGGTTTGCTGCCCTTGTTCTTCTAGGTGGCAGAGATCATAGTTTCGGCAGTGCTGTCAAAGAAGCCTTGGTGAGTTGGTACAGGGTATCACCATATTTCACCAGTGGAGCAGTGGATTGAATCTTTAAGGTAGTGGATAGGGCGTCTATCAAGTGGGCTGCTTTGTCTTGGTTGGTGTCAAGCTTTCCAATTGTTGTTGGAGTTGCACTAATCCAGGCAAATGGAGAGAATGCTATCACATTCCTGACTTGTGTCTTGTAGATAGTGGACAGGTTTTTGGGAGTCAGGAGCTGATTTACACACTGCAGAACCCTTAGACTCTGATGGCTCTCATAGCCGTAGTATTATGGATGCTCCAGTTAAGTTTCTGGTCAACAGTATCTCTCAAGGTAATGATAGCAGGCGATTCAGTAACAGATATATCCCTGGGTGCTGGTTAGACTCTCCCTTGATGTGGAGATGCTGGCGTTGGACTGGGGCAAACACAGTTAGAAATCTCACAACACCAGGTTAAAGTCCAACCAGTTCATTTGATAGTAAACCCACCATCATTTTCTTATTATTTACTATCAAATAAACTGGTTGGACTTTAACCTGGTGTTGTGAGACTTCTTACTGTGTAGACTCTCCCTTGTCAGAGAAAGCCATCGTCTAGCACTTGTATGGCATGAATTATTTGTCAGTTATTAGCACAAGTCTGAATATTGTCCAGGTCTTGCTGCCTGGGGACATGGACTGCGTTATTACCTGTAAATTGAACTGAACAATGAGCAAACATCAGTGACTGTTGAAGAGAAGGCTATTGGTGAAGTGGCTGAAGATTGTTGGACTTAGAACACCATTCTAAGGAGAGTCTGTGGCCTTCAACAACCACAGGCATCTTCTTTGTTCCAGTCAGTAAAGAGTTTCACCTGATTTCATAGAATCATAGAATCCCTACAGTGCAGAAGGAGGCCATTCGGCCCATCAAGTCTGCATCAACAATCCCACACAGGCCCTATCCTCTTGATCCCATGTATTTTCCCTGCTAACCCCCCGACAGTAAGGGGCAATTTATCATGGCCAATCAACCTAACCCATACATCTTTGGACTGTGGGAGGAAACCAGAGCACCCGGAAGAAATGCACACAGAAACAGGGAGAGCTTGCAAACTCCACATAGACAGTGGCCCCGGGCCAGAATTGTGGCACTGTGAGGCAGCAGTGCTAACCACCGTGCTGCCCTTCATTGAAGCAGAGTTGTTCCATTGGTAATGATGGAGTTAGGTATAGACCATGATGGTTACAGATTCTGGAGGAATCCAATTCTGCTGCTGATGGCTCCCAGCACCTCATGAACGTCAGTTTCGAGTCAGTGGTGTCCTTTCGCTGATGATGTACCCATGATGGCATTAACTTTGGTAGTTCCAGGATGCTGGCCCAACAACAATGCAGGAGTGATAGATATCCCCAAGTTAAGATGATGAAAACTTACATACTAGTGTCATTAATGAAAGGCAGGCTGACAAAATGGGGGAAAAAGCTCAAATTTCTGGAGATTTGGAACAACAGAAACTGTTAGAATTACAGAATCTATCTGTATCTACAAGGATATGTAGAGAGACGGGTAGTATTGAGGAAGTGGGGGCGGGGGCACTGCAGAAGGACTTGGACAGGTTAGGAGAGTGGGCAAAGAAGTGACAGATGGAATACAATGTGGAAAAGTGCGAGCTTATGCACTTTGGAAATAGGAATGTGGCATGGACTATTTTCTAATTGGGAAAGTGCTTAGGAAATCTGAAACATGCCAGTCATTGTTCAAGATTTTCTTAAGGTTAACGTGCAGGTTCAGTTGGCAGTTAGGAAGGCAAATGCAATGTTAGCATTCATGTCGGGAGGGTTAGGATACAGGAGCAGGGATGTACTTCTGAGGCTGTATAAGGCGTTAATGAGACCCCATTTGGAGTATTGTGAGCAGTGATGGGCCCCATATCTAAGGAACGATGTGCCGGCCTTGGAAAGGGTCCACAGGAGGTTCACAAGAATGATCCCTGGAATGAAGAGCATGTCGTATGAGGAATGGTTGAGGATTCTGGGTCTGTACTTGCTGGAATTTAGAAGGATGAGGGGGGATCTTATTGAAACTTATAGGATACTGCGAGGCCCGGATAGAGTGGACGTAGAGAGGATGTTTCCATTAGTAGGTAAAACTAGAACCAGAGGGCACAGCCTCAGGCTAAAGGGATGGTCTTTTAAAACAGAGACGAGGAGGAATTTCTTCAGCCAGAGAGTGGTGAATCTGTAGAACTCTTTGCCACAGAAGGCGATGGAGGCCAGGTCATTTAGTGTCTTTAAGACAGAGATAGATAGGTTCTTGATTGATAAGGGGATCGGGGGTATGGGGAAAAGGCAGGAGAATGGGGATGAGAAGAAAGTCAGCCATGATTGAATGGCGGAGCAGACTCAATGGGCCGAGTGGCCTAATTCTGCTCCTATGTCTTATGGTCTATCGGGATTTGTAAAAATGCCAATGTACAGTGGCACAGTGGTTAGCACTGTTGCCTCATAGCAGGGAAGTGGGTTTAACTCTGGCCTTTTGTGACTGTGTGGAGTTTGCATATTCTCCCTGTGTCTGCATGGGTTTACTCTGCAGGGGGGATTAGCAGGATAAATAAGTGAGGTTGCAGATATACACGGGGCTTGGCTGGGCTTGTCTTTGGTGCAGGCTCAAGTGGTCTTCTGCTGCACTGTAGATGCTATTTTATGAAAAGACATGCTAACATTTTGGGTGTACATCTTTGCTGGAATTGTGAAGTGAAAAGTAAGGAAGTGGCCTCGAAGCCAAAACAAGTTTGCAACTTGGATTAAGGCAGCTAGGGAAAAAAGCCAAATCTGCGAAAAAAATGCATTTTCCAGCAGGGCCAATTATTCAGATCTCTTTCTTCCAATGTACGATCAATAGTTTATTGACACATCAAAGTATTAACATAAATTACTTCTCAAGCACCTGGACGCGTTCCATCTCAGCTGCAACAAAGTAACAGTCAGAGCTCTGGAAGCGTAACCCAATTCTATCAGGTCTGGTACACTGTAACAGTGAGCAAACACAATACACAATAACACCACTGTCTCCATCTAGAGATATCCACAACCCCAGTCTCCCAGTAAAACTTACACGCCACTTTGATGTAACATATGGCAATGATGTACACTAGGAGTGAAATGTTGTAACCAGTGACCAGTTGGAATTATAAAATACAGAATACACTTGTGGAACTAAAACTTGAAAAAAAGAGAACCAGTTTGCCATCATGCAAATAGAAAGTTTTTCATCTGATGAAGTGTCATCCAGACTTGAAACACTAGCCCCGTTCACATTCATACCGTGCCATTGCTGCAAGCAAGGTTGGAGAATTTGGCACTTAGCCAACTCTCCGTTGACTGCAATAGGACCAGAAAATCCTGCTGGTGTGAACGGCTGGAAAATTCCAGCCATTAGCTCTATTCTCTCTCCACAGACACTGTCAGGCCAGCTGAGATTTTCTAGCATTCTCTGTTTTTGGTTCAGATTCTAGCATCCCCAGTCATTTGGAGAGAGAATAGAGCCAACATTTCGAGTCTGTTCCAGACTCGGATGTTGTCTCTATTCTCTTTCCACAGATGCTGTCAGACCTGCTGAGATTTTCCAGCATTTTCTGTTTTCCAGCATCCACAGTATTTGGCTTTTATCTGCAATCATTTGCTCTTATTTTATATTGTGGAAAACTTTTCATGTTCTGCTGAGAACAGTAATAGTCAGAAATGATCAAACCTTTGTCACTGGCTCCCAACCAGAGAGAGAGAAGAAAAGTAGTCTGCCCCATTCACACACTCCAAAACCATCACAACCTTAAAAATAGAAAACTCGTATCAAATCCTCTAAGGCACTTGCAGTGAAAATACTCCCAATGTTTCAAACCTATAGAAATAAAGGGTGGCGCAGTGGCCCAGTAGTTAGCATGGCTGTTTCACAGTGCCAGGGATCTGCGTTTGATTCCTGGCTCGGGTCACTGTCTGTGCAGTCTGCATGTTCTCCCCGTGTCTGCAATTTCTTCTTTTGGGATTTTGACAGCTGTTCATTTTTCTCTTTTTTAGCCATGGAAGTATTCAGTATTATACTATTTTCAGCCAGCGATATGGCAACTGAACTAATTACTGGGTGATGGTTTTCCATCAGCAGCTGTTGGTTCTGTTTCCTCCAGGTGCTCCAGTTTCCCCCGCAGTCCAAAAGATGTGCTGGTTGGGTGCATTGGCCATGCTAAATTCTTCCTCAGTGTACCTAAACAGGTGCTGGAGTGTGGCGATTAGGGAATTTTCACAGTGAAGTGTAGACAGAGTGAATGGATGGGAGGTTGGCTTGTGTGATGGATTGGGCTACATTCACAACCTTTGTAGTTTTTTGTGGTCTTGGGCATAGCAGAAGCAATATCAAACTGTGATAACCAGAAAGAATGTTTTCTATGGTGCATGTGTAAACGTTGGTGAGGGTCGTAGTTGACGTGCCAAATTTCCTTAATCTTCTGAGAAAGTAGAGGTGTTGGTGGGCTTTCTTAACTATAGTGTCAGCATGGCAAAACAGGCAGCATAATGAAGGACTCCACACACCCCGGACATTCTCTCTTCCACCTTCTTCCATCAGGAAAAAGATACAAAGGTCTAAGGTCACATACCAACTGTCTCAAGACAGCTTCTTCCCTGCTGCCATCAGGTTTTTGAATGGACTTACCTTGCATTAAGTTGATTTTTCTCTACATCCTAGCTATGTCTGGAACATTACATTCTGTACTCGTTTGTTTTCTTCTCCATGAACGATATGCTTTGTATAGCGCTGAAGAAATGATACTTTTCACTGTATACTAATACATGTAACAATAATAAATCAAATCAAATGTAACTTCATTGCAGCGTTCATGTAAGCCTACTTGTAACACTAATAAATAAACTTATATCGTGGGAAGTTTTTCATGTTCTGCTGAGAACACTAATAGTTAAAAATGAATAAACCTTTGCCACTGGCTCCCAACCAGAGAGAGAGGGAAAAAAAATCTGTCCTTATTCACACACTCCAAAACCATCACAACCTTAAAACTAGAAAACTCACATTAAATCCTCTTTGTCACAAGCTGTGAAAATAGTCAAAAAAACCTCCATAAATAATCTCAAATTGGTAATTCACTCTGACAGGGAGGGGGGATTTATTTTCAATGCACTATAAGGATGGAATTGCTCCTGCCTTCCCCCCCCCCCCCCCCGACACATATAGAGGACTTGTCCAGCCCATTGTTGTGCCCTTTACCCGGAGGAAGCAGTTGTTTGTGTGGAGGGTTACCATGGAGAGGAGCTCAGCTTGAAGGAAGTGAGTCAGTCAATGGGGGAAGAGCCATGGCTGCTGCTGCTGAGGAAGGCCAGAGAGAGAGAGATCCCCATGCTCCAGGCTGCGACTTCCACCGCTTCTACAACAAGCTCTTCACCCTCAGGCCGTCGGATGACGAGAGCTTCAGGACCGAGGTCAACCTGGTCTTTGACCAGCTCATCTCGGAAAACTACCTCAACGATTCCAGCGTCGGCCGCGAGGTAAGCAGCAGCCCTCCCACCACCGCCCACCCCCCCCCAGCCTCAGGGTAACTGCCCCCTTCCCCCTTCCCCTCCAGAAACTGACCCCCTCCCAACTACCCCCCTCCCAACTACCCCCCTTCCAGTCGCTGCCTCCGCACCCTCTCAGCCACTACCCTCTGCCCTCCCCCACCAGTCACTGCCCTCTGCCGTCCCCCCCCCACCCCCCCGTCACTGCCCCCCCCCCCACCCCCCCGTCACTGCCCTCCCCCCCCACACCCCCGTCACTGCCCTCCCCCCCCACACCCCCGTCTCTGCCCTCCCCCCCCACACCCCCGTCTCTGCCCTCCCCCCCCACACCCCCGTCTCTGCCCTCCCCCCCCCACACCCCCGTCTCTGCCCTCCCCCCCCCACACCCCCGTCTCTGCCCTCCCCCCCCACACCCCCGTCTCTGCCCTCCCCCCCCACACCCCCGTCTCTGCCCTCCCCCCCCACACCCCCGTCTCTGCCCTCCCCCCCCACACCCCCGTCTCTGCCCTCCCCCCCCACACCCCCGTCTCTGCCCTCCCCCCCCACACCCCCGTCTCTGCCCTCCCCCCCCACACCCCCGTCTCTGCCCTCCCCCCCCACACCCCCGTCTCTGCCCTCCCCCCCCACACCCCCGTCTCTGCCCTCCCCCCCCACACCCCCGTCTCTGCCCTCCCCCCCCACACCCCCGTCTCTGCCCTCCCCCCCCACACCCCCGTCTCTGCCCTCCCCCCCCACACCCCCGTCTCTGCCCTCCCCCCCCACACCCCCGTCTCTGCCCTCCCCCCCCACACCCCCGTCTCTGCCCTCCCCCCCCACACCCCCGTCTCTGCCCTCCCCCCCCACACCCCCGTCTCTGCCCTCCCCCCCCACACCCCCGTCTCTGCCCTCCCCCCCCACACCCCCGTCTCTGCCCTCCCCCCCCACACCCCCGTCTCTGCCCTCCCCCCCCACACCCCCGTCTCTGCCCTCCCCCCCCACACCCCCGTCTCTGCCCTCCCCCCCCACACCCCCGTCTCTGCCCTCCCCCCCCACACCCCCGTCTCTGCCCTCCCCCCCCACACCCCCGTCTCTGCCCTCCCCCCCCACACCCCCGTCTCTGCCCTCCCCCCCCACACCCCCGTCTCTGCCCTCCCCCCCCACACCCCCGTCTCTGCTCTCTGCCCCCCCTCTTCTCCCAGTCACTGCCCCCCCTCTTCTCCCAGTCACTGCCCCCCCCCTTCTCCCAGTCACTGCCCCCCCCTCTTCTCCCAGTCACTGCCCCCCCTCTTCTCCCAGTCACTGCCCCCCCCTCTTCTCCCAGTCACTGCCCCCCCCTCTTCTCCCAGTCACTGCCCCCCCCTCTTCTCCCAGTCACTGCCCCCCCCTCTTCTCCCAGTCACTGCCCCCCCCTCTTCTCCCAGTCACTGCCCCCCCCTCTTCTCCCAGTCACTGCCCCCCCCTCTTCTCCCAGTCACTGCCCCCCCCTCTTCTCCCAGTCACTGCCCCCCCCTCTTCTCCCAGTCACTGCCCCCCCCTCTTCTCCCAGTCACTGCCCCCCCCTCTTCTCCCAGTCACTGCCCCCCCCTCTTCTCCCAGTCACTGCCCCCCCCCTTCTCCCAGTCACTGCCCCCCCCTCTTCTCCCAGTCACTGCCCCCCCCTCTTCTCCCAGTCACTGCCCCCCCCTCTTCTCCCAGTCACTGCCCCCCCCTCTTCTCCCAGTCACTGCCCCCCCCTCTTCTCCCAGTCACTGCCCCCCCCTCTTCTCCCAGTCACTGCCCCCCCCTCTTCTCCCAGTCACTGCCCCCCCCTCTTCTCCCAGTCACTGCCCCCCCCTCTTCTCCCAGTCACTGCCCCCCCCTCTTCTCCCAGTCACTGCCCCCCCCTCTTCTCCCAGTCACTGCCCCCCCCTCTTCTCCCAGTCACTGCCCCCCCCTCTTCTCCCAGTCACTGCCCCCCCCTCTTCTCCCAGTCACTGCCCCCCCCTCTTCTCCCAGTCACTGCCCCCCCCTCTTCTCCCAGTCACTGCCCCCCCCTCTTCTCCCAGTCACTGCCCCCCCCTCTTCTCCCAGTCACTGCCCCCCCCTCTTCTCCCAGTCACTGCCCCCCCCTCTTCTCCCAGTCACTGCCCCCCCCTCTTCTCCCAGTCACTGCCCCCCCCTCTTCTCCCAGTCACTGCCCCCCCCTCTTCTCCCAGTCACTGCCCCCCCCTCTTCTCCCAGTCACTGCCCCCCCCTCTTCTCCCAGTCACTGCCCCCCCCTCTTCTCCCAGTCACTGCCCCCCCCTCTTCTCCCAGTCACTGCCCCCCCCTCTTCTCCCAGTCACTGCCCTCTGTCCTCCACCCCCCCAGTCATGCTCTCCAACCCCCCAGTTACTGCCCTCTGCCCTCCACTCCACCAGTCGCTGCCCCCTGCCCCCCCCCGTGGCTGCTCTCTGCCCTCCATCTCCCTCAGCCGCTGCCCTCTGCCCTCCACCCCCACCCTGCCAATTGCTGCCCTCTGTCCCCCTCCTCCCCCAGTCACTTTCTCCTTCTCCCCACCACCACAGTCACTGCCCTCTGCTCCCCCCTCCCCACAGTCACTGCTATCCCTTCCCACCCCAGCCTCAGTGTGCGAGTGACTGGTTACTGCCCCTTCTCCCAGTCACACCCTTCTCCCCTCATCACTGCCCACCCCCACTCTGCTGTCCTCCTGCCCCTGTTCACTCCACCCCACCCCTGTCACTGCCCTCCTTCACTCCTTCACCCCCTCCTCCCCCATCACTGGTCCCTGGCACCATGAAGCAGCAGTGTTAATCATTGTGCCACCAGGCTGCCGATTGCTGTTGCCCTGAAGCAAAAGTTTTGCCACTGACACATTCTGCTATCTTCCTTGTAAGCCACAACCTTTGGTCATTAACACCAAAATTAAGTGTGCCCTCAGTGTGCCCGAAAAGGTGCTGTCAGAGTGTGGCGACTCGGGGATTTTCATAGTAACTTCATTGCAGTGTTAATGTAAGCCTACTTGTGACATTTAAAAACAGTTCCCTAAAACCATCATGTTTTCTTTCAAAAAAAATGTAATTTTTATGTTGGGATATGAACCTCACAGCTGAGGCTGGCATTGAATGTCTGTCACTGATTGACGTCGGTAGGTTTGAGACAGTTGGGTTGTTTGTACTGTCACTGCAGAGAGGGCAGGTAAGAGTCAGTCATACATGCCCGACCAGGTGAGGCTGATCGATTTCACTCCCCAGCAGATGTGACTGAACCACTTGGGTCTTGATGACAATGCCACAATCTTATGGTGATTTTCTCTGATGCCAAATATCTGATTTTGAGATTTTTCAAACTGAATTCAACTACTTGTAATCCTGCTCACTGGACAGACCCTCTTGATTATTCATCCATTGACACGACCACAACAAAAACTTCCCCAAGTAATGAAAATACCTAATGCAGATGGAGGGTGTCCCTTGTGAAGATATAACAACTTCATTTGACCTGTACATACTTCCCTCTGATTGGGCAGTCACAGTGGGTTTCCTCCATGTACAATCTCAAGATGAAAATTGTTTCTTCACCCTTCAGGTGAGTTGCTGTCATCCAGCTATACTGAACATGGGTTTCCTCCGTGAGCTCCAATTTCCTCCCACCGACCAAAGATATGCAGGTTAGGTTAATTGGCCATGATAAATTGCCCCTTAGTATCAGGGAGCTTAGCAGGAGAAATGCATAGGGTTGAAGCGATTTGGGCTTGGGTGGGATTGTCAGTGCAGGCTCGATGGGCCAAATGGCCTCCTCCTGCACTATAGGGATTCTATATCTGTGGATGACACAAAAGTTGGCCGGGTGATTAAGGGTGAGGCAGAGTGTCTTGGGTACAAGAAGATATAAATGTAATGGGCAGATAAGTGGCAGATGGAATTTAACCCTGAAAAGTGTGAGGTGACACACTTTGGAAGGTGTAACTTGACAAGAAAGTACTCATTGAATGGTAGGAAACTGGGAAGTTCTGTGGAAGAAAGAGGCCATTTGACCATAGATCTTTGAAAGCGGAAGAGCTTTTTGTGTGACATTCATAACGTTACACAATTCCCCTGGTAGGGTGGTGAAAAAGGCATATGGGCCTTTATCGATCGAGGCATAGATTACAAAAATATGGAAGTCATGTTGGAGATGTATAGAACTTTGATGAGGCCACAGCTAGAGTACTGTGTGCAGTTCTGATCTCCACATTATAGGAAGAATGTTATTGCACTGGCGGGGATGCAGAGGAGATTCACCAGGATGCTGCCTGGGATGGAACATTTAAGTTATGAACAGATGTTATGTACACTTGGGTTGTTTTTGTTGGAGCAGAGAAGACCGAGGGGAAACCTGATTGAGATCTACAAGATTATGAGGAACATGGACAGAGTGGATAAGGAGCAACTGTTCCCCTTAGTTGAAGGGTCAGTCACAAAGGGACATAGGTTCAAGGTGAGGGGCAGGACGTTTGTGGAGGGGGGAGGAATGTGAGGAAAATGTTTTTATCCAGAGGGTGGTGACAGTCTGGAATGCGCTGCCTGGGAGGGTGGTAGAGGGGGATTGCCTCACATCCTTTAAAAAGTATTTGGATGAGCACTTGGCACATTCAGGACTATGGATCAAGTGCTGGCAGATGGGAAAAGGTGGGAATTCAGGTATTTCTAATGTGTTGGTGTGGACTCGCTGGGCCAATTGACTTCATTTTGCACTTCAGTGATTCTATGGTTCAATTCAAAAGCAACAGCTGGATGTAAGACTCTCATTTTTAGAAATAAATGATCGCGATATTTATAGTATCCATCAAGTTGAAATCAAATTCAGTATTAAATTCGGTAAACAGTTTATTTTAACCTATGTTTTTGTATTAGAATTGAACCATTGCTGTCCATTAAGAAGAGTCTGTGATGGACCCAGGGACAAGCAGCGAGTCTCACTATTTCTCAGCACCACACTTTGACTAATCCTTCCCAATGATAAATCTTGGAATCATACAGTGCAGAACTTTTGGATTGAACTATAGAATCACTGAAATGCAGAGTGAGGCCATTTGGCCCATCAAGTCTGCACCAACTCTCTGAATAAGCACCTTACCCAGGTCCACCCTCCCCACCGCCCATCCTAGCCGTGTTACCCCATGCATTTTGTCATGGCCAATCCACCGAACCTGAACATCTTTGCACACTAAGGGGCATTTAGCCTGGCCAATCCTCTTAACCAGCATGCCTTTTGGACTGTGGGAGCAAACAGGAGCGCGCAGAAGAAACCCATGCAGACATGGGGAGAATGTGCAGACTTCATACTAACAGTCACCTAAGGTTGGAATCCAACCCAGGTCCCTTGTGCTGTGAGACAGCAGCTCTAACCATTGTGGCACCCTTATTGATGGAAAGCAGTTTTCAGGGTTAAAAGATGTGCTGACATCTCATGATATTAATTTGTCCACTAAAATAGGTACCCCCCACCCTTTCGAACAACAGAGCACTGAAAATTTACACGGCTTAATTTCTCCTGCATACAAATTTTCCAGTAGTCGGTGAGTGCTTTTGGTTCGGAAAGAGTCTTTCTCATCAAAGTATCGGATTTTGGATGCCAATTCCCGAATTTCTGCATGCGCTCAATTCAGAAGGATATGGTTGATGCCTATGCTGTTAGCCGGTTTCAGGTTTTTAATGAACAGAGGCGTTCCTGATTCTTTAGCTAAATAAACTTCATCAAAATATTAATGACAGCACCACTGGTCCCTTTGTGAATGGAGCAATGTCATTGTACAGGGAACAGGACACAGAGTTAATATGAAAACAAATTCTTAACATTTATGATGGTATGCAGTGCAGCAATAACTACTCCATAGAATCATAGAATCCCTACAGTGTAGAAGGAGGCCATTTGACCCATCGCATCTGCACCGACCACAGTCCCACCCAGACCCTATTCCCGTAACCCCACATATTTACCCTGGTAATTCCCCTGACACTAGGGTCGATTTAGCTTGGCCAGTTATCCTAACCTGCACATTTTGTTTGGACTGTGGGAGGAAACCGGAGCATCCAGAGGAAACCCACGCAGAGACGGGGAGAACGTGCAAACTCTATACAAACTGTGACCCCGAGGCCGGAATTGAACTTGGGTCCCTGGCGCAGCAGTGCTATGATGTGGATATGCTGGCGTTGGACTGCGGTAAACACAGTGAAAAGTCTGACAACACCAGGTTTAAGTCCAACTGATTTACCATTTAACCATTGTGCTGCCTCTGCAGATCCTGTTTCCTCCCCTCCCCCACGCTCACCACTATATTTGATTTGATTTATGATTGTCACATGTATTTACAGTGAAAAGTATTGGTTTTTGCGCGCTATAAAGTCAAAACTTACTATTCATAGAGAAGGAGAGAGTACAGAATGTAATGTTACAGTCATAGCCAGGGTGTAGAGAAAGATCAACTTAATGCAAGATAAGTCCATTCAAAAGTCTGACAGCAACAGGGAGGAAACTGTATTTGAGTCAGATGATACGTGACCTCCGACTTTTGTGTCTTTCTCCTGAAGGAAGAAGGTGGAAGAGAGAATGTTTGGGTCCGTGGGGTCCTTAATTATGCTGGCTGCTTTGCCGAGGCAGCGGGAGCTGTAGACGGAGTCAGTGGGTGGGAGGCTGGTTTGCATGATGGATTGGGCTTCATTCACGACCTTTTGTAGTTCCTTGCAGCCTTGGGCAGAGCAGGAGCCATACCAAGCTGTGATAGAACCAGAAAGAATGCTTTCTATGGTGCATCTGTAAAAGTTGGTGAGAGTCGTAGCTGACATACCAAATTTATTGCAGAGGAGTATGTGTTTTGTATAATCTGGTCACTAGCAGTATTGGTGCCAGCACCCAGTCCAAGAATGCTGACAGAATTGAACCACATAATACAGGAATAGGCACAATTAATGGAGTTTGTTGGAGTGCCAATCAATTGGAAAACTGACAACCTCTCCACGATATCCTTCTTGATCTTCCTTCTTGACTTTCCTTCAAGCTGACTGTAGGGCCATCATTCGTTTTATCTTGTGATGGTGTTGGTTTTAGTCCAGAACATCACCCAGTGAAACATCCCTAAATGGAAGCCAGTTTTTATTTTCATACATTCGTGGCATGTGCTTGTCACTGGAGACTGGTGAGAATTTATTGCCAATCTCTAATTGCCCTTGAGAAGATAGTGGTGAGCTACCTTCTTGAACTGCTGCAGTCTGTGTGATGCATCTGTTTCAACAGGGCTGTTCATTCAAGTGCTCCAAAGTCTTGATCCAGTGGCAGTGAAGGAACGGAGATATGGTTCCAAATGAGAATAGTGTGTGACATGGAGGGCATTATGTGGATGGTGGTCTTTCCACACATCTGTTGTCCTTGTTCGTCTAGATGCTAGAGATTGCAGGTTTAGGAGGTGATGTTGAAGAAGCCTTAATGAGCCTTAATGCAGATGGTAGACATTGCAGATGTGGTGGCCCTTGGTGGATGGAGTGGATGTTGAAGATGGTGAGTAGGGCACTAATCAAGTGGGCTGCTTTGTCCTGGATGGTATTGAGCTTCTTGAGTGTTGTTGGAGCTGCACTCATCCGGGTAAGTATGGACTATTCTATCACATTCCTGGCTTGTGCCTTGTAGATGGTGGACAGGCTTTAGAGAGCCAGGAGGTGAGTTACTCTTCTCAGAATTCTTCACCCCTGATTTACTCTTGTAGCCATAATATTTATGGGGCTGATCCAGTTAAGCTTCTGGTCAGTGGTGAGTTCCAGGATGATGGTGGTGTACGATTGAATGCCAAAAGAAAGTAGTTAGACCGGAGATGGTATGACTTCCATCCTGGTCCAGTTGTGAGCTATAACTCCAATAAAGTATGATAATATAATCATTGGAATTGGCTACATGACTAATTGCCTACCTCCAAGAATAATTATTTCAACTGATATTTTTAACTACTCAGATTTACTGCCACGTCTCATCCCTAATGACTTTTATGAATGGATTTAGACATTGCCCAAGCAGTCACTACTTCTTGTGGCAATAAATCAGCCTTAAAGTTAGGTTACCATTAGGTAGAATCATTACCCTGTCATTATTTCTGTAAGAACTCTGTACTAATTTGTACTGTCCTTATAGATTACCTAGCATGACAGGAGGCCTTATTTAAATTTCACTGAGTCAGTGCAGTGCTGGGTCTTATGTAGTTTATCATAATGTCCCATACTTGCTGGCTTATACGATTAATTCAGCTTACAGGTGCAAAAACAGGATCTCATTCTGCAGAGAATAACATCTGGGATTTGGCTAACATTGGTACAGTAAATTTGCAGCTTTAGAATGTATTTTTTTTAAAAAAAATGAACTATTTTATCTCGTGATGCCTGCAGTTCAGCCTTGGATAATTACAGCCAACTGAAGAATGAATTGGAAACCTGGCGTTATTATTTATTTTACCTGCCATAATTTCTTTTCCCTTCCCCTTTCGCTCTCCTGAAGGTAACTTCTGTGTTCTGAAGTATGGACAGTTTCGTTTATAAGGATTTCAGATGGTTTTCAATATTGGCAAAATAAGCATTGGGATTGAAGTCACTAATCCCTTCCCTTCTCCTTTGTACTCACCGTACTATCCCTCTATTCCATTGTGCCTTCCTGCCGTATGCCTTTAAATCTGAGTGCGCTTTAATGGGTGGCACATTGGTTAGCATTGCTGTCTCACAGTGCCAGGGACCCAGGTTCAATTCCTGACTTGGGTCACTGTGCGAAGTCTGCACATTCTCCCCGTGTCTGCGTGGGTTTCCTCTGGGTGCTCTGGTTCCTCCCACAGTCTGAAGTACGTGCTGGTTAGGTGGATTGGCCATGCTAAATTCTCCCTTAGTGAACCCGAATAGGTGCTGGGGAGTAGTGATGAGAGGATTTTCACAGTGACTTCATTGTAGTGTTAATGTAAGCCTACTTCTGACACTGATAAATAAATAAACTTTAACTAAAGTCTTTAAGTCAGTGTTCTGATAAGCAGATGGTGGTGAGCTGGTGACTGCTCAGAGGGAGGTATATGATTCAGGCTTCTTATTGTTTGTTGCAGTGCAGAACAGTACTGAGATTTTACCATGCAGTCAGTCTGATATCATAGCAGCTATCAATAATTTTCTTTATATCTCAGACATTTAAAATTTTAATTTGTTCTTGCTTGTCTTCCTTTTACATCTTTCAAGATTGCATTAGCACTGCAACCAATACAAAAGTAAATGATTTAACTATCAATAACCCCTGGTAAATGGCCTCACCTAACTGTGCCTCTGTAGTGTAGGTAATGCATCTTGAGGACTTGGTACAAGATACTTGGTGTATCTTGGTTTTTTGCTTTAAATTGGAAAACTATGAACTAGTTTTAAAGTTTATTTATTAGGCTCACAAGTAGGCTTACATTAACACTGCAATGAAGTTACTGTGAAAATCCCCTAGTTGCCACACTACCGGCACCCATTCGGTACACTGAGGGAGAATTTAACACGGCCAATGCACCTAACCAGCACGTCTTTTGGACTGTGGGAGGAAACTGGAGCACTTGCAGGGACCCCACGTAGAGATAGGGCGAATGTGCAGACTCAGCACAGACTGTGACCTAAGCCAGGAATCAAACCCAGGTCCTTGGCGCGTGAGGCAGCAGTGCTAGGTACTGTGCCACCGTGCTGCCCTATGACATTCAGGGTGGGAAAGAAGGGAGACTGACAGAAATAAACAACTGAGTGAAGAATATATGGACAGCACTGCAGCTAATATTATATATACAACATTCCAATTGGACAAAGATCACTTTGTCTTTACCAGTTACTTTTTGCTCAGTCCTCAACCCCTGGAATTGAACCCGGGTCCCTGACGCTGGGAGGCAGCAGTGCTAAGCACTATGCCACCATGCCGCCCCATTGTTTAAATTATGACCTTAGATTATTGGTGCAAGCTGCTGAAAGGCAAATAATGTGAATTATCACGATATGCTGCCAGAAAAATATAATTGGAAGGTGCAAGAAGCCCTAAACAGGACTGATGTACAGGCCTGTTTAATCAAGCCTGATCTTTATTGCGGTAGGTTTCCGAATCTATATCAGTGCAAATTATAAATGAGCCAATGACTGTGAGAATGAATGAATTGAAACCTCCATTAGCTGAACTGCGAGCTTTGCGAAGTTTCAGTGATCTCATCTTTCCCTTGTCTCCTTTCCAATTGCAGCATGTATGTTCCTTACTCGTCCAAGCTTGTCGACTTGTCCAGTTGAACCAGGAGCACCTCGTAAGCAAAATGTGTCAACTCATTCACCATCTGCTCAACCGATTACAGGTACGAACGTAAATAAAACCAGTCACTGCTACTTCCAGTACACTATAAACCTAGCCCCCTCTTTTTTGTATGTTTAACTGTTTGATAATTCACTGCCAATCACCCTCTTCTCAGTCACTGATTGTTGGATGCATTTTTGAACTGGCTGACACAAACAAAAATTCTATTTGTTTCGTTAGGGTAGCGCTGTGGTCAGCACTGCTACCTCATAGCGCTAGGGACCCGGCTTCGATTCCTGGCTTGGGTCACTGTCTGTGTGGAGTTTGCACATTCTCCCCATGTCTGCGTGGGTTTCCTCCCACACTCCACCCGGTTAGGTGGATTGGTCATGCTAAATTCCGCGGGTGGAGGTCCACCTCGTGTCAAACGAGGGGCATGCATACAGTGGGTCGTGCGTGGGCTGCTCTTGGAAGTTCCGGGAGTGGCCTAGTACTTCGTGTTGGTGTGTGTGCTTGATCCTGGACCGGTAGACGGGCGCCGCAACAGCTCGGTGACTAGCGCTGCTAGCTGTGCAGATACATGGATTTGGGCCTGTGTCTGTGGGAGTTTGCGCATTCTCCCTGTGGTTGCGTGGGTTTCCTCCGGGCGCTCCGGTTTCCTCCCACACCCCAAAGATGTGCTGTTAGGCTGATTGGTTTTACCAAATTGACACTATTCTCCCCTGAATCTGGCTAAGTTAGGGGTTCCATTCGTAGACACGCAGGGTAGAATAGGTGTAGGGTGATGCGGCGGCGCGGGCTCGTTGGGCCGAAGGGCCTGTTTCCCGTGCTGGGTTGTTCTTTGTTGTTCTTTGTAAATTGCATCATTGTGTCAGGGGCACTATTTAGGGTAAATACATGGGGTTATGGGTTAGGGCTTGGGTGGGATTGTGGTTGGTGCAGACTTGATGGGCCAAATGGCCTCTTCCTGCACTGTAGGATTCTCTGATTTTATGATTGTATCAGAGACCTAGTAAATGCCAATATTACACAGCTAACAGGAGTGAATATGGAATGGACAGAGTTAGCCAATGGACCAAAGCGATATTGAGCCAAGGTGGGTGGATGGAGTTTGGATGCTGATCTGTCATTGAATGGCAGAATAAGTTTAAGGAGCTCTTCCTGTGATGATGAATGGAGATCGAAGGCTACCATGATGGATTAGTTGGTGAATGGCTGGTGGAACTAAGCTATCTTGAAATGCAAAGTCTGAGATCCAATTCCCACTGTGTTGAGTTGGCTAGTTTCTACCACACTGACAGCTGAAGTTAGAATTAGACCCTGGACTGAGGAGAAGGGGGAAAAATTTGCTCCAGTGAACCCTAGTGGAGAGTGTGTATGAATATTAGGTAGGACGTAATGGAGCAGCTGGTGGCACAGTGGTTAGCACTGCTGCCTCATAATGCTGGCGACTTGGGTTCGAATCCGTCCTTGGGTGACTGTGTGGCGTCTGCATGTTCTCCCTGTGTCTGTGGGGGTTTCCTCCCACAGTCCAAAGGTTAGGTGCATTGGCCATGGTAAATTTGCCCTCAGATATATAGGTTATGTGGATTAGTGAGGTAAATATGCAGGTTGAGGGGCAAGAATTGGTACAGACCTGAGGGGTGGAATGACATCCTGCATTGTTGATTCTATTTGGTAGAAGTATCTATGAGGAGGGTATCTGCAGAAGCATATTCCAAGTACAAGTTAGTGCTTTCAGGAGGCAGATGTTCAACACATGGGACATGCCACAATAATACTGGAAGAAAAATGGTACATTTTACACTATCCATGACAAAAGGTTGTCTCTAGTGCATTTTCATTTTTGCAAACATTCTTTGGTTGGAATCTTATCAAATGCCTTCTGGGTGTCAGTATAAGTAACATCCAAGGATAGTGTCTTAGCCTGATGACTTCAGTAACCTTGTCAAAAAATTCAGCTAGTTAGATGTGACTACAACCATTACTGGTTCTCTCTGATCAGCTCATATTTGTCCTAGTGATAATAGTAACTAGGGAACATCAGTTCCCTAAAGGGGAGAAGCCAGAAGATTTTTTTTCTTTAATTGGCTGTTAAGGCAAGAAATGTCCTAATAGAACTCGTGATGGACTAATATTCCTTTGTAACTTTTAAAAGGGAAGTGGGGAAGTCTTTTAAGATTTTTCACTTTCAACGTATGGAGTAGGGACTAAGTGGCTAGTTCTTCCAGAGAGCTGCCCATGTGTGTGACAGGTGATCAGCAAGTCTGTTTTCAGAGCAGTTGTTTGCAGGAGAAATGTTGGAGAACTCATTAGTCTTGCTGTGTCCTAAGGTGACAGTGGACGAGCAGAGTTTGGACCACCTTCTCTCCTACTGCATTCGAGCGCTGCAGCAGTGCAACTCCTGGACTCATGTAGAAATATTGCAGGCGGTGGCTGCTCTCGTCTACGGTAATGGGCCACGGTGCCAGAAGGTACGTTTGGGGTTTTCTATTTGTTTAAGAGACATGTTGTGTTTCAGACCTTCATTGTTAGTTTAGACAGTGTGGAGCAGAACCATGCAGACCATGGGTGGCACGGTGGCACAGTGGTTAGCACTGCTGCCTCACAGTGCCAGGGACCCGGGTTCGATTCCTGGTTTGGATCACTGTCTGTGTGGAATCTGCACGTTTTGCCATTGTCTGCATGAGTTTCCTCTGGGTGCTCTGGTTTCCTCCCACAATTCGAAAGCGTGCTGGTTAGGTATATTGACCATGCCAAATTCTCCCTCAGTGTACCCGAATAGGTGCTGGAAAGTGATGAATAGGGGATTTTCACGGTAACATTGCAATGTTAATGTAAGCCTACTTGTGACACTAATAAATACATTTTAAATCAGGCGAATAGCAGGTTTGACTCCTGATCTCTGTTGAGCCAAAGAGGGGCAATAAGGTGTATTGACCATGAGGTGGCACGGTGACACAGGGATTAGCACTGCTGCCTCACAGCACCAGGGACCCCGGTTCAATTCTGCCCTTGGATGACTGTGTGGAGTTTACACATTTTTCCCGTGTCTGTATGAGTTTCTTCCGGGTGCTCCAGTTTCCTCCCACGGTCCAAAGATGTGCAGGTTAGGCGGATTGGCCATGCTAAATTGCCCCTTAGTGTCCCAAGATGTGTGGGGTTGGGGGATTAACGAGGTTAGTATGTGAGGATACAGGGATAGGGCCCGAGTGGGATGCTCTGTTGGACAGTTGGTGCATGCTTGATGGGCCGAATGGCCTCCTTCTGCACTGTCGGGATTCTACGACCTTAAACAGTGAGTGGTCAGGATCTGGATCGGGAGATCTGAAGCAGTTTAAGTCATAATATTTAAAAAAGAATTGGATACGTAATTAAAAAAGGAAAACAAATTGCGAGAGTTATGAGCTGGGTTTGCCAGGGGTTGGGGGTGTGTGCAGGGCATAGGCATGGCAAATCAGACGGTACTTTCAAAGAGCTGACACAGGCTCATTGGGCCAATTGGCCTTGTTCTGGGCTGTATGGTTCATTTGGTCATATTTAGGACAGGAGGAGAACGGGGGAAATTTGACAAAATGTTAAGAGAAAATTTTGAATGCTGCGATTTTAGCTTACCTGGTCATGTTAATAAGCAGTGTTGTTGAACTGCCTTTCAGTCAGTTTTTGTGTTGCCATGGAAATGGAAGAAGAAATTGAACACCCAGGAAATGCTGGAAATACACAGCATTCAAAAAGAAGGCCAGGTTAATGTTTTGGGAGGAAGCCATTTATCTGAAATTGGCCTAATCATAGATGTCCAGAGATCTCACGATGTGGTCGTGCCGTATGAAATGAGCTGAGGTGGAACCTCTATCCACTGCTAAATTCCAATGGTGATGTTATTCCAGATCTTGGGGTCGCTTAGCCAAAATAGGACAGGTTCCTGGGTCCCTAGCTCTGTGAAGATAGCAGAAACCCAGAGAAACATTATGGTACTCTGAGATGGGCAACATTAGGACCAGGTCATTGGGAATTTCTGTTCGATTTTTCCCCTGAAGAGACAGGGCTGTTGAGAAATGGAGCGATACTGGAGTTCTCAGCAGGTACCCTGTGGCTGGGCCTATCTGAAGGTAATCCTGATAGTGCTCACAGAGAGTCTTGGACACTCTTCCAAAACTGCTACCAGGGCATGAAGAAAGACAGGGGATGAAGTATTTGTGTTCCAAATTTGGATTTTCTATACAAATTAAATACAGTGGGAACTCAATGGAATTGGCTGTCTCAAATGCTTCCATAGGTCTTGACAGAGTTCCTTGCCTCGTACCCCTCAGGGAATATCTTTTGTTCCTAGATTCCTTACTTGAGAAAGGGTTTCCTTACTTGAGAAAGGATATATTGGCACTGGAGGGGGTACAGAGGAGATTCACTTGTTTGATTCCAGAGTTGAGCGGGTTGGCTTATGAGGATAGACTGAGTAGATTGGGCTATACTGACTGGAATTTGAAGAATGAGGGGATATCTTATAGCAACACATAAGATTATGAAGGGAATAGTTAAGATAGAAGCAGGGAGGTTGTTTCCACTGGCGGGTGAAACTAAAACTAGGCAGCATGGCCTCGAAATAAGACAGAGCAGATTTAGGACTGAGTTGAGGAGGAACTTCTTCACACAAACGGTTGTGGATCTCTGGAATTCCCTACCCAGTGAAGCAGCTGAGGCTACCTCCGTTGAGTGTTTTAAAGGCAAGGATAGATAAATTTTGAAGGAATTAAGGGTTATAGTGAGCGGGAGGTTAAGTGGAGCTAAGTCCACGAAAAGATCAGCCATGATCTTATTGAATGGCAGAGCAGACTCGAGGGGCCAGGTGGCCTACCCCTGCTGCTGGTTCTTACGTTCTTTTAAGTCGGATTAGGTGGGCAGGTCAGGACCTTTCATGCATTGGTGCATACTCGATGGGCCGAAGGGCCTCTTCTGCACTGTAGTCTTCTGTGACCTTTCACCTTGCAAATTCTAATGTGCCTACTTTCTGCATTCCCAGTTTTGTGTCTCATGTACTGTGGTTTGAAGTACTTTAATTTCTGTCAGTGCTGAGGTTGGTAACTTGATTCAGTTCAGGATGCTGACACATTCGAGATGTGTTTTCTATTTTTGTGCTTTCTTTCAGTTCCTTCCAGACCTACTGGGGAAAAAAGGAATCTTGCTGCAGCTAAGCGCACCGACTCAGCCAGATGTGGACCTGCGGAGAGCTGCTGTGTACTGCATGGCCAATCTTTGTCTTGGGTAGACTTTCAAATCTTAAGCAATTTTGGCGCGTATCAATTCAAGATGTAGCAATTATCGCACCCTATATCAACCATTTTCCTCGCTGCTATTTTTGCAAAGTGAAGGAGGAATGGAATTCTTCTCCAAAGACCATCGTCAAAGCATCTCCCCGGTTTGCAGAGGATTAATCTGTAGCAGAATGAAGCTATCTGTTTATCACAGAGTCCTATTCAAATGCAGCTTCCTGTCTAGTGGTCAAAGTGGAGAATTGCTTGATGACAAAAGGTTGAAATTTTGCGGTATCTTGGCAGGCCATTGCAATTTTAATTTAATTCCCATCATCTGGGCATTGCTGGAAAGGCCGGCACTTATTGTCCATCCCCACCTGCCTTGAGAAAGTGGTGGTGAGTTGTCCACTGCAGTCCATGGTGGTGAAAATTCTTCCATTGTGCTGCTAGGGAGAGAATTCCAGGATTCTGACCCAGTGGCGATGAAGGGACAGCCTTAAATTTCCAAGTCTGGATGGTGTGTTACTTGGAGAAGTGACGGTGCTCCTATGTGCCTGCTGCTGTTGCTCTTCATGGTGGTGAAGAGCACTGGGTGGCACACTGGTTAGCACTGCTGCCTCACAGCGCCAGGGACCTGGATTCGATTCCTGGCTTGAGTTACTGTCTGTGCAGAGTCTGCACATTCTCCCCATGACTGTGTGGGTTTCCTCCAGGTGCTCCGGTTCTCTCCCACAGTCCAAAAGATGTGCTGGTTAGGTGCATTGGCCATGCTACATTCTCCCTCAGTGTACCCGAACAGGTGCTGGAGTGTGCCGACTAGAGGATTTTCACTTGCAGTAACTTCATTGCACTGTTAATGTAAGCCTACTTGTGACAATAAAATTTTACTTTTTGTGGAGGTCACAGGTTCTGTACTGTTGAAGGAGCCTTGGCAAGTCACTGCAGTGCACCTTATAGATCTTACACACTGCTGCCATGTTAAGCCATTGATGGAAGAGGGTTCACCAGTATTCTTTGTGTTGATAGAGATTAGAAAATCCACTTTTGCAATCAACATTGATCGTCATTCCTTCAGTTTGGTTCAATTTTCGTTATGTAGTGGATGAAGGCCAGGCAGAGCCCTGTATTCCAACTTCATGGACCTCGCTCCTCTGCTACCACCACCATCTGATACACAGTAGAAACACCCTTCAGGGTTAGGGAAAACTTGGGCCTTAATTGTTCTTGGCAGCTGGCCATAGTAAATTTGGCAGATTTATCTCTACTGTCATTGCAAATTACACAGGAAATAGGAGCAGGAGTAGGCCATTTGGCCCCTTGACCCTACATCCAACAAGACCATGGCTAATATTCTACTTCAATATCATTTTCCTGCACCATCCCCATATCCCCTGATGTATTTAATGTGTAGCAATCTGTCAACCTCTGTGTCCATCACCGCCCTAAGAGTGAAAACATTCCTCTTCATCCCATTCCTAACCCTTATTCTGAGACTGTGTCCCCTGGTTCTAGATCCCCAGCCAGGGGAAACATCCATCCTTCCATCTATTTTGCCAAGGCTCTAAGAATTGTGTTTGCTTCAATCAGATCACCTCCTGTTCTTCTGAATTTTAGAGATTACAGGCTCCATCTCAATCTCTTAGGGCAATCCCGCTGTCCCAAGAGTCAGTCTTGTGAATCTTTGTTGCAATCCCTTTAAGGCACATACACTTTCCACCTGTGTCTTCATCAGCAAGAGCATAATATCAGAGCACTTTAAACCATTCTCCCACTTTAGGAAGAAAGGAATAAATTCACACTAACATAGGTTTATTGTAAACTGAGCGTGTATACCTGTGATGTATGCCAACTATTAATGCATATCAAGCAATAATGATCATCATGAACTGCTTCTTGCTGCTAGTATACCTGGACAGCCTTACCTGGAGGAACAGTACAAAACTGTGTCTCTGCAGACCTTTCTTGTTGTGATGAAGAACCCAAAGTCTCCTGAGGTCGATGATATTACGGTTTGTAAGGTATGTATGTGAGATATGCCAGTAGACATCTAAGGGTGCTGTTACGCGTGTATTTTTAATCTCAGTTGAGTTTGGCTGCTGTTGCTGATCGCTGGGAGATGTATTAAACAGCCAGGGTCACTTGCCTTCTCACCTTTCCTTCTGTTCGGTGGCACTGTGGTTAGGACTGCAGCCTCGCAGCACCAGGGACCTGGGTTCGATTCCTGGCTTGGCTCACTGCCTGTGTGGAGTCAGCATGTTCTCCCTGTGCCTGCGTGGATTTCGTCTGGGCGCTCTGGTTTTCTCTCTTAGTCCGAAAGACGTGCTTGTTAGGCACATTGACCATGCTAAATTCTCCCTCAGTGTACCCGAACAGGTGCCGGAATGTGGCGACTAGGGGATTTTCACAGTAACTTCATTTCACTGTAAATATAAGCCTACTTGTGACACTAATAAATAAACTTTCCTGGAAGGAAAGTGCCTGGCTTCCATTTGATGCCTCAGCATGACAGCAGTGTTGTGGGGGTTAAATCCCACTCCAGAGACCTGAGCACCGCCTGTGCAGTACTGAGGAGGTGCAGCACTGTTGGAATTGCCACCTGTCAATGTAACATTAACTAAGGCCTTGGTTAGAGTAAAGGATTTCATGGCGTGATTCAAACTAGAGCAAGATGGTGCCCTTGGCTACCATTTATCCCTCAACGAGCAAGCAAGACAAATAAACTGCTCACATGTTTAGTTGCTGTTTTGTGGGATTTTGCTTTGTGCAAAATGGCTGATGCACTTTCTCCGCCACAACAATAAGTAGACCTCAAAAATACTTTACTGGTTGTAAGGTGCTTTGAGATGTCCTGAGGTTGTGAAAGCCACTATATTTATACATGTCTCTGTTTTATCCTAATGCCAAAGATTGTGAGCTCTCCATCTGGGGAAATCACAGACATGAGCCAGCAATGAGTGTGAAAGCTTGTGTCTGCCCTCTCAAAACATTCACAATTTAATGGCAAGAAAGGGATCTCACAGTCCCCAGAGTCTGATTCATGATTGGGGACAACCTGCTGTATAACATAGGGTATTGTTTGCTGTGAATTGTATTCTACAGCTACCAGCTTCAGGCAATTAGCACAGCAGAAAAGATTAAACCTCTTGAAATAATTTGTGAACTGTGCTTTCTTCCAATGCTCCCAGTGCCACAGCTTGCCCATAGGCCACTCAGACACACCAGGTAGCTGACTGTTTGTAGGTGGCCGAACCTATGTTCCAGTGGGGATGTTAGAGTCATAGTGGTTTACAGCATGGAAACAGGCTCTTCGGCACTTGTCCATCCTGCCCATTTTTTTAACAACTTACTCCCAGTTGCCCGTGTTTGTCCCATATCCCTCTGTACCCCATCTTACCCATATAACTGTCTAAATGCTTTTTAAAAGTCAAAATTGTACCCGGCTTTACTACTGTCTCTGGCAGATTGTTCCACTTGCCACCGTCTGTGAAAAAATTGCCTCTTTGAACCCACCAGCATTTCTCCCCTCTCACCTTAAACCTATACCTTCTAGTTTTAGATTCCCATACCTTTGGGAAAAGATATTGACTACCAAATCTGTGCCCCTCATTATTTTGTAGACCTCTAAAAGATGTTGCTTGACTCTGCTCATTGCTTCACTACGATAGCTTTGCTAAGATAGCTCACCGTGTGATAAATCGCTTTGATTTGATTTGATTTATTATTGTCACATGTATTGGGATACAGTGAAAAGTATTGTTTCTTGCACGCTATACAAAGCCTACCATTCATAGAGTACGTAGAGCAGCAGGAAAGGAGACGGTGCAGACTATATTATTACAGTCATAGCTAGGGTGTAGAGAGAGATCAGCTTAATATAAAGTGGGTCCATTCAAAAGTCTGATGGCAGCAGGGAAGAAGCTATTTTTGTTTTTGTTCATTATTCCATTTCAATCAAATCAACTCCGAGTTGAGACATTCCTGATCCAAGCTGACAAGACAAGGCTCTCACCTCCTGTCTTGGGCTTGATCTACACAATCCAAGCTGATTACAGTAGGCATAGCTCCTCCTCCAAGGCTTGAGCTCATTTGCATCTTAGCCAAAAGGCCTAGATGCCGCTTTTAAAAATTGCTTCAGATGAAGCTAAAATGTAACCTAATGACTTCAACCAAGCACAGCTACACTTTATCTTAGTACTTGATCTCAAGACTTTTGTATCTTTTTTCTGATGGGAAAAGGTGGAAGAGAACATGTCCAAGGTGGAAGAGAGCATGTCCAAAGTGTGTGAGGTCCTTAATTATGCCGGCTACTTTTCCAAGGCAGCAGGTAGTGTAGGCAGAGTCAATGGATGGGAGGCTGGTTTGTGTGATGGATTAGGCTTTGTTCATGACCCTTTGTAGTTTCTTGTGGTCTTGGGCAGAGACTGGTAGCTTGAGCTGGTGTTGCTGTTTCTCAGAATTGCTGCCTCAACAGCCAGCACTTTCCTCAGTTAACTCCCTTACTTTGTATTCATTCTGAATCAGGTCACAGTGTTTCTGTTCCCATAGATTGAGGGAAGTGCCCATGAGGTGATGAAAAGCCTTTAGTCTATGATAATGTTTCAAAGTGTATCATGTGGATGCTGATATGCACAAGGATTCGAACGACAGAATTTGTTATTAAACAAAGTTATGCTGTATGGCTTGACAGAAAAAGTAACTTTTTTGAGGAGCGAGCCGCCAGGACTGGGCTAAGTTGTTCCTTGCGGTTGATGAAAGTGCGCTTGACCTGTTGAGCAGAATTCAGTCTGTGAAAGAATTCAGCAACAACTCTGCCATGAATCTCTTCTGCACGCATGCCAAATTTTGGCAACACTTGTGAAGGGCAGCTTGGTGGAGCTCCATCAAAGTCATTGTTGGTTAATACTTAAAACATAAGAAGGCAGTTAGGTGGCGAAAGCCCAGAGAGAGCAAGAGTGAGAGTGTCTCCCACAGAGAATAGCAACTTGGGAGAAGAAACTGGAAGGTATCTGATACCAATTGAGCTGCAAAGAGTCAGTTTCTTCTGGAGAGGGGCAGAGAAAGGGAAACTTAACCAAGTCAATGGTGGGCTTTTAGTAACCCTGGCACTCTCCACAAACTTTGTGATCTGAATGTCCAGTTTGCAATCAGGAAATTTAAAGCGATTAAAAATGGAGTCTCAGGTTTACGTCATTTTAACTTCTAAAAAAGAGTAATGGTTACCAAAGCTTGTGTGAGCCTGATCCTTTCCTTGTCCAATGACCATAATGTGTGCATTTTCCAAGAGGGGCCATTGGAGAGTGATCAGGAGGTGGAAACCTGGCTTTTTTTTGTTGCTGCTCTTTAGTCTGTTTATATTGACCGGTCCTACACCATATGATGCATCTATCCAACCAGCCACTGAAGGGATCCTGAAAGGACTTCCGCTGCGGCTTTGTAAGCAGGAATTTTTTTGTGAATTTGCCTCACAGGTTTGTTTCCTTCCACAGGCCTTGGGTCTCTGACGTTTCATGGAGATTGAAACCAAAAGAGAAAACGCTGGAAAATCTTGGCAGATCTGGCAGCATCTGTAAGGAGAGAGAATAGCTGACGTTTCGAGTGCAGATGATCCTTTGTCAAGGTTAAAAGAGATAGAAAGTGGGAGATATTTACACTGCAGGGTGAGGGAATGAAAGATGAGTTGCAGCCACAGAAACCAAGAGAAAAGATTGCTAATGGCTGTCCACAGAGAGAATAAAGGGTGTGAACGGCCAAATGGCATCCAGACTTGAAACGTCAGCTCTTTTCTCTCCTTACAGATGCTGCCAGACCTGCTGAGGTTTTCCAGCGTTTTCTCTTTTGGTTTCAAATTCCAGTATTGGCAGTAATTTGCTTCTTTTTCCTGGAGATTGATGGCTTGGTGATTTTTGCTCCACGTTTTCACTCTCAATGAGTGACATTTGGCTTTCCCATTTAGTGTAGCTAAAGATTTGAAATGTAGCACTGTTGGAACTGACTATATGTTTCCCAGCGCCCTGGCACTTGAATGATGGTTAGCACTACTGCCTCATCGCGCCAGGGACCTGGATTCGATCCCTGGCTTGGGTAACTGTCTGTGCAGAGTCTGCACATTCTCCTCATGTCTGTGTGGGTTTCCTCCAGGTGCTCCGGTTTCCTCCCACAGTCCAAAAGAAGTGCTGGTTAGGTGCATTGGCCATGTGAAATTCTCCTTCAGTGAACCCGAACAGGCACTGAAATGTGGCGACTGGGCTATTTCCACAGTAATTTCATTGCACTGTGAATGTAAGCCTACTTGTGACACTAATAAATAAACTTAAACTTTGCGTGTTAGTGCTGCAACTCACCATACCACTGTTTTCCACCTCTTGTATCTAAGTAAAGATTCTGAATCATATATATTCTTTAGTGGACAAACTATTTGGTTGTAATTCTTGTTTCAGTTGTTGCAAAATGCACTGAAGGGCATCCATTCCGTCCTGAACGTAGGGAGAATTAACTTGACACAAACTGATCAACTGGGGTCTCTGCTGGCAGTTTTAAAGGTAAATGGATGTAAATTAACAACAGTATAATTTTGTTTTCATGATTGAACAACCTCTTTGTCAACAGAGAAGATAAATCTAGTGAAGAACCATTGCTGGCCAGTACTTATCCATGGACCATGAACTTTGTTTAATGCATGATTTAAACAAGAACTGTTCCCTGTGAAATATGCTGTACAGACACTTTGACCAGTTTATTACTCAAAATGCCTTTATCCAGTTGGTCTTACTTTATGAGACAGACAATGGGCTGTGGTTTGAACTTGGCTTTATTAAAAACTCGTGCAAGTTAAAAATGTAACTCTTAGACAGGTTCCTGAGTGGCATTGTGGCACAGTGGTTAGCACTGCTGCCTCACAGTGCCAGGGACCCTGATTCAATTCTGGCCTCAGGTCACTGTCTGTGGTGTGTGGGTTAGGTTGATTAGGATAAATTGAACCCAGTGTTAGGGAGATTAGGAGGGTAAATAAGTGGGGTTACGGAAATAGGGTCTGGATGGGATTGTGGTCGGTGCAGACTTGATGGGCCGAATGGCCTCCTTTTGCACTGTAGGGATTTTATGATTTTTATGATTAAGCTAACTTTTCTCTGAACTAGGCTGATTGCCTGCAAAACACATACATGCTAACCGTTTTAGTGAAGTTGATCGGGCTGTTGGATTTAATTCACGGAGCTCGAATCGACACTTGATTTGGTTTGAATGGGTAGCAGAGTGGTTAGCTCTGCTGCCTCACAGTGCCAGAGGCTGGGTTCGATTCCTGGCTTGGGTCACTGTCTGGGTAGAGTTTGAACGATCTTCCCGTGTCTGCATGGATTTCCTCCGGGTGCTCCAGTTTCTTCCCACAGTCCAAAAGACGTGGAGGTTAGGTGCATTGACCATGCTAAATTCTCCCTCGGTGTACCCGAACAGGTGCTGGAGTGTGGTGAGTAGGGGATTTTCACAGTAACTTCATTGAACTGTTAATGTAAGCCAACTTGTGACTAATAAATAAACTTTAACTTTAAAACTTTATTTTGATTTATTATTGTCACATACATTTGGGATACGGTGAAGAGTACTGTTTCTTGCTTGCTATACAGATAAAACATACCATTCATAGAACGCATAGGGGAGAAGGGAACAAGGGTGCAGAATGTAGTGTTACAGTCAAAGCTAGCGTGTAGAGAAAGATCAGCTTAATATAAGGTAGGTCCATTCAAAAGTCTGACGACAACAACAGGGAAGAAGCTGTATCGGTTGGTACGTGATCCCAGACTTTTGTATCCTTTTCCTGACGGAAGAAGGCGGAAGAGAGAATGTCCAGTGTGCGTGGGGCCCCTGACTATGCTCTGCTTTCCCAAGGCAGAGGTAGCTGAACTCAGGACTTTCTTGGTACGAAGGTGGATCTTGCACACCCTCTTCTGTCATGAGTCACAGTAGGCTAGTTGAGTCTTTGCTGGGGTTTGTCTTAAGATGTCTGTTTTTATCCCCCTCTGAGCCCTTCTGGAATGTGGGTTTCAGTCAGTGGGGCAACAGGGCAGGGGTCACAGCGCCTAATGAGGTTAAGTCAGGTTATTCTAATTTAAAATGTCCAATTTATGTTGGGCCTAATTGTTCAAGCCAATGGCCACTCGGCCACAGAACCTTGTAGCCCTAGTGGAGGTGACCTATTGGAGTGAGCCAGGTTAAGGTGGATCCCTGATGTCTTTCTGTTCAGAAGCGTTGAAGGGTGCAGAATCCTGGGGGAGTGTGAATATAGAGATGTCCATCTTAGCTTTAAACTCTGTTGAATGTTTGCAAAATGAAGTTTAGTTTTGATGTTCACTCCATAGTTACTGTATCTCCTAACCATGTGTCTTACTTTTCTTGTGTTTATTTCTTCCCAGACATACATGTTCTATGGTTTTCCAGGTGTGAACATTGAAGTTCCTGTCATTCTTTACCCAGCTCCTCTGCCGCAGTATGAAGGTAGCTCACCCATGAAGGAGCAAGCAGAAGGTGCTGCAAATTCTTCAAAGCAAGTGGGGGTAATAACACATTCTTGATAATATGATTAAGGATGAAAGATCCCACAAATTTTGAGATATCTTTGTTGGACTTAGCAAGTGGCGACTGTTGCATTGGATCTCCCTGTTGTAAAGCAGCAGTTCATGAACAGTGATAATTTTAGCTGCAAGTAATGGACGGTGTTGAATTGGTTACTTAAGAACATAAGAAATAGGAGCAGGAGTAGGCCACCTAGCCCTTCGAGCCTGCCCCGCCATTCAATAAGATCATAGCTGATCTGTCGTGGCTCAGTTCCACTTTCCCGCCCTCTCCCCATAACCCTTAATCCCCTCGCTTATCAAAAACCCATCAACCCGCGTCTTAAAAATATTTAGCGAGGCAGCCTCCACCACCTCAACGGGCAGAGAATTCCAGAGATTCACCACCCTTTGAGTGAAGAAGTTCCTCCTCAACTCCGTTCTAAACCGCCTCCCCGTTACAGACTCGTGCCAATTTTCTCTTCCCATTTCTTCACAAAGAGGAGAATTGAATGCCATGTGTAAGGGGTAGTTAACATGATATCACTGTCTGTGAGGGAGCAGTGCTAACCACTGTGCCACCGTGTTGCCCTGATTTTAATGGTGATCTGGTTTTCAGTCACTGAGAACTTAACCTTTGGAATACCCTCCCTACACCCCTCCACCTCGCTGTCCCCCTTTGAGGCCTCCTTAATACCTACCTCTGACTAAGCTTTTAATCATCTGACCTATTATCTCCTTATATGATTTGGTGTCATGCTTTGTTTTATCATGCTCCTGTGTCTTAATACAATAAGACCATCATTGATAGTTGAAATTATAGCTAAAATGTCCAGCTGACATCTCAAATCACAGGAGTGCAGCCTAAGACATGAAAGAAAAGATAGGTCACTCATTGCTGACTTTCTGACCTTGCTGCCCCTATATGTCTACACCGTCAGGCAGTGTGTCACAGAATCCTACAGTGCAGAAGAAAGCCATTCAGCCCATTGAGTCCACACCGACCGCAATCCCACCCAGACCCTATTGCCATAGCCCATGCATTTATCTTAACCACTCCCCCTGAGACTAAGGGGCAACTTAGAATGGTCAATCCACCTAACCTGCACATCTTTGGACTGTGGGAGGAAATTGAAGCACCCAGAGGAAACCCATGCAGACATAGGGAGAGTGTGCAAACACCACACAGGCAGTGAGCCGAGCTGGGAATGAACCTGGATCACTGGCACTGTGAGGCAGCAATGCTAACCACTGCGCACCATGCTGACTGTACTAGTCAAATGTTGTATGTGAAATACGCTTGAGGCTTTTCTGAGAAACATTAATAAGGCACTACATCAATATTAGTATTTCTTTTCCCTCAAACAGCGTTTTCAGGGCCCCGGGTGGGTTCTGTGGAAACTGAGGGGGAAGGATCGATCTTGGGTATTATGGTGTCCCTAAATGGAGAGCAGCATCCCACAACCTAGACCTGCATTTTTCAACCAATGTCATCTCTGTTTTTACATGACATACATCTGGGGAGGTGGGGGGCCTATAGGGGAGGCAGTGGCGCAGTGGTGTTATCACTGGACTAGTAATCCAGAGACACAGGTAATGATCTGGGGACCCAGGTTCAAATCCCACCACAGCAGATAGTGAAAATTTAATTCAATAAAAATCTTGAATTAAAAAAGTCTAGTGATGACCATGAAACCATTGTCAATTGTTGGAAAACCCCATTGGCTCACTAATGTTCTTTAGGGAAGGAAATCTCCTGTCCTTATCTGGTCTGGCCTATATGTGACTCCAGAGCCACAGCAGTGTGGTTTACTCTTAAATGCCCTCTGGGATGGACAATAAATGCGAGTTAGAGGGTAAGTATGTGGGGATACGGGGATAGGGCCTAGATGGGTATTGTCAGTGCAGTTTTGATGGGCTGAATGGCCTCTTCTGCACTGCAGGGATTCTATGATTCTGTCCTATGATTCTATAAGAGTTGAACATGCCTCTAATGCTTATTGTAAAGTCTTATAAATGAAGAATGATCTCTCAGAGGATTGTTTGTACCCTAGTGAGCATTTTCCACCTCCAAGAAAGACAAAATACACAGCTGGGGGTTTGCAATCTGGCTGAAAAATGATGTTTTCTGATGAGGAAATATACTTAAGAATGAGCGGTTAACGAGGCGCAGAAAGTGTTGCTTTGTTTTTTTAAATATAAATTTTAAATTTCCTGTTCTTCCGAGGAGCAGAAGAAAAAGAAATCCCGATCAAAAAGCAAGAAGGAACAATCCGAGGACCAAAGGGAAGACCACAGAGAGACAGCACAGCCAGAGCCACTCCATGGAGCAGAGAGTGGGAGGCAGAAAGGAGGCGACTCAACTTTCAGCCTCCTCCAGCTTCCAAAGAACTATTCGGACAAGACGGTGCCTTCTTTAGATGGAAAAGATCCCTCAAATTCCTTCTATCCCAGTTGGAAAAAAATAAATAGTTCTGACTCCGAGTATTCAGATACTGAGGGAGGAATCCAGAGCAAACTGAGGTCAGTTTTTTTTCTTCATATATTCGGTATTGAATCAAAACCTTTGGAACACCCTTCCTCCACCTTGCTCTCCTTCGTTGAGACCTCCTTAACACCTGCCACTGACAAAGCTTTTAGTTATAGATTCATAGAGGTTTACGGCATGGAAACAGCCCTTCGGCCCAACTTGTCCATGCTGTCCTTTTTTAAACCCCAAAGCTAGTCCCAATTACCCGCATTAGTCATCTGACCTATTATCTCCTTACATGACTTGGGTCATACTTTATTTTATATTGCTCCTGTGAAGCTCCTTATGATGTTTTAATACGTTAAGAAGCTATATGAATACAAGTTGCTGGTCTGGTCTGTTCTGTTGCTGCTGTGGTTTGACCGGATCCTAAGCGAGAATTCATGTTGCTTTTCCTCCTCCCTCTAGCACTGAATTTGCTGGGCTACTTTAGCTAATCATTAAAATGAATGGGACCATTTTTTGGCTTTGCCTTGCTGACAAGGAGCCATGCCAGCTGAAAGCACATGCCAGACAATTTGCTGCATTGTACAGCTGAATGTCCAGCGCGTGCCCCATAGAGTTTCCTGCATCTTTAGTGGGGAGGAGTGGTCATGGGAAGTTATGGAAGAGAGGAGGAAGAAACATAAGAAGCGTGTTCCTACAACTTTCCATTCTGATTATAGATCACTTCAAGCCAAGGTCCGCCAGGGGGCTTTGGCCTGTTTCCTTTCAACAATAAAATCGGTAGAGAAGAAAGTTCTGTACGGATACTGGTCATCATTCATTGCAGATGCCCCTGGCATTGGAGGTCCACAAGCCGTATCTTTGATGACCATTGCTTTGAAAGATCCATCACCAAAGGTAAGGGCTCTGCATATCCTTCTGTTGGACAACAATATCGTATGTTTTGGAATTTATTCTCTTAATTTCTGTATTGTCTTTAAATCCTGTTGTTAGATTCCAAGCTATGAAGAGCAGTGAGGGAGTAATTGTCTTGCTGTACTAGCCTGAGGGCTAAGCCAGGGATCACTGGATGATGCTCAGGAGTGAGGGGAACTTTGATTTTCTCCTTGAGCGACAGACATCAGTTAATTTAGGAAACCAAGCATTGACCCTGACCGACCTCGTTCATGTTCACATAGCTGAAATTTTACTGCCCCGCCCGACATGGGAATCAGATTGGGTGAAGAGTGGACCATAGGAAGGTCTATTGACCTTGGGCAGGATTTTATGGTTTCTCGGATGAACACGGCCATAAGAATCCCGCCCAAAGACCGGAATTTTACCAGCATGCCTGCCCCGATTCCAGGGGTGGGCAAGGTCGGAGAATGACATTCTCTGTTGGCCTTCGGTGGGATCATACGAACCTTGGGCAGACGTGTTGATAAAATTCCATCTATGTTTATTCATTAGTCGCAAGTAAGGCTTCCATTAACACTGCAATGAAGTTACTGTGAAATTCCCCTATACTGGCAGATTTCTGGTCTGCATCCCCTGAACCTTGGTAATGTGGCCTGCTCAATATCCTTTCTGTACTTGCATTTCTTACTTGCCGGTTTGCCCCTTGTGAATTTTGTATATCTTGGAAATTTGAGATTGATTAATTTAGTGCTGCTGCTTCATTGATGGAGAAATCCTAAATTAGAATATCCAAAAATTGGTTCACATCAACAATGTCATATAGATCCAAACTGATGGAAAGGTCGATTTAAAACACCATCCTGGTTTGCAAATACATTGCTGTTCCTTCACTGTTGCTGAGTTAAAATCCTGGAACTCCCTCCCTAACAGCTCTGTGGGTGTGATCAGAACTCCCAGCCACCTGACGAAGGGACAAGCAGTCCCGAAAGCTTGAGGCTTTTGCTACAAAAAAACCTGTTTGGACTTTAAACTGGTGTTGTGGGATTTCTTTGTGGTGTACCTACACCACAGGGACTGCGATGGTTCAAGAAGGCAGCTCACCACTACCTTCTCATGGGCACTTAATGATTGAGGAACAAATCCTGGCCTTGCTCGTGATGCTCACATCCCAGGAAAGAATAAAAGAAAATTCAATATTGGTCCTGGCTTCCCAGTATCGGATTTGGGGAGTATCCCAAAGATGTGCTGGGTAATGCCTCCCGCAAGTTCCCAGGTAAGGGTGTAACCGGCAATTGTTCAGAAGCGCTAACCTCTCCTGAACAATTGCGTTGTGCTGGGAACCATCCAACAAAGCGATTGAAATGGCCAACTTCAGACATTCCTGTCAATTAAAATCATATCCTACAGTGCAGAAGGAAGCCATTCAGCCCATTGAGTCTGTACCGACTACAATCCCACCCAGGCCCTATCCTCATAAACCCATGTATTTACCCTAGCTTGTTCCCCTGACATTAGGGGGCAATTTATCATGGCCGATCCGCTAACTCGCACACCTTCGGACTGTGGGGGGGAAACTGAAGCATCTGGAGGAAACCCACACAGACAAAGGGAGAATGTGCAGACTCCACACAGACAATGACCCAAGCTGGGAACCCAGGTCCCTGGCGTTGTGAGGCAGCAATGCTAACCACTGTGCCACCGTGTCGCCCAATTACACCATTACTTTATTACTCTGAAAGGGTTCAAAGGAATAAAAGCATTTCTTACTTCAGTATAACCATCTTAAAGACCCAGACTGGTCTCCACGTGAGACTGCCCCCTCAGCTGCCCCTGACTGACCTGCACACCCCCAACCCCTGACATGTTATTTTCAACGGCACTTTTAAACTTGCCTGTTTTAAGATAGCTTGTGTCTTATAAAAGGGAGTGTGTCCTCCTTCACTCTGCTTCTTTTGCACTCTGACGCATTCTGATCTTCTGCAGTGCTTGACCTTCACCTGGGCTGAGTCAGGAAGGTCTGTGGGACAGGCACTTAAGAATTTTAGCGCAGGTAAGTGGGTATGGAGTGGCAATCCAACAGTGATTACCACTCCAAAGAAATTTTGGCACATTACCTGTGATTCTTGAGGTACGTCACAATTGGTAAAAGCTTTGAATGTGGGCAGCACGCTGGCACAGTGGTTAGCATTGCTGCCTCTCAGCGCCAGGGATCCAGGTTTGATTCCAGCCTCGGGTTACTGTTGTGTGGAGTCTGCACGTTCTCCCCGTGTCTGCTTGGGTTTCCTTTAGGTGTTCCGGTTTCCTTCCACACTCCAAAGGTACGCAGGTTACTTGGATTGGCCATGCTAAATTGCTCATTAGTGTCCCAAGATGTGTAGATTAGGTGAGTTGGCCACGGTAGATATGTCGATTTATGTGGGTAGGGTGGGTGAAAGGGTCTGGGTAAGGTACTCTCTCAGAGAGAGTTGGCGCAGGCTGGACAGGCCAGATGGCCGCCTTCTGCATTGTAGGGGTTCAATAGATATATTCTATGCCAAATCTACAATCACAGAACTATTCATGAGCTGCTGTTTTTGTGTGTGTCAGGTCCGTGCTGCTGCCCTCCAAGTCTTATCGGCCATCTTGGAAGGATCTAAGCAGTTCCTGTCTGTCGCAGAGGATACCAATGATCATCGGAGAGCTTTCACACCTTTCTCTGCAACCTTGGCTTCCAGCATCCGGGAGCTTCACAGAAGCCTGCTGATTGCCCTAGTGGCAGAATCTTCCCCTCAGACACTTACACAGATAATTAAGGTAAAGCAGATTTATGCCGCCTTCAAACAAGTAACAATTCTCACAACACCAGCTTAAAGTGCATCAGGTTTATTCGGAATCACGAGCTTTCGGAGCGCTGCTCCTTCATCAGGTGAGTGGAGAGGTAGGTTCACAAACACGTCATATACAGACGGAGACACAATTGCAAGACAATGGTTGGAATGTGAGCCTTTGCAGGTAATCAAGTCTTTACAGGTACAGACAGTGCGAGTGGAGGGAGGGATAATTACCGGTTAAAGTGGTGTGAATTGTCTCAAACCAGGACAGTTAGTAGGATTTTACAAGCCCAGGCCACATTTAACGTGACATGAACTCAAGATTCCGGTTGAGGGTGTCCTCATGCATATGGAACTTGGCTATCAAGCTGGTATCTCCACATCATTCTACAGCCAAGAGCACTAGGTCATTCGTGACCTCAGACTTCACAAATTCCCATATGTCTCATTCGGAACATTTGGCTTTCAGAAAGCCTCTGTGATGTAAAGGCCTTTATTTTTATCAATTGTGGGCCAGTGTTTGTGTTTTGGTCCAGTAGACTCCACTTATCTGCTCGCATTTTCGTATGACAGAACCTCATGGAGATACTAGCAATTGCACATCTGACCAGTGTGTGTGTGTGTATATATATATATATATATATATATATACAAACTTGAAAATTTTAAAACTCATTTTATGGTGTAAACATTTATTACAATTGTTTAGTATAATTCTGCAAATGGATTTATTCCTAATAAGATCTTTTAGATTTCAAAGCTTATTGACTTTTGCTAAATGATCTTGTTTTTGTTTTATTTAATATGGTCAAAATGGGAAATGGAAATATACACATACGTAGCCACTTACTTGGCTGTATTTTGTTTGGTGGATAATTAATGGTTTACCTCAGTAGCAGTACGCTCACCTCCGGATTAACAGGTGTGGGTTCAAACATAACTTCAGGACTTGAAAGCGCAATGTCACATACATTGCTGTTCCAAAGTGCCAAATTACAGGAGATGCCAACTTCCAATTGCTGTTTAATGTTTTAATATCCAGTTTTGTTTTTCTATTTTTGAATCAGTGCCTTGCTAACCTGGTAACCAATGTGCCATATAATCGCCTCAAACCAGGACTCCTTACCCGTGTTTGGAACCAGATTAAACCGTACAACCGCCGCAAAGGTTTGTGTATATATTCATTTATCTGCTTTTTTAAAAATTCATTCATGAGACATGGGCATCACTGGCTGGCCAGCATTTATTGCCTATCCCTAGTTGCCCTTGGGGGGCAGTTGAGGGTCAATCACATTGCTGTGGCCCTGGAGTCACATGTAGACCAAACCAGGTAAGGACGGCAGATTTCCTTCCCTAAGAGACATCAGTGAACCAGATGGATTTTTCTGACAATCAACAATGGTTTCATGGTCATAGAATCATAGAATCCTACAGTGCTGAAGAAGGCAATTTGGCCTATTGAGTCGGCACCAATCACAATTCCACCCAGGCCGTATCCCCATTTACCCTAGCTAGTCCCCCTGACACTAAAAGGCAATTTAACATGGTCAATCCACCTCACCTGCACACCTTTGGACTGTGGGAGGAAACTGGAGTACCCAGAGGAAACCCATGCAGACAGAGAAGAAAGTGCAGACTCCAAGCTGGGAATCGAACCCGAGTTCCCGGTGCTGTAAGGCAGCAGTGGTAACCACTGCGTCACCGTGGTTGTCTTAATGCCAGATGTTTATTTGTATTGAATTCAAATTCTGCCACTAGTGGTGGGATTCAGACCAGAGTCCCCAGAACATTAGTTGAGTTTCTGGATTAGTAGTCTTGCAATAATACCACTAGGCCATCGCCTCTCTATGCTTATTTTCGGTGCTTGAGGGTCAAGAAGAAGTGGCAAAGAGGCAACTGGAATGATGGGCTGGAGCTGGAAAGAAAGGAAAAGCTATTGATTGTATAGTGCTCTTCACAGGGATCAGGGTGTCACACAGGGCTTTTCAGGCAATGAAGTACTTTTGAAGTTTTAGTCACTTTTTTGTAATGTTGGCGAGGTAGCCACGTGTTGTGTAGGCAAATGATGGCATGAGGAGGAGAAACAGTAGAGTCAAGAGCAATACAGCATGGAAGCAGACCCTTTGAACCAACTGGTCCATGCCAGTCATGGTGCCAACCATGGTACCCTCCCTGTAGTCTCAATTGCCCGCATTTGACCCATATCCCTCTAATCCTTTCCTATCTATGTATGTAACCAAATACTTTATGGATGTTGCTGTTGTACTAGTAAATGAAAGAGTTTGCGAATCAGATGTGAAATTAACAGGATCTTTAGTGTATGTTGCTGTTTCTCTCTGTTCCCTGGATGTGACCGGGAATCCTTATGATGGTTGAGAGGGAGTTTAGAAGGTTTTTCTTTTAAATCCTCAATTATCCAGTTGCTTATCGCAGCAGTAGCAGTGGGAAAATCAGAGACGTGAACCAATCAGTTTAGATGCAGAAAAATACTATCACGTAAACAGACAAAATAAAGAAGTGTAGATCCCACCCCCCGCTGCTGTCCCCAGCCCATCACCACAAACTATCATATGCATCTTTTGCTGGTGATTTGGATTTAATCCTGATTCTCTTTCTCACTATCATCACATTTTATATAATTCCCTGATTGAGATAATGGGCAAGTGATCTACTCCCAGTCCTCTACCAATCCCACCCTCCAACTAGCTGCTTTATCCACAGCACCTTTCAGTCATTTTCTATTTTTAGTTCCCATCTCTATCTTTCTTCGATACAGCTCGCACCTTAATTGAATTACAGCTTCATTCAAAGCAGCCTAATTTTGAAAAATAGCCTCAAACTGGCAAAAGATTATATATTTTCACATAAAATAGGACCCTCTTTCAGGAAGGGGCACTGGGTATCTCCAGTTTGGCCTTTACCGATATGGCTGAGGTGAGGGGTGGGGGTACAATTCCAACAGATAATGAGCACATATGTCCCACCACATTGGATAGTTTGGCTTCTCGTTTTGCACTTTGGTGGCACAGTGGTGCAGTGGTTAGCACTGCTGCCTCACGGTGCCAGGGACCTGGGTTCAGTTCTTGGCTTGGGTCACTGTCTGTGCAGAGTCTGCACATTCTTCCTGTGTGTGCATGGGTTTTCTCCGGATGCTCCAGTTTCCTCCCACAGTCTGAAAGACAAGCTGGTTAGGTGCATTGGCCATGCTAAATTCTCCCTCAGTGTACCTGAACAGGCACCGGAATGGGGATTTTCACAGTAACTTCATTGCAGTGTTAATGTAAGCGTACTAATAAATAAAGTAAAAACTCTTGAATGCCAGGAACATGCAAGGTGATCTCATTGTACAAGATTTCCACAGGGTATGACAGAGTAGGTGTAGATAGCTGGTGAGTCTAGGAGGAGGGTGGGGGGCAGCCTCAGAATAAGGCCATTTAAGACTGAGATATGGAGGAGTTTCTTCACTCAAATGAGGCTGCTTTGAATTAAGCTGGTGTGAGCTGTATGGAAGATAGATAGAGAGGGAGGCTAAAAATAGAAAATGACTAAAAGGCGCTGTCAGTTAGTTGGAGGTTGGGATTGGTGGAGGACTGGGAGTAGATCACATGGCCATTATCTCAACTAGGGAATTATACAAAATGTGATGACAGTGAGAAAGAATCTTTGAAATACTCTACCCCAGAGGGCTGTGGAAGCTCAGTCATTGAGCATGTTTATGACAGGGATTGATAGTAATAACTAAAAGGAATAGATGGTTAATGGGGGAGAAATGGGATGGGAGTTAGATGACCAGCAGTGACCTGTTTGAATAGTGGAGCAGGACGTGATGGGCTGAATGGCCTACTGCTCCTATGTTATTGAATTTCTGGCCTCCTGACTCTTGCCATGGTATGATGTGTGATCTATCTGATGATTTTTCATGTGAATTGAGGCATGAAGGCTGCGCAGCTCATTTTATTGTGTGGGATTTTCACAGTTGCATTCCTCACTCTCTCGCACATTTTTCAGACCCCAGGATTGTGATTAGAATATGAATCCCCAGCAGATTTTTCATTTTGTTTAAGGTCCTTCCTAGCTGAGATTCAGATACAGCGAATGTTGCGTCCTCGCTGCCTGGACTGAACTATGGAGCCAATACAAACCAGTCAGGAATTCTGTTAGTTGCTGCTATGTAATGACTTCCTCAGGGAAGCGCATGTGTGCAGGTCAGTCTTGACAGATTTTCCCTCATCAAAAGGACAAATATCCAGATTTGCTCGCAGTTAGTGGCCTCTTACATTGAATTACCAGAGTTTTGACCTGAAGCCTGCAGAGTTCTTTTACCCGCTGAGCTAGGGTAGAACTGGCAATGCACAACTTATCATAGAAACTAGAAGCAGGGGGTTGGCACGGTGGCACAGTGGTTAGCACTGCTGCCTCACAGCTCCAGGGACCTGGGTTCGATTCCTGGCTTGGGTCACTGTCTGTGCAGAGTTTGCACGTTCTCCCCGTGTCTATGTGGGTTTCCTCTCACAGTCCAAACAAGGTTTAGGTGGATTGGCCATGCTAAATTGCCCATAGTGTCTCAGGATGTTTAGGTTAGAGGGATTAGCAAGGTAAATATGTGGGGTTGTGGGGATAGGGCTTGCGGTGAGATTGTTGTCAGTGCAAAGCCGAATGGCATCCTTCTGCACTGTAGGCTTTCTGTGATTCTATGAGTAGGCCATTCAGCCCTTCAATACTGCTCTGTGATCATGGCTGATCATCAAATTCAATATCCTGATCTGCCCTTCCCCTCATATCCCTCAATCCCTTTAGCTCCAAGAGCTAAATCTAATTTCTTCTTGAAATCACACAACATAGAGATATCTGTATTCCAGACAATTTTAGTTTTACGATCAGTCCCAAACCTTGACTCTGCCTCTCATTGTGGTAAAGCTGATTTTAATCTCCACAACTGTTGCGCTTTTTGTTTCTTTAAACTGTAGATGTCAATGTGCGTGTGTGCACCCTGACCCTGCTTGGGGCAATCATTTCTGTCCAGGCTCCTCTGCCCGAGGTACAGCTGCTCTTGCAGCAGCCCAGCTCCTCAGGCCTCTCAAGTAGCGGCTCCGGGACGCCTCACCGCCTCAGTGACTCCGAATCCTGGCGAAAACCTCAACAGACAGCACACCGCGACGGAGACAAGGAGAACTTGGAGAGTCCACAGTGCGAGCTGGGCTGGCTGATACAGTTGTGTGTTTCCATCGTCACCTTACCAAAACAAGACCCGTATTCAGACAGTGACACCAACACAGGGGCAGCAAGTAGTTTGTACGAACCCTCCCCAGTGCGAGTAGAAGCACTTCAGGTGAGGCCTCACTTCTTGATATGTTACAAAACTGGCTTTCATTTTGAAATCTAAGCTTTTTATAATATATTTAGCCTTTGCTGACCTTCTCCTAAATCCCCTTGCTGTAGTCACTATGGCACATGGACTTTCTGAGGAAGAGGCAGATTGAAGGTCTGTTCCTGCGCCTCTCTACAGCAACTTGAGTTCTCAAAGACTGTCTTGATGCCTCATTCAGGTTGGAGTCTTGAGGTGGCTGCTCTCCAGTCCTCTGATTACTGATTGGGCACTTCATTGTTTTAGTTGTGCAACTGTTAAAAAGCTGGAAGTGCAAACAATTGGCGCATCAATGTATCTAGTGCCCATCTAGGGCTGTGACAGGTTGTTCACTGGTTGGGGTATGGTGTTGGGGAGGTACATTATGGGTTGTGTGCTATCCTATCCCTCTGTGACATATTTAATTTCTTAATTTATAGAAAAGTGTTTTTTTTTTATGGAATTGAATTAAGCTATTCTGCTAACCTGTTCCACAATTAATCCACTTTGTGACTGAAAACATATAGAGTAGAATCCCTATGGGTGACACAGTGGTTATAACTGCTGCCTCACAGTGCCACAAACTCGTGTTTGATTCTTGGCTTGGGTCACTGTATGTGTGGAGTTTGCACGTTCTTTCTCTGTATGCATGGGTTTCCTCCCACAGTCCAAAAGACGTGCTGGTTAAGTGCGTTGGCCATGCTAAATTCTCCCTCTCTCTACCGAACAGGCGCCAAAGTGTGGCAACTCGGGGATTTTCACAGTAACTTCATTGCAGTGTAAGCCTTCTTGTGACACAAATAAATAAACTTTTGAAAAAAACTACAGTGTTGAAGCAGGATTGGGTCCATATGCACCAACTCTCTGACGGAGTGTCTTACCCAGGCCCACTGCTCTATCCCTGTAATCCACATATTTACCATGGATAATCCTAGACATCTTGGGTCACCAAGGGTCAATTTAGCATGGCCGATCCATCAAACCCACACATGTTTGGACTGTGGGAGGAAACCCACACAGCCGCGGGGAGAACACGCAGGCTCCACACAGGCAGTCGCCCAAGGCTGGCATCGAACTCAGGTCCCTGGCACTGTGAGGCAGCAGTGTTAACCACCGTGCCGCATTTTCTTTTAAAAATAACAGTTTTTTGACACAAGTTAAGTTATCACTTGGTAAAAGAAATTGATAGCAGTTCATAAGGATAGGAATGGAAGCAGAGCCTAGAACGCTTTCCTGCAGAGAAGGCATGACACTTGTTGTTTTTGCAGTGCCATTGAGTGAATTCTGCCTTCTCTGAGGTTCTGTTAGGTGGAAAATCTGAATAGGGTTTGACTGCTTTCTTTCTGTTTGTCCTGTAGGTATTGGCACTGCTTGTCAAAGGCTACTTCACAATGGCACAAACCAGCTTGTTGGAGCTGGGAGAAGTAGCTTGTAAATGTATGGAAGAACCAGATCCATCTATTCAACTACATGGAGCCAGGGTAAAGAGAACATCAAAGCTAGTCTTGCTTGTTATGGTCATTACTATTTGTGGGCGCTTCTTGTTCTTAACAAGGTGAGGGATAATGGAGTTAGGAAGTGGGATACTTGCCTGGAATTTCTGTAGGGCTTTTCCCAAGCTTCCCCTGTGAGTTGGATAGAAACTCGGGCGAGAAGCAGCTTAAAAAACGAATGGCCATTTGCAATGGTTCTCCGTGTGCCAATTTGCTACAGACGATCAGGAAAGTCTCCATGAAAATTCAGTGTTACTTTCTTTTCGGGGTTGTTACTGGGTCAGATGTCCCAACAACCTGCCCCCGTTCCAGGTTCGTATTTCCAATGCCAAATCTGTCTGTGTGGCCTCTTTGCATGAGACCACCAGATTAAGCAGTGCTGTGCAACATCTTTGCCTACTGCAAACTGATGGTTAAATTCTCATTTCATGCAGGATCCTTGCAGATAATAAGTGGCTCTCACCCCAGTATTATTACTGCAGTTCAGCCCCATGTCTTATTTGTGCTGAGATTCCATGGGACAATCCAGTCTCAAAATAGGAGCCTGCACACACAGCCTGAATGGAGTGGGTATGGGCACCATACTTTAGGAAGGATATTTTGGCTTTGGAGGGTTTGTAAAAATGATACCTGAACTTCATGGGGTTAAGTTATGAGGACAGAGAAGGCAAATTAGGCCTTTATTCTCTGGCATTCACAAGGTGATCTGATAGTGGTCTACAAAATATTTACAGGGAAGAACAGGGCTGTTAAGGATAAACTGTTTCCACTGGATGAAGGCTCTAAAAATATTAGGGCCAAGCTATTCAGGAGCGATGTTAGAAAACACTTCTACACGCAGAGAGCATTGGAGGTTTGGAACACTCTTCCTCAAACTGTGATGGATGATCGTTCAATTGTTAGCTTTAAATTTTGAGATAAGCAATCTTTTATTGAGTAAGAGTATCAAGGAATATGGGCCTAGGACAGGTACAATGGAGTTAGGCCACAGATCAGCCATGATCTTATTGAATGGCAGAGCGGTCTCCAGGAGCTGAATAGTCTACTCCTATTTCAATGTTCCAATCTTTAAAATGTCACTCCAGTCCAATTTCCTCCCTTCCTGTGCAGAGGGCATTAATCCATTTTTTGGCATAACTACCTCACATGGTGGCCATTGCATCTGCATGATCCTTGCTAGCGACCATTTTGAGGACCAATCTATCACCGATAAATCTGGCCTTGTCTTCACCAGTCATATGTTCCAGCTGGAATTGATGAGGATTCAGGCCACTGCCTGACTTATTTTGCTCCCAAACCAGTTGGGAATTGCAATGCTTCCGTTGCTATTCTAGTTGAGATCAATTAGGCACAGATTAACGATGGAACTTGGTTCTTTTCAGGTCTCTCTCAGCCAATTAGCTACTTTGAAGAATGTGCCTCATGCACTCTTCGATAATCTAGTCGTGCGTTTATTGTACGTCCTTCATACTTGAGATGTCAAAGTGTCAGATATATTTAGCAAAGAGTACAGCACTCTTTTCATACTAGTTTCAATGGACTTGGGGTATGAATTTAAAATTGGGGTGGCACAGCAATTAGCACTGAAGCCTCTCAGCGATAGTGACCCGGGTTCAATTCTGTCCTTAGGTGACTATGTGCCTGTGTGAAATTTGCACGTTCTCCCTGTGTCTGGGTGGGTTTTCTCCGGATACTCCAATTTCCTCCCACACTTCAAAGATATGCAGGTTAGGTGGGTTGGCAACGCGAAATTCTCTTTAGTGTCCTAAGGTGTGCAAGTTAGATGAATTAGCCATGCTAAATGTGTGGGGATATGGGAATAGGATGGGGGAGAGGGCCTGGGTAAGATACTCTGTCAGAGAGTCGGTGTAGACTTGATGGGCTGAATGGCCTCCTTCTGATTTGTAGGGATTCAATGATACTGTGGAAAACAGCTGTCAATGTACAAAGTTCCTTCACCAGCACGAATTGAAATTATGTTTATTTACTGCTATTAGGAAAGTTAATCCCACCCCCAGTGCAAAATGTGCATTATGCAGTTAAAATGTTCATGTTGTTATAAAACAGTCTATCATTTTACTTGTCAGGAACAGTGGAGCAGATCTGCTCATGTTCTATAAAGCTTCTGTCAGCATGATGCATGTGTGTGCGCACTGGGCATTGCTGGAATTTAAAAAGGAAAACTTGAAGCAGATGGAGCATTGCAGTGATGTGAGGGAGACAGAATGGGAGGAATTCAGTCCTGACTTGATCTTTAGCAGATGGGACTGAATCTGCCTGAAACCTGCCTGTTGAGATGGGTCTGGATTGAAAGTGGGCCGGCAGGGAGGGTTCAGATCTGACACCTGGTCTGCGCTGCATTGACAAGGCCAATCCTTTACTCGGGAGAAAGATACAAAAATCTGAGGTCACGTACCAACTAATTCACGAACAGCTTCTTCCCTGCTGCCATCAGACTTTTGAATGGACCTATCTTATATTAAGTTGATCTTTCTCTACACGCTAGCTACGACGGTAACATGAAGGCACAGTGGTTAGCATTCTGCCTCACAGCGCTGAGCTCAATTCTGGCCTGGGGTCACTGTCTGTCTGTGTGGAGTTTGCACACTCTTCCCATGTCTGCGTGGGTTTTCCTCCAGGTGCTCCAGTTTCTTACAGTCTAAAGATGTGTGGGTTCAGTTGATTGGCCATGCTAAATTGTCCCTTAGTATCAGGGGATTAGCAGGGTAAATATGTGGGGTTACGAGATTAGGGCCTGGGTGGGATTGTGATTGGTGCAGACTTGATGGGCTGAGTGGGTTAACCTCCTTCTGCACTGTGGGGATTCTATGACTACATTCTGCACCTTCTCCTTTCCTTCTTCTATATGTACTCTATGAATGGTAAATCTTGACTGAATAGCATGCAAGAAACAATTCCTATCACTGTCTCCCAAATTGTGTGACAATAATAAATCGAACCCAGAAAATCATTGGAAAATTAATTACGGTACCCTGGGTTAGGGAAGGAGAAATGATCTAAAATTCTGATTGCTGTGCAGTGGCTCTACTCTTGGACGTGTATTCTGTTGATGACAGTGTCAGGTTTAGCAGTGATATCCTCCTTCGTCAGATATCTGTCAAGGCTAACCGTTGAACATTGCCAATGAAAATACCAAAATACTGGAAAGGGACCACTGCTCATGAACTGCGCCACAGCAAAGGAACTGTCATCCCCAGGACCCCAGAAAAAAAATTAGGGAGTAAAAGGGCCACAATGGAGAGGCACAATACACCCTCTCCTCAAAGTGTGCCCCCATCTTTCACTCCCTGATCCTGCCTCCCTCAGTCTATGCACCCCCCAAATCTATATCAGAATGTAGTGTTACAGTCATAGCTAAGATGTAGAGAAAGTTTAACTTAATGCGAGGTAAGTCCATTCAAAAGTCTGACAGCAGCAGGGAAGACAGCAGCAGGGTATGTGGCGTTAGACTTTTTAATCTTTTTTCCCAACGAAAGAAGATGGAAAAGAGAATGTCAGGGGTGTGTGGGCTCCTTAATTATGCTGGCTGCTTTGCCAAAGCAACGGAAAGTGTAAACAGAGTTAATGGATGGGCGGCTGGTTTGCGTGATGGATAGGGCCACATTCGCAACCTTTTGTAGTTTCTTGCGGTCTTGGGTGGTCAGGTGGGTGATGGGGGTTGCTTGTGGGAACAGCCCATCTCAACCGGCAGGTTTCGGGCAAATTCAGTCCCATCTGCTAAAGATCAAATCAGGACTGAATTCCTCCCATTCTGCACCCCCTTACACCATTGCTTCATCTGCTTCAAGTTTTCCTTTTTAAATTCCAGGAGGGATATAGCCACCTCCAAACACCCTGTCCTGCTTTCGGTTGCCCTGCGAGGGTCACGTAACCCGATGATAAATATATTGTGTACTTTCAGCTGCTGGAGGAGATAGGTTCAGGGATCGTGCAGCAACATAAGCCGGACTCGCCCACACCCCTCAATCAAAGAGTATCGGTCAGCCAGGTAGGTTGTTATTCTTTCTCTAGCCGCCTCTGTTATCATGTTCATTTCGTAATTGTTAGAATTTGCTACAGTTTGCCTTAATTATTTGCTGTGGCAATTTAACAGAGAATTACTATAAAGGATAAATTGAAACTGATTAAGATGTATTTTTCCCCATTGAACATGTTCTCTTTATAATATTGCTACCCTCTCCCTAAGTTGTCTGGACTAATTGTCTCCTGACCCACCCGTATTGTCTTTTTTATGCATTTGTGGGACATGGACATCACTGGCTGGACTAGCATTTATTGCCCATCCTTGGTCGCCCTTGAACTGACTGGCTTGCTTGGCCGTTTTAGACGGCAGTTGAGGGTCAACCACTTAGCTGTGGCTCTGGTGTCACATGTAGGCCAGACCAGGTAAGGACAGCAGATTTCCTTCCCTAAAGGAACCAGATGGGTTTTTCTGACAATCGACAATGGTTTCATGGTCATCAGTTGATTCTTAATTCCAGATATTGTTTCTTGAATTCAGATTCCACCATCTGCCTTGGCAGGATTCGAACCCGGGCCCCCGGAACACTAGCTAAGTTTCTGGATTAATAGTCTAGTGATAATATCACTAGGCCATCGCCTATTGTACCGACTTTCCTTCAAAGGTGTGGAGTTGCCGGTGTTGAACTGAGATAGGCACAGTAAGTAGTCTCACAACACCAGGTTAAAGTCCAACAGACTCATTTTGTAGTACGAACTTTTGGAGTGCTGCCCCTTCATCAGGTGAGTGAGCCTCACCTGATGAAGGGACAATGCTCTGAAAGCTCTTGCTACAAAATAAACCTGTTGGACTTTAACTTGGTGTTGTGAGATTACTTACCTTCCCTTCAAGGTGGGGAGGGGCCATGGGACCCAAACCCCCTACGTCAGCACTTGCTGAATATTATTCATTTGATAGCCTGGATTGTTGCACGTCTAGTTGACGTTCAATATCCAGTTTCAGCCTGACACCCACGTAAATGGTCACCTCCATTTGATATCATCAGGATTGGAAATTCTGGCTGATTTTCCTTTTTCGAATGTGCTCCTGTATCTTGCAGCACCTATCCCAGAGCAGTGAACTCAGCAACAATCATGGATTGAGCCAAACAGTATTGATCTTTAAGCAGCTCCTGTGCGGTGTGCAGGATTAGCTTGGGATACGTCTGCGTCTAGTGCTGTCATTCTCTGTTAGAGTGGGGCAGTGCTCAGCTACTGCCTGCTGCTGCTGCAAGACGGCATGACTGAAATCACTGCGTGGCACAGGGTGACTGAAAACAAAACGGACATTTTTATTGTAGAACCTGTATGAAAAAGAAGGCAGCGTGTAAATTGGGCCCTAACCCAAACAGAATCCGCATAACACAACTTGTGATCAGAGACACAAGAGGATCAATGTTCTTCATTCAGTTTTTTCTTCAGGTAAAACTGGGGAGATTTTGGCAAAGTGTTGTCAGCACAGTGGTTAGCAGTACTGCCTCTCAGCGCCAAGGTTCGATTCTCGGCTTAGGTCACTGTCTGTGCGGAGTTTGCATGTTCTCCCTGTGTCTGCATGGGTTTTCTCTGGGTGCTCTGGTTTCCTTCCACTGTCCAAAAAATATGCTGGTTAGGTGCGCTGGCCTTACTAAATTCTCCCTTAGTGTAACCCAAACAGGCGCCAGAGTGTGGCGAATAGGGGATTTTCACGGTAACTGCATTGTAGCATTAATGTGAGCCTACTGTGACACTAATAAATAAACTTAAGCTTAGAGAATCTGTATGAAAAAGAAGGCAAAAGAGAGCACACAATGTAGTTGGGTTCTAACCTAAACAGAATCTGCATAACACAACTTATGTTCAGGGATGCATGTGGATTCATCATGCCATCTTGCAGCAGCAGAGGAATTCTTTATTCAGAGTTTCTTTGTCAGGTAAAACTGGACAGGCAATGGCAAAGTGGTGTTATCGCTGAACTAGTAATCCAGAGACCCAGGGTCTAACGACCTGGATTCGAATCCCACCACAGCAGGTAGTGAATTTGTATTCAATAAAACAAAATCTGCAATTGAAAGCTCTGTGATATCCATGAAAGATGACTACGAAAACATTGTTTTTTTTTGTTGTAAAAACCCATCTGTGTCCCTTCCTTTTTAGGAAAGAAAATCTGCCGGTCTGGCCTGCATGTGACTCCAGAGCCACAGCAATGTGGTTGACTCTTAACTGTCCTCTGAAATGGTCTAGCAAATCACTCAGTTCAAGGGTGATTATTGATGGGCAATAAATGCTGGCCTAGCCAGCGACACTTACATTCCATGAATGAAGCTTAAAACTGTTCATTAATTGTGGCTTTTCCAAACCAGCCGTTGATTAGATTGTGCGTAAGCTTTCCCTATCAAGAGCCTTTTTTTGTCACACTGAGGTGGGATAATGTCTCCCAATGCAGGTCGTGTCCTTTTGGTCCAGGATGTTGAGTGGTCCTTTGCCAGGGGCATTACAGAATGATGAACATCCAACACTCCAGACCAGCACCTGCGACGCTGTTTCCTCAATTTTACCAGAGGCATTTCCCAGTCTTCCGGTAAGAATGGCTGGGAAATATAATCAGCTACATTTCCTTCCTTGTAGTTAGTCCTTGTTATGTTGGGATAAAGGCTTTGTTCTATCCCCATTAAGTGGAATTTATAGTGTTGACAAATCTCTCTAAAATGTAAATTAACTACCTTCTGGCTGCCCTGGAAAAGCAGGCAGCATAATTAAGGACCCCACACACCCCAGACATTCTTTCATTCACCTTCTTCTGTTGGGAAAAAGATACAAAAGTCTGAGGTCATGTACCAATCAACTCAAGAACAGCTTCTTCCCTACTGCTGTCAGACTTTTGAATGGACCCACCATATATTAAGCTGATCTTTCTCTACACCCTAGCTATGACTGTAACACTACATTCTCCACTCTCTCATTTCCTTTTCTATGAACTGTATGGTTTGCCTATATTGTGCCCAAGAAACAATACTTTTCACTGTATGCTAATACATGTGGCAAAAAACAAGTCAAATGTGCAGTGACTGTTGTTATGGAGGTAAATAGTGTAGCTGTATTACATAGCGGGGCAGGAGGTGAATTAATGTGTATTTGGTGGTGTTGACTGAGGAAAGGATGTCGGTCAGGATACTGGAAGAATTGAGATTTCATCTTAAACCTGAACCTGCAGCAGAAGCATTGGCTTAAGGTCATATCTGGAGGATTTATCCATGACCATGTGGCCCTCTCTCGGGCCTTCACTGGAGTACCAGCTAATGTTGAGTTCAAGTCCCGGAAAGGGACGTAAACTGAAAGCCTAGATTGTAAGAGCAATACTGTTACCACCTGTGCCCAGCTGATTCTTCTACCCTCCCAAAGAAATAAACATCTTTTTTAGCTCCAGTAGAAAGAAGGCTGGGTAAGCTGTAGATGGTTTAGATGATTGCTCAGTTTGCCTTTGTCTTTGCTCACTTAACTAAACTTCCAGTGAAATGGGTGAAGTATGAAAACGTGCCAGTGCAAAGTTTTGGAATTCCATGGCCGGAATTTTCTGTTCATGCTGGCTGGATTCTCCAGTCCCGCTGGTAGTTCAGCCCCGTCCATGGCATCCCGCAGGCGTGGGGTGATGGGGGAATTTCCATTGACAGTGGAGGGACCAGAGAATCCCGCTGCTAGCAAGCAATGCGCCACCTCCCGCCTGTGGGAAACACACGACTGGGAGGCCAGTGAATCTCGCCCCACATCTTGCTATTTTGGGAAAATTCACGCAATTTCCCTGAACCGCTAATCTGTACTCGGCTTGCACACCAATGCGATAGTGGCTATTTCCAGAATGACATAGCAATGATCTGACAATATGTTACTCACCTGTCCTACTGTGCAGCACAGAGGAACCTGAATGGATGAAAGAAGGGGAAGGATTATGTCTACAACTATGGGTACTTGCAAGGCTAGCAGCATCCACCCATAAAAAGACCAACAACAGAATGAAATACAATTAAGTACTGTTCACTTTGTCACTGCAGCATGTACCGGAGACTTATCAGTCTTACACTTGGACTATTTACTGTCCAAATTGGCAGCACTATGTTGGGCATGCTACAATTGGCTGTTGTGCTCATGCACCAAAAAGGGAAGCTGACAGCTCGCATTCCTAGTCACTCTTTACTGGAACGTACAGAAAAGTGCATGGCAGGAAGACAAGATTGTCTTGAAATGCTCCCTGTGGTTGAAGAGCCTTTTGGAACTGACTGTCTAGACTGACATGTGGAACAACCACCTGGGGCAAGGACAATCAGCCTCTATGGAGCATTAACCCAGCGTGACCCAATACCTTTAGGGAAGAGAACATTGGCAAAGCTGCGCTGAAAAAAAGCAGCGAGAGAATCGTGGTCCTCTGGTAGTGAGAGGAATTATGAAGAAATGCAGGGCTTATAGCTAAGTTCGGGTGTGTGTAACTGAGTATGCTGTTCAGTTGTGAATTTCAACATTGATATTTTGGAATTGTTTTGGCAGAATGAAAAGCAGATTCTGTGTATAACTATGTTGCTCGGACTCAATCACAGTGAACATCCCCTGGTCAAGGCAGCTGCCGTACGGGCACTGGGTGTTTATATCCTCTTCCCCTCACTTCGACAGGTCAGTACATCCTCTCGTTACACTGCTAGATGCACGGTCTGCTTTACTACCTTCAGGGAATTTTTCTTTACAAGCTGATGGGCTGTGTGTCCATGTGGCACCAAATGGCATGGGATCAATTCTGTTCATTGCTATTTGATATTCAAATGGACTGGTGGGCTGACCTGGGCTGGGGGGCTGGCAAGAAAAGGAAAACTGCAAATGTTCATAGAGGTATTGAGATGGTCACGATAATACGTAATGGGTGAAGGACTGGGAGAGACTGCTGCTTATGGAACTTTAGGAAAAGGGAAGGTGGGTGAGGTCCTTAACAAGTACTTGGCATCAGTTTTCACAAAGGAGTAGGATGTGTTGGATGGTGAGTGTAGAAAGGAGGAAGTTGAATTCCTAAGTCATGTTGAGATAAAAAGGGAGGAGGTATTGGAGGTTTTGAAAAACATTAAGGTGGGCGAGATAGGGTGTACTCCTGAGTACTGAGAGAGGCAAGGGAAGAAATTGCTGAGGCTTTGGCCAAAATCTTTCTATCCTCTTTAGCCATGAGCAAGGTACCAGAGGATTGGAGAGTAGCTAACATTGTTCCTTTGTTTAAAAAGTGCAAAAGAGACAATCTGGGAAATTACAGGCCTATGAGCCTTACATCAGTGGTGGGGAAATTATTAGAGAAGATTCTTAGAGACAGGATGTACTCGCATCTGGAAGAGAATAGACTTATTAGCGATAGGCAGTATGATTTTGTGATTGAGTTCTTTGAGGAAGTGACAAGAAAAATTGACTAGGGCAGGGCAGTGGATGTTGTTTACATGGAATTTAGTAAAGCCTTCGATAAGGTTCCTCAGGGCAGGCTGATACAGAAGATGAAGTCATATTGGGATCCGAAGTGAGCTGGTAAGATGGATACAAAACTGACTTGGGCGTAGAAAGCAGAGAGTAGCAGTGGAAGGGTACTTTTCTAACTGGAGGCCTGTGTCAAGCAATTTTCTGCGAGGATTAATGCTGGGGCTTCTGCTGTTTGTGATATATAAATGATTTGGAGGAAAAAGTAGGTGGTCTGATTAGTAAATTTACTGATGATACAAAATTTGATGGAGTAGGATAGTGAGGAGGATTGTCAGAGGATACAGCAGGATATAAATCAGCTGGAGACCTGGGCTGAAAAATGGCAGATAGAATTTAACTTGGACAAATGTGAGGTGATTTGATTTGGAAGGTCTGCTGCAGAAGGGAAGTATATAATAAATGGTAGAACCGTTCAAAATATTAGCATACAGAGGAATCTAGGCATGCTGATTTACAGTTCCCTGAGGGTGGCAACTCAGGTGGATAAGATGGTCATGAAGGCATATAGCATGCTGGACTTCAATCGGAGCATTGAGCATAGGAATTGGAAAATCATGTTGCAGCTGTGTAAAACTTTGGTTAGGCTGCATTTGGAGAATTGTGTACAATTCTGGTCACCACACTACCGGAAGGATGTTGATGCATTGGAAAGGTGCAGAAGAGATTTACCAGGATGTTGCCTGGTTTGGAGGATGTGAACTATGCAGAAAGGTTGAACAAATTAGATTGTTTTCATTGGAGCGTCAGAGGATGAGGGAGGACCTGATAGAGGTTCACAAGATTGTGATAGGCTTGGATACAGTGGATAGTCAGAGTCTTTTTCCCAGGATTAAAGGGTCAATTACTTGGAAGCATAAGTTGAAAGTGAGAGAGGGAAAGTTTAAAAGAGATGTAAGGGGCAGGTTTTTCACACAGAGGATGGTGCATGCCTGGAACGCACTGCTGGAGGAAGTGGTGGAAGCAGATTCTATAACAATGTTCAAGAGGCGTCTGGATAGGCAGGGAATAGACGGATATGGACTGAATAGAGGCAAGAAAATATTAGATTAGAGAGGCATCTGCACCGACTTAGTGGACTAAAAGGCCTGTTCTGGTGCTGTACTACTCTTCGTTCTTTGGGAGGAAAATTGGAGCAGAATGTTTAAAAATAAAAGCCTGGGTACCTGAAAAATGAACAGAAATGTGGTGAGCCAAGAATATAACAGGAATTCTACACAAAATACCTGCTGGTGAGCGGCTGCTTGTGATCAACTTCAAACCCGGGACTAATAATAGATTTCAGTTATGCATTCCACATCCCTCCGAGCACACAATTGCTAGACTTTTAAATGTGATTCTGTGTGTTTGAGTAATGAAACTAGCAGTGTTTCAAGCACACATGCTGATATTGTGATGGGAATTAATGAGAGCTGCATTTGCCTTTGAAATTATGGATACTGTTTTACAATTTTTCCTCTTCATAATATATTACTAATGATGTAAGTTATGGCCTGGTAAATTATCTACATTTGACAGCGCCCTTGCTGCTGTATAATGCAGTTTCTATTATGAACTATACTTCTGGGTGTAGTACTTCACCAAAGCACAGTAACACATCAGTTAGCACAGCTGCCTCACAGCACCAGGGATCCGGGTTCGATTCCCGGCTTGGGTCACTGTTAGTGTGGAGTCTGCATGGATTTCTTCTGAGTGCTCAGGTTTCCTCCCACAGTCCGAAAGACGTGCTAGTTGGGTGCATCAGCCGTGCTAAATTCTCACTCAGTGTACCTGGACAGGCATTAGATGTTGGGACTGGGGGATTTTCACAGGAACTTCATTGCGGTGTTAATGTAAGTTTACTTGTGACACTAATAAATAAACTTTAAGCTTTAGTTGACTGCAATATTTTGGCCTCTGAACCCATCTTTGACCTGTATGAGCTTAAATGAGATTCTCACTGTGCTTAGTCTCATTATAATTCCTTCTCCCTATTCTTGCTGAAGGCTTGCTGGTGGCCCCTTTTGTCCAGCTTAACCTTCTCTGTGGAAACTCCCTGGTCAGTAGGCAAAGCTTTATTCCACGAGACTGCCCTTGGTGGGTGTGGTTGTGTCCTGTGCAGTCTTGCACAAGATTGCAGTAATATATTTTGAATAACTTGAGCTGCAAGTTTGCTGTCAGAAGTGATCAGAGGGAACAAATGGTGCAGTAGGTTAGACACTGAACATTTATCTCTGTGTTCTCGGTTTGGGTGCGATGAAAATCTCTCTTCTCTACAGAAAGTGAGTTTGGGCATCCTACACCCAAATCCCAAAGTGCAGCACAGTGGTTAGCACTGCTGCCTCACAGCTCTGGAGACCTGGGATCAATTCCTGGCTTGAGTTACTGTCTGTGTGGAGTTTGTACATTTTCCCCGTGTCTGTGTGGGTTTCCTCCGGATGCTCTGATTTCCTCCCACAGTCTAAGGATGTGCAGGTTAGGTTGATTGGCCATGCTAAATTGCCCATAGTGTCCTGGGACGTGTAAATTAGAGGGATCAGTGGGGTAAATGTGTGGGGTTATAGGGCCTGGGTGGAATTGTTGTTGGCGCAGACACGATGGGCTAAATGGTCTCCTCCTGCGCTGTAGGGTTTCTATGATTCTATGAATCCCTTTGGATTTGAGGTTGAGAACAAATAAAGAAAAAACCTTGCATTTATATAGCACTATTGAGATCTTGCTATCCTAACGTGAGTTATAGCCAGTGAAGTGCTTCTGAAATGTAGTGACAATTGGAAGATGTGCATCAAACCTGTGCATGCACAATGGCAATCTGGTAATGACCAGTAACTGGTTTTGGTCTTGTTAGTTGAAGAGTAAATATTGGGCAGGGTCTAGGAAAGAACTCTCTGGCTCTTCTTCAGAATAGCACTAAGGGATTGTTTTTAACCTTATTTGAAACTTGTTTAACATGTCATCCAAAAGGCAGGTCCTCACAATGCAGCACTCCCTCAGTACTGCCCTGGAGTATCAGCTGAAATTTTGTGCTCTTGGAACTTGAATCCACAGTCTGAAAGACATGATGGTTAGGTGTGTTGGCCATGCTTGAAAAAAATTCTCCCTCTTCGTACTAGGGACCCAGGTTCGATTTCTGGCTTGGGCCAGTGTCTGTGCAGAATCTGCGTGTTCTCCCTGTGGCACAGTGGTTAGCACTGCAGCTTTGTGCCAGGGACCTGGGTTCGATTCCTGGCTTGGTTCTCTGTCTGTGTGGAGCTTGCATGTTCTCCCCATGTCTGAGTGGGTTTCCTCTGGGTGCTTCGGTTTCCTCCCACTTTCTGAAAGACATGCTGGTTAGGGGCATTGGCCATGCTAAATTCTCCCTCAGTGTACCTGAACAGGCGCCGGAGTATGGCGACTGGGGGATTTTCACAGTAACTTCGTTGCAGTGTTAATATAAGACTACTTGTGACAATAATAAATAAGCTTTAAAATCTTCTGACTCAGAGGAGCCAATGCGCCGTGGCTATTATCTCGTATGAATCTACCCACAAGTTGTCATGCAATGGCAGCCTCACTAAGAGAAGCTAGTGAATACAATTTATACAGTCATGCTTTCTGAGTTTTAAAAAGGAACCTGCTTCTGCAAACTCAATAAGAAAATGGAATCCTCCTTTCAATGAAGTGGTTCCATTTTGAATGATGTGGGTTTTATTAGCTGGAGTTTCCGCCAGATTTGCCTGAAGGAGCACTGAACTTTTATCTTTCTTCTTCACGTAACAGGATGTGATGTTTGTAGCTGACACTGCGAATGCCATCCTGACTTCCTTGGATGACAAGTCCCTAAACGTCCGTACCAAGGCAGCCTGGTCACTGGGCAATCTCACAGACACCTTAATCGCAAACATGTACGTATCTTTGGTAACTGCACCAAGCTGGCATCAGTTGCTGAGATTTGTTGACAAGCCAAGAATCAAGCCAGCACGTTGGCACTGCCAGCAGATAACAATAGTAATTTTTTAAAGCACCTTTTGACATGACAAAACCTCCCAAGGTGCTTCACAGGTTCATTCATAAAACAAAATATGATGCCAAGCCACATCAGGCGATATTAGGTCAGATGACTGACATTTTGGTCAAAGAGTTAGGTTTTAAAGGAGGAAAGTGAGATATAGAGGCGGAGAGGTGTAGGAAGAGTATTCCAGAGATTAGGGCCTAGGTGGCTGAAAGCATGGCCACCAATGATAGAGCAATTCAAAGATGTTAATCACCAGATGTGGGTTCCTTCTAATGATACCAAATCAGCGAGTGCTGAATTAAGCAAAGATGTACAGCTTAGGTGGATTGGCCATGCTAACTTGTCCATTAGTGTCAGGGTAAATGCATGGGTTATGGGATAGGGCTTGGATAGGATTGCTGTTGGTGCAGTCTTGATGGGCTGAATGGCCTGTTCCTGCAATGTCGGGATTCTGTGAAGCAATGATGTCATGTGAAGTCAAGGAAAGCTTGAGACTGGGATGTAGAGTGGGAGTTTCATGACCTTGCTGATGGATAATGGATATCAGTGGATAATCAGGCCTTATCAAAGTTAGATCATTCATGTAGGATCCAGACATTGGAAATTAAGGCAAATGTATAATACAAGTAATAAAAAAAAGTCTTAATTGCCAAAGGAAGGAGATTGAAATATAGAGCAAAACAAACAGTGAAGTGAGGCTACAACTTCAGCGAGGTTTTGAGTTGATGGATATCAAGTAGGAGGATATTTAAGGCTCCGACCGATTGGCGAAAGATTCACTTGTGTTATCTTTTACCCTCTCAGGGAATCCATGGGCCTGGGCTTCCAGGAGGAGTTCTCAGATGTTCTTCTACTCAAGATGTTGAAGTCAGCTACACATGCGTCCAATGATAAAGACAAGGTGAGAGTCTGATCCACAGCGGCATTCCATCCTTTTTGCATTCACGGTCTTTCTTTATCAATTTTTACCTCTGTCTCTGCTTCTTCAAAAGCTCATAAGATATAGGAGCAGAATTAGGCCATTCAGCCCATCGAGCTGTTCCACCATTCGATCGTGGCTGATATGCTCCTCATCCCCATTTACCTGCCCTTGAACCCATTATCAATTAAGAATTTGTCTAACTCCTCCTCAAATTTACTCACTGTCCCAACATCCACCGCACTTTGGAGTAGCAAATTCTACAGATTCACAACTCTTTGGGAGAAGTAGTTTCTTCTCAACTCTGTTCTAAATTTGCTACCCCTTATCCTAAGACTATGATCTCTCATCCTAGAATGTCCCACAAGCGGCAGCATCTGCTCCATGTCCATTTTATTTATAACTTTTATCATATTGTATATCTCAATTTGATCTCATCTTATTTTTCTAAATTCCTCTCTCTGTTTCTCTGGATATTAGTTATAAGAAAATGTAGTGCATTGTGTGGGCTTCCTGTTTACATTTCTCATTGCACTCTCGATATCATCCTGATTATTATAAACCAGCGCTCTCTCCCACTCTGCATGACCCATGCCATGGGAAATCAGCCAGTGATGCATTAAAATTCATTGGCCGAGTGTTCAGAGGTTAAACCACAGATGTCCTGCAATACCTTGTTATAGATGCAAAGTAATCTTAAAATGCTGTATGATTTTCAGCTGTCGCCTGAACCTAGCATGCACGTTACATGTTTGAAAATTTTCTGATGCAGCAACAGTTGAACTCAGCATGATCTGAAGCTTTATTTACCATTAGACTTTGCTGCCTTAAAGGGATATTGGGCCCTATTTTACCATTTTGATTCTAAGTGCTGGAGATGTTTCAGATCCGACTTTTAGACCCGTTCTGAGGCACCGCCAAATGCGCTCTGCCTGCAAAATTATCAGCCATTCCGAATTGCGCCGTACAAGCCTCTGGGTGGGCTTAATACGCCAGAAACCCTGCAGCCCTGATCAGTGCCTCCAACTGCACATGCGCAGAAAAAAATGATAGAATGTTGCTCCCCTGTCACATCCCTCCCGGATCATTTAATGTCTCCCCCTGGCCCCCACGGACATTACCCCATTCCCACAATATTACTGACCACCTTATTCCCCCACCCCCTGTCACCCAGACCAATTGCAGGCCCCTTCCTCCGATCTCAGGCAGAGTGATTCACCCCCCCCACCCCTGCTCCCAGGCAGAGTGGCAGCGGAACCCACCTCTGCCTCCCACTGATCTCAAGCAGAGAGCCATTGGACACTTACCTCCTCACTAACTGGAGTTCTCGAATCGGACTTGTATGGAGCATGTCTGTTTCACGCCAATCCTGGATGGGCAAACATGGTGGTAAAGTGGGAATGCCGGTAAAGTTGGGCATGCAGTCCATTAAGCCAATTTAAATGCATTTAAATGGCTGTTGCACCTGTTTTGGGCCTGGTCCCATTGTGGCCATTTTGGGGCCTTGGTAAAGGGGGAACTGGTGTGGAGATGGGCGCAGATCACGCTACTTGCCTCCTGCCCGACTTTACTAAGTTTCCGTGGCCAAAAATAGGCGCAATGTGATGGTAAAATCAGGCCCATAGTGTTTTTTTTAATTTTATTCTATTGTTAAAATTACACTATTGTTAAAATGCTCAGAGTGGACTGGCAAAACCCAAATTCATTCCTTGGTGCGTTCAAAATCCAATTAAATCTAATTCAAGGCCCTCATAAGAGAGACAACCAAGATCCAAGCTGACAAGATGAGGCATTGCACCCCCATCCTGGGCTCGGATCTGACATTTAATCTGAGCCAAAAGGCTGAGAAGCGATGATGTAGCACCTTCTTACTCGAACAATTCTGCCTTTGTAATGCAGTACTACATCTGATTTTATTTATTATTTCTTGGGATATGGGTTTTGCTGTCAAGGCCAGAATTCATTGTCCATCCCTAATTGCCCTTGAACTGAGCGGCTTGCTAGGTCATTTCAGGGGACAATTGAGAATCAGCCACATTGCTGGAGATCTGGAGTTGTATGTAGGCCAGAACTGGCAAGGACAGCAGATTTCCTTTGTAAGCCAGATGGGTTTTTGCGATAATTGATGATAGATTCATGCTCACCATTATTGGAACGAGTTTCAATTCCAGAGTTTAAGAATTAACTTTGAATTCCCCCAGCTGCCATGGTGGGATTTAAACCCATGTCCCCAGAGCATTAACCTGGTCCTCTGGATGACCAGTGTGCCACCATCTCCCTCAATGGGTTTTGCGTGAAACAATGCCTAAGAGTTCTGGTAATCTATATGTCCATCTTTAACATATTAAAATTTTACATCCATCATAAATTTCTGTGTTCATGTTTATAACGGAAACTGACCATATACATTTATCACAAATATGAAGGGCTGGATCAGAAACTCCAACGTATTTCATGAAATTAGCCTAGAATCTACTTTTACATTTGATTTTGGCATTAGGATGAGCATAAGATATGATTCAAGTGATTCATTAGGTATCTTTTGTCAAAGCAAACTTTATTTAGGTGCACAGTTAGAATATAATGAAAAGAATTAGTATATCTTTTACTAATTAAAATACTTAAACTTGATAAAATACAGTTCTTAATAGCTAGCTATCTCTATTGTTCCGATATAGCAGTATCCCCCACAGATGTGAATCCTTTCTTTAGAACCAATTAGCACAAAAAGCAAAGATGCTTATGTAGGTACTAAATTTCCGTCCTTCTGACACTTCTGGAGAATGATCCAGACAGGCACGTCTTCTCATACTCATGCAGCAACTTCCGGAGAAAGCTCCACCTTCAAACATTAGAATCTCAGAGAAAAAGGCTTATTCCTTGGCAGATTCCAATCTCCACTTCGGACAGAGCGACAGATACAGAGAAAGCAATCCCTCCCTAAAAATCCCCAAAGCAGACTGCCTTGAGCTCTCTGTGAAATTGTAGCAGGCAGGGCAGAGCCATGCAAAGGTCACTCGACCTTGGACTGGATTTTCCAGTCCTGGGGCAAGCGTGACTGGAAAATCCTGCCCAATGCCTCTTCCATGAAGCTAATTCAAAAAGGAGAATTTCAAGTTGACCGGGTCATTCAGATACAAAGACACAAGCTGCCTCAAACTCTCGAGTTGTGGAAATCCAGGATTTACAATAGGCCTAGCCATCTACCTTTTTTGGACTTGTCCTAGGTCACATGGTAAGGCAGCCATGTTTGTTGCCTGCCTTAAAAACAACAAGAAGCTATTCCGCGGACAGAGAGATCTATCAGGGGCATCAGGGCAGAGTATAGAATCAAATGTAGCCATCTGAATATCTCTGGTCACTGTTCATCATGTTCTTCTGATATTCTAGCTCATGAATACAATATGTTTGGAATATGGACAACTTTAATGAGCACATAGTCTAGATATTCAGGGCATCTGTTTATAACATGAGCTGAAACAGGAAATTCCAGTGCTGCTTTATTTAGAACTAGCATTCTAAAATGCAGCTACGGATTAAAATGTTGGAAGAGAGTTTGGGTACAGAGAGGCTCACATACACAAATATTTGAAAGCGTCAAGATAAGTTGATAAAGTTGTTCATTAAAAAATGGATTCTGGGTTTTATACACAGAAGCATTGAGCACAAAATGAAAGGAAGTTGTGGTATCATAGAATCGTAGAATCCCTTCAGTGCAGAAAGAGGCCAATTGGCCCATGGAGTCTGTACTGACTGACAGAGAACCATACCCAGGCTATATCTCCATAACCCCATGTATCTACCCAGTTAACCCCTCTAACGTATGCATCTTTGGACATGAAGGGGCAATTTATCATGGCCAATCCACCTAATCTGCACATCTTTGGCCTGTGGGAAGAAAGCAGAGCACCTGGAGGAAACCCATGGTGTCATGGGGAGAATGTGCACACTCCACACAGACAGCCACCAAGGCTGGAATTGACCCCGGGTCCCTGCTGCTGTGAGGCAGCAGTGCTAACCACTGTGCCGGCATGCCATTCCCAGGTAAATCCTTGGTTAGGCCTCAACTTAATCATTGTCCAATTCTGGCGCCGCACTTTAGATAGAATGATAAGCCTTGGAGCGTATTCAAAGGAGGTTTATGAGAATGGTTCCAGTGCTGAGGGACTTGAGTTGCATGCAGAGACTGGAGAAGCTGGGATTGTTCTCCTTGGATCAGAGAGGCTTTACTAAAGGTATTTAAAATCATGAGGGTCTTGATAGGGTGAGTAGGGAGGACATGTTTCCACTGGCAGGGAAGTTGGTAACTAGAGGGCACTGAATTAAGACAATTAGAAAAAGGAGGAGGGGGTAGATGAGAATTTATTTCATGCACAAGCTGTTATGATCTGGAATGTAGCGTCTGAAAGAGCCTACCCACAGATTCTATAGTAACTTTAAAGTTTTTTTATTAGCATCACAAGTAGGCTTACATTAACACTGCAATGAAGTTGCTGTGAAAATCTCCCAGTCGACACACTCTGGCGCCTGTTCAGGTACACTTAGAGAGAATTTGGCATGGCCAACGCACCTAACCAGCACATCTTTTGGACTGCGGGAGGAAACCGGAGCACCCGGAGGAAACTCGGGCAGACGCGGGGAGAACGTGCAGACTCCACACAGACAGTGACCCGACTCAGAAATCGAACCTGGGTCTCTGGCATGGTGAGGCAGCAGTGTGAATCACTGTGCTACCCTTTTGAAAAGGGAATGATGTATACACTCGAAAGGAAAAATATGCAGGGTAATGAGGCAACAGCAAAGGAGTGGGGCTAATTGGAAAGCCCTGTCAAAAGGCTGGCACAAGAATGATGGCCTGAATGGCCACCTTCTGTGTCTACTGCTGTATGAATCTAAGAGGTAGGAAGGGGAGGGGAATGTTGAGGATTCCAAAATGACAACAGTTGAACCTCTGAAGTGACTAGAGGAAAATTCTGCACCAATTTACAATAAGTATCTGTAAAATGCTGGCAATATTCACAGAAACAAAGGAATTGAGCTCGTTTGAAAAATGTCTCTTCAGGTTTTCATGCAGCTTACTTCACAGTAGATTAAATTTGAAGATTGCCATTGATGCTGCAGAGACTGTTTGAGTATTGGACTGACATTTGTCTCTTCAGTGCAGGTCATTTAGAATCACTGTGGCAGAAATGGGAGTTGTGAGTCATTTATTCCTGCTCCCTCTCACCGTACAGCTCTTAGCCATTCTAAACAAGATTTTCAACTATGGGCTTTTTTCTTAAGGGATGAATTTTTTGTGACCATGGGGTTACCTGATATGGTCATTTTTAAAAATTTTTAGTGGCTCGCTGCTGAGCCCGGCTTCTCACTCTGTGCCTTGAATGGACCCTTAGTCTGGCCTGTGTGGCAACGTCTCATAGAATCCCTGCAGTGCAGAAGGAGGCCATTCAGCCCATCGAGTCTGCAACAACTCATCATCTCGACCAGGCCCACCCGCCTGCCCTATCCCTGTAAATTCATGCATTTACCCCACTAATTCCTCTAACCTACATATCTTAGGACACTAATGGGCAATTTAGCGTGGCCAATTCACTTAATCTGCACGTCTTTGGACTGTGGGAGGAAACTGGAGCGCCCAGAGGAAAGCCACGCAGACATGGGGAGAATGTGCAAACTGCACACAGGAGTCACCAGAAGCTGGAATTGAACCCAGGTCCCTGGCACTGTGAGACGGTAGTGCTAACCACTGGGCTACCGTGCCGCCCTCCTTTTCTTATAGGGTGTCACTGCGTGGTGCATTGTAGGGAAGGTGGGATTTGCCGTGAGGTGATAGCCTGCAGGTTTCCACATTGAAACGCCCATTTGCTGCCTGTGTCCCACAGCATTGCAAAAATGCAAGCTTTGTGATGTATCTGAATGAATCAATGACCTGACGCTTGCCTACAGTTGGCTTCTGCTTCAAGGTCTCTGCCACAATTGCTGTAATAGTGGGTGTCAGGAATGAATGAGAATGGCCAGGGGGGTGAATTTACCTTCGATATTCTTCCCATCTCGGCTTTCTTTCTGAAGAGCATTTTTTTAAAATTAATTCATGGGACATGGGCACAGCTGGCTGGCCAGCATTTATTGTCCATCCCTAGGGCATCCCTATGGCCCATTGCCCATTGAGAGTCAACCACACTGTTGTGGCTCTGGAGTCACATGTGGGCCAAACTATGAATCTGTCATTAAGGAGGAAATTGCGAGGCATCTTGAAGGGAATTGCTTGATAGAGCAGACGCAGCACGGTTTCATTAAAAGGAAGTCGTGTCTGACAAATTTACTGGAGTTCTATGAGGATGTGTCTAGGGCAGTGGATAGAGGAGAGCCGGTGGATGTGGTCTTTCTAGATTTTCAGAAGGCGTTTGACAAAGTACCTCACAGGTTATTGCAGAAGGTCGAGGGACATGGAGTTGGGGGTAGGGTGTTAGCGTGGATAGGGGATTGGTTGTCAAATAGGAGGCAGAGAGTGGGGGTCAACGGGTGCTATTCGGATTGGCGGTTGGTGACTAGTGGAGTGCCCCAGGGGTTGGTGCTGGGGCCTCAGCTTTTTACCATTTATATAGATGATCTGGAGGAGGGAACCGAGTGTAGGGTGTCGAAATTTGCTGATGACACCAAGATTGGGGGAACGGCAAATTGTGCGGAGGGTGTGGAAAGTCTGCAGAAGGATCTAGATAGGCTGGGCGAATGGGCCAGGAAATGGCAAATGGAATTTAATGTTGGCAAGTGTGAGGTGGTCCACTTTGGTAGGAATAATGGTAGGAAGGATTATTACTTACGTGGTGAAAAACTGCAGCAGGCGACGGTGCAGAGGGACCTAGGGGTCCTTGTGCATGAGTTGCAAAAACCCAGCTTGCAGGTGCAGCAGGTGGTCAGGAAGGCGAATGGGATGCTGGCCTTCATAGCGAGGGGGATTGAATATAAAAGTAGGGAGGTCTTGCTGCGGCTGTATAGGGCATTGGTGAGGCCGCAGCTGGAGTACTGTGTGCATTTTTGGGCGCCGCACCTGCGCAAAGATATTTTGGCCTTGGAGGGAGTGCAGAGGAGGTTTACTAGGCTGATGCCGGAGTTGAGGGGGTTGAGCTATGAGGAGAGGCTGAATAAACTAGGCTTGTACTCGTTAGAGTTTAGAAGAATGAGGGGAGATCTCATTGAGACGTATAAGATGATGAATGGGATGGATAGGATAGAGGTGGAGAGACTCTTCCCGCTCAAAAAAGACAGTAGGACTAGGGGGCACAGCCTCAAGATAAAGGGGGGGCGGTTTAGAACGGAGTTGAGGAGGAACTACTTCACTCAAAGGGTGGTGAATCTCTGGAATTCTCTGCCCGTTGAAGTGGTGGAGGCTGCCTCGCTAAATATTTTTAAGACGTGGGTTGATGGGTTTTTGATAAGAGAGGGGATTAAGGGTTATGGGGAGAGGACGGGAAAGTGGAACTGAGCCACGACAGATCAGCCATGATCTTATTGAATGGCGGGGCAGGCTCGAAGGGCTAGATGGCCTACTCCTGCTCCTATTTCTTATGTTCTTATGTTCAAACCAGGTAAGGACGGGCAGATTTCCTTCCCTAAAGGACATTAGTGAACCAGATGAGTTTTTTTCCGACAATCAGCAATGGGTTCATCAGTAGACTCTTAATTCCAGATTTTTTTTTTATTGAATTCAAATTCCACCATTTGCTATGGTGGGATTTGAACCCGGGTCCCCAGAATATGAGCTGAGTTTCTGGATTAACAGTCTAGCTATAATACCAGTAGGCTATCACCTTTGTATCATGCTAAGTCAATTGTTAAATTTGAATCTAGAATTGATAGATTTTAAGGAACGTAGGCTGGCATCTGGAGTTAGGTTACGGATCAGCCACAATTGCACTGAATGGTGGGATTGGCGGAATGGTTAAACGGCTTCCTTCTGTTCATCTGCTCTAGGAAGCAAATATCTTGCAGGTAGAGGTGGTCTGATGGTCCACTCAATGGCCTAGCAGTAATGCTACGAGGCCATCACCTTCCCATGGTATGTTCCCACTCCATCCCACCACTCTGTCTCACAGGGCACAAGATTCAAAGTACTCTGTCCCCCTGTGTCCAGTTTTAAGGCTGATCCCAATCGTGTTGTCACGCTGAACATCTTTCTTGCTCTATGTCACAGGTGAAGAGCAATGCTGTGCGAGCTCTAGGAAACCTACTACACTTCCTGCAGCCTCACCACATCTCCAAGCCGCAGTTCAAGCCAGGAATTGAGGAGTCAATCCAAGCTTTAATCCGCACCGTTCAGAGCGAGGTGACCATGAAGGTGCGGTGGAATGCATGCTACGCGCTGGGAAATATGTTCAAAAACCCAGCTATTCCACTCGGTACGTAATTATACTGACCTTGACCAGCTTCTAGGTTCATTCACCTGACCCTTGGAGCTCGTAACAATTTCTTGTGTTGTTTTCTGTGGGATTTGGCTCTGGGGTTGGTTTGCCTCTTGTAGCCAGGACATGTGTTGTAATTTTCTATGATGCAAATAGAATCAAGGATAGAGTGATATAACACAAAAGGGGGCCATTCGGCCCATCATGCCTGTACTAACTCATTGAAAGAACTGTCCAACTGATTCCATTCTCTTGCTTTTCTCCAAATATCCAATTCTCTTTCTGAGAGTTAGTGTTGCATTAGCTTCCACTGGCCCTTTTGGGCAGTGCATTCTGAATCTTAACAACTCACAGTGAAGAGGAAACAAATATCCAAGTGTCGTTCTTCATACGTCAGATTGGATAGTGAGTGTTTGCAATGTAGGACTTGGGAATAGGAGCAGCCTATTCAGTCCTTTGAAACAGCTCCGCCATTCAATGAGATCAAGGTTGATCTGGTTGTGGTTTCAACTCCACTTCACCGTCTGTCACCCATAAGCCTTGACTCCTTTGTCCATCAGAAATCTGTTTTAACTCTGCCTTAAATTCCATGACTCAGTCTCCAATGCTTTCTGAGGAAGAAAGTTCCATAGGTTAACGATCCCATGAGAGCAAAAATTTCTCCTCATCTCCAACTCTTTTTATTTTAAAAATCAAGGTAAATTACTGCAGATGCTGGAATCTGAAACAGAAAATCTCAGCAGGCCTGACAGTGTCTATGGAGAGAGAACAAAGCCAATGTTTTGCATCTGGATGACCTTTTGCCAGAGCTCTTTACTCTTAAACTGTGTTCCCTGGTTCTAGAATCTCCCACAAGTGGAAATATTCTCCAGGTATTCACCCTGTCAACACCCCTCAGGATGTTATATGTTCCAATACCCCTCCTTTTAAACTCCCAACGGGTAGAGGCCGAACCTGTCCAACCTCTTTCTGTCAGGGCGTCACTGAACAATGTGTGTTCCGTTGCTGGTTGAGAATCTTTCAGGCTGATTGTTGCATTTCATTGTTGGGTAGATCGAGATTAACAAATTCAGAACAGGAACGTGGGCAGAGTGGAGGTAGAATCATAGAATCCTACAGTGCAGAAGGAGGCCAATATCTGTCCCATCAAGTCTGCACCAACAACAATCCCACCCCATCCCTGTAACCCCATGTATTTACCCTGCTAATCCCCCGACACTAAAATTAATTTACCTTGTCCAATCAACCTGACCCATACATCTTTGCACCGTGGGCGGAAAGCGGAGCACCCGGAGGAAACCCACGCAGACGTGGGGAGAATGTGCAGATTCAGCACAGACAGTCACCCAAGGCTGGAGCAGCTCTTCCCCTTATTTGAAGGTTCAGTCACGAGGAGACATAGATTCAAGGCGAAGGGCAGGAGGTCTGGGGAGGATGTGAGCAAAAACTTTTTTATCCAGTCAGTGGTGATGGTCTGGGAGGGTGGTAGAGGAGGGTTGCCTCATATGCTGTAAAAAGTACCTGGATGAGCACTTGGCACATCATAGCATTCAAGGCTGTGGGACAAGTGTTGGTAAATGGGATTAAGTGGGAGCTCAGGTGTATCCTATGTGTTGGTGCAGACTTGATGGGCCGAAGGGCTGTGCTATATGATTTGATGATTCTAACAAACGGAGTTAAACTGGGCATCTTCCTAGTGTTTTTAACACACAATGTTCAACTGTAGATGATCTCACCATTTACTGACTAAGCCATTAGAAGTAGAATTTTACTTTAAAATCACCATTCTGTCCCTTTTTAAGTTATTTTTCTTCCTTTCTAATTTTATTTTAAGGTCAGGATGCGAACCTTGGGCCTTCTAATTCCAGGTGGCCTGCGGGCAGCCTTTGAGCTGCAATATTCCACCTCCCCCGAACTGATTTTATCTTTAACGTGCCACGTTGCTAGTCCTCTGGCACGGCACGTTGGCTCAGTTGGGAGCTCGCTTTACCTCTGAGTCAGGAAGTCATGGGTTCAAGCACCACTCCAGGATTGGAGTACATAATGTAACCTGACCACTTCAGATCGAGAGTGAGCTGCAGTATCAGAGGTGACAGCTTTCAGATGAGACATTAATCAAACACCACTTGCTGCCGGTTCAGTGCCGGATAGTAATGATTCAGAGGACAGGGGGTACCGCCCAATGTTTGTGCCAACACACAGACCCAGATAGCTCTCCCCCGCCCCCCCACTCCCGTGCAGTTAACCCTCCTACAATTCTGTGGCGTTCCCAGCTCCACCTAGCTTTAATGGGTGGCACAATGGTTAGCGCTGCTACCTCACAGCGCCAGGGACCCGGGTTCGATTCTGGCCTCAGGTGACTGTGCAAACTCCGCACATTCTCCCTGTGTCTGCGTGGGTTTCCTCCAGGTGCTCTGGTTTCCTCCCACACTCCAAAGATTTGCGGGTTAGGCGGATTGGCCATGCTAAATTGCCTCTTAGTGTCAGGGGGATTAGCAGGGTAAAATACATGGAGTCATAGGGGTAGGGTCTGCTTGGGAGTATTGTTGGTGCAGGCTCGATGGGCCAAATGGCCTCTTCCTGCCCTTGTAAGGATTCTATGATTCTATCGCCAATCATATTAACTTTAATCGCGTCGTTGTTTGTTGCCCTACGCAAAAATGTTACAGAACTGACGGTTCATTTGATTCGAACCAGATGTGTAGCTTTCTGAGAGAGTTGGAACTTCCAAAGGGAAAAACTGGAGCTTGAAACAAAAACATAAAATGCTGGAAAATCTCAGCCTCAGTGGAGAGAGAATGGAGCCAATGGTTGGAGTCTGGATGACCCTTCATCTCCAGCATTTTCTGTTTTTGTTTCCGATTCCAGCCTCTGCAGCATTTAAAAAGCAGAGTTTCCTTGCTCGGAGTTGGCAAGCGTGAGCTGCACCACCTGGTGGTACACGCAAAAACCATCGGCCTTTCCTGTTTGAAGTGACATCTCTTGTCTAGAACCAATGGTCTTGCTGGTTGGCTAGTGTCTGCTCACAATTAAAAGCAGCCTGTTAAAGAGAGAGGATTCATAGATTTCAGACCTCCGACACTCACACGTTTTCCTTTCTTTCAAATACTATATTTGCATCACCAACTGCTCAGAAATGCATGAGTGAATCAAGCATCTATGCAAGGAATAGTGGCTGAAGGTCTTGTGGGTTTCCCCCAGGTGCTCCGGTTTCCTCCCACAGTCCAAAAATGCATAGGTTACATGGATTGGCCATGCTAAATTGTCTTAGTGTCCAAAGATGTGTAGGTTAGGTGGATTGGCCATGCTAAATTGTCTCTTAGTGTCCAAAGATGTGTAGGTTAGGTGGATTGGCCATGCTAAATTGTCCCCTAGTGTCCAAAGCTACATTGTTAGGTGGATTGGCCATGCTAAATTGTCTCTTAGTGTCCAAAGATGCATAGGTTAGGGGGATTAGCAGGAGTAAATATGTGGGGTTACAGGGATAGGGCCTGGATGAGATGCTCTGTCAGGGAGATAGTGCAGACTCAATGGGCCGAATGGCCTCCTGCACTATAGGTATTCTATGATAAGATCCACATGCCATTGCTGCGTGTTTTAGCAGTTTAACGTTTTGCTGAGAGGGTGTCTTGGTATCAAGATTTTTAATGAATAGGCAGCAGGCTGCAGCTTAAAGCTGGGAATCCTGCAGTTTTGGAGCCCATATTCTAGATTGCCCAAAGGTATCTTTCAGCAAATAGTCTCCAGTGAAATGAGGATGTGTCATCTTGGCCCAGCTCCATGTGTCTGACTGTGATTATTATTTGCAGACGCAGCTCCCTGGGCAGCGCAGGCCTTCAGCGCCCTGACCTCGGTGGTGAAAACCTGCAAGAACTTCAAAGTGCGGATCAAATCGGCCACGGCGCTTTCCATCCCCAACAGCCGTGAGCGCTACGGGGACAGGAAGCAGTTCAGTGAGATTTGGAACGCCTTGGTGCTGGCCCTGGAGAAGAGCGAGGAGACAGAGGACTTCCTGGAGTTCAAGTACTGCGCCAGCCTGAGGACACAGATCTGCCAGACCCTTCTGCACCTCCTCCAACTTATCACTGCCGAAGACCACTCCTGCATCAGCAAGAGCATTGCGGAGAAAGGCAACCTGATGCGAACCTTTATCCAGCGCTTTGTGACCTCGGGGGTGGAGGCTGATGAAGCGGCGACTCAGGCTGGCCCCCAGGACAGGGTCAGGATGTTGGAAAGGGCTTTTCAACATGTCCAAAGCCTCCAGGAAGTGCCGGTGGACGAAAAAGAGCTGGTTGTCAAATATCTGGACCAGATCTTGGAACATTGCACTGAATCCACAGAACTGCAGAGTGCTCTGAAAGACACCCAGGAATGAAGAGCTGTGTGTGAAGGAGCATACCCATCCCTGCATGTCACTGCTTAGGAATATTTCAACAGCTCTGTCCGCTGTGCTTAATGCTGCTTATTTCAAGTTGGCAGGCTGTGCTAGGGACTGAGTGTTACCGTGCTTCCGACACTTGCCTTCCGCCTCTGAGATCCAGGGGTGGCATTTAGGGTGGCACAGTGGCAGAGGCACTGTGAGGCACTGCTGCCTCACAGCGCTGGAAACCCGGGTTTGATTCCTGCCTCGGGTCACTGTCTGTGTGGAGTTTGCACATTCTCCCCGTGTCAATGTGGGTTTCCCCTGGGTGCCCCGGTTTCCTCCCACAGTCCAAAGATGCAGATGTGGAGTTGTTGGCGTTGGACAGGGGTAGAGACAGTAAGTAAGTCGCGCAACACCAGGTTAAACTCCAACAGGTTTATTTGGTATCACGAGCTTTCGGAGCTTTGCCCCCTCATCAGACTCACCTAATGAAGGGGAAAAGCTTCGAAAGTTCGTGCTACCAAATAAACCTGTTGGACCTGGTGTTGGGAGACTACTTACTGTGCCCACCCCAGTCCAACGCCAGCAACTCCACATCAGTCCAAAGATGTGCAGATTAGGTTAATTGGCTAGGTTAAATGCTAAATTGCCCCTTAGTGTTGGGGGAGGGGGAGGGGGTGGGGTGGGGTGGGGTGCTGTGGCAGGCTGGGGCTAGTAGTGTAAGTAAGTGGTGTTGTGGGAATAAGGCCAGGGTGGGATTCGGGTCGGTGCAGACTCGATGGGCCGAATGGCCTCCTGTGTTGTAGGGATTTTATTATTTAGTGCAGGCTGGTAGATTGAAATCCACATCTGCCTATGGGCACCAAGGATCCTGGGGTCTTTGCAACTTTAAACTGAGTGCCTGTGGGCGTTGGGCCCCTTATCAAGTTAAAACCACCCTGAATTCCCCCACTCATCATTGAGAGGGGCCGGTGTGAGAAATTGACAGGTATCACAGTGGGTGCAGTCGGGAGCTGTTCTTGTGGAGTTGCAAACAGAGCAAAGGGAATATCACTTTGTGTCCTAGCTGAGATGGCAGTGCCCCGCGGTGACGCAGGGTGCCTGAGATGGAAAGGGCAACGTTCTTCAACACCAACATCCTTTATTTGGCAAATGTTTTTTTGTTGAAAGTGTGGGTGGAATATTGAATAAACTGAAATGCCACGGAGACACCACAGTATATTCAGTGCAAGTGGGTGGCAATGCCATAGAGTGGAATATCTTTGTCATGTATCTCATGACTATACTGATTACTCTCAGACTGTAGATCAGTGGAGCATTTCTGTTTGCAATCTTTTTTTTCTAAACCCTTGTAGCAGCAACACTTCCACTGCCCTCCCTCCATCGACAGAACAATCTCATTGTCACAGAAGGCTGGAGGCATTTCCTTTCTCAGAGATTGGTTGAATATTGATTGGACCCACAAGAGACTTGGAATAAGATCATTCCACAAAGGGAACTGAGCATGAATCTCCCTTAAGTTACAGGGAGAGAGCTCATTTGTCCCAGGGTTTTACTTTTGCTCCAGCGCTGTTATTCAGAAGCACATTTTCAATTTCATTCACATCGTAGACATTAGCCGGTTTGAAACCAGGAATGCTGTTTATGGCTTCTCAGCCTTTTGGCTAAGACCAAGCGTCAGATCCTAGCCTGAGATGGGGGTGCAGTGCCTCATCCTGTCAGCTTGGACCTCGTTTGTACCCCTTTTGGGGGACGACGAATTGGATTCAATTGGCTTTTGAATTTGGGTTTTGGGACAAGCAAGGAATGGATTTGGGTTTTACCTGGTCCACTCTGGGCATCGGCTTTGTAACTTGGAGAACAGGAAAAGATTTTAAAAAAGGAAATGCTGTGCATTTAAGCGGGCTTCGACCTGGCTTCCGATCTCTCAAAGACCTGATTTATATTCAGCAAGAAGTGATTTGCGTTTTCTCACAGGAGCCCCGCAGTCGCTGGAAGTTTCACTGATGTATTCTGCACCTGTGTGATGGTTGCTGATCCCATTTTACGTTTGTAGACCCAGCGTCTGAGGTGTGGGTGTCAGCACCGGCGGAGACCCACCTATCCACAATTGATCAATCCCAACCTTTGACTTCCAGCAGCCACTCAAAAGCATCCTTGGTTTTTAGGGCTGCAGACTTGTGAGACGCAGGGAGATTTTTTTTCCCACAGATATACTGTCAGCTTGTAAGAGACAAACCGGATAAACCCTTTCACCCACCTATGCAAAACCTACACGTCTGTCATCCCACTTGACAGCCCAAAAGGATCCAAGGCATCTTTCTCTTTTGGCATCTTATCTGAATCTGGTTTTCCTTCTGAAAGAAAATTGGGATATTATTTACTCCATAAACATTCTACAGGATGGCCACTCGCCCAACATTAGAAAAACCTGGAAAATCTCAGCAGGTCTGGCAGCTTCTAGGACGGGAAAGAGCTGATGTTTCGAATCCAGATGACCCTTTGTCGAAGCTCATCAGAACTCGATGAGGTCCAGAGGTCACCTGAGCTTGAAACGTCAGCTCTTTTCTCTCCTCACAGATGCTGCTGGACCTGCTGAGATTTGCTCTTTTGGTTCAGATTCCAGCGACCGGTATAATTTGCTTTTATTTAGAGAGACCTGTTTAGCTGGGCAAAGCTACGTGAGTGCGAGGTCACAGTCACAGCACATTAAGTGGTGGCAGTGACAGGGAAACCGTCACCGAGTTTGCAGTCATTACTCCACTGAACTTTGGGAGTCCTCACAGAAGGATAGAGAAATGCAAACGTTTCTGTCGGTGATTCTATGCTTCTTCAGAGGGTATGCTGCAGTGTATGCCCAGAGTACAATCTCTAAGCAATCGGTGAATTGCTGAGAACTTCCACCCATACTTGGGCTTTTAGTCTCATGATGAAAAAGTTGCACCTTTTTGACTTGAAATGTAACTGGATTTTTAACAGCGTAGCATCCCAACTTCATAGTTACTGATACACACCCTCTCTGGCCCTGAAAACTAATTTTATGTTGGTGGAATGCCAAATGTCTCTGCCATGATGCATTTCATATTTTAAAAATAGTATTTTAAAATTTATGATATTTTAGCTCCTGTCTTAATCCATTCATAATTTATTTTGCTGAAATTTTAAATAAAAAGTGAAGGATAATCCGTGCTTTTAATGTCCTGTTTATCTGTCAATATGATTGGCCACTTGTCCTGGTGCTGACATCAGTCTTGCTGGACACTTGAAGATCTCTTTCCCCAACATGGAGAAAGGGAAAGGCATACAATCCCTTAAATGCAAAAGGATACCATTTGGCCCCTCAAGTCTGCACTGACTCTCTCACGGAATAACTCCCCTGCCCCATTGCCATAGCCCCACACATTTACCATAGCTAATTGATCTAATCTACACACCTTGGGACACTAAGGGGCATTTTAGCATACCCAATCCACCTAACCGGAACATTTTTAGACTGTGGGAGGAAACAGGAGCCCCTGGAGGAAACCCACGCAGATACTGGGAGAATGTGTGGAGTCTGCACAAACAGTCACCCAAGGCCAGAATTGAACATGGGTCCCTGGCGCTGCAAGGTAGCAGTGCTAACCACTGTGCAATCGTGCTGCCCTTTTCTACGATTAGTTAGAGCACTTGGACTGCTCATTAAGGTGCAGTTCTTTTTTGGTGTTTCAGGTGCCGTGGTGACTCCAAAATGGCATCCATGACACACATGCGTACACACTTTTGGTGCAAGCTGGGCTGGTACTTTTTTGGTAAAGGCTTTAGTGTGCACAGTGAATACCTGCCAGGACTATGCAGCATGGGTAGATTTTAATGTCAGCAATAATATTGATTTGACACCAGCACTGCCATTTTGGAACTCTGTCATTTTGGCGGCATGGTGACACAGTGGTTAGCAGTGCTGTCTCACAGTGCCAGGGACCCGGGTTCAATTCCAGCCTCAGGTGACTGCGTGGAGTTTGCACATTCTCCTTGTGTCTCTGTGGGTTTCCTCCAGATGCTCCGGTTTCCTCCCACAGTCAAAAGATGTGCAGGTTAGGATGATTGGCCATGCTAAATTGTTCCCGTAGTGTCAAGGGGATTAGCAGAGTAAATGTGTGGGTTTACAGGAATCAGGCCTGGGTGGGATTGTGCTCGGTACAAACCCGATGGGCCAAATGGCCTCCTTCTGTGCTGTAGGGATTCTATCTTCGACAACAGGAAGGATGTCCAACAATGTTACTATATTTTGCACAATGTGTGTTGCCCATCTGTGTATTATCATAGCTTCTCCATGTTGGGACTTACTCCACAATGTGCTATAACTGAGGAAAGGGGCCATGGTGTTGGAGTCAGAGTATAAGATGTCTAATACTAAGCCTGAATGTTGCCAAACGTGGTGTGTTACCTACAAAGGTGCTAGGAACTGGGAATCCATTCTGCATTATTAATGGTCCCAGAACCTACCAAAGGTTGTGTTTGCCATCTCCTTTAAAAAAAAGGACATGCGCCCACCATCAAGAATTAAAGCAAAAAGGTGTTTGCAGACTACATATTAAACTATCCCAACAAACAGCCAGTTGGAATATCTCACCATTAAAAGACACAAGAAGATTCTGGACCAAGTACAAAAGTTCATCTCCAAACTTAGCTGGAGACCTTGAGTCAAACCTCCTCACTGAGGATGGGTCACTATGGAAACTGGAGCCAGTACTCACCAAGGGAGAGATGGTTACAGTCATGGGTCTGACTATCCAGTATCAGGACAACAGTAACTCACAAGAGAAAGCTCAGGCAGAGAAACTACAAAAATACCAACACCAGAATGAAACTGACCAGAGCCACATCAATAAAGTTTGTCAGATTCGTAATGGGCAGATGAGGGAAGTGGACAGCAGGGGACAACAGTCTCGTGCGTTTCCTGGGAATAAGGATGTACAATCCTCCGCCCAACTTGTCTCCAGGCCACCAATAGCTTTGGCATTTAAAGTGTTACAAATATTTGGTGGCAAGTGAGCACAGGATTGTGCAAAGGCCCACCTGGGAGAACTTACCTGAAGCAAAAGGCCAGACGTGCATTAATAATGGATACAGTATAAGCCCAGTGTGTAGAGGAGGGTTATCAACACCTGAACCCTACAGGGCCATAGCGGGTACCACATCCACAACCATAACCACCTCCCCCTCGGCGAGTACTGGGTTCAGTTTCCATAATGACCCATCCTTAGTGAATAGGCTTGACTCAAGGTAGGATCTCCAGCTCAGTTTGGAGATGAACCTCTATACTCTGTCTAGAATCTTGTGTCTTTTTATTTGGGCATTTTTGACAGTGGGCACGCCTTGAAGATATACATTAGTGACCTGAAAGATGTCTTGTACCCTCTACATGAATTTATGCTGTTTGTGCATCCCTATGACATTGTGAATCTAGCAGGGTAAAGGTTTTAATTATTCTTATTGGTTTGAAATCAATTCTCCCTTCTAATCTATGTGTGTATGCAAAGTACACTGCAGCACAGGAACAGGCCCTTTGGCCCAACAAGCCTGCACCAATCCATGGTTTCTATCCCTCTGTTAGTCTCCCATTTATATGTCTATCAAGATACTCCTTGAATGTTGCTAAGGCGCCTGCTTCCACCACCTCCACTGGCAATGTGTTCCAGGCACTCACCATCCTCAGCATGAAAAACTTTCCCCGCGTGTCTCCCCAAAACTTACACCTCTCACCTTAAAACTGTGCCCCCTCGTAGTCGACGCTTCCACTCTAGGGGAGAAAGCCTCTGACTATTTACAGTGTCTATACCTCTCAGAATTTTGTAAACCTCTATCAGGTCACCCCCTCAGCCTCCGTCTTTCCAGTGAAAACAATCCTAGTTTATCCACCCTCTCCTCGTACCTAAAACCTTCCAGGCAAAATCCTGGTAGACCTTTGCACTGTTTCCAAAGCATCTATGTTCTTCTGGTAGTGTTGCGACCAGAACCGCACACAATATTCCAAATGCAGCCTAACTAAAGTTTCATACAGCTATAACATCAACCTATTTGTATAAAAATATTGCACTCGTCAATTGGAAGTAGTGAGTTTATAATCAGCCTTTCCATTCTGCTGTGTTTCTAGAAATGTAACCGGATTGCTAATTCTACCTGATTACTGGATGTAGGCAGAGAGCTAATGTTAATGGACTAATCATCCTCTGAATGCTCCACAGATATGAATTCAATTCCCACTGCGGCAGCTTAAGAGTTTTAAATTCAGTCAACAAATCTGGAATAAAATGTTGGTCTCATTAACAACAATCACAAAATCGCTGGACTTATAATCCAGAGCCCCAGCTAATGCTGTCGGTTCGAATCCCACCACGGCAGATGGTGAAGTTGTGAATTCAATTAAAAAAAATACTGCTGACCATGAAACCATTGCCAATTGTTGTAACAAAAAATGCATGGAGTTCACTGTGTCCTTTAGGGAAGGAAATCTGCCGTCCTTACTTGGCCTGGCCTACATGTGGCTCCAGGTGACTGGAGCAATGTGGTTGACTCTTAAGTGCCCTCTGAAATGGCCTAAGCCAGCCACTGTGTTCAAGGACAATTAGGGATGAGCGATGCCCACATCCCATCAATGAATTTTAAAAATGCCCCCCCGCCATCCCCCGGGGAGGTAAATCTGCTGTCTTTACCCAGACTAACCAACATGTGACTCCAGACCCACAACAATGTGGTTGACTCTTAAATGGCCTCGTAACCCATTCAGTTTTAAATGGATCACTGGTCAAGGGCATTTAGGGATGGCCAATAAATGCCAGTGATGTTTACATCTTGGGCATCAGTGAATAAGAATGATCAGTTCAATACTAATTACTTTGTTGTTTCGATCCATTGAGCAAGGACACACTGTAAAAATGTGGCAGCATGGTGATGCAGTGGTTAGTGCTGCTATCTCAGCACCAGGAACCCAGATTCAATTTCAGCCTTGGATGACTGTCTGTTTGCATGCTTTCCTCGTGTTTGCGTGGGTTTCCCCCGGATGCTCCGGTTTCTTCCCAAAATTTTTCTGCATGGAGGTCAGTCACCAGTGGAGTGCCCCAGGGATCTGTTCTAGGACCCTTGCTGTTTGTCATTTTCATAAATGACCTTGATGAGGAAGTGGAGGGATGGGTTAGTAAGTTCGCCGATGACACGAAGGTCGGTGGTGTTGTGGATGGTCTGGAAGGATGTCAGAAGTTGCAGCAGGACATAAATAGGATGCAGGACTGGGCGGAGAAGTGGCAGATGGACTTCAACGCGGATAAATGTGTAGTGGTCCATTTTGGCAGGACCAATGGGATGAACGAGTACACTATCAAGGGCAGAAGTCTGAGTAGTGTTGAAGAGCAGAAGGATCTTGGGGTCCGGGTCCACAGGACTCTTCAATCGGCCTCGCAGGTGGAGGATGTGGTCAAGAAGGCGTATGGTGTACTGGCCTTCATTAATCGAGGATTTGAGTTTAGGAATTGGGAGGTAATGCTGCAACTTTATAAGACCCTTGTCAGGCCTCACTTGGAGTACTGTGCGCAGTTCTGGTCGCCTCACTATAGGAAGGATGTAGAAGCTATTGAAAGGGTACAGAGGAGATTTACAAGGATGTTGCCTGGCTTGGGAGGCATGCCTTATGAAGATAGGTTGAGGGAGCTGGGACTCCTCCCTGGAGAGACGAAGGTTGAGAGGCGACCTGATAGAGGTTTATAAAATGTTGAGAGGAATAGATAGGGTGGATTCTCAGAGGCTATTTCCCTGGGTTGAAATGGTCGCTACGAGAGGACACAGATTTAAGGTGCGGGGAGGAAAGTACAGAAGTGATGTTAGGGGTAAGTTTTTCACTCAGAGGGTGGTGAGTGAATGGAATCGGCTGCCGTCAGTGGTGGTGGAGGCGAACTCGCTGGGGTCTTTTAAAAGACTTCTGGATGAGTATATGGGATTGGGGGTTATAGATAGGTCTATGGATTGGTAGGTGTTGATGTGATTGGCGCAACTCGTGGGACGAAGGGCCTGTTTGTGCTGTAGTGTTCTATGTTCTATGTGCAGATTAGGTGAATTAGCCATGCTAAATTCTCCCTCAGTGTACCTGAGCAGGTGCCAGAGCGTGGCAACTAAGGGATTTTCACAGTAACTTCACTGCAGTGTTAATGTAAGCCTATTATTGACTAATAAATTAACTCTCTATGTCTGTGTGGGTTTCCTCCAGATGCTCTGGTTTCCTCCCACAATCCAAAAATGTGCAGATTACGTGGATTGGCCATGCTAAATTGCCCCTTAGTGTCAGGGCAATGAGTAAGGTAAATAAGTGAGATTATGGGGATAGGGTGTGATTGTCGTTGGTGCGGGCTCGATGGGCCAAATGGCCTCCTTCTGCACTGTAAGACGTACGGGAGAGTCTGTTTATGATCTGACAGTACGACGAGTGTTGAGGGGCACAAGTTTGAAGTTTGATATTAGAGTTGCTTTTCCTTTCAGTGCCACTGGGTGGACCATGAGACCACCTCTACCTCTGAGATATTTGCTTCCTAGAGCAGAGGAACAGAAGGAAGCTGTTTAACCAGTCTGCCAATCCCACCATTCAGTGCAATTGTGGCTGATCCGTGACCTAACTCCAGATGTCTGCCTTTGTCCTATATTCCTTAAAATCTATCAATTCCAGATTCAAATTTAACAATTGAGTTAGCATGATATAGAGGTGATGGCCTAGTGGTATTATCGCTAGACTTTTAATCCAAAAACATAGCTCATGTTCTGGGGACCCGGGTTCGAATCCTGCCATGGCAGTTGATGAAATTTGAATTCAATTAAAAAAATCTGGAATTAAGAATCTACTGATGACTGTGAAATATTGTCGGCTGTCGGAAAAAACCATCTGGTTCACTAATGTCCTTTAGGAAAGGAAATCTGCTGTCCTTACCTTGTCTGGCTTACAGAGCCACAGTGGGTGACTCTCAACTGCCCTCTAAACAAGGGCAACTAGGGATGGGTAATAAATGCTGGCTGGCCGGCAACACCCATATCCCACAAATGAATTTTTTAAAAACTGCCTTTACAGTTCAGAGTTCCAAACTCCTTCACAGAAGAGCAACAGGGAAAATGGAACCATTCTAAGAAGTTATCTCTTTGTGGATGTAACCCATTAAAAGATGTGCTTTTTGAAAGCCTACTCTTCTCCTGAAGGCTGAATCACACACAGCCATCCAGTTCTACAGCTACCAGTACAGAACCCTACTGTAGGTATTCTTCTAATCTTATCCCGCTGACCATTTCTCTCAGTTGGTGGAATGGTTGGATGGTATATTAGCCTGGACGAAGAATAAGGAAAGAAAATATGAATCTGTGCTCCCTAGATTTGTTTATTGTGTATGGTGTTGGTTGGACAGATTCATAGAATCCCTACAGTGCAGAAGGAGGCCATTTGGCCCATCGAGTCTGCACCAACCACAATCCCATCCAGGCCCGATTCCCGTAACCCCACATTTTTATCCTGCTAATCCCCCTGACGCTAGGCTCAATTTAGCATGGCCAATCAATCTAATCCACACATCTTTGGACTGTGGGAGGAAACCGGAGTACCCGGAGGGAACCCACTCAGACACGGGGAGAACATACAAATTCCACATAGATAGTGACCTAAGCCGGGAATTGAACCTGGTTTCCTGGGACTGTGAGGCAGCAGTGCCTCTGTGCCACGATAAAACTTGATTGTGTTACCCCATGGAGGATCCACCAGCAGAACAGTCACTGGTCAAACATTTATTAGTCTTTAGTTTATTGTTTTGATGGATTGAATCCAATCCACGGTTCCATTAAATACATATGAATTTCATTGCACAATATTTGATGCTGAACTGCAATTTTTACTGGATTTTCTTTGCACTCTTTGGGAGTTTCCCTCCCGATATTCTTCCCTTTCTTTCTCTCTCCCTCTCGAAACCATCCGCTCTTGCTGTAGTGTGACCACACATCACCCCAATGCTTCAGTGAGGTGACCATTCTTCACAGGAGAAATTCAAAGTTTGAACTGATTTGATTTATTATTGTCGTATGTGTTAGTATACAGTGAAAAGTATTGTTTCTTGTGGGCTATACTGACAAAACACACCGAACATAGAGAAGAAAGGAGAGAGTGCAGAATGTAGTGTTACATTCATCGCTAGGGTGTAGAGAAAGATCAGCTCAATGTGAGGTAGGCCCATTCAAAAGTCTTACAACTGCAGGGAAGAAGCTGTTCTTGAGTCGGTTGGTACGTGACCTCAGACTTTTGTATCTTTTTCCCAGCAGAAGAAGGTGGAAGAGAGAATGTCCAGGATGTGTGGGATCCTTGATTATGCTGGCTGTTTTTCCGAGGCTGTTGGAAGTGTAGACAGTGTCAATGGATGGGAGGTTGGTTTGCGTGATGGACTGGGCTTCATTCTTTGTAGCTTCTTGCGGCCTTGGTCAGAGCAGGAGCCATACCAAGCTGTGACACAACCAGAAAGAATGGTTTCTATGGTGCATCTGTAAATATTAGTGAGAGTTGTGATGGACATGCTCAGATTCTCTAGCCTCCTGAGAAAGTAGAGGTGTTGGTGGGTTTTCTCAACTACACAAAGAACAAAGAAAATTACAACAGAGGAACATACCCTTCAGCCATCCAAGCCCGCACTGGCCATGTTGCCTGACTTAAATAAAACCCCCTACCCTTCCAGAGACCATATCCCTCTAAAATCTCTCTATAGTGTCAGAGTGGAGGGACCAGGTTACTTGTTGGTGATCTGGACACCTAGAAACCTGAAGCGCTTAACCATCTCCACTTCATTCCCAGGCTGTCAAACTGTGTAAGGCAGCAGTCCAATCCTGCCCTTCTCTATAGCTCACAAGTGTAATTTTCAGCACCAGTCACTGACTAGTCATCAGGAGTAGGAATCCCTCGTTGATTGCCTCCACTCACTCCTTAAAAGATTCTGTAGCTGTCACCAGATGGCTTGGTAGTGCACAGGGTGATGAACCTGCTCTGAACCTCATGGGAGTGAGGAGTTAAAGCTGACCTAAAAGATAATATCTTTCAATTGCTCAATGTTGGGATGTTTCAATGAAAGGAAAGTAAACTATCTTGTTTGTTTGCCTTTGCGCTCAGAGATATTTGAGTCCTTATATGAACCAAGAGCGATCAATAATTTTGGAAGTTTGGGCTATTGCTGTTTGCACCAAAATCTGCTTTACGTAGAAGCAAACACAGAAAATAGGAGCAGGAGTAGGCCATTTGGCCCTTTGAGCCTGCTCCGCCATTCATTATGATCATAGCTGATCATCAAATTCAATACCCTGATCCCGCTTTCTCCTCATATCCTTTGATCCCTTTAGCCCCAAGAGCTATATCTAATTTTTTCTTGCAGTCACACAACATTTTGGCCTCAACTACTTCCCGTGGTTGCGAATTCCACACATTCACCACTCTCTTGGGTGAAGAAATTTCTCCTCACCTCAGTCCTAAACAGTTTACTCCTTATCCTCAAACTGTGATCCCTAGTTCTTGACTGCCTCACCATCAGAAACATTCTTTCTGAATCTACCCTGTCTAATCCTGTCAGAATTTTATAAGTTTCTATGAGATCCCCTCTCACTCTTCTAAACTCCAGTGAATATAATCCTAACCGATTTAATCTCTCCTCATGTGACAGGCCTGCCACCCCAGGAATCACCCTGGTAAACCTTCCCTGTGCTCCCTCTATAGCAAGGACACCCTTCCTCAGATAAGGACACCAAAACTGCACACAATACTCAAGGTGTGATCTCACCAATACCCTACACAATTGCAGCAAAATATTCCTATCATTGTACTCAAATCCTCTCACTATGAAGGTTAAAATACCATTCTCCTTCATTCATGTCTGCTGTACCTGTGCACTTACTTTCAATTGATTGATGCACGAGGACTCCAAGGTCTTGCTGAGTATCCATCTCGCTCAATTTACACCCATTCAAATAAAAACCTGCCTCCCTATTTTTGCTATCAAGGTGGATAACCTCACATTTATCCACATTACACTGCATCTGCCATGCACATACCCACACATTCAGCCTGTCCAAATCACACTGAAGCATTTCTGCATCCTCCTCACAGCTCGCCCTCCCAACCAACTCTGTATCATCTGCAAATTTAGAGATAATACATTTAGTTCCCTCGTTGAAATCATTAATATATAATCTAAACAGGTATGCGTTCTGGCACAAATCCCTGTGATACCCCACTGGTCACTATCTGCCAACTGGGAAAAGACCAATTTATGCCGACTCTTTGCTTCCTGTTGGTTAACCAGCTTTCTATCCATCCCAAGACACTACCCGCAATCCCGTGTGCTTTAACTTTTCATAATAATCTGCTATGTGAGATCTTGTTGAAAGCCTTCTGAAAGTCTAAATAAACCACATCCATCGGTTCTCCCTGATCAACTCTGCAAGTTACATCCTCAAAGAATTCCAGTGGGTTTTTCAAGCATGATTTCCCTTTTGTAAATCCATGCTGACTTTATCTGATTATACCACTACTTTCCTAATGATGTACTATAAAATCCTTGATAATGGACACTAGTAACTTCCCCACTACTGACATTAGGCTAATTGGTCTATAGTTCCTTGTTTTCTCTCTACTGCCCTTTTTAAACAATGGGCTTACATTAGCTACCCTCCAATCTGCGGGAACCATTCCAAGGACCAGAATTTTGGAAAATGACCACCAAAAAAATTTGCTATTTCTAGGGCTATTTCCTTAATCACCTGGGATAAAATTATCAAACCCTGGAGATTTATCTGCCTTCAATCCCAATAATTTCCCCAAAATCATAATATCTCAGAAGACTAAGGAAATTTGACTCTCACCAACTTTTACAGATGCATCATAGAAAGCATTCTTTCTGGTTGTATCACAGCTTGGTCTGGCTCCTGCTCTGCCCAAGACTGCAAGAAAGCACAAAAGGTTGTGAATGTAGCCGAATCCATCACGCAAACCAGCCTCCCATCCATTGACTCTGTCTCCACTTCCCGCTGCCTCAGCAAAACAGCCAGCATAATTAAGGATCCCACACACCCCGGACGTTCTCTCTTCCACCTTCTTTCGTGAGGAAAAAGATACAAAAATCTGAGGTCACGTACCAACCCACTCAAGAACAGCTTCTCCCCTGCTGCCATCAGACCTCATATTAAGTTGATCTTTCTCTACACCTAGCTGTGACTGTAACACTACATTCTGCACTCTCTCATCATTTCCTTCTCTATGAATGGTATGGTCTGTCTGTAGAGCACGCAAGAAACAATAATTTTCGCTGTATGCTAATACATGTGACAATAATAAATTGAATCATCTGGACTAATACTGATTTCCCTTTGACTCCTCACTAAAACTTCTGCTTCTCAGAACTTCAGGTATATTATTCATGTCTTCCTTTGTGAAGAGAGCAGTAAAGTATAAACTTAATTCGTCAGCATTTCTTTGTTGCCTGCTATGAATTTCCCTGTTTCTGACTGTAAGGGACCTATGTTTGTTTTTGCTTTGAGGTTGGAGTGTTTACTGTTGGAGTGTTTACTGCAGTGAACACATAGACTAAACGTATCTCTGAAGAATGCTGTGTCCGTAGATGTACATTTATAAATGGGGTGTTAAGTCTAATGACTTAATTCAGAATTTATTTTGTTTGCAGATGTTGCAATTCCAGATGTGATTTCCTGACTGGGTGAAAATCTGGGGGGGAGTGGCACAGCGGTTAGCACCGCTGCCTCACAGCGCCAGGGACCTGGGTTCGATTCCAACCTCGGGTGACTCTCTGTGTGGAGTTTGCACATCCTCCCCGTGTCTGCGTGGGTTTCCTCCGGATGCTCCAGTTTCCTCCCACACTCCAAGGATGTGTGGGTTAGGTGGATTGGGCATGCTAAGTTGCCCCTTCGTGTCATTAGCAGGGTAAATAGGTGGAGTTGAGTGGATAGGGCCAGGGTGGAATTGTTATCGGCGCAGGCTCGATGGGCCGAATAGCTTCCTTCTGCACTGTTGGGATTCTATAAAAATTTACTCAGTTCTTAAAGAAAAGTCATTCTGAGTCAGGCGCTGATGAACATTGTTGTGGCTTTGTTGACTAAGTATTACTCTGCATTTAACAGGACTGTATCTGGGAATGTGGTACTTTGTAAGATACTCACTTGGCACAAAACTCCTTTAATGCTGTCAGATTTGTATCGTTACAAAAGACAAATCTGTGGCTCGGTCCAGGGGGAGTGCAGACTTGGGTGTGATGTGCGTGCCTGCACCGTTGCAATTTAGTTTGGATGATATTTGTTATTTCTCTTTTTAATTCCGTCCCTCTTCACATCTCCAAAGGGCTGAAGTAAAAAAGGAAAAAAACAGCTGGCAAAAGATCAAATTGCTCATACCTTAAAATTGTTGGTATAAAATTCAACCACTGTTCCGAGTCCTGTCTGTTCTCCCCTTCTGCTGTTTAAAGATACCTTTAAAATTGTAAAGCACCTATTTGTGGAACGAGTTGGCAGTGATGGGGGTGCAGGGGAGGGAGGGGCATTGGGTTTTTAAGTTTAAGTTTATTTATTAATGTCACAAGTAGGCTTACATTAACACTGCAATGAAGTTACTGTGAAAATACCCTCGTCGCCACACCTGGGCGCCTTTTGGGTACACTGAGGGAGAATTTTGTTTTTAGCATGGCCAATCAGCACGTCTTTCGGACTGAGGGAGGAAACTGGAGCCACCCGAAGGAAACACATGCAGACACAGGGAGTACATACAGACTCCACACAGACAGGGACCCAAGCCGGGAATAGGAACCAGGTCCCTGGCACAGCGAGGCAGCAGTACTAACCACTGTGCCCCCGTGCTGCTTTTCCTGGGGACCAGTGACATAAAATACCACAACCACCATGCATGGTGGTTGTGGTATTTTATGTCACTGGTCGATATGTTAGTTCGCCAGCTTCACCCGACCTTCTGACCATTAGTTGGTCCAACAGGAGAAAATACTTTCCAAACAGTGTAGGGTTCTGGCCCTATTTTGAACCTGACTCTGGGGCCCAGAAGTCCATGAGTAAAATTCCGACCTGTAGTTTTGTAACCTTTGGGGGGACCCGACCGTGAATTTGATGCAGATAAATTCCCCGCGTGTTGGTTCGAAGAAATCTCTCCCACCCCCACCTCCTGGATGGTGCGGGATTAAGAAGTAATGTGACAGTTAGGGTTTGAGTTTGATTCGTAGAATTGAAATGGCACAGAAGGAGGCCATTCAGCCCACTGTGTCTGTACTAGCTCTCTGAATGATCATTGTTATTTAGTGCCATTCTCCTGCCTTTTCCCCAAGACCCTGCGCATTGTTTCCATTCAAATAATCATCAAACATCCTTTTGAATGCCTCGGTTGAACCTGCCTCCACCACAATTCCAGGCAGAACATTCCAGACTCCAACCAGCTGGCTGCTCTGTGGAAAAGGCTCCTCTCACATCTCATTTGCCCCTTTTGAAAATCACTTTAAATCTGTTCCCTCTCCTTCTTGATCCTTTTAAGAGAGGTAAGAGATTCTCCCTCTGTAGTCACAGAAAGGGAGCATAGTTCAGCATTTATGATATGTTTTCTATGGGTGGCATGGTGGCACAGCAGTTAGCACTGCTGCCTCACAATGCCAGGGACCTGGGTTCGATTCTGGCCTCGGGTCACTGTCTGTGTGGGGTTTGTACGTTCTCCCAGTGTCTGAGTGGGTTTTCTCCGGGTGCTCCAAAGATGTGTGGGTTAGGTTGATTGGCCATGCTAAATTGACCCTTAGTGTCAGGGGATTAGCAGGGTAAATGCATGAGACTATGGAGATAAGGCCTGGGTAGATTGTTGTCAGTACAGGCTCGATGGGCCAAATGGTCTCTTTCTGCACTGTAGGAATTGAATTCTATTCTATGCTATTCTGTTTGAGTGTGTGTGGGACTGCTTGATGCCATAACTGGGCACTCAAAATGGAGAGTGTTCTGTTCTTCACCACTAACCTTGCTCAGCTCATTAACTCTCAAACTAAAACAACAAAGTTTAGCATCCTTTCATCCTCTGGATTCGCTTATCTAGGTAATCCCAACTAAAGTTTATTTATTAGTGTCACAAGTAGGCTTCCATTAACACTGCAATGAAGTTACTGTGAAAATCTCCTAATCACCACACTCTGGTGCCTGTTCGGGTACACTGAGGGAGAATTTAGCATGGCCAATGCACCTAACCAGCACGTCTTTTTGGACTATGGGAAGAAACCAGAGTACCTGAAGGAAACCCACACAGACATGGGGTGAACAACAAACTCCACACGACAGTGGCCCAAGCCGGGAATCGAACCCAGGTCCCTGGCGCCGTGGGGCAGCAGTGCTAAGCGCTGTGCCACCGTGCTGCCCAAGTGACTCAACTTGTGACTGTCACATGACATTCTTTGCGTGCAGTTTAGTGTAAGATCAATCTCCGCAGGGAAACAGCCTGACAACACACATCCAGACATGAACAACCACCATTTGAGGGGTGGAGCGCAGTGAATAAGCCTTTAGCAATGAGTCAATTGTACAAGAAGAGAAAGGGGTCGGCGGGTGGGGGGGGGCGAGAGGAAAAAGCAGCACAAATTTTACAAAAAATCCTCAGAAAGAAATCAATTGAAACCAGATTAGTTGATTGGCAATGAGGGTCCGAGACCAGAAATGCCTTTAATTGACCTCAGAAACATGTCTTATCTAATCAGCGAAACAGAGTAGAGTGAAGGCAATAAATTGTGTTCATTTTTGCTTATTTTACCAGCTTTGAAATCGTCCTTGTGTGAGGTCTTATTTGTGATTGCACAATGTTTCTCAACAGGGTTAATGGAAAACTGGAATGATATGGAGTTGTGAAGGCTGCGCATTGTATTGCAGCAGTCAGGGGTGTGCAGTGCCCCACCAAGCAGCCGACATGGCATCAAATAACACCAGCACATTTGTTAACAAAGTGATATAGAACTTGGGAATGCACTAGCTCAGAGCTCAGATGAAGGCATAAACTTGCATTTATTTATCACCTGCTCCATCCCAAAGCGCTTTACTTGGATTGCCTGGATTCACAGTCACAGCTGCCCATGGTGATTGACACACAGCAAGATCCCACAATCGTCACTGATGTGAATGGCAAACTGAGAAGCAATTTTGTTGGTATTGTCTTGGAGATCAGGGGAGCACAATCTTCCTGCCCCTTCATGCCACATTCCTGCTGCAGCGAAGAGGAGAATTTGGCGATAAGCCTAATCTCTGCTCACTGCAGCGGGATGGGAAAATTCCAACAGTGTGAACGATTAGAAAATTCCAGCTCGGGAGATTTTCTAGTTCTTCCTTTTAATAATTAGATCCTTACCATCTACCTCAACAGGCAGGTAAGGCCCCCATTTAACCTTGGATTTTAGCTGGGTTGTGGAGACTCAGGGGACCTTTAGAAATGACTCTTAGGTCATGCATCCGACAGATCACAATTTCACTGGTGGTGGAGAGGGAGGTGGTAGTTGAAAGGAGATGTGACTCAAACCGTGTTTGTGTTAGAAATTGTTGTAAATGCACATAAGGGGAAATAAGGTATATAGAACTGTAAGTTGTCAAGTTATTTAAATAGCCTGTCCCTTAAATCTGACAAAAAAAGACTGCTTATGTGAGTTTAGAAAAAATTCTGCTTGCAGTTTCAATAGTTGTTTGTTGACATGAATCTGAGTGTCATCATTACAGTATCATTACAGCCTGATTGATATCCCTAATCAATCATTATTACAGAGGAGGGTTGGAAGTTAATAGTTTGACTGGCAGCTGCAAGAGGCTATTCAAGGATCAGTGTCTTTAATGATGTTTGTTTTAATAAGGGATTACATATGTGAGGGGAATAAATATATTGAATGGGCTTTAATGAATGAGTGTATTTTTATATAGTGAAGTCAGAAATAGATATTTGAAGAAATTATTTGATCTCAAACAAGTCTTTCGATTGTGGATGCTGGATGAGTTGGCATGGAGGGTGCTTTGCAAAGGGTGGTGGATGGGGAACATGTATTGGCACTACATTGGTGTAGGATATATAAGGGACCATGGGGTGGAAAGCATGGATTGGCATGAGTTGACCTATATAGGCCTTGGGCGTGGGTGGTGGGGTGCTGGATGTGAGGCCCAGAGGGACTAAAATTTAACAAAACAGTTGGTGTGAAGTGCCAGAGAACTGAGGCTGGCCTTTTGAACAGCCTGCATGTGCCAGCCCCTGGGTGGATAAGCGTGGCCTCATCATTTTGTTGCTCATCTGCTTATTTTCTTGTATCAAATTTTAGTATTTAATCCATTGTCTGGAAGTATGAAATTGGACTTTGAATAGATGGACTGTGTAAAACAGAGACTTAATTGGCAGCAAATGCCAGGCATTAGTGTACATTATTGTATGTTCCACATTCTGACCCCATTGAATGGAGACAGCAAGAGTGCAAACTCATCACGGACAATGACACCCCTGGGGTTTGTGAACTTCCTGACCTATCAATGAAACATCGACAGTATTTAACAGCTGAATATGAACCATTCAAAGGTTAATTGCTTGGGCAAAAGACCTTGATTTTTAAGATAGCTTACCAGGCGAACTTATCGAGTTTTATTTGGAAAATGCAATTATGTTTGAATTACTGGCAATTGGAGAGAGATCACATGACCAGCACACAAGTCCTTTATGTAAATTAGGCATGTGTTTTTGATGAGCAGAACTGGATAGCAGCTAAGCTATATGGAGCTCCTACTCTCCCACTCTCTACTCGACTCACGATTTTCCACCCAGGTTCGATTCCCGGTTTGGGTCACTGTCTGTGTGGAGTCTGCACGTTCTCCCCATGTCTGCGTGGGTTTCCTCCGGTACTCTGGTTCCCTCCCACAGTGCTGGTTAGGTGCATTGGCCACGCTAAATTCTCCCTCTGTGTACCTGAACAGGCGCCGGAGTGTGGCGACTAGGGGATTTTCACAGTAACTTCATTGCAGTGTTAATGCAAGCCTACTTCTGACGCTAATAAATACATAAACAATTTGACTTTGTCTCCGTCCTGTAGTAGACGGAGATTTTAAGGGAAGATCTCAACTCCACAAGAGTGTCTGCAGGAGAACAACCAAGTCTGGCTTTCAAATCTTAGACGCAAGACTATTGAATTCAGCTTGAAGCCAGCTGAAACTCCAAGACACAAACCGCAAATTTCTTTCATTTCTGATGGACTTTAATTTGATCATTCTACTCTACCCTTCTCTAATCTGCATGCGTGAACTTTGGGTGTGTTTGTGGAAGTCAGAGTGTATTTTATTGTTCTGTCCGATTTGGTTTGAGTATGATGGGAGGCCGTGGCGTAGTGGCATTATCGCTGGGCTTGTGATCTGGAGACCCAGGGTGATGCTCTGGGGACCCGGATTCGAATCCCACCATGGCAGATGGTGACATTTGAATTCAAGTAAAATCTGGATTAAAAGTCTACTGATGATCACAAAACCATTGTCAATTGTCATATTAAAAAAACGCCACCATGTCCTTTAGGGAAGGAAATCTGCCATCCTTACCCAGTCTGGCCTCTTGCGACTCCAGAGCCACAGCAATGTGGTTGACTCTTAAAGGCTCTCGGGGATGGTCAATGAGTGCTGGACCAGCCAGCGATGCTCACATCCCATGAATGAATTTAAAAAACCCTAACTTCCTACTTTGTTAAACTCAAGAAAACATGTTTGGCAGGTTATTTCACCATCACAGAGTGTGAAGAGGTTGGTGAACTGGCGAGTGTAACCTCTCACAAGCAAGCAACGCTGCTATGGTCAACAGAGGAGGGTGAAAAGAGGGGAGGTGTTTGAGTCCCTCCTCACCTGACTGTAACAAGCTACAGAACCACCTTCTGCAGTAACGTCTTGGCAGTTTAGAATGCCTCAAGAGGCTTTTTAAAATCCTCAAATGCCTTTAGCAATGATTATTTTATCACTGGCCAGTCTAAGCCTTCCACAGGCAGGTCTTGTTACCAGCTAGTTGTCAATACGGCTTAACAAGTTCAGTGATGCTGTTGAGACCACTCTGCCATGTAACTGGGGTGCTCCCAACTGGCTCTGAGACTGGGCTATTCTGTGGTCAAAACTGCCGTAAGCTTATCACTCTTCAACTGAATAATGAGACTTTAGAGTTCTGCTTACTTCACGGCAAACCCAGCACGATAGTGCCTCGATTCTTGCCACTGAGATCTCGCACAAACAGCAGCAGTATCACAGAAACCCTACAGCGAAGGAAGAGGCCATTTGGCCCATTGAGTCTGCACCGACCACTATCCCACCCAGCCCTCACTGCCTTATCCCTACATATTTACCCATTAATCCCTCTAACCTATGCATCTCAGCACGCTAATGGGCAATTTTTAGCATGGCCAATCAACCTAACTCGCGCATCTTTGGACCGTAGGAGGAAATGGGAGCAAACCCACGCAGACACAAGGAGAATGTGCAAACTCCACACAGACAGTGACCCAAGCTGGGAATCGAACCCAGGTCCCTGGAGCTGTGAAGCAGCAGTGCTAACCACTGTGCTACCGTGCCGCAGTAGCTCAGCAGTTAACTCTATATGAAATGAGCTTTAGACTGATGCATAGAATAACATGGGATATACAGCACATAAACAGGCCATTTGGTGAAACCAGTCATTGCTAGTGTTTGTGCTCCATTCAAGCCTCCTTCCATCTTTCCCCATCTCAATCTAACCCTCCCTTCCCTTCTCCTTGTCCCCTTATATGCATCTCCCACTCTCCGTGGTTGTGGGCTGTGCTTTCTCACCACTCGTGGCATGGTGGCACAGTTGTTAGCATTGCCGCCTCACAGACATATTATAGTATCATTAGCGGGCTTGATGTTGCCCAGCTGGCGTGATGTCACGCTGGTGCAAATCATGACTGGTATTCAAAAATGAAGACTTGTCTTGATAATCGCGCCGAGGGCACACAGGTATGTATAACCCTCGGGCAGTGAAGGAAATGCCTGGGCCTTGGCAGTGTCAACCTGGGCAGCCCCACTGTGGGGTGCTCCCCCCTATGTGCGGCAGTGGTAGTACACCCTGATGACCATTGGGTGGGGAGGGGGTTGCAATCTGGAGTGAAAATCTAGCTGTGCATTTGGAGTGACACACTCTGGTTTTCTGTCTCAACCTGACACTCTGCCAAATTTTGGTGAAAATTCCTCCCATTGATATCACAGAATCCCTACAGTGCAGAAGAAGGCCATTCAGCCCATTGAGTTTACATCAACCACAATTCCATCCAGGCTCTATCCCCATAACCCCACATATTTACCCTGCCAATCTCCTCACACTAGAGTCAATTTAGCATGCCCAATACCCCTAACCAGCACATCTTTGGACTCTGGGAGAAAACCAGAGCACTTGGAGGAAACCCACGCAGACACGGGGAGAATGTGCAAACTCCAGACAGACAGTGAGCCGAGGCTGGAATTGAACCCGGGTCCTTGGCACTGTGAGGCAGCAGAGCTAACCATTGTACCACTGTGCCATGCATGGGTTTCCTCCGGGTGCTCTGGTTTCCTCCCACAGTCCAAAGATGTACCAGTTAGGGTGGATTGGCCATGCTAAATTGCCCCTTAGTGTTGGGGGGACTAGCAGGGTAAATGGGGTTACGGAGATAGGGCTGGGATGGGATTGTTGTTGGTACAGGCTCCATAGGCTGAATGACCTCCTTCTACACCGTAGGGAGTCATTAGAACGCAAGAAGTAGGAGCAGGAATAGGCCATCTAGCCCTTCGAGCCTGCCCCGCCATTCAATAAGATCATGGCTGATCTGAAGTGGCTCAGTTCCACTTTCCCGCTTTCTCCCCATAACCCTTAATTCCCCTGTCTATCAGAAACCGATCTACCCGTGACTTAAATATATTCAGCGAGGTAGCCTCCACCACTTCAATGGGCAGAGAATTCCAGAGATTCACCACCCTTGAGTGAAGAAGTCGCTCCTCAACTCCGTTCTAAACTGCCCCCCGCCCTTATATTGAGGCTGTGTCCTCTAGTCCTGCTATCCTTTCTAAGTGGGAAGAATCTCTCTACCTCTACCCTATCCATCCCCTTCATTATCTTATACGTGTCTATAAGATCCCCCCTCATCCTTCTAAACTCCAACGAGTACAGACCTGGTCTACTTAGTCTCTCTTCATAGGCCAACCCCCTCATCTCCGGTATCAGCCTAGTGAACCTCCACTGCACTCCCTCCAAGGCCAATGATACAATGAGTCTAAGATACGTATAATTTGTTTTTATTTTGATGCATATCAAAGTGAGGGATGTGACATCCAGTGTTAGTAATAAGCATTCAGACGACAGCTAGATGCAGAGCAATAACAGATTTAATTAATATGGAGCTTTTCACAATGTCCCACTTTACAGCCAACAAAGTATTTCTGAAGTGTAGTGATTGCTGTAATTTAGGAAATGTGTCAGTCAGTTTACATTCAGCCAATCCCAATAAACAGCAATGTGATAATGACCAGATAATTGGATTGAGGAATGAATATTGGTCAGGACTCCAATAACTCTGCCGTTCCTCATTGAAATGGTGCCATGAGGATGTTTTAAATCCACCCGAACAGGCAGATGGGGCTGCAGTTTAATTCCCCATCTAAAAAATGGTACCTTCAGCAGTGTAGCACTCCCTCAGTACTGCATTGCAATGCTTCTGGCGCTTAGCCTTGGACTGGAGATTGAAGTCAGGATGTGGAGATGCCAGCGTTGGACAGGGGTAAACACAATAAGAAGTCTCACAACACCAGGTTAAAATCCGACAAGTTTATTTGATTGTAAACCCACAAGTTTTTGGAAACGCTGTTCTGAAAAACTTCCGAAACAGCGTTTCCAAAAGCTTGTGGGTTTATTATCAAATAAACTTGTTGGACTTCAACCCGGTGTTGTGAGACTTCTTCCTGGAGATTGAACCCAGGACCTGGTGACTCAGAGACAAGTGTTGCCAATTGAATGAACTGTCAACAGCATGGTGGCACAACGGTTAGTAGTGCTGTGTCTCAGTGCCAGGGACCCAGGTTCAATTCTAGCCTCGGGTCACTGTGTGTGGAGTTTGCATGATCCCCCCATGTCTGTGCATTTCCTCCGGGTGCTCCAGTTTTCTCCCACACTCCAAAGATGTGCAGGTTAGGTGAATTGGCCATGCTAAATTGTCCCTTAGTATCCAAAGAGGTGTAGGTTAGGGGGATTAGCCATGGTAAATGCACAGGGTTACAGGGATAAGGGTTGGGCCTGGGTAAGAAATCCTTTTGGAGAATTGGTGCATATTTGGTGAGCCAGGGATTCTATTTTAACCACAACTGAAATGTTTTGTATTCAGAAAGGTCTCCTTCCCCTCGTGCACTTGCAGCAATCCCCGTATTTGCCTGTAGCTGTTAATGTGCTTTCTCTAAGTGAGGCAGACTATTAGTGCTGAATTATATTAATTTATATTCTCAGGCTGTGCTTGTTAAGAGCTGAGTTGACACCGATGCAAAGTTATTTCACCTAGGAACACTCTAGGTAGAATTTTTCTTTTAGAAAGCTGGGCTGAATCCAGATCATGAGTTTTATATAAATATCTGAAATGGGTAAAAAGGTTGGCAAAGTGGCACAATGATTAGCACTGCTGCCTCATGGTGCCAGGGACCCGGGTTCAATTCCTGGCTGGGGTCAGTGTGCGGAGTCTGCACATTCTCCCCATGTCTGCGCGGGTTTCCTCCAGGTGCTCCGTTTTGCTCCCACAGTCCGAAAGACATGCTGGTTAGATGCATTGGCCATGCTAAATTCTCCCTTGGTGTATCCAATCAGGCGCCAGAGTGTGGCGACTAGGGGATTCTCACAGTTCCTTCATTGCAGTGTTAATGTAAGCCAACTTGTGACACTAATAAATAAACTTTAAATTAAGTTTGCAAGCCGTGCCCAGCATACCTTCTAATTCGATCTTTTGCTCTCATTCTATGCTTCTCAGACTTCATCCTAACTCTTTTAAGCTCTTAACAATGCTCTCACTACGTTCTGTAGTCTCTCGTTTCCTTCTTTGTCTGTATAGCGTGCAAGAAACAATACTTTTCGAACTGTATACTAATACATGTGACAATACTAAATCACGTCAAATCAAAGACTTGTTTTGGAAGGTCTGATTATGTGAGACCTGATTAGGTTTGATTGTGGTGTCTCCTTTGAGAATTTCCAGGTTGCTACATGAGGAATGACCACAGGTGAGGTATCAGATGGCTCCTCGCGTTAGTGAATCAGTGGCCAAGCAACAGCTCAGGACAGAAGGAAAGACACATGGGGAAAATAAAACAACGATATGGCCTGGTAGGTCACAGGGTAAAGCATATGATTCTGCCTTTGAGAAATTTCCTACATTAGCCATCTTAAAAGGTGGCACTGGTCCTCCCTATAGTTAAGAAAGCCCATAACGCCTCTACTTTCTCAGTAGGCTGAGGAAATTTGGCAGGTCCGCCATGACTCTCATCAACTTTTACAGATGCACCATAGAAAATGTCTTTTCCAGAGGTATCACAACTTGGTACGGCTCCTGCTCTGTCCAAGATTGCAAAAAACTGCAAAAGATTGTGAACAAAGCTCAGTCCATCACTCAGACTAGCCCCCCATCCATTGATTTTATCTACGCTTTCTGCTGCCTTGGAAAAGCAGCCAGCAAAATCAAGGACCCCACACACCCCGGACATTCTCTCATCCACCTCCTTCCCTCGGGAAAAAGATACAAAAGTCTGAAAACACGTACCAACCGACTCAAGAACAGCTTCTTCCCTGCCGCTATCATACTTCTGAATGGACCTACCTCAAATTAAGTTGGTCTTAATCAACACCCTAGCTATAACTGTAACATTACATTCTGCACTCTCTCGTTTCCTTCTCTATCAATGGTATGCTTTGTCTGTAAAGTGCACAAGGAACAGTACTTTTCACTGTATACTAATACATGCGACAATAATTAATGAAATCAAATCAAACATACTCTCTTCCATCTTCTTCCAACGAGAAAAACTTACAAAAGTCTAAAACATGTACCAACTGACTCAAGATCAGCTTCTTCCCTGCTGCCATCATACCTTTGAATGGATCTGCCTTATATTAAGTTGATCTACACCCTAGCTGTGATTGTAACATGACATTCCGCACCCCCTCCTTTCCTTCTTTATGAATGGTATGCTCTGTCTGTATAGCGCACAAGAAACAATACTTTTCACTGTATATTAATGCATGTGACAATAATAATTCATATCAAATCACTGTGTAGTAGCCTGGTGCTTGCTTGGTGAACGGTGAACCTTTGGGAGAGGAGAGAAAGAAAGGAAAATGTATTCTAAAGGAGAAGAAGATGCCTCTGGGTTAGTGCAGCCCAGAGAGCAGCTGTATGGACAAGGGAAGCAGAAATGGGCAATTACAAATGATTAATATTGAGCTTACATGAGGTAATGAGTAGATGTTGCTGTTATTTGTTAACCAGGTGATTACACCTTTAAACTTTTTTTATTGATTCTACACTGGCAAGGTCTTAAAATCTTTGTGACTGACATGTGACAAGTTTAGAAGAAAGTCTCTGCCTTGGGCTTCACTCCATCTCACAGCCGCTGGACGCTGTAGGTTCTGGATTCATAAGAGGTAAGGTACATGATTCGAGATTTGTGTGACCAAACCAGAGGAATGTAGAAAATCTAGCTCACTTTTGCAATGTTTAAATGATATTTGAAAGCTTAGATGGTTTGCAGATAAAAATATATAGATACACGGTTTCCAATGTGTGGTATTAGCCAATCTTATGTTTTGTGAAACTGGTTGTCAGGGGCTGTGGAACGCGACAGGTCAGGGTGACTAATGTTTGGTTATCAGGTTCAGTGGAATGAGTTGAGGCTCTGGAGGGTCAGGGAGACATTTTATCTTCTCAGAATTTTTCCTTTGTGGTGAGTCATCTTCCTCGGCCGAGGGAACGAGTTGGGTTGGGTGGAAGATGTGATGGTGCCCGTGACCAGAATGGACAGAATGGCCTCTTGTGGGCACGTGTTTTCGTACTTTGTGTAAAGGTAGCAGAAGTTCTCCTTGCTGCAGCTCTTCTGGTGGTTTTCCGCACCTCAGGCTGAATTTTCCTGCCCCACTCGTCCGCCATGGGATGGGGTGGGGGGGGACGTGGACCATGTAAAGGTCCATTGACCTCAAGTGAAAATTTCCAGCCTTGGGGCGAGCGCGGCCAAAAAATCCCACCCCATGAGTTGTCATCAACATCCTGGGTGTTACCATTGACCAGAAATTAAACTGGACAAACCATATAAATACTACGGCCACAAGAACAGGTCAGAGGCTAGGTATACTGCGGTGAGTAACTCAGCTCCTGACTCCCCCAAAGCCTATCCATCATCTACAAGGCACAAGCCAGGAGTGTGATGGAATACTCTCCATTTGCCTGGATGGGTGCATCTCTAACAACTCAAGAAGCTTGACACCATCCGGGATAAAGCAGCCTGCTTGATTTCTACTCATTCCAAAAACATTCAGTTCCTCCCCCATCGATGAACAGTGGCAGCCGTGTGTACCATTTACAAGATACATTGCAGTAACTCACCAAAGCTCCTTAGGCAACACCTTCCAAAGCCATGACCACTGCCACCTAGAAGGATAACAGCAGCAGATACATGGGAACATCATGACCTGGAGGTTCCCCTCCGAGGCACTAGCCATCCTGATTTGGAGATATATCACCATTCCTTCACTGTAGCTGGTTCAAACTCCCCCCTAAACGGAACTGTGTGTGTATCTATACCTCAGGGGCTGCAACAGTTCAAGAAGGCAGCTCACCACCACCTTCTCAAGGGCAACTAGTTTTGGTGGCCTAGCCAGCAACGCCCACACCCCGTAAATGAACAAAGAAAAATTCCATGGCTGGTTGAAAGTAAAATTATGGGTAAATCAAATCTAATCTGTTTCTCAAAGGGGATGAAAGGGAAGCTTGTTAAACTTAAGTAGGTGTTAGATAGGTGTTTGTGAAGGGAAAATAGTGAACTTTCAATATTCACTGTAAAAAGGAAGAAGGACAAAACAGTTAGGAAAAATCAAACTGCTGAACAAGACTGTTGTAGGACTCTTGAATCCTCTCTCACCACCACTTTGTTGAAGGTTCTGCACTTCTTTCTAATTCTTAACTTTGTACCAAAGTCTATTTAACAAGAAAGGAATGTCTTCACCCCAGGAGTCCACCTGTAAAATCTGAAACCCAAGGAGGGGGGCTCAGTGACACAGTGGTTAACACTGCTGCCTCACAGCACCAGGGATTTGGGTTTGATTTTGGCCTTGGGCGACTGTGTGGAGTTTGCACATTCTGTCCGTGTCTGCATGGGTTTCCTCTGGGTGCTCCGGTTTCCTCCCACAGTCCAAAGTGTGCAGATTAGGTGGGTTGGCCATAATAATGTTGTCTCTTTGTGTCCCAAGATGTGTAAATTAGGAGGATCAGTGGGGTAAATATGTGGCATATGGGAATAGGACAGTGGGGGTGGCCTGAGGAAGATGCTCTGTCGGTGAGTCAGTGCAGACTCGATGGGCCGAATGAGCACTGTAAAGATTCTATGATGGTTGAGTTTGTTTTCCTTCTGCCACTGGGGTGTGGATCAGTGCAAGCTGCCGACTAAACTTCAGTTCAAAATCCTGACTGGGGAGGAATCCAATCAGATATAAAATGCAGCATCCAATCGAATGATGGAATCTCATTACTCTCCACTGGATTGGTTATGTAGCCATTCAGGCCTTGATTGGATGATCAGATCTGGATAATCGCACAGGGTGAATCATCCCAGCAAATATATTTCCAGACAGCTTTTCAAAGATTTTTATTGCAGCATTTCTATCAATGCTTAGACTGTTATATTACAGCATGGTGTACATTTTGTCCACAAGCTAGTTGTAGGAGCATAACCTATTGAAATGGATATGTTGACAATTGTGATTTCTTCAATCTTGCATGTTCTTGATTGCAAGAATCATTCACTTGCTGACATAGAACGTAGAACATAGTACATGGAACATAGAACGTAGAATTTAGAACATGGAACATAAGAACATAGAATGTAGATAACAGAGCATAGAACATGGAACATGGAACATAGCACATGGAACATAGAATGTAGAACATAGAACATGGAACATAGAACATAGATAATAGAACTGGAACATGGAACATAGCACATGGAACATAGAAAATAGAACGTAGAATATGGAACATAGAACGTAGATAATAGAACATAGAACATGGAATGTGGAACATAGAACATACAGCATAGAACAGTACAGGACGGGAACAGGCCCTTCAGCCCACGATGTTGTGCTGAACATGATGCCAAATTAAACTAATCCCTTCTGCCTGCCCTTGGTATATATCCCTCTATTCCTTGCACATGCATGTGCTTATCTAAAAGCCTCTTAACTGCCCTATTGCATCTGCCTGCACATCACCTTTGGCAGCGCATGCCAGACACTTACCACTCACACTTGCCCCTCACACCTCCTTTGAACTTTTCCTGTCTCACCTTTAGTGCCTGCGATATTTGGCTTGGGGATGGACGGATGTTCTACTGTGCAGAGGAGATCACTCTCCCACATTGCCGCTTGTGTCAGCCTGTAGCTCTCTGGGTTGGGATGTATTTGTCTACTGAACGACAGAGGAGGGACCAGTTGGCAATGACGAGCACAGACTCAGCGAGTACTTCCCCACTTTCAGATCTGGGCTGAGCAGAAATAAAATAAAACGCAACGTAGGGTCAACTTTCCCCATGGAGCTAGGGACAAAGACACAGAGGTAAGTTTCCAACCATTCCCTCTCCCCTTCAGCTAAGGGTGATCAGTTAATGGAGCCAACTATTCAAGACTAATGGAAAAGGGAGCATTATTGTTCCTGAAGGTTGTGACTGCAAATCCCACTTTAGGACAAGGTCAGATAGTCAAATGGCTGACACATTTGGCCAGAATTTTACCACTGGAATGGGGACAGGCGAGGCTCACAGAACAGAATTCTCTGTTGGCCTCGGGCAGGATTTTACGAGCCTCGCCCAAACGTGATCGTAAAATCCCAACTAATAATTAGCACAGTTCTAAGGGAATATTGTCCTCTAGGCAAATCACTAAGTCAAGGCCATGTTTGTCAGCTTGGGTATATGTTAAATATCCCATGGTAACAATTGGGAGAAGATTTCTGGTGTCCTGGCCAACATTCCTCCCTCAACCAATGCCACCAAAAGCAATTAAAAGTCACTTCATATTTATTTTCAGGAATTCTGTTGCGTTTGAAAGGTTTGCCATGTCTTTTTACATAATGAAAGCAATTGAGTCATTCTCTGTGGAGCATTTGAGTGTTTCTCAGAGAAACTGCTCACACAGAAAGAAACCCCATTAAGAATCCCAGAGGTGGAGGGACATCAATAATTTGTCAATGGATCAATTTAAATCATAGAACTTTGAATCCTGTGACATTCAGGCCTACACTTTTAGATGAAATAATCAGTATGCAGAGCAATAACGGCTCTTTCCTTCGGTTAGACATTGAACAAGGAGAAAGACATGGTTAGATTAGTTCATCCTGAAAGACACAGCATCAGTTTTGGAGACAAAGTCCCTCTAATTTCTCTTTGCTCTATGCAGTCTGATTGTTGCACTACGCAGTCCCTTTAAGATGTATGAATCTTAAAGGGGGCCGCTGCTTGTGCACAGTTCTTTGTTCCTGCACATTCCCGATTGTCGCACCCAGGGAATGTTGAGTGGAGGTAATTTTGATTATTTTATGATGTAAAACAATAGATGCAGAATCAGTGGGTGGCACAGTGGTTAGCACTGCTGCCTCACAGCATCAGGGGCCCGGGATCTATCCCCAGCTTGGGTCACTGGCTGTGCAGAGTCTGCATGTTCTTCCCATGTCTGTGTGGGTTTCCTCCAGGTGCTCCGGTTCCTTCCCACAGTCTGAAAGATGTGGTTAGGTGAATTGGCCGTGCTAAATTTTCCCTCAGTGTACCCGAACAGGCGCCGGAGTGTGGTGAATAGGGGATTTTCACAGTAACTTCATCGCAGTGTTAATGTAAGCCTACTTGTGACACTAATAAATAAATGTAAAACTTTTATATCATCTCTTATCTTCCAACTGAAGTCAACAAACATAAAAATCAGGAGATGCAATCTGAGCTATCACCTGTTTCCCATTATCTTGCAAAGTTAACACAGAACAGAGAACATTACAGCACAGTACAGGCCCTTCGGCCCTCGATGTTGCGCCGGCCAGTGGAGCCAACCTAATGACCCTCTAACCTAAACTATTCCAATGTTATCCATATGCCTATCCACTGACCATTTGAATGCCCTTAAAGTTGGCGAGTCCACAACTGCTGCAGGCAGGGCATTCCACGCCCTTACTACCCTCTGAGTAAAGAACCTACCTCTGACATCCGTCCTATAATTACCACCCCTTAATTTAAAGCTATATCCCCTCGTGTTAGCCATCACCATCCGAGGAAAAAGGCTCTCACTGTCCACCCTATCCAATCCTTCGATCATCTTGTATGCCTCTGATCAGATTGTATGCCTCAAAATTGGCTCCATCACTCAGCAAGTAGTTTAAATGAAAGGAGGGAAACATTGCTCCACAGTATAGACCACTCTGACAGTTCCAGTTCCACTCTCCTGTTCAGACCCAGCTTAACCTGCGGTTAAATGGCAGACTTCTCCCTGTCCAACCCCGCAAGTGAGCCCTGACCTCTGTGGGATAAAAATGGAGAGTGCGTTGGAAGTTTGGGTCTTACTTCCTGGGCTCAGCAATCGGTTTGATGAAGGGGAACTGTGTTGTGTGACATCTCCTGATTAGACCTTTCCAGCTTAAAGGCTTGATGGGCAATCCAGGGTGGAGGGTGGTTCAAGAATGGGGAAGAGACAGCTTGATTTATGTGTTATATCTCTCAGAAACATCCAAAAGTGTTGCACGTAGAACAAATTGCATTGTAAGGTGCCTGTCATGAGGCGCTTTAGGACAATGTGAGCAACCACTGGGCATTGTAGGAGTTTCAGACACTCTTGTGCTGAGGAACGGATGATTAGAGGAGAGGAAATAAATGATTGCAGAGTTAGTGTGGAAATGATAGGTGGGCCATCATTGTTTTATTCTGTAACGAACAATAAGCACGCTCCACTAGCATTGTAAAGACCGATTACCTGTTAAGACTCGCATTTCAATGATTATCTTGTAATAGAGTCTTTGCCAATATATATCCTGTTTGTGAACCCAACTCTCCACTCGCCTGATGAAGGAGCAGTGCTCTGAAAGCTTGTGCTACCAAATAAACCTGTTGGACTTTAAACCTGAGACTTCTTACTATGCCCACCCCAGTCCAACGTGGCATCACCACATCAGCAAAAATAGAGGCAGGCAGGACTCAATAGTACTTAAGTGAGAGGAGGGCTTTCACCATTGATCACTATGTGGCAAACATTCTTTATCCACACAGTGGTGATTACTCTGTTAGTAGCAGAAACACTCTGTCTTGGTGCCTTAGGACCTTAACTAATACACATGTTATTTTCCCAATGCACAAGCAATCAGGGGATGGTAACTCCCCTGAGTAAAGCTTCAGGTGACTGTTCGGTCTAACTGCCCATAAATCCGGCTGAAACTTCACTTGATTCCAGAAACTCGGGTCTGAATCTTAAACCCAAACTCTCTCTCTATCCCCTGTTTCAGGTACTGTACACATTTATTCCTGAAGCGCATTGGCAAAGAGAACAATCAGTTCCAGCCACTGACTGCAGAGTGTACACCTCAGATGTTTATATCCACTGATGTGGTGTTTCCCAGTGACAGCCATTTACTTATTAACCATTTTGTTTCACTGGTTTTTGATGGATTTCCAACAGCAATTAATCTGCCAGTAAAATCTCCCTAATTTGACATAATTAAAGTTTAAAATTTTTTTTATTAGTGTCACAAGTGGACTTACGTTAACACTGCAGTGAAGTTGCTGTGAAAATCCCATAGTCGCCACCCTCCAGTGCCTGTTTGGGTACATCGAGAGAGAATTTAGCACCTAACCAGTATGTCTTCCCTGCTATGGGAGGAAACTGGAGCACTCGGAGCAAACCCACGCAGATACGGGGAGAACGTGCAGACTCCACACATATAGTGACCCAAGCCGGGAATTGAATCCGGGTCCCTGGCTTATTTAACCTCTCCTCACAGCCAACACCCTCAAGACCAGGCAACATCCTGGTGAACCTTCTTTGCATTCTCTCCAAAGCTTCCACGTCCTTCTGGTAGTGTGGCGACAAGAACTCCAAATGCGGCCTAACCAAAGTTTTATATAGCATATAATTTTATGAGGCAGCAGTATCCACCGTGTCACCACCTGCAGGAGTGAAATCTGTTTGAAACATATTTCTTCTGTGTTGATAAATTTGTACAGATTAAGTTTGGGTGCATGTTATTAATATATGATAAAGAACGCCAGCAGTTCTATGTGTGGTTAAGAAATGATTAGTAACATCTAAATTAGGGCAGGTAATAATTGGTGTACTTGTTGGAGTTTAGAAGGATGAGGGGGGATCTTATAGGGACGTATAAGATAATGAAGGGGATGGATAGGGTAGAGGTAGAGAGATTCTTCCCGCTCAGAAAGGACAGCAGGACTAGAGGGCACAGCCTCAAGTTAAGGGCGGGGGCAGTTTGGATCAGAGTTGAGGAGGAACTTCTTCACTCAAAGGGTGGTGAATCTCTGGAATTCTCTGCCCGTTGAAGTGGTGGAGGCTGCCTCGCTAAATATATTTAAGACACGGGTAGTTGGTTTCTAATAGACAAGGGAATTAAGGGCTATGGGGAGAAAGCGGGAAAGTGGAACTGGTCCACTTCAGATCAGCCTTGATCTTATTGAATGGCGGGGCAGGCTCGAAGGGCTAGATGGCCTACTCCTGCTCCTATTTCTTATGTTCTTGCAGCACCTTAAATACCACGCACAGTCCTGGTCTCTTAATAAATGAGTGACATTCAAATAGTGGAGGCAGTGTGGAGAAAATATACGAGATTGATTCCCTTTCCAGAAAGTCTGAGCAAAGAGCCCAGACTGGGCAAACCCAAATCTCTTGCACGTTAGAGGTATGTGTGATAGTTAGGAGTGTAGAAAAGATTCACCTGCAATACTATACCAAATTAAACTGCGAGAACGGAAAGAGGAATTCAAATTACCTTTCAGAAAGAGTGATCAATGAGTGCAAAAGACTTCCAGACAGGTTTGGGGGGAGGGGGACTGGGTGATGGGGGAGGGGGTGACGGGGAGGGGGGAAGGGAGTTTAAAGCACTTGGAATCATTTAAGAATACACCTGATGTGACAATGGCAGGAGGGTGCATGGGTGACACTAAAATCTTCTGGCATTACATTAAGATGGTTCGAATGGCCATCCTAATAGGGCCATAGAATTTTGACAGTGCAGAAGAGGCCATTTGGCCCATCAAGTCTGCACTGACTCTCCAACAGAGCGTCTTACTTAGGCCGCTCCCCCCACCAATCCCTGTAATCCCACATATTTGCCATGACTAATCCCTACACATCTGGGGACTGTAAGGGACAATTTAGCATGGTCAATCCTCCTAACCTGCACATCTTTGGATTGTGGGAGGAAACCAGAGCACCCGGAAGAATCCCACTCGGGGAGAATGTGTAAACTTTAACTATATAAGACCTTGGTTAGGCCGCATTTGGAGTATTGAATACAATTCTGGTCACAGCAATACCAGAAGGACGTGGAAGCTTTGGACAGAGTGCGAAGAAGGTTCACCAGGATGTTGCCTGGTCTCGAGGGTGTTGGCTGTGAGGAGAGGTTGAATAAACTAGGATTGTTTTCCCTGGAAAGACGGAGGCTGAGGGGAGACCTGATAGATGTCTACAATTGTGACAGGCATAGACAGGGTGGATAGTCAGAGGCTTTTTCCCAGGGTGCAAGTGTCAATTATAAGGGTGCACAGGATCAAGGTGAGAGGGAGAAAGTTTAAAGGAGATACGCGGGGGGAAGTTTTTCTCGCAGAGAGTGGCAGGTGCCTGGAACGTGCTGCCAGAGGAGGTGATGGAAGCAGCAACATTTAAAAGGCATCTGGATAGGTGCATGAATAGGGAGGGAATAGAAGGATAGGGGTCTGAGTAAGGGCAGAAGGTTTTTTTTTAAGTTTAATTAGAACATCATGATCAGCACAGGTTTGGAGGGCCGAAGGGCCTGTTCCTGTGCTGTACTTTTCTTTGTCCTCTGTTCCACCCAGACAGTCACCTGAAGCTGGAATTGAACCTGGGTCCCTGGAGCTGTGAAGCAGCAATGTTATGCCTTCTTAAGAAGTGAGAGATAGTGATAGTTTAAGGATTGGTGATTTAAAATTACCCTTGACCAAGTGTGTGTGGAAGAGCCTGAACCTAACCAGTGTGTATGTATTATAAAACACAACATAGAATCCTACAGTGCAGAAGGAGGACATTTGGCCCATCAAGTCTACACCGACCACAATCCCACCCAGGCCCTATCCCCAAGTATTTATCTTAGCCCATCCCCTGACATTAAGGGGCAATTTAGCACGGCCAATTCACCTAACCCACACTTTTGGGCTACAGACCACCTGGAAGAAACCCACACAGACACAGGGAGAATGTGCAAACTCCACTCAGACAGTGAGCCAAGTCGGGAATCGAACCCAGGTCTCTGGTGCTGTGAGGCAGCAGTGCTAATCACTCTGTCATCATGGTTACGGTGCCAGAGCACGCTGGATAAACTCAACAGGTCTGGCAACACTGTGGAGAGAGAAAGAGAGCCAACATTTCGAGTCTGCATGACGTTGAGTCTTGAAATGTTGGGGTCAGGATTTTCCATCTGCACTCGCCCCCAAGACCAGAAAATCCTGCTCGAGGTCAACAGATCTTTGCATGGATAAAAAGCAAATTACTGCAGATGCTAGAATCTGAAACCAAAAGAGAAAATGCTGGAAAATCTCAGCAGGTCTGGCAGCATCTGTAAGGAGAGAAAAGAGCTGACGTTTCGAATCCAGACGACCCTTTGTTATAATCTTTGTTTGTATGGTCCTGTCCCCCCGCTACCATTCCCCGTGGCGGGAGGGACAGGAAAATTCTGCCCATTAACTCTGTTTCTTTCCCCACAGATACTGCCAGACCTGCTGGCTTTCATTTCAGATCTCCAGCATCTGCAGTATTTTGCTTTCCTTTCAGTGTCTATGGGCTTTTGGTAATGGGAGACTTGGCACGATCATCTCCCAGTCTTGTTACCACAGGCAGTCGTAAGGGGAAAAATTCTTTCAGAGGTTTTTCAAAGGTAGTCTAAGCCAGGGAGATGGTAGTGTAATGGAACCATCACTGGACTAATAAAGTAGTAGTCTATGCTATTGCCTTGGGACATGGTTCAAATCCCACCACAGAAACTGGTGAAATTTAAATTTGGTGAATAATTCTGGAGTTGAACGCTGGTCTCAGTTATGGTGACTATGAAATCCGATTGTTGTTAAAAACCCATCTGGTTCACTACTGCCCTTTAGGGAAGGAAATCTGCCATTCTTACCCGGTCTGGCCTACATAAAGTTAAAGATTATCTATTAGTGTCAGAAGTAGGCTTGCATTAACACTGCAGTGAAGTTACTGTGAAAATCCCCTAGTTGGCACACTCCGGCCCCTGTTTGGGTACACTGTGGGAGAATTTAGCATGGCCAAGGCACTTAACCAGCACGTCTTTCGGACTGTGGGAGGAAAGCAGAGCATCCAGAGGAAACCCACACAGACACGGGAAGAACGTGTAAACCACGTACAGACAGTGACCCAAGATCAGAATTGAACTCGTGTCCCTGGTGCTGTGAGGCAGCAGTGCCAATCGCTGTGCTGTCGTACAATCCACACGTGACTCCAGACCCACAGCAATGTAGTTGACTCTTAACTGCAAACTGAAACTTGTCTTAGCAAGCCATTCGGTTCAAGGGCAATTAAGGGATGGGCAACAAATGCTGGGGCCTTGCCAATCTCACTCACATCCCGCAACAAGAATATATTTAAAACAGTTGGTGTTTTGCCCACTAGGGGCTCTGCTACTCCAATGATGATTGGAGTGGCTTCTCCTGTTCATTCTTGACATTGTTGTCCAGTGTGAGTTGGAAAACTGTCCTTTGCAATTTGCAATTGATTTTAAATGTGGGCCTCAACCCTAGAGGGAGGAAATACTAGGATTGGTCCCAGGTCTCTCCGACCATATTCCCTGTGCTATCAACAGTTTGATATTCCTGAGTGTCACACGATGTTCGAGAAGGTTAATTGCCTTAAGATAAATGCTTGCCTGCAGCACCGCGCCCAGAGAGGAACTTTTATAGTACAATCTACTGGTTCTGTGGGTTGTTTCCAAGTAAAACATTCCAAATGGCTCAGTGTAGTGGTTGTTTTCAAGGAGAAGATAATTATCTTATCAAAAAGCAGATTTATTGCTGATAAACTGATGAGAGAGCCAAGGTACTCTTTAGACTTAACCTGCACTTTATAGCCTCGCTAGTAACATAGCTACACTGAGCAACAAGCACGTCCCTTCCCTTTCCCTCTTCTTCCCCCTCCACCTTCTCCCATTTCTGTATCTGTGGTGATGGACTCGTTAGTTATTGAAACCAAAAGGGAAAATGCTCTGAAAATCTCAGCAGATCTGGCAGCGTCTGTAAGGGGAGAAAAAGAGCTGACGTTTTGAGTCCAGGTGACCCTTCATCAAAACTGAAAGGCACAGAAAGTGGGAGATATTTATACTGCAGGGGGAAGGAATGAAAGGTGAGTCATAGCCACAGAAACCAGGGGAAAAGACTGCTAATGGCTGTCCACGGAGAGAATAAAGGGTGTGAATGGCCAAACGGCAGAGAAGCTATAAGCTGTGACAGATGAAGATGTTGGGGGCATGGGGTGGGGAGTTGGGGGGGGGGGGGGGGGGCGGTGGTGAGGTGGGGGAGGAGGTGAGACAGAGGTAGAATGTAGAAAAGGGGAAGCGGGGGGAAGAGAAGGGGGGATGAAGAAGAGGGAAAGAGTGTGGGAGGAGAAAAATGAAGAAAAACAATTTTGGTTTCAGATTCCAGTGTCCATGCTTTTATCGTTAGTTATTGATGATTATTCAGTGGACTTTTAATATTGACGGAAAGAGCAGTGGAACTCGATACTTTATCCGCCCCTTATTTGGGTTTTACCTCTGGAAATGGTGTTAATTAGACCAAACACAGGTTACACTTTATGGCCCATGGTGGTGTGCTTATGGGCGGGTGTGAAAATAGCAGGGGAGCCACATCACTGGCACGTTTCCGTCACAGGGGAGTTTTCCCAGGAACAGTTTGGAAAACCCATCAGTTGCCCACTCCACGGAGGCGGGCAGACATTTTACACCATTAAAGCCCCACTGAGGGGCAAATTCTGAGCGCCGCTGGCATTTTGCCAACGTGTGCGGAAGCCCCCAGCTCAATGGAAGCAAATTTTCCACTGCGCTGGACATCAAATCCTGGTGTTTTGTGGGAGGCAGACAGCAGGAAAGGTCGCCATAGCTGCTCATCCCATCTACATGAAGCACTGAGAGACCCTCTGAAATTTAAATTTAAATTTCGCCTGTCCAAGGGTGCATGCAGCTATTTAATTTTTAAATTCATTTATGGGGCATGGACGTCACTGGCTGGCCAGCATTTATTGCCCGTCCCTAATTACCCTTGAGAAGGTGGTGATGAGCTGCCTTCTTCAATCGCGATGTGGAGATGCCAGCATTGGACTGAGATAAACACAGTAAGAAGTCTCACAGCACCAGGTTAAAGTCCAACAGATTTATTTGGTAGGAAAAGCCACTTGCTAGCAAAAAACTAGTGTCTTTTGCCACCAAATAAACCTGTTGGACTTTTACCTGGTGTTGTGAGACTTCCTTCTTGAATCGCTGCAGTCCCTCACCCTATCCCTGTAACTCCATGCATTTACCATAGCTAATCCCCCTATCCTACACGTCTTTGGACAGTAAGGGGCAATTTCCCATAGCCAATGCACCTAATCTACATATCTTTGGAGCACCTGGAGGAAACCCACACAGACACGGGGAGAATGTGCAGATGCCTCATAGACAGTTACCCGAGGCCAGAATTGAACCTGGATCCATGATGCTGTGAGACAGCAGTGCTAACCACTGTGCCACCATGCCAACCCATTTGTTGGGATTAAATGAGTAGAGAAGTCACAGGAGGTAGTGAGTCAATGGAGTTTTGGTTTTATTGTCTGGAATTCCCTCCGTGACTTTTCTGCATCACTGTTTTTAGAAACCTTCTCAAAATACATCACCCAAAAATGTGATTCCCATGCTTAAACACTCCTTCCAGGGTCATTGCTGTTACCTTTTCTGTCTATTTACAAAGGGCCTGTTGGAGGTTTATTTACACTGAAGGAACTGTACTGTACATGTAAATTGTTGCTGTAATCATAATGGCAAGGTCATAACTACCTACACTTCAACACAAACTCCTCACTTGCATTTCCAGGGTAAAGGATGGAAAATAGCGGAGATATTCTTGTGGGTGTTGCACTTGTGACATTGGAAAAATGGATTTCTGCATTGCACCCGACCAGCTTGTGGCTTGTGAAGTGATACCAAAGAACCAGACAGGGCAATATAGAACAAAGGGTACAATTCTAAAGGTGATGCAGGAGCCTCAGGGTATATGTGGACAGATCATTGAAGGTGGCAGGGTAGAGTGAAAAATATAATTAAATGAGCATAGAGTATCCAGGGCTTTATAAATAGAGGCCTGGAAGTCCAAAAGCAATTTAATGAATCTTCATAAAATACTTTGATTCCCTTGCCTGACAAGAATCTGTTTATCTCTGCCTTAAAAATATTCATAATAAAATATCCCACGACACCAGGTTAAAGTCCAACAGGTTTATTTGGTAGCACGAGCTTTCGGAGCGCCGCTCTTTCATCAGGTGAGTCCCTGCCTCCACTATCTCCACTGAGGAGAAGAGAAGGCTAAGGGGAGATCGGTCTTCAGAAGCATGGGGGGCCTGGACAGAATCGAGAGGAATAAACAGTTCCCTTTGGTGGAAGGGCCAAGAACCAGTGGACATAGATTTAAAGTGATTGGCTAAATAATCAAAGGTGACATGAGGGAAAAAATAATTTCATGCAGTGAGTGGTTAGAATCTGGAATACACTGCCTGGAAGTGTGGTAGGTTTAATTGAAGTGTTCATTACTTATCCCTTCTCGGCCTTTTGGCTAAGATCAAGCCCAAAATGGCGTACAATGTCTCATCTTGTCAGCTTAGATCTAGTTTGTCTCTCTTGTGGGGATCATGAATTGGGTTCATATGGATTTGAATTTGGGTGTTGGAGCAGGCAAGGAATGGATTTGTGTTTTGCCTGGTCCACTCTGAGCATTGACTTTGTAACTTTAAGGATGGAGTAAACATTTTTTTAAAAAAATTACCATTTCGCTTGAGAGTCAACCACATTGCCTTGGATCTGTACTCACATATAGGCCAGACGCTAGGTTTCCTTCCCTAAGGGGCATTAGTGAACCAGATGGGTTTTTACAACAACGGGTTCATGGTCATCAGAGTTGAGGCCAAAAATGTTGTGTGATTTCCAAAAGAAATTAGATCTAGCTCTTGGGGCTAAAGGGATATGGAGAGGGGAAACCAGGATACTGAATTTGATGATCAACATGAATGGTCAAAGGGCTGAATGGCCTATTCCTGCTACTAGTTTCTATCATTAATGCCATCTGCTATGGTGGGAGGTGAGCCCAGGCCCCCAGTGCATTACCCTGGGCCTATAGATTACTAGTTCAGTGACAACACCATTCCACCACTGCCTCTCCCGACAGCCTAGCTGGCCTCCTGTGTCGTAACTATTCAACGATTTTATGAGAGTTGGGGGGGTGCAGGGGGAGGCGGGGAGCAAAGAGACAATAACCCTCCACAAATAAATAACATTGAAGATTGAACTGATTCAGATCTGGCCCTGTGATTTGCACAACAACCTGTCTTGGCACAGTGCCAACTGTTATTCTGAACCTGTAAAACTCCTAACTTTGAATTGCTTCAGGAATCACGTGAGACACCGATATGGAATGGAATATTACAGAACAAGACCTTGTTCTATTATCTCAATGGCGGAGCTACTGTTTCATTCTTTCAGGCTGAACTAGACAGCTATCATTAAGTGGTTATCTCTTGATAAGCCAGGTTGTTGTGATCATGAGGTGGATAATGGTTTCAAATATTTGGCCAACAAAGGTAGCAGATTACATTTTTTTTGCGTTAAGCAGGATTCCTAGCCTGAATAACAGCGCTATGATTCATGATGTTAATGCATGTTATCATGGAGGGTTGTGAGTTCCATGGGGAGATCGGATGATGGTGCACTGAACAAAGGATAAAGGAAAATACGGCACAGGAACAGGCCCTTCGGCCCTCCAGTGGTATAGTCACTGGATCAGTAATCCAAGGGAAAGCTCTGGGGACCCAGGTTCGAATCCCACCATGGCAGATGATGAAATTTGAATTCAATAAAAAATCTGGAATTAAGAATCTATCGATGACCATAAAACCATTGTTGATTAACGTAAAGATCCATCTGGTTCATTAATTGCCCTTAGGCAAGGAAATCTGCAGTCCTTATTCCCTCTGGCCTACATGTGCCTCCAGAGCCACAGCAATATTGTTGACTCTTATACGCCTCCTCTGAAATGGCCGAGCAAGTCATTCAGTTCAAGGGCAATTAGGGATGGGCAATAAATGCTGGGTCAGCCAGCAACACACCAAATCAATGAAAAACAAAGGGTTTTGACAGGGTGGATATGGAGAGGATGTTCCCTCTTGTGGGAGAATCTTGCGGAGTCACTATATAAAAATAAAGGGATGAATTGTAAGGATGGTGAGTGGTCACCATGCCAAGAGTTGGCACCTAAAGCTCAGCCGCTGACTCTAGATCTCCCATTGACATTTAACGCTCACTTCAGCATTGATTGACAGTGAGTGGGACTGCTGTCCAACCTTGGAAGGAAGTCCCACCCACGAAGGCAGCTGGCCAATCTGACCAGCCGACCTGGCCAGGCACGGCGCTGCAGTGGCCAGAAGTGGTACTGCAGTGCTCTGCCCCAGATTAATCCATTGGACTTTTGAAAAGGTATGTCCCGGGGTTCTGGGGCTGGGGATGGGGGTGGGGGAGGATAGGGGACACCCTAGGGCATCGGGAGTGCAGCGACGGGGTAGACCAGGGTGGGAGGGGAAGGGGATCCTGGAACTCCAACATCCCGGGGGGGGGGGGGGGGGGGGGGGTGGTGTGGGTGTTAGAAGGGCGCCCCAATTTGAATGGCCTTCAGAGTGAGGTACACCCTGACCCCCCCCATCTCCATCTTCCAGCCTGAGATGGGGAGAGTGCAATTATCACTTTCCCACTCTCGCCTCATCTACTCCCACCAACCTCGCTATTGAGGCTGAGTGGAATAAGGCTCTTTACTGACCATTAAGGACCTTAATAGGTGGATTGGTGAGCTTTCAACCCAAGGTCCTGTTCACCCATATGTGAAATTGTGTCTGGGTTTGGGCGAGCAAGTTCCAGGGGGGGTGGGGGATCCTGTGCATTCAAATTTACACTCCTCCGCACCCTCTCCGAACCCACCCTGGGGAGGGGGGGGGACTGTCAAATTCTGTCCAAGAGGTCACCCATTTTGGACAGAGATGAGGGACTGAATCTTGTGCTTGTTGGGTACGTGCGATCATCGGGCCAGGAAGTAGATGTGATACGTTCTTCTAGCTGTGATCAGCCTCTGACCGCCATTTTAATCTGGCAGCCACCGTGAAACGTGAGAAAGGCTCAGTGCAGCCAATGTGGGGGTGCGGGGGAAGAAATGAGTGGGCAAACGAGGGAAGAGAGGATGTGGGCAGGCCCTGTTGGAAGGCCGACAATTGTTGTGTGCCTCAGAGAGCGACAGTACCATAAAACTGGAAGGCGATAATAATAAAATTGTTGCTGCGTCTACATTGAACTCAAACACCTGCCAGCAGACCACATGGGACCTCATCCTTCAAACATCTTTCGTTAATTTGATTTAACTCTGGATATTTTAGCCTGCCCTGAATGGAGTGTGTTGCCCATTGGCCCATCCACCAGCTGCTATCCATAGAAGTGGCCTATCCCTGACAATTGGCTCCTTAATTGCCCCCTTCATTGTCGGTGGGGACGCTTGTAATTCCCGTGCATGCACGGTTTCACACCGTTCTGGGTCAGACGTGTACCTACCCGCTCAACTTCTGGCCACGGAGAATTTCTTTCTCTCAAAAGGGGCTGAGATTTTTGGGAACTCTTCCTCAAAAGATGGTGGGATAGGAAGAAGCAGAGTCTTTGGGCGGGATTCCCCACCCCCCTGTTAGAATATAACCGATGATCACATTGGATCTGTTGTAATGTGACCAATGGTAACAACTTGTAAGAGTCAGCTGACCCAGTAGCCCATGTAACCAATAACAGAATAATGTGATGATCAGCTGACTCCGTGTAAATTAGAACATGTTGAGCATCGTGGGGAACTTGGATTGGCCCAGGGTGAGGCCTGAAGTTTGGAGTTTCTTTATTATAATATGGATTTTAGGTCATAATCAGATCAGCAATAATGTTAGTGAACGGTGGAGCAGACTCGATGGGCTGAGTGGCCTACTCCTGTCCTAGTATGTTTGCGTTCATCAGTAAATAGAGACTTGGTCTGACTCGAACCTCACACCAGATGACAACAAACTGGATGTGGACCAATGGTTTGTTGCTGAATATTCATCCCCGGAAGGGCGCGGAGGAATCCATTGTTAGTCAAAGGGGGCATCTGGCCAGAATGCCACCCTTCCACCATAAATCCTTCTCCCCCCTGTGCCCCCTTCACCAGCTTCCCAATCCAGGAGTTCTGGGCCCTCAGGTGACTGGATAATCCGAGATGCAATATTGATGCGAGGCTGTGGGGAACAGCAATGAGATTTGCACCAATCTATCTCGCCTGTGTTTTGATCGAAAGAGTGACCCACTCCTCCCTCAACCCCCCCTGTCCCCCCCACCTCCCCACATCCAACAAATTGGAACACTGTCAGAGTTTCAAATATTGACTCTGAACCGTGGTTAGTGCATAACAACCCAGTTAGTGCAGGGTCCAGGCAAGTGGAGACATTGGACAGCCGCTGAGGGGTTAAAAGGTCATGGAGTCCCAACACTGGGTCAGTTCAAAGGTCTGCCTTGTTATTAGCGAAGAGCAAACAGTGCTTTAACGTTTCCTATTTAAGTAAAGATATGGCAGAACCAATTACATTTTATTGCCTTTCTGGGTGATTAATCGTACACAGAGACAGAGGTGTTACAGATAAAAATTACACTCTTTCCCATAATAATAGAATTCTTAACATGGATCAGAAAGAAAGGGTTTGTTCGAATCTGAGGCCAGAATTTCACATGGTCTGGGCCAAACCAGTGCCCGAGCTGGAAGTGCCTTAGGGCAGCACGGTGGCACAGTGGTTAACACTGCTGCCTCACAGCGCCAGGATCCCCGGTTCAATTCCAGCCTCGGGTGCACATTCTTCCCGTATCTGCGTGGGTTTCCTCTGGGAGCTCCACTTTCCTCCCACACACCAAAGATGTTCAGGTTAGGTGGATTGGTCATGGGAAATTGCCCCTTAGTGTCCAAAGGTGTGGGGGATTAGTCATGTTAAATGTGTGGAGATACATGGATAGGGCAGAGAGGAGGGCCTGGGTGGGGATGCTCTTTCGGAGAGCCAGTGCGGACTCGATAGGCTGAATGGCCTCTTTCTGCATAGTAGGGGTCCTATAGCTTTGGGATGGCAGCGAGGACTTCATCAAGGTCAGGATGAAAGTTTTGTTTAACATCCTCTTCAGAGTTAAGAGCCGGGACATAAGCACAGATGATGATGGCGTATTGGCTATGACTGAGCTATAGATGGAGTGTCACGAGTCTTTCATTTATTGAACTGGGAAGTCCTGGCAGGGGACCCCCAAGATCCTATTCAGGATGGCCAAACCAACTCAAGGAGCATGTGGCTCACAATCGGCCTATCCTTTCCAGAAGAGGGTGTATGCCCCCCAAAGAACAAAGAGAATTACAGCACAGGAATAGACCCTTCAAAGTGAAAATGCGCAGATTATCCGTTTTTTGTGCTGTTTCTGTCATCTGTGGAATAATTATTGGCCAAATCATTGGTGTTAACAAAATACTTCCACTGGTTCTTTTATATCCACCCAAGCAGGCACGTGGAGCCTCTGTTTAACATTTTATTAGAAAGACACTCCAACAGTGCAGCACTCCTCCAGCTCTGCACTGCGGGGTCAGTCTTGCTTTTTGCGCTCAAGCCCTGGGAGTGGGACTTCAACACAGAACCTTGTGACTTGGGCAAGAATTCTCTAACTGAGCCATGAATGAGCACTTTTACACTTCCTAGTCAGAATTTACAAGAAAATGTTATGTAAAAACACTGAATCATAGAATCATAGGTGGGCCCTACTCTTGCCCTGGGTATCTGCTTCTCATTGATAGAATTGTGGTGGTAGTGGGGGAGCATATTAGTGACAGCGATCACAACATGGTACAATATAAACTTGTCACGAGCAAGGAAATAGACAAGTTGCAGGAAACATTTTTGGATTGGGAGAGGGTGGAGTTTAGTAAAATAAGTCAGGATCTGACCAAGGTAAATTGGGAACAACTGCTATTGGGGAAATCTACAGAAAAGCAGTGGCTTTTCTGGGGGCTGGGGACCATCAAAAAGGAAATGGAGAAGGTGCAATCCCAGCATGATCTCTCTATGGTGGTAGGAAGTCCAGAGAATCATGGATGACCAGAGATAGTAAGAAGTCTCACAATACCAGGTTAAAGTCCAACAGATTTAGTTGGTAGCAAACACCACTAGTTACCAAATAAACCTGTTGGACTTTAACCTGGTGTTGCGAGACTTCTTACTGTGTTTACCCCAGTCCAACGCCAGTATCTCCACATCATGACCAGAGATATTCAGGATATGATGAGAAGGAAAGGGAAGTACAAGGGGAACAAATCAGTGGAGGCATTCGTGGAGTACAGAAAGTGCAGGGACAAGTTTCCTATTTCTTTCCTATTTGCTTAAGAAAACAATTAGGAAAGGAAAGAGGGGATACGAGAAAGCTCTGGCTGGTAAAAGTAGGGAAAATCCCAAGATATTCTATAAGTACATCAACAGGAAGAGGATAAGCAGGGAAAGAATAGGAAGAGTTGGAACCCTGTGGGTGGAGCAAAGGACATGAGTAGACTGTTGAATGAATACTTCACATCCATCTCCACCCAAGAGAATGAGGATGATGGTATGGAGTTCAGGGAGAGAGACTGTGAGATTCTTGAGCAAATTGACATAGGGAAGGACAAGGTATTGGAGGTGTTGGCAGGCTTAAAAGTGGATAAATCTCCAGGTCCAGATGAATTGTGCCCTAGGCTACTCTGGGAGGCAAGGGAGGAGATTGCATGGGCTCTGACCCAAATTTTTAATTCCTCTCTGGCCACGGTGTGGTGTCAGATGACTGGAGAACAGCTAGCGTGATTCCGCTATTTAAGAAGGTTTGTATAGATAAACTAAAGAACTATAGACCAGTGAGTCGCATGTCAGCGGTAGGGAAACTATTGGAGAAATTTCTGAAGGAGAGCTTCCATCCCCACTTGGAGAGGCAGAGCTTGATCAGGGATAGTCAGCATGGCTTCGACAGAGGGAATTTGATTGAATTTTTTGAGGAGTGTAGATGAGGGTAGTGCAGTTGATGTAGTTTATATGGATTTCAGCAAAGCCTTTGACAAGGTCCCACATTGTAAAGGAGATAAATTCACATTGGATTCAGGGTGATTTGATAAAGTCAATTCAAAATTGGCTCAGTTGTAGAAGACAGGGAGACGAGAGAAAGTTGCTTTAGTGACTGGAAACCAGTGTTCAATGGCATGTCACAGGGATCTGTATTGAGTCACCTATTATTTGTCACTGATATAAATGATATAGATGACTATGTGGGGGATAGGATTAGTAAATTTGCAGACGACACCAAGATTAACTAGGTGGTTAACAACGAGGCAGACTGTCTTGGGCTACAAGATGGTATAAACAAAATGGTCAAATGGGCAGAATAGTGGCAGATGGAATTTAACCCTGAAAAGTGTGAGGTGATACTGTTTGGAAGGAGTAATTTGACAAGAAAGTATTCAACAAACAGCATATTATTAGGAAGTTCTGTGGAACAAAGGGACCTTGGTGTGTTTGTCCATTGATCTCTGAAATTGAAGGGCATGTTAGTAGGGTGGTGAAAAAGGCATATGGGACACTTGCCTTTATTAATCGAGGCATAGATTACATAAGAACATAAGAACATAAGAAATAGGAGCAGGAGTAGGCCATCTAGCCCTTCGAACCTGCCCCACCATTCAATAAGATCATGGCTGATCTGTCGTGGCTCAGTTCCACATTCCTGCCCTCTCCCCATAACCCTTAATCCCCTCGCTTATCAAAAACCCATCAACCCACGTCTTAAAAATATTTCGCGAGGCAGCCTCCACCACTTCAACGGGCAGAGAATTCCAGAGATTCACCACCCTTTGAGTGAAGAAGTTCTTCCTCAACTCCATTCTAAACCACCCCCCCTTTATCTTGAGGCTGTGCCCCTAGTCCTACTGTCCTTTCTGAGCGGGAAGAGTCTCTCCACCTCTATCCTATCCATCCCATTCATCATCTTATACGTCTCAATGAGATCTCCCCTCATTCTTCTAAACTCTAACGAGTACAAGCCTAGTTTATTCAGCCTCTCCTCATAGCTCAACCCCCTCAACTCCGGCATCAGCCTAGTAAACCTCCTCTGCACTCCCTCCAAGGCCAAAATATCCTTGTGATACAAAAGCAGGGAAATCACATTGGAGTCACATGGAATTTTGGTGAGGCCAGAGCTAGTGTACTGTGTGCAGTTCTGGTTGCCACATTATCAGAAGGATGTCTTTGCACTAGAGAGGGTGCAGGGGAGATTCACCAGGATGCTGCCTGGGATGGAACATCTAAATTACGGATAAGGTTGGATTGTTTTCGTTAGAGCAGAGAGGAGTGACCTGTGTCCAAGATTATGAGGGACATGGACAGAGTGGATAAGGAGCAGCTGTTCCCCTTAGTTGAAGGGTCAGTCACGAGGGGACATAGGTTCAAGGTGAGGGGTAGGAGGTTTAGGGGGGGATGTGAGGAAAAACCTTTTTACCCAGAGGGTGGGGATGGTCTGGAATGTGCTGCCTGGGAGGGTGGTGGAGGCGGGTTGCCTCACATCCTTTAAAAAGTACCTGGATGAGCACTTGGCATGTCATAACATTCAGGGCTATGGGCCAGATGATGGTAAATGGGATTAGGTGGGTGGTCAGATGTTTCTCATGTGTCAGTGCAGACTCGATGGGCTGAAAGGCTTCTCCTGCACTCTATGATTCTATGATTTTAATCTATAGAATCCCTACAGTGCACCAGGAGGCCATTCAGCCCATCGAGCCTGTACTTACAACAATTGAACTCAGGCTCTATCCCCATTACCCCATGTTTTCTCCCTGTTAATCCCCCTGAAACTGAGGTGCAATTTACCTTGGCCAATCCACCTAACCTGCACGTCTTTGGACTGTGGGGAATTAGAAGATTATATGAGACATTTAACATTTTCATACCTGGATTTTCTTCCATCCTTTGGAGTTTATGGATTGTCAAAGCTAAATTCAATATTTTGCAGTATTTCCTGGTTAAACAAAAAACCAAGGCTTTTCCGGCCTAGTTAGTAATGCATTGTCTCTTTAAAATAAAACCTGAACATTGTAGTTAATTATAAATGCAGTCATAAAGATGAGCAGGGGAATGTATCGTGTCTGAGTGATCACCAAGCATGGAGGTTGTTAGTGCGGTTCAGAGTCCAAACACTGAGGGGGTCTTTTTGTGGATCCGCTGAGTTGCACACAGCTGACCCTCTCCTGCTATTCTATCCTAAACCTAAGCCAGTAAACTGGGAGCTGCCCGGCACAGCGTGACTCTGCAGGCTAGTCAGGAGTCATTGAACTGGAAAAGCCACTGCCTGGACAAATCCAGTTCAGCCCTGGCAAGAATGTTTACGTCCTCTATTTTTGACACACTGGGAGTCTTTGTCACTGACCAGAAGTCATCTGGAATGTGTGTTTGTGTTGGAATGAGAGGGTTGCAATAGGATCTGACCTCCCATTTCTGTTCCTTAGAGAAGTTAGGTCAAACTTCATGTCAACTTGGATGAACTTGGATATGGTTGGAGATTGTGGTGATGTAGCTCTGTTTTGCCGCATTATGCTTAGCACCATTTACCTCATGGCTGGTTTCAGAACTCAAGACAACTGGTTGCACGGTTACTGGCTGAGGTCTGGGAACTGATTCATCGTGGTTGGTTGAACCCAGAAATAGAGAGGTGAATATCATTGTGAAGGTTATGGGTCATGCATGCTCAACTTTGAATGCTTTTCCCCCTCACGAGATCGCAAGGTAGGCTTGACTGCAAAAGGCCATTCAGCCCTTTGATCTCATTCTTCCAGAATACTAGCGGGTGGCACAGTGGTTAGCACTGCTGCCTCACAGTGCCAGGGACCCAGATTCGATCCCAGCCTTGGGTGACTATCTGTTTGTGTGGAGTTTGAGCATTCTTCCTGTGTCTACGTGGATTTCCCCCAGGTGCTCCATTTTCCTCCCACAGTCCGAAGATGTGCGGGTGAGGTTGATTGGCCATACTGTGTTGTCCCTTAGTGTCAGGGGGATTAGCAGGGTAACTACATGGGATTATGGGGATGGGTTGGGATTGTGTAGGTTAAATAGGCTGAAAGACCTCTTTCTACACTGTAGGGATTGGGTGGGATTTTACAGCCTTGCTCGAGCAAGGCTCCCACTCCGATTCCGTGGCAAGCGGGGCGGCAAAATTCCACCGTATCATTCTTTTATGATTCTAACTTGTATTCTCATTGTAACACTTAACAGCTTCTTTGAGAAATCTGGCATCTTTTTCACAAGGCATTCTGTGAGTTAACCACCTTTCTTCACAAATATATACTAGCTGGCCCGTGTCCTAAACACACTCTTCATCACCTTCAACCTATGGACTCTTGTTCTGTTGTGCTTTTACATTTGAAAAATTGAACAGTCTAGGCCGATACTCTCTGGAATATAGAAGATTGATGGGGAGATCAAATTGAGGTACAAAAGATATGGATAAAGTAGGCATGGAGGGGATGCTTCCTCTTGTGGGACATTCACGGACAAGAGGCCATAGTCTTAGGATAAGAGGTAGCTAATTTAAAACGAGCTGGGGAGAAACTACTTCTCCCAAAGAGTTGTGAATCTGTAGAATTTGCTACCACAAAGTGCGGTGGATGAATCATATCATAGAAAGCCTACAGTGCAGAAAGAGACCATTTGGCCCATCGAGTCTACACGGACCACAATCCCACCCGGGCCCTACCCCCTTATCCCTACACATTTACCCACTAATCCCTATAACCTACACATCTCAGGACACTAAGGGGCAATTTTAGCACGGCCAATCAACCCAACCTGCACATCTTTGGACTGTGGGAGGAAACCAGAGCACCCGAAGGAAACCCATGCAGACACAAGGAGAATGTGCAAACTCCACACAGACGGTGACCCGAGCCAGGAATTGAACCCAGGTCCCTGGAGCTGTGAAGCAGCAGTGCTAACCACTGTGCTGCCCCAATGCTGGGACGGTGAGTCAATTTAAGGAGGAGTTAGGCAGATTTTTAATTGGTAATAGGTTGAAGGCTTATGGCAAGAAGGGAGGAAAATGGGAATGAGGAGCATATCTTCCCGCTCAGAAAGGACAGTAGGACTAGAGGGCACAGCCTCAAGATAAAGGGGGGGGGCGGTTTAGAACGGAGTTGAGGAGGAACTTCTTCACTCAAAGGGTGGTGAATCTCTGGAATTCTCTGCCCGTTGAAGTGGTGGAGGCTACCTCGCTAAATATTTTTAAGACGCGGGTTGATGGGTTTTTGATAAGTGAGGGGATTAAGGGTTATGGGGAGAGGGCGGGAAAGTGGAACTGAGCCACGACAGATCAGCCATGATCTTATTGAATGGCGGGGCAGGCTCGAAGGGCTAGATGGCCTACTCCTGCTCCTATTTCTTATGTTCTTATGTTCTTATATCAGCCATGATTGAATGGCAGAATGAACTTGATGGGCTGAATGGACTAATTCTGCTCCAATATCTTATGAACTTACAAAAACTGTAACAATTTAATTTTGCCTATTCTGCAGTGTCTTATTTTGTAAGATACACCCCACCCCCACCCCGGTCCATCTTGTTTTAACTTTAAATAATATTAAAAAAAACAAATTCAATAGATTTCCATGGCAATGCCTCTACCAGGTTAAAGTCCAACAGGTTTATTTGGTAGCAAATGCCACTAGCACTGCTCCTTCGTTCACCTGACTTGCCACTTGTCAGCCCAAACCTGGATATTGTTCAGGTCTTGTTGCATTTGGACATGGATTACTTCAGTATCTGAGGAGTTGCGAATGGTGCTGAACATTGTGTAATCATCAGTGGGGATGTTTGCCAGATGTTCGCTGATGATTACACAATGTTCAGCATCATTTGGCATCACCTTATGATGGAAGGGAAGCTATTGATGAAGCAGTTGAAGATGATTAGGCCGAGAAAACTCCCCTGACGAACTCCTTCAGAGATGTCCTGGAGCTGAGATGATCCAACCACCACAACCATCTTCCTATGTACCAGATATGACTCGAACCAGTGGAGATTTTGCCCTCGATTCCCATTGACTCCAGTTTTGCTAGGGCCCCTTGATGTCACAGTTGGTCAAACGTTGCCTTGATGTCAAGGGCTGTCTCTCTCACCTCACTTCTGGCCTATTGGTCCATGTTTGAACCAAGGCTGTAATGAAGTCAGGAGCTGAGTGACCCTGGTGAAACCCAAACTGGGCGTCACTGAGGAGGTTATTGCTGAGCCTGCTTGATAGTGCTGTCGATGACCCCTTCCATCACTTTAATGATGATTGGGAATAGACTGATTGGGCAGTAGTTGGCCAGGTTGGATTTGTCCTTTTTGTGTACAGGACATTCCTGGGCAATTTTCCACATTGTTGTCAGTGATCTGGCAACAGGAATTCAAAACCCACCATGACAGCTGGGGAATTTGAATTCAATTAATTAAATAAAATCTGGAATAAAAAGCTAGGATTGGAAATGGAGACCGTGAAACTATTGGATTGTCCTGAAAATCCACCTGGTTCACGAGAGGGAAATCTGCCGTCCTTGCCTGGTCTGGCCTACACGTGACTCCAGACTCACGGCAATGCAGTTGATCCATAACTGCCTTCTGAAATGGCCCAGCAAACCATTCACTCAATCAAAAAGGCAGCTCTGCCACCTCTCAAGGCCAATTAGGGGTGGGCAATGAATGCTGGCCCAGCTAGTGACACCCACATGCCACAGAGGAATCAAAAAATGCTGAATTCTGAGGATTCCTTTTCTCTATTACAATTCTGTCATGAAATGTGTTTTGATGAGGAGGAGGAGAAAGTGACGAATTGGTTTCTATACTCGAGAATTCACATGGGAGCATTGGAAGAAATGAAAAGTCACATTGCTCTCTCTGGACAGCTAACTGCCTATTTGTTCGTGTGTGTGTGTGTGTGTGTGTGTGTGTGTGTGTGTGTGTGTGTGTGTGTGTGTGTGTGTGTGTGTGTGTGTGTGTGTGTGTGTGTGTGTGTGACACTGGGTGCATCAACAAAAAGCTTATTTATTAGTGTCACAAGTAGGCTTGCATTAACGCTGCAATGAAGTTACTGCAAAAATCCCCTAGTTGCCACATTCCAGTACCTGTTTGGGTACACTGAAGGGAGATATTAGCATGGCCAATCATGTCTTTCAGACTTTTGTGAGGAAACCAGAGCAAACCCACGCAGACACGGGGAGAACATGCAGACTCTGCCCAGACACGATTCAAGCCAGGAATTGAACACAGGTCCCCAGCGCTGTGAGGCAATCATGCTAACCACTGTACCACAGAGAATGTACCTGGTGAAGGGAGAGAGTCTTATCCTCAACAAAGGAAAAGCAGGAAACCCTATATCATTATAGACTTGGTCAAACCACTGCCATTTTCCAACCTGTCAAGTGATTTTCCAACGTGTGAGTTTCCGGTTTGCAAAATTGCAGCAAGAGTTTATCTTGCATAAAGTTAACAAAATTACAGAATGATACAGTGCTGAAAGAGTCATTTGGCCCATCGCCTTTCTGCTTACTCTTTTTTAGTTTAGTTTTGGTTTATTTCTCAGTGTCATAAGTAGGCTTACATTAACACAGCAATGAAATTACTGTGAAAATCCCGTAGTCACCACACTCTGGCACCTGTTCGGGTACACTGAGGGAGAATTTACCATGGCCAATGCACCTAACCAGCAAGTCTTGATCTTTCTCTATACCCAAGCTATGACTGTAACACTACGTTCTGCACTGTCTCGTTTCCTTCTCAATGAATGGTTTGCTTTGTCTGTTTCGCGCACAAAAAACAATATTTCTCACTGTATACTAATACATGTGACAATAATAAATTAAATCCTTTTGGAGTGTGGGAGGAAACCCACACATCTACAGGGCAAACATGCAGACTGCACAGACAGTGACCCAAACCAGGAGTTGAACCCAGGTCCCTGGCACTGTGATGCAGCAGTACTAACCCACGGTGCCTCCCATAGCTCTTCGAAAGAGTTTTCAACTTGTCCTCCTCCTTGCTTCTCGTTGTAACCCTTCAAAGATTTTCCTTGCAAGTATTTAACCAATTTCCTTTCGAAAGTGACTACCACACCTGCCCCCACCCTCCTCTCAGGCAATTCCACATCACTGTTTAATTACTCACCCTATGTCACCTCTGGCTCCTTTGCCAATGTTTTCCTGTTTGTGTTCTCTGATGACCGATTCTCCTGTCACTGGGAACAGTTTCCCCTTATTTACTCCATCAAAACCTTTCATAGCTGGGAACTGCTCCATCAGATCTCTCTTTAACCTTATTGTAAGAAACATCATAATTAGGCGAGGTGTACTTATCGTGAGAAATTCCTTTAACCGCATAAATTATCAGCTTTCCAAGCCGTTTGTCATTTCAGTTACCCATTAACTGTTAAGGTGCACATCCATAGCAATAATTCAATCAGCTATCAGTAAGAATTTCTGCTACTACTGTGGTTTATTACTGGGGCAGACTGGCTTTACTCTAGTAAATCATTGCACTACTTTCTCTGCTTTTTTTATTAAGTTACATGCTCAAATTTTTAATATATTTTATTTTTGCGATTGATTTTATTTCTTAGGAACAAGTAAACATCAAAGTGAAATCTGCGGTAATGTATTTTCTCGTAAACATGTCTTTCCTGTCTGTAATAATAATTGTCTGAGGACTACACTGGGGGGTAGATACAACACGGCTTCCTCATATCATGTACTAGTGGCACTTAACTATGTATCTAATGACATATTTAACAGACAGTTCAGAAGGATTTACACCCATTAAGTATGGAGACTAATAACTAATGGGTTTTAATATGGATGGGTGTAAGGTTGCAGGGTCAGAGCTAGAGGGCAGCAGTGGACACAATCCTAATCTAACCTCCTGAATCCCCACCCCGTGAAGTTTGACTCAAGATTTGATTTGATTTATTATTGTCACCTATATCGGGATATAGTGAAAAGTATTGTTTCTTGCAAACTATACAGGCAGAATGTACTGCTCATAGAGAAGGGAAAGGAGAGAGTACAGAATGTAGTGTTACAGTCATAACTAGGGTGTAGAGAAAGATCAACTTAATGTGAGGTAGGTCCATTCAAAAGTCTGACAGCAGCAGGGAAGAAGCTGTTCTTGAGTCAGTTGGTACGTGACCTCAGACTTTTGTAAAAGTATTGTTTCTTGCGTACTATACAGACAGAACGTACCATTCATAAAGAAGGAAAGGAGAGGGTGCAGAATGTAGTGTTACAGTCATAGCTAGGGTGTAGAGAAAGACTCAACTTAATATGAGGTAGGTCCATTCTAAAGTCTGATGGCAGCAGGGAAGAAGCTGTTCTTGAGTCGGTTGGTACACGTCCTCAGGCTTTTATATCTTTTTCCAATGGAAGAAGGTGGAACAGAGAATTAATTATGCTGGCTGCTTTACCGAGAAGTGGGCAGTGTAGATGGAGTCAATGGATGGGAAGCTGGTTTACGTGGTGGCTTTGACAAAGGGTCATCTGGACTCAAAACGTCAGCTCTTTTCTCTCCTTACAGATGCTGCCAGAAAATAGATCAACTTCGTCAGTTAATTCATTGAAGTTTTGTGGGATCTTGCTGTGTACAAGTTGACTGCTATTTTTAATCTACATTGTGCAATGAACTAATATTCCAAGGGGCTTCGGGACATCCTAACATTGCTGTATGAATTCAAATCATTTCTTATATCTGGAGCACCTACTTTACTTCTCAATAATCAGCAACAGGACTCAAACCTTTGGGTGGCACAATGTCACAGTGGTTAGCACTACTGCCTCATAGCACCAGGGGCCTGGGTTCAATTCCCGGCTTGGGTCACTCTCTGTCTGGAGTTTGCACGTTCTCCCCGTGTCTGCGTGGGTTTCCTCTGGGTGCTCCAGTTTCCTCCCACAGTTTGAAAGACGTGCTGGTTAGGTGCATTGGCCCTGCTAAATTCTCCCTCAGTGTACCTGAACAGGCGCTGGAGCGTGGCGATTAGGGGATTTTCATAGTAACTTCATTGTAGTGTTAACGTAAGCCAACTTGTGACATTAATAAATAAACATTAAGCTTCTGACTGACTGTGTTGGCATCTTAAGACTTTCAGTGATGCCAGTGGCAGTGAGTGAACACACGGTGGAAATGAGCCAAAGGAAATGAATCTAACCCCAGACAGCTTGTAATTCTACACTGTAAAAAATGATGAGTATAACGTGTGTGATTAGCTGATGTTAATCTTGTCTCAGGCTACAGATGATGGCTGTTAGCTGCATTATCAAGGTTTATGGCATTATGTAAACCTCCTGATGAAATTACTGCTGGGTAATGATTCCCAGCTCCCTATTGTCCTCCGCATCATGAAAGATAGAAACGAGAAGCAAGAGTAGGCCATTCAGCCCTTTGAGCCTGGTCCACCATTCATTACAATCATCAAATCCAATATCCTCATTCCTCTCTTCATCCTTTCAGTCCCAAGAGTTATATCGAATTTCTTCTTGAAATCACACAACGTTTTGGCCTCAACTACATTCTGTGGTGAATTCCACACATTCACCACCCCCTGGGTGAAGAAATTTCTCCTCACCTTAGTTCATAGAATCTACAACACAAGAAGAGGTCACTTGCACCATCGATTTGGCCTGCACCAACAATAATCCCACCCAGGTACTGTACTATCCCCATAACACCACATATTTAACATCCTGATCCCCCTGAAACCAGGGCCAATTTAGCATGGCCAATTAACCTAACCCACACATCTTTGGACTGTTGGAGGAAACAGGAGCACCCGGAGGAAACCCATGCAGACATGGGGAGAATGTGCAAGCTCCACACAGACAATCACCAGAGGCAGGAATTGAACCCGGGTCCCTGGCACCGTGAGGCAGCAGTGTTAACCATTTATTCCATTGTGATAAAAGGTTTACCCCTTATCCTCAAATTATAACCCCTAGTTCTGGACTCCCCCACCACTGGGAACATTCTTCCTGAATCTACCCTGTCTAACCCTATTAGAATTTTATAAGTTTGTATGAGAATCCCTCTCACTCTTCTAAACCCCAGTGAATATAATTCTAACTGACTTAGTCTCTCCTTATATACCATCCCCGGAATCAGCCTGGTAAACCTTTGCTGTACTCCCTCTATAGCAAGGACATCCTTCCTTAGATAAGGACATCAAAATTGCACACAATACTCCAGGTGTGGCCACACCAAAATTTTTTTTTTTAAAAAGAAAGGGAGACCTTAAACATATCTGGATTAATTGAAAATCTCAAAAAAATCTGAAATTGATAGATTTTTACTGGGAAATAGTATTAAGGGTTGTAAGTGGGGTAAATGGAGTTAAGATACAGATGAGCCAAGATCTGATCCAAAGGCACAGAGGCTTGCGAGATTGAATTCTCTACTCCCTTTTCAATGTCCCCACCTGCACCAGGGATGAGGAGGTGCAACCGTGCAGTTGGCTGGTCTGATGATGAGTGTGAGGCCAGGGAAGTGTTTGGGTGCTGAACCCTCACATTAGCCTGACAATATTCAGCAGTGACAATTCTGATCAAACTTCTTCAGAGGTGGCACAGTGCATTAGCGCTGCTGCCTCCCTGCGCCAGGGACCTGGGTTCAATTCCCAGCTCAGGTGATTTGTCTGTGTGGGGTTTTGTACGTTATCCCCATGTCTGCATGGGTTTCCTCCAGGTGCTCCCGTTTCCTGCAAAGAGCTGTGAATGAATCTCAATTCATCTACCTGCACCAAGTGTCGAACTTGCAACGCTGCATTTTTTCTGTAATTCTATATCATTATTCATGATCTGCAGAAGTATTTGTAGATGTAAATTCTATGGCTTACGGGTGGCACAGTGGTTAGCACTGCTGCCTCACAGCATCAGGGATCCAGGTTCAAATCCTGGCCTCGGGTGGCTGTCTGTGGGGAGTTTGCACATTCTTCCCAAGTTTTCATGGATTTCCTCCAGATGCTCTGGTTCCCTCCCTCAGTCCAAAAATTGCACAGTTTAGGTGGATTAGCCATGCTAAATTGCTCCTTATTGTCTGAGGTTGCGGGGAATAGCCATGCTAAATTGCCTAATAGCATCCAGGTTAGGGGAATTAGCCATGCTAAGTTGCCCCTTACTATCCCAGGTTAGGGGGATTAGCCATACTAAATTACCCCTTAGTACCTCAGGTTGAGGGGAATAGTCATGCTAAATTGCCCCTTAGTGTCCCAGGTTGGGGGATTAGCCATGCTAAATTGCCCAGTAGTATCCAGGTTAGGGGGATTAGCCATGCTAAATTACCCCTTGGTATCCAGGTTAGGGGATTAGCCATGCTAAGTTGCCCCTTAGTGTCCAGGTTACGGGGATTAACAGGGTAAATACATGGGGTTACCGGGTTAGGATCTGGGTAGGATGCTCTGTTAGAGAGAGTTGGTGGACCAAGTTGCCTGCTTCTGCACTGCAGGGATTCTATGATTCTAGATCATGAAAGAGCTCCTGTAGAAACTTCCAGAATGTTATGTTTCTGAACCATTTCAATGGCCAGGATTTTCTGGTCCCAGAACTGACCTGCCCGCCACATCCATTGCTGCGGCGGGACTGGAAAATCCCAGCCAAAGGCGCAATGCCAATCCTGAGGATTTTTAATTGCACTATTTTTGTTTATTATTGTGAAGCTTTAGCGCAGAGAAAGAAGGACATAAAGTATCTTTTCATTTTCTTTTACCTCAGGATATTCCTAAAACACCATTTTTTTAAACCCTTTCACAATGTGGGTATATTTGGTAAGGCCAGAAATTGTTGCCCATCCCTAACTGACCTTGAACTGAGTATCTTGCTAGACTATTTAAGAGTCAGACACATTGCTGTGGATCTGCAGTCATAGGTAGGCCAGACCAGGTACAGGTGGCAGATTTCCTTCCCTGAAGGGCCGATGGGATTTTACAGTTATCAATGATGGTTTCAAATTCGCTATTTCTCAGACCAGTTTTCAATTGCATGTTCCTCTTTATTAATGGAATTTAAATTCCACCAGCTGCCATGGTGGGATTTGACCTCATGTCCCCAGAGACATGAGCCTCTGGGTTACTAGCCCAGCGACAATATTAACGTGCCACACCATCTCCTCAGTGCTTTTCTTTAGAAGTACTTTTTCTGAAGTGTCGTCACCAGTAACGCAGAGCGTGTGATGCAAGACAGAACCAAGGAAGCCAAACATGGTCATCATGGTGGCACAGTGGTTAGCACTGCTGCCTCACAGTGCCAGGGACCCGGGTTCGATTCCCGGCTTGGGTCACTGTTTGTGTGGAGTTTGCACATTCTCCCCATGTCTGTGTGGGTTTCTCCGGGTGCTCTGGTTTCCTCCCATAGACTGAAAGATGTGCTGGTTAGGTGCATTGGCCATTGTAAATTCTCCCTCAGTATATCCGAACTTGCACCAGAGTGTGGCGACCAGGGGAATTTTCACAGTAGCTTTATTGCAGTGTTAGTGTAAGCCTCCTTGTGACACTAATGAAATAAACTTGTACAGTGCAGAAGGAGGCCATTCAGCCCATCGAGCCTGCACTGGTAACAATCCCATTCAAGCCCTACGTATTAGCTCGAGCAATTTAACATGGCCAATCAACCTCATCTGCACATCTTTGGAGTGTGGGAGGAAACCCACACAGACACGGGGAGAATGTGCAGACTCCATAAGGACAGGCTGGAATTGAACCTGGGTCCTTGGCGCTGTGAGGCAGCAGTGCTAGCCACTGTGCCACCCAAATAATCAGAAGCAAACAGAACGGCAGATGGTTTGCCGGATTTCATGTTTGACTGGGTAACAGTCCTGCCAATCCCTGGGTGAGACAGGGAGTAATTGGGTTTTAAACACCTTCCACTGCAGTACCTATCAGATGTCCCCCACAGGCTGTCCTTCTCAAACCGTGTCACCACTAGATGGCCCCATGCATCAGATTATCAAACTGCTTCTGACTATCCTCCAACCTTCAGCTCTGAGTGGCAAGGTTCACCGGGGGGACCGTGATTTTACATAGAACATATACTGGTACACATGGTTCCAACAGTCTATACCCTCTACTTCTTTTAATTTGTTTAATGAAATATCTAAACTTTTATTTATTTTGGTGACAGCTGAAGCAGAGGATCGATCATTTATTCAATTGCTATTTGCGGCTACTTTAATATTCGCGCTTTCTGCATTCAGAAGCAGCTCATTGACTTTAAACTGCATTGGAATGTCCCGCGGTGACAGAAGGTGCTATATAAATGCAGGTCTTTCCTTCGTATTCCCATATTTCACATTCCCATATTCCCTATGCGGCACAGTGGTTAGCACTGATGCTTCACAGCTCCAGGGATCCGGGTTCAATTCTGGGTTTGGTGACTGTCTGTGTGGAGTTTGCACATCCTCCCCGTGTCTACGTGGGTTTCCTCTGGGTGCTCCGGTTTCTTCCTACATTCTGAAAGATGTGCTGGTTAGATACATTGATCCGAACAGGTGCCGCAGTGTGGCGACTAGGGGAATTTCACAGTAACTTCATTGCAGTGTTAACGTAAGCCTGACTTGTGACTAATAAACAAACTTTGACTTTGACACTCTAATCAGTTGTCCCAATGAATAGCGAGCTTTTCTATGCAGCTCTCTGCCTATTCATAGAATCACACAATACCTACAGTGCAGAAGGTGGCCATTTGGCCCATCAAGTCTGCACTGATAACAATCCCACTCAGCCCCTATACCTGTGACCCCATGTATTTTCCCTGTTGACACTAATGGGCAATTTAGCATGGCCAATCCACCTAACCCGCACATCTTCGGACTGTGGGAGGAAATCTGAAGTCACCCCGAAGAAACCCATGCAGACACGGGGAGAATGTGCAAACAACACACAGACAGTTACCTGAGGCCTTTATTGAACCCGGATCCCTGGTGCTGTGAGGCAGGAGTGCGAACCACTGTGCCTGTCAGCCAGAATCAAACCCAGCTCCCTGGCGTTGTAAGGCAGCAGTGCCAACCACTGTGCCGCTGTGTCGGGAGAAGCAGATTTGCAAAAATCAAATGAAATCAAATGTTTCATGGATAGCTTCTTTCTGGAATGTTGCTTTGCAGTTTTCCCCATCCCTTCCGATAGGCCCCTACTTGTGTTTGTTAGAGGTTTTGCCTGATTGCCTTTGCTGCCTGGGAGAAATTCTCATACCAGCTCCTTGGGAGGTTAGGAATTTGGGGTAGAGATTGCGATGGGACAGATTTGCACTTTGTGTGTGGAAGAAACGGGCTTAAAGGGTCTTATCATAGAATCCCCACAGTGCAGAAGGAGGCCATTCAGCCCATTGAGAATGCACTGTCCATAATCCCACCATGCCCTCTCCCCATAACCCCATACATTTACACTAGCTAGTTCTCTTGACACTAAGGGGCAATTTATAATGGCCAATCCACCTAACTTACACATCTTTGGAGTGTGGGAGGAAACTGGAGAATCCGGAGGAAGCCCATGCAGACATGGGAAGAATGTGCAAACTCCGCACAGGCTGAGCCAAGGCCGGAATCGAACCTGGGTCTCTGGCACTATGAGGCAGCAATGCTAACAACTGTGCCACCATACCATCCTTAACTTTGTCTTCGATTTCTTGCTTCACTTTCTATACGCAACCCAGACACTGGGGTTTAATTTTTGGCGTGCATTCCTGACAAGCTGAGAGCTTTCAGAATCACATTGGACCGTGGGAAGGCCCAATCCCCTCCTCGGCTGATCGCCACTCTCACGTCCCCACTGCTCTCTGCTCCGTGAGTGTCACTCTCGAGGGGGCAGGGTGTAAGAGAGAGGTAGCACTGTGATAATGTTACTGGAATAGTCATCCAGGCGCCTGGACTGATGTTCTGGAGACTTGAGTTTAAATTCTGCCGTGGCAGTTGGAGGAACTCCCAATTAGAAGCCTTTATTCTTGGTCAGTGTTGAATTGGTTGACCCCAGTATTTGGGAGACTACATCTGGATTTAAGTTAAAGAAAAATAAGGGTATATCACCCGTGTTGCTATAAAGGGACGACAGCAAAGAGTTACCAGGCTGATTCCTGGGATGGCAGGAATTCAGTTGGTTGGGATTATATTCACTGGAGTTTAGCAGAGTGAGAGGGGATCTCATAGAAACTTATAAAATTCTAACAGGGTGGAATTAGAAAGAATGTTCCCGATGGTGGGGGAGTCCAGAATTAGGAGTCATAGTTTGAGGATAAGGGGTAGATTGAGTTGAAAAGAAATTTCTTCACCCAGAGGGTGGCGAATGTGTAGAATTCACTACCACAGAATATAGTTGAGGCCAAAATGTTGTGTGGTTTCAAGAAGGAATTTGATATAGCGCTAGGGGGCTAAAGGGATCAAGAGATCCTCGGGGGAAAGGGGGGGATCAGGATATTGAGTTTGATGATCAGCCATAGAGCAGGCTCGAAGGGCTGGATGGCCTACTCCTGCTTTTATTTCTATGTTTAATTTCGTGCAGCATGTAAAGAGGGGCCTTTTCAGCAGCCTTTAATACAAAATCACTACTCCACATCTGATAGCGTTAAATTCAGACGCACCGGCAGCGTGTACAGGTCAGCAGCAGTGATGTAGCCAGCAGCGAGACCTTGGTGTCCTCATGCATCAGTCATTGAAAGTAAGCTTGCAGGTACAGCAGACAGTAAAGATGGGCTGAACAGCCTACCCCTTCTTCTAGTGTTCAACAGACAGTGTTTACTAACTGCTGACTGACTGCTGGAAATGATGGACATGCAGAATCAGGTCGGGCCGGCTGATGAAGTCGAACAGTTTTAAAATACCCGTGTTTCCAGGAAGAATAACAGACACCAGGGAGAGCGATTGTGGAATGGTATTCCAACACCTTCAATAAAGGAGGGCAAAAAAACAGAATCAGGCGGGGCGGCACAGTGGTTAGCACTGCTGCCTTACACCGCCAGGAACCCAGGTTCAATTCCTGGCTCGGGTCACTGTGTGGAGTTAGAATGTTTTCCCCGTGTCTGTCTGGGTTTCCTCCGGGTGCTCCAGTTTCCTCCCACAGTCCAAAGATGTGAGGTGGATTGGCCATGGTAAATTGACCCTAGTGTCAAGGGGATTAGCAGGATAAATGTGTGGGGCTATGGGAATATGACCTGAGTGGGATTGTGGTTGGTACAGAGTCAATGGGCTGAATGGCCTCCTTCTGTACTGTAGGGATTCTATGAGGGTAGATCTCCCCAATCTGTGCCATGGGAAAATTGTAGCCGATGTGCTAATTCATTGCTGATGTTCGACTAATTTGCCCCAATACGAGGGGTTCACGCTTCTGGATGTGGAGAAGGAAAGGCCTCAGGCCTGAGAGCAAATGGCTGCATTGACCCGTCAACACTCCATTTCCGTCCGATTCTGTGATTCAATTCTATGAGGAAGATGTAGATCATCAGTTCAGCAATGCTTTTACAACGTTCTCTCTTTGCCAAAGCCGAGAGGCATTGTGCGTGTAAAGATTTGTATTTTCAGTCTGTTCCCTTTTGGCTGAAGGCATTTCTTTCTTTCTCTCCCTCTCTGGGTAATCGTCTGCTGCCCTTTTCGCCGTTTTGCAATTTGAGGCTGCGTAGGGTTTCCAGATTGTCGGGGGCAAAGTTCGGCCATTAAGGCTGTTAAAGCTGGAGAGCCTGGAGTGTGTTTACTCAGGTATTATACCACCACAAAGAAAAGCAGATAAATCAGCGCTGCGGTATTGAGTGGGCTGTCATATTTAATGCCAGTGGAACACACATCTTTACATTGTAACATTTCCTCCACCTTACGAAATGCATCAAAGGATCTTTGATCAAAGAGCTGTTGTAATACAAAGGTGGCTTCAATAGCGTCAGAGAGAGGGAAAAAAAATCCACTCAGCTGGTATTCGGTTATTGAGGCACCAGTTCCCCCTATTTCAATTTCCCAAATTGGGGGGACAGCACTGTGGGTCAGCACTGCTGCCTCATATTGACCCCAGTTTGATTCCTGGCTTGGGTCACTGTCTAGTGCGGAGTCTGCATGTTCTCCCCGTGTCTGCGTGGGTTTCCTCCGGGTGCTCTGGTTTTCTCTCACAGTCCGAAAGGAGTGTTGGCTAGGGTGCATTGGCCATGCTAAATTCTCCCTCAGTGTACCCAAACAGTGTGCTGTCTAGTTCTAAGTTTATGTATTAGTGTCACAAGTAGGCTGACATTAACACTGCAATGAAATTATTGTGAAAATCCTTTAGTCGCCACACCCTGGCATCTGCTTGGGTACAGTAAGGAAGAATTTAGCATGGCTATTCAACCAAGCCCGCACATCTTTGGACTGTGGGAGGAAACCAGAGTACCCAGAGGAAACCCACACAGACACGGGGAGAACACACAGAGAGTGACCCAAGCCAGGAATCGAACCGAGTTTCCTGGCACTGTGAGGCAGCAGTGCTAACCACCATGCCACTGTGACTAGGGGATCTTCACAGTAACTTCATTGCAGCATTAATGTCAGCCTACTTGTGTCACTAGTAAGTAAAGTTCTGTTGTGAGTCTGGGCTGGCTGACTTTCCCAGCAGAGACAGTTCCTGTCACGCTCGTAACGCTGCATCATCAGAAGGGGAAGGGGGCTAAAGTATAAAGACACAGGTTGCTTAGACTTGGCTGATGTTCCTTTGAGTTTGGAGGTTCGAAGGCTAATCTGAGTGAAGTTTTTAAAGTGTAACATGGATTTGATTGGGGGGAGTGTTTGGCTATATCTTGATCGATTGCTAGTGAGACTGGAATATTGTACCCAATACTGGACGCCACACTTTAGGAAGGAGATCATAGTTCTGAGAATGGTGGGATGGCCATCAGCCCAGATTTTAGCCAACATGTCCGCTGATGGCTTTATGCCTGGTATATTGTGCCTTAGTACACTGAACTCAGTGAGGTACCCACAGGGGCCTGTGCTCCTTTCTGTACCTTTAACTGCCTCAAAGAGGCAGAAACCTAGAAACAGCTTGAATTATATCAAAGGCAACAACTCAACCAAGGGGGCAGCACAGTGGTTAGCACCGGTGCCTCACAGCGCCAGGGACCTGGGTTCGATTCCCGGCTTGGGTGACTGTCCATGTGGAGTTTGCACATTCTCCCCGTGTCTGGGTGGGTTTCCTCCGGGCGCTCCGGTTTCCTCTTACAGTTTGAAAGCCATGCTGGTTAGGTGTGCATTGGCCATGCTAAATTCTCCCTTAGTGTACCCGAATAGGAGTGGGTGACTAGGGGATTTTCACAGTAACTTCATTGCAGTGTTAATGTAAGCCTACTTGTGACACTAATAAATAAACTTCAGCTGGCCTTTGTACAGCATTAAAGACTGATAACAATTACATATAGGTATGTGATACTGTAACCAACACCGTATAGGAGATAGAAAATAAATAGATTTTCACATCTTTCTTCATCCACACAGCCAGCCCCTTCCCCAGCCCCTCAGTTGTCTCTTGAACTGTGACGGATCTCTGTGCATGGTGACACCATCCCCTGAGCATGGTGGTGATGTCCGGCTACCAGACACTGGCTAGACTGGAGCACGGTACTCATCATGATAGACGTCAGATCCCAGGGGAGATCGGAGAAGCTGGGTTTGTTCTCCTCAGAGCAGAGAAGGTTCAGGGGAGATTAGTTGGAGGTATTGAGAGAATTGTTCTGAGGGAGTAACTAAGGAGGAACTGTACCCCTGTGGAGGAAGGATCGACAACTAAATGACTCAGGTTTAAAATAGTGGGTGAAAGAGTCAAACATCGCGTGAGGAGAGAACTTTTCACACGGTGAGTTGTTGGAACATGTAGTCTGACAGCAGAAGCAGACTCAACAATAACTTTCACAGAGGGATCAATAAGGGCTTCATAAATCGTAGAATCCCTACAATGCAGAGGGAGGCTGTTCGGCCCATCAAGTCTACACCGATCACAATCCACCCAGGCCCTATTCCCATATCCCTACGTTAAAGGAACAAAATATGTAGGGTTTTAGACATTGAACAGGAAACACAAACTATTGACTAGTTCTTCTTTAAAATTGATGTTAAAATTCATTTTATGGGACGTGCTGCCTGGGCCCAGCACTTACTGACCCTTTCTAATCGCCCTCAGTTTCAGAGGGCATTTGAGACCACATTGCTGTGACTCTGGAGTCACGTGTAGGCCGGAGCAGTTAAGGGCAGCAGATTTCCTTCCCTAAGGGACAGTAGTGAACCCGGTGGGATTTTCCAACAATCGGACGGTGATTTCGTAATCATTAGTAGATTCTTAATTCCAGATTTTTACTGAATTCAAATGTCACCATTTGCCGTGGTGGGGATTTGAATTCATGTCCCCAGAGCATTATGCTGGGTCTCCAAAAAACCAGAACAGGCACAGCTGGCCTTTCAGAATAACCTTTCTGAGATGTTATGATGTTAAAGTAGATACAGAGGTGCTATTTCCAGCAATGGGGCATCCTGTCTGAGCAGACATAATCTTTAGGGTGGAGCTTTGTCGATCAGGAGTGAATTCGGGAGGCGTTTTGTCACACAAAGATAGTAGAGGTATGGAATTGTCTCTCCTGGGAGGGTATTTTTGTTAAGAATATTCATAGAATCATAGAAACCCTATGGTACAGAAGGAGGACATTTGGCCCATTGAGTCTGCGCTGACAATAATCCCACCTCAGCCCTATCCTCATACCCCCCCAATATTTACCCCGCTAATCCCTCTAACCTACGCATCCCCGGGAGACCAAGAGGCAATTTAGCCTGGCCAATGCACCTAACCTGCACATCGTTGGACTGTGGGAGGAAACCTGAGCACCCAGAGGAAACCCACGCCGTCACAGAGAGAATGTGCAAACCCCTTAGTCTTCTGGGAGAACATAAGAACATAAGAACATAAGAAATAGGAGCAGGAGTAGGCCACCTGGCCCTTCGAGCCTGCCCCGCCATTCAATAAGATCATGGCTGATCTGTCGCTGCTCAGTTCCACTTTCCCGCCCTCTCCCCATAACCCTTAATCCCCTCTCTTATCAAAAACCCATCAACCCGCTTCTTAAAAATATTTAGCGAGGCAGCCTCCACCACTTCAACGGGCAGAGAATTCCAGAGATTCACCACCCTTTGAGTGAAGAAGTTCCTCCTCAACTCCGTTCTAAACCGCCCTCCTTTTATCTTGAGGCTGTGCCCTCTAGTCCTACTGTCTTTTTTGAGCGGGAAGAGTCTTTCCACCTCTATCCTATCCATCCCATTCATCATCTTATACATCTCAATGAGATCTCCCCTCATTCTTCTAAACTCTAACGAGTACAAGCCCAGTTTATTCAGCCTCTCCTCATAGCTCAACCCCCTCAACTCCGGTATCAGCCTAGTAAACCTCCTCTGCACTCCCTCCAAGGCCAAAATATCTTTGCGCAGGTGCGGCGCCCAAAACTGCACACAGTACTCCAGCTGCGGCCTCACCAATGCCCTATACAGCTGCAGCAAGACCTCCCTACTTTTATATTCAATCCCCCTCGCTATGAAGGCCAGCATCCCATTCGCCTTCCTGACCACCTGCTGCACCTGCAAGCTGGGTTTTTGCGACTCATGCACAAGGACCCCGAGGTCCCTCTGCACCGTCGCCTGCTGCAGTTTTTCGCCCCGTAAGTAATAGTCCTTCCTACCATTCTTCCTACCAAAGTGGACCACCTCACACTTGCCAACATTAAATTCCATTTGCCATTTCCTGGCCCATTCGCCCAGCCTATTTAGATCCTTCTGCAGACTCTCCACACCCTCCGCACAATTTGCTGTTCCCCCTATCTTGGTGTCATCAGCAAATTTCGACACCCTACACTCGGTTCCCTCCTCCAGATCATCTATATAAATGGTAAAAAGCTGAGGGAGGAGTAGGTTAGAGGTAAATAGTAGGTTAGTGGGGTAAATACGTGGGGTTACAAGGATGGAGCATTGGTAGGATTGTTGTCAGTGCAGGCTCGATGGGCTGAATGGCCTCCTTCTGCACTGTAGGGATTCTATGGTATCTAATTGGCTGGATTGCGTGAGTTTCCTGTTAAGGATTGTGACTGAAATCCAATGCTATTGAAACACGTGGGACTGGATGTTGAGTGGGGCGTATAATGGGTACCTACATAAGAACTAAGAACAGGAGTAGGCCATCGGGCCCCTGCTCTGCCATTCAATAAGACCATGGCTGATCTTTTTGTGGACTCAGATCCACTTACCCGCCCACTCACCAAAACCCTTAATTCCTTTACTGTTCCTAAATGTATCTACACTTGCCTTAAAAACATTCAATGATGTAGCCTCAACTGTCACTGGGCAGGGAATTCCTGACACGGCAGTGCCCGATTCCCCTCACCTCCTACCCCTTGGCCAGAACAGGCTTTCCGTACAATGTATTGACGCTCTGTAGATTACAAAATGCAATAAGATTTTCTTTGAGGGAAACCTCATCTGCTGCATCCCCATTCTGAAGCTCCAGGTTGTAACTCCGGCCTTGGTGACCATCTGAACTTAATGATCCCTGTTTGGGTGGGCTTCAGAGACGGTTCCTTTCTCTTACCTCGCACTTGAGTAGCCCACTGCCCTTCACCTGGTCGGATCAAAGATGAGTGGGGGGGGGAGCAACGGTTCAGAATAGGCATTAGATTTTGGGACCTCACCCCCGCCAACAACGTTTTATTTTAGGGACCCTCACCCCAACAGCCCTCCCCGCCTTACCCTCCTGCCCCCAACCCCTTGCTTTGTAGAGCGTGACACAATTTTGGATCAGCCTGAGTGTGGCACTCCAGGGAACGCAAACAAGTAGCACACAGGAATGTTAATGCGAATGGGGAGGAGAGAGAGAGAGATGGGGAGGTGGCGGGTGGGGAGGGGAGGCGGGGGGGAAGGGAAATTCACTCTATTTTAAGAAAATTATACCTCGCATTAGAGAAAAAGGGACATCTCAAAGTTAGCAAGGGGGGTAGTTGTGCTCCATTGCAACTTATTTGTTCTGTCGTTTATCGATTAAACCGGGCATTAATCACCAACGGGCAAAGTCCACCGGCGGCCAAAGTTTCTGCCTTTTTTTCTTGTCCGAAGAACATCTCAAACCTGTGGACCTGGAAAACTCCGAACCGGTGTTGGATGTGACTGGCGAAGGGTGCCCCTTCATGCGGAACTCTCTCAGTGAAACATTCCATTTCACAAGCATTTTTAATGGCTTGGATTCTGTGCCTGCGCATTAATGAGGTTCCAACCATGGCCTAATCGGGAGGAAGCCAAGCAGATAATTGCTTCAATTTTTAATTCGGAGTTATGATAGGGAATCAAAGTCACACTGCAGTTGCTGAGTCTGTCCGGTTCCAGGCCATTGATCTCTGCAATTTTCCTTTGAATTTCTCGGTGGCCTCTCGGGGACCTCACTGGTTTTGGGGCCTGGGGCTGAGACTGGGAAGTATCAGAGTACGGAGTGCACCTGTTGCTGTAGGTTCTGGGAGAGTGGATCTGTCTGCCACCTCCATTTCTCTTCAGTGTGCAGATTCTGGGCGAAAGCAGACGATTTATTTCATTCCCGGTTTTCGTCCCTGTTATTTCTTTTAATCGCCCTGCCCTCGCTTCTCTCTGTCTCTCTCTCTTTTTTTAACTCAGTTGTTACTTTTCCCGAGATGGAGCCAGGATTTACAGCCTTGTGAGGCACAGAATTGGAGGAAGGGAGGGTGCAACGCCATTTAGAGTCCGGCAAACAAATCGATTTAAAGTTTATTTGAAAGTTTATTCAATAGTGACACAAGTAGGCTTACGGTAACGCCGCAATGGAGTTACTGTGAAAATCCCCCTAGTGTCCGACGCCTCTTCGGGTACACTGAGTGAGAATTTAGCATGGTCAATACACCCACCCAGCACGGCTTTTGGATCGTGGATGGAAACCGGAGCCCTCGCGGAAACCCACATAGACATGGGGAGAATGTGCAGACTCTGCACAGACAGTGACCCAAGCAGGGAATCGAACCCTGGTGCTGTGAGGCAGCAGTGCTAAGCATTGTGCCACCAGGCTGCCCAGTTTAATGGATTGGGGGTAGGTTAGTTTCGCAGTTTCCCCTCTGCCTTCTTCACCCTCTCCCTGCCCCTAGTGCTTTGCCCCGTGTAAATGTTCCCCAGCTCATGCAGGGATCTCTGGAGCATTGGTAGCAACCTTTCTGCATAAATAAACATACTTAAAAGTCAATTTGTCAGCTCCCTCCCCTAGTGGGCTTTTTTAAATTTTTTAAAATATATTATGGCTTTATCAGTTTAAGTTTATTTATTAGGTGTCACAAATAGGCTTACATTAACTATGTAATGAAGTTGCTGTGAAAATCCCCTGGTCAACACACTCTGGCGCTTGTTCGGGTACATGAGGGAGAATTTAGCATGGCCAATGCACCTAACCAGCGCGTCTTTTGGACTGTGGGAAGAAACCAGAGCACCCTGAGGAAGCCCACGCAGTCACGGGGAGAATGTGCAGACTCCGCACAGACAGTGACCTGAGCTGGGAATTAAACCCGGGTCCCTGGCACCGTGAGGCAGCTGTACTAACCACTGTGCCACCATGCCAAAGTGATCCAGCCTCACATGGCTGAAGACTTGGAAAACTCTGGGTTCAAATACCAGGTTTAACCTGGGCTTCCTGCCTCTTGTTGTAGTCCAGCAGCCCTTTGCTGCTTGCTACACACGTGGATGTTGCCAGGGAAGCTGGTGGTGTAGGGGTAATATCACTACGTTAATAATTCTAGTAGATCCAGTCCATTGCTCTGGAGAAGCAGGTTCAAATCCCACCATGGCAACTGGTAGGGATTTAAATTTGATTAATTTGAAAGAATATCTAGAATTTAAGACTAATCTCAATATCAGTTACAGTGCAACTATCATCAGTTGTCACAAAAAACCATTTGGTTCATTAGTATCTCTTTAGGGAAGGAAATCTGCCATCTTTACCTGGCCTGGCCTACGTGTGGCTCCCAATGTGGTTGAATCATAACTACTATCAAGGGCAATTAGGGATGGGCAACAAACGCCAATGGTGCCCACGTCCCATGAAGAAACTTGACCATGGATTGATGTACTTGGATAGCATGGGAGCCAATGGCTTTCAGGAATGGAGAAGCAGAGGGCAGCATGGTGGCACTGTAGTTAGCACTGCTGCTCCACAGCGCCAGGGACTGTCATTTGATTCCCCCCTTGGGTCACTGTCCGTGTGGAGCCTGCATGTTGTCCCTGCGTGTGCATGAGTTTCCTCCGGGTGCTCCGGTTTCCTCCCACAGTCCAAAGATGTGAGGGTTAAGTGGATTGGCTGAGCTAAATTGCCCCTTAGCGTCAGGGGGATTAGCAGGGTATATATGTGGGGTGACGGGGGTAGGCTCTGGATGGGATTGTTGGCGCAGGTTTGATGGGCTGAATGGTTTCCTGTTGGGATTCTATGATTCTATGCAGAATTCCTTGGGCCCAAACACCAGAGAAGGAAAATTAACAAAAAGAATGTCAAATTTCAGTCCGATTCATTACAATCATTGTTCAAATGCACCTTGAGCACTGCAACATTACAGGATCTAGTGATTGCAATTGGATTTTTGAATCTGAAAGGTGCAGTTTGATGAAGGATAAATTAGGTGGGAAAATGTAGCAGAGTTACCACCATTCACGTGAGGCTAGGGTGCCTTTCTCTTGCAATCAGATCAGGTCAATTGTTTCTTTGTGGAATGAAAGAGATAGCTTTGATTCCACAACCAAGTCACTGTCTGCACATTCTCCTCATATCTGCGTGGGTTTCCTCCGGATGCTCTGGTTTCCAAAGATGTGCGGGTTAGGTTGATTGGCCATGCTAAAATTGCCCCTTAGTGTCCCGACATGTGTAAGTTAGAGGGAATAGCGGGTAAATATGTAGGGATATGGGGTAGGGCCTGGGTACCCATCGGTACAGACCTGATGGGTCAGATGGCCTCTTTCTGCACTGTAGGATTTCTATCATTCTTTCTATATCAGTAAAAGCGGAGCTTGCAAAAGAGAAGTAAAAAATTTGGCTGAAGGATCTGAGATCCACAATGTAGCAAACCAACAACCTGAGAAGGATAAAGGTGAAGCAAGCTGCAGGGCAGTGATTTGGTTACTCCGAATTTGAGATTGGAGAACCGTGAGAGTTATGGGAGGAGGGAATGTTTGAGGAATTGTGTTATTCTGAAAGACTAGGGTGTTGGATTTGCTGGACTTACTGTCGTGGTGAACATTGACTGCACTGTCCTTTCAGGAGGAGTTTTAACTTGGTGGCAATCGGGTGGATGGTATCTGTGCACAACCTTTGAGACAGATTACAATTGCCCACATTGGGCAGGGGTGTCAAATCAGTCTGCCACCTGGAATACCCACCCAGTGAACAAGGCTAAAGTTGCTCTTTGAAACCAAACTAACTTTGGGCAAGAATTTAGAGTTTTTGGGTCAGAACCTAAATGAGAGTGTCAACCCTACACTGTTATGTCTTGATTGGCCAATTAGTGGCCAGAGGGCATGCTCGCTCACCAATGGTCCGTGAGCTGGGAGGGCAATAGGAGGCCATCTACCTTGGCAAGTGCTCTTACGGGTAAGAGAGAGAGAAGGGCTAGAAAGTCAACGAGAGAGATGGTGCCGCCATCTTGAGATGCCCCCTTTGTACTTTTAAAAAAATGTGAACTGAAATCTAGCTGCCAGGGAAACCCCTCCACAGAACAGGTAGTAGGTGAGAGGCCAACTGTCCTGCCAGAGGGTCCCATCCGAGGTCTTCGACTAATCTTTAATAACCTTTGGATTGGGTTCGATTCCCGACTGGGGTCACTATCTGTGTGGAGTCTGCACATTCTCCCCGTGTCTGCATGGGTTTCCTCCGGGTGCTCCGGTTTCCTCCCACAGTCCCAAAGACATGCTGGTTGGGTGCATTGGCCATGCTACCAGAACAGGTGTGGGATTGTGGTGACTAGGGGATTGTCACAGTAACTTCATTGCAGTGTTAATGTAAGCCTTACTTGTGACTAATCAATAAACTTTACTTTTAACTTCTAACTTCTAAATCATCTTAAATAGTTGCCGCTTGTGGGTGGATGGATATGCCACTACCACACAGACAATCCCCTACCCCCGGCCCCCGATCTGACCCTCCCAAAAGCGACTCCCTGGCTGGATGGTAGTTTGTGAAGAGGGAGCACTTGTGTCCTTTACTCAACTGCTCCTGAGAGGTTCAACCACCCCACGTATTTACCCTACTAGCCTCCCTGACACTAAGGGGGCAATTTAGCAAGGTCTACCATGATGGACACGATGGGAAACTGCTGCCGTCCTCTCCCTCACCTCGGGTCGAAAACGCTGCCCCATGTCTGGCAGAGTGCTTCATTATCGAGCGTACACCCAGCACTCACTCAGCCACACCTGTACAGCACAAGATGCTCCCCAAAACCAGAGGTAATTGGTTGACGGTGAGATTTAACTGGTCCCTGAATGGGAACCATTTTGTTTTCACCACAGCTCTGAGTGCCAACTCTTTTCTCCACTCCACCCGGGCTGCCCTGTTCAGTTAGTGCCAACGGGTTTGGGAAATTGATTAATTACTGCACTGTGAAATTGTGATAACTAATGCAGGTCTCGTTCATTCCTGTCTACATGACTGTACTTTATGAGTAACGAAAGGACCTCATGGCTTTGGGGAATCTCATCGTAAGAAACTCTGGCAAAGGAGCTTTTTTCAAAAAAAGCAAGCCTGTCCTGGGGATGTACTCGACACTGGCAGGATTTATTTCCCCTTCCCATTTGCCTCAGGACATTAAGAATCAACCACATTGGAGTGGAATTGGAGGCATATGTAGGCCAAACTAATTTGGGATTGTAGGCACCCTTCTCTGAAGTGTTAGGACTTTTCATTGCAGCCTCCCGGGGTGGCAGAGTGGCACAGAGGTTAGTCCTGCTGCCTCACAGCGTCAGGGACCTGGGTTCAACTCCGGCCTCGGGTGACTGTGTGAAGTTTGCACATTCTCCCCGTGTCTGCATGGGTTTTCTCCAGGTATTCCACTCTCTCCCCACAGTCCAAAGATGGGCGGGTGATTGGCCATGCTAAATTGCCCCTTAGTATCAGGGAGATTAGCAGGGTAAATATGTGGGGTGTTTGAGCCTCTCAGGTGCAGTTCAGTCAGGGACATGAGCATTCCTTCTTCATAAACTACCTTTATTTCTTTGATTCAACTCCACGCACAATTCTCCACCAACACCCCAGCGCCACTTGTAGCTCCGTTACATATCAGTGACTGTTATTGAACAACTGACAGCAAATTAGGTGTTAACTGGAAAATTTGTTAACCCATTTCTGACACAGGGTAACGGAGATAAGGCCTGGGTGGGATTATTGTTAGCAAAAGGCTTGATGGGCCAAATGGCCTCCTTCTGAATTTAGGGATTTGATGATTCTATATATCTAATCCTAGTTAGCCCCTTCCATACTCCACTCTCAATAAACTTGACCTAATGGAAAGCTCTATTGCCCACACCTCCATCTGACCTGGTCCCCTCGCCCTTTACCTTTGACCTCCCTGACCTGCATTGGCACCTGGTTCCACAATGATCATTCTCATTCTTGTGTCTGAGTGTTGATATGGCCTTATCTGGATTTTACATGCTGTTAGCACCTTTCCCACCCCTGTGCTCTCCCCTGTAGTATGAGGGGGCAGAGTTAACTTGACAGCCCGCCTGCCGTATTTAAATGCATAATTAAGAGACAATTAGGCTCATTATCAAGTGACCCTGATAATGTACTGCCCAAACCATTAAACCATTGATCTCTGTAGCCTGGCTGGAGTAGGAAACCCAATTTACATGCCTAAAGGGTGGGAAGGGAAGGGCCTCCTTTAATCATAGAATCTCTACAGTGCAGAAGGAAGCCATTCAGCCCATCAAGTCTGCACCAACACAATCCCACCTAGGCCCTATCACCATAACCCCATTCACTTCCCCTAGCTAGTCCTCTCGACACTAAGGGACAATTCAGCATGGCCAATCCACCTAACAATCCACCAATCCACCTTTGCTTCACCTCTTGACCTTTTGGCTGAGATCAGGCATCAGACCAAGCCTGAGATGGAGGTGTAATGCCTCATCTTGTCAGCTTGGATCTCGTTTCTCCCTTTTCTGGAGACCACGAATTGGATTGAATCGGATTTTGAATTTGGTTCATGGAGCAAGCAAGGAATGGATTTGGGTTTACGCGGTCCACTCTGAGCATCAGCTTTGTAACTTCAAGGATGGAATTTAAAACAAAAAAAGGAGGTTACCCTTTGCTGATCACAGAGCCCCCTCTCCCCGGCCCTGAGGTTGAACCCCCTCTTCCTTCCTACCCACTCCTTCTCTTAAACCCACCACTCCTGCCCCCTCCCTAGCTTAGCCAAAACTTCACGGCCCAAGACATCGGACTTACCTGCTCCGCAGATCCATGTGTAAACAGCCCACCTGGCTGAAAGAGGTGTGCGTTTGTTTAAATATGTATATAAGGGTTTTTGGGACCCCACTTGCAACTTCTAAGGAACAAACAGGAGGAGCGGTCAGACTCCACTCATTTGGACCAGTTGTTGAGCCAAAAGCGACTGTTGGCGAGTGATCAGTGGGAAAATGTCTTCTTTATTTTCAGAATGCCAGGAGACTCCCCCATCCCCCCAAAAAAAACTCCCAGTCGCTGGCTATTGACTGGGTCTCCCTGGTAGACCCCCCACTTTGGAATTAGTGTGGGAGCAGACCAGCAAATATTGCCCATTCCTAGTTGCCTGAGGGTAGTTGAGCCTCAACCACATTGCTGTGGGCTTAGAGTCACACGTAGGCCAGACCAAGTAGGAATGGCAGATTTCCTTCCCTAAAGGACATTAGTGAACCAGATGGGATTTTCCAACATTGGTTTCCATGGTCATCAATAGATTCATAATTCCAGCTTTTTTTTATTGAATTCAAATTCCACCATCTGCCCTGGCAGGATTTGAACCTGGGTCCCCAGAGCATTAGCTGAGTCTCTGGATTAATAGGCTAGTGATAATAGCACTAGGCCATTGCCTCCCTCAATTAGTGGCTCAGAGTTCATATCCCACCTTGAAATATTGAGAAGTACTTTATGACTGGCACCAATTAAGATGACAATGAAAGGATTTGAACTGTTATAAGAACAGAACTTTTTAAAATTGTTTTCCACCAAAGGGAACCAGGCCTGGTTTACAGTGGACCCCAGTAGTTGACTCTGAACACACAGATAAAATATTGGTTTATAATGCACCCAGGGTTCGATTCCCGGCTTGGGTCACTGTCTGTGTGGAGACTGCACATTCTCCCCGTGTCTGTGTGGGTTTCCTCCAGGTGCTCCTCCCACACTTCAAAGATGCGTGGGTTAGGTTTATTGGCCATGCTAAATTGCCCTTCAGTGTCCCAGGATGCGTAGGTTAGAGGGATTAGCGGCGTAACTATGTGGGATTATGGAACTAGGGCCTGGGTGGGGTTGTTGTTGGTGCAGATGCGATGGGCTGAATGGCCTCCTTCTGTACTGTAGGGATTTTATGATTCTAAATTCTCCCTTAGTGTGCCCGAACAGGCGTTGGAGTGTGGCGACTAGGGGATTTTCACAGTAACTTCATTGTAATGTTAATGCAAGCCTACTTGTGACACTAATAAACTTAAGCTTAATACGTAGCCACGTAAATTGTAAGGGAGGAGGCGATAGAATGATTTAAAATACAAGCTTGTTGATTCTCTCCAACTCTTCTTAAAAGTTGCTGGCGCCTGCTCAAGGCCTTGAGCCTTCACCAGGCCTCAATTTAAAACAAAAGCAAACCTCAGTTACGTGGGAAGATTGAACCCAAGCAAGGTCAGAACGAGCAGTCGCGGTTTGACATAGGTGGAACTCTCTGTGGCGTACCGATCCAACAATACCTGCATTTTGTTTCCCCCGGGTTTCAAGGCCGCATTCTCTCCCAAAGCGCTATCAAAAGATAAAACAGCCAATCAAACCCATTGCCGGGCTCCAACCTCTCATTGCTTTAGAAAGACAACACATCGACTAAGCGAGCGCGCCATGGCTAGTTAAAAGAGAAAGCATTGTTCCGACTCAATCGTTAGCAAATATGAAACATTTCCTGGAATAGAGGCGCTTGTCATTTCCTGCGCTGCGGGACAGAACAAGAAAGTACCACATATTTCTGTGCCTGAATAGCTGGTGACAGAAAATGATGTAATGTAGGCTAAACAACATTAATGGCCTGATTAATTCAATTTGACCTTCCCACTTTTCCCTGGGATTGGAATGCGCTCTCTCTCTGCAGCACCGTTTACATGTTATCGCCCTCTGGTGGCTGGGAGCCCGGGGTGGGCGCGGCTATTTTGGGCTGCTTGCTTGTGTTGTCCGCTTTCCCAGTTAAGTTTAAAGTTTATTCATCAGTGTCACAAGTAGGCTTACATTAACGCTGCGGTGAAGTTACCGCGAAGATCTCCTGGAAGCCACAAACCGGCGCCTGTTCGGGTACACTGAGGGAGAGTTTAGCACGGCCAATGCACCGAACTGGCGCATCTTTCGGACGGTGGGAGGATGAGTAGCACAGTGGTTAGCACTGCTGCCTCACAGCGCCGGGGACCCGGGTTCGATTCCTGGCTTGGGTCACTGTCTGTGCAGAGTCTGCACATTCTCCCCATGTCTGCGTGGGTTTCTGGGTTTTTGTCTCAACGCTGCAAATATTGTGAACTGGTTTACCTGCCAGCCTGAAGAGGGGGAAATATAGCCTACTGGCATAGGGCAGCCGGGTTTCACATAGATGAACATTGAGGTAGTGGGCGGATCAACTCTCTGTGAGGTATTCACTGCTGACCAGTGAAGGGTGCAGGTGGTGGCTGGAATCAGAACATTTTCAGTCACTTGCATATTAATTCATTGCATTTTAGAGACTTCAATGAGTCACAACTTCAGTTAGAGGCGACTGCTGCCTCCCAGGGTTACTGAGACAAATTTATGAGTTGCCAAATGACCTGCATATGACTTTGATCCCACACACATTGCAGGGCTAAAATACTCAGACTTCAGGACCCCACTTACACTATGCAAAAAAAAACATATAAAGGAAAACAGTCATTTCTTCCAAGTTACAGACAGATCTCCCCATTCATCATAAGTTCATAAGATATAGGAGCAGAATTAGGCCATTCGGCCCATCGAGTCTTCTCGCCATTTGATCATGGCTGATATGCACCTCATCCCCATTTTCCTGCCTTCTTCCCATGACCCTTCAACCCATTACCAATTAGAAATCTGTCTAACTCCTCCTTAAACTTATTCACTCTCCCAGCATCCTCCGCACTTTGGGGTAGCGAATTCCACAGATCCACATCCCTTCGGGGGAAGTAGTTTCTCCTCAACTCTGTTTTAAATTTGCTCCCCCTTATCCTAAGACTATGTGACCTCTTGTCCTAGAATATCCCACAAGAGAAAGTATCCGCTCCATGTCTACTTTATCCATATCATTTATCATCTTGTAAACCTCAATTTGATCTCCCCTCATTCTTTTAAATTCCAGACAGCATAGACCTAAACTGTTCAATCACAGAATCCCTGTAGTGCAGAAGGAGGCCATTTGGCCCATTGAGCCTGCACCGACAACAATCCCACTCAGGCCCTATTCCCATAACCTCATGTATTTACCCTGCTAATCCTCCTGACACTATGTATCAATTTAGAATGACCAACTAACCTAACCTTTGGACTGAGAAAGGAAACTGGAGCACCTGGAGGAAACCTACGCAGACATGGGGAGGACATGCAAACAGAGAAATTTCCCCAATCAATTAAATAAATACCCACTAATTGTCCTCAGGCTGTGCCTGGGAGCACCCAGCTATGTTGTATCCACTTGGGCAGGTTGTTGTAACTATGACACTCGGTGTGCCATAAAGTAATCACATGGCTGGGTTAAAGCTGCCATTGTACCAATCCCTTCATAGCAATGCTGCTGTCATTTTGACAAGGCTGGGGCTTTGTAGTAATACTGTCCCCTCACATCACCCAGTCAAACAGCACCAGTGTTCCTTTGACAGGTTATCTCTGCTGGTCAACTTAAGAGCTTCCGTATCAAACTATAGGATTTTCCACATCGGTAATACTGACCTGTTTAGCGATTGCACACTCCCTCACTGGAGGCCCCAGATATCCATGGCTGGTCTTACCCCATGTCCATCATAACCTCAGCAAGAGTATTGTACAATGACCAATACATAATGTTCCAGTTCTTGTCCTTGTACTAAACCTGTTTCAAGTTGATGCAGGGCGGGGGTGGTTTTACAGACCACGACTATGCCTACTGGAGAGGACAGGGTTCAGTGGGGAGCTCCCAGAGCCTGGGGGTCTCTCATTAGGAATTGACAGACATACAATTTAAAGTTTATTTATTAGTCACATTAGGCTTACATTAACACGGCAATGAAGTTACTGTGAAAATCCCCGAGTTGCCACACCCCAACACCTGTTTGGGTACACTGAGGGAGAATTTAGCACGGCCAATGCTCCTAACCAGCGCGTCTTTCAGACTGTGGGAGGAAGCCGGAGGTAACCCACACAAACATGGGGAGAATGTCCAGACAGACAGTGACCCAAGCTGGAAATCAAACCCGGGACCCTGGTGCTGTGAGGAGGCAGTGCTAACCCTTGTGTTTCCCCCCTCCTCCCCCCCTGAGGTTAAATGTACAGGAATAGGTAACACCCTAATAATACTTCTTTCTGAGTTCTCTGTCCGGGGTGGTGTGGGGTGTTGTTGTTGATTATACACCCCAAACCATGCAAAAGTGACTGATTTTTTTTTAGTACAGGTGGATTGGAGAGGCAGGTCCCAAATCTCCCTCAGCCAGAATGGGGATTGAACTCTATGGTTTTGGCACTAGTCTAATCCACATGCTCAGCATCTCTTAACTGACACCTACCAATCCTCCTCCTCCCCCTCACCCCCCCAATACCCTCCTCCTCCCTCCCACCCTAATACTGACGAGTATATCAGCAAGAACAGATGCCCTTTGTTTGGGCATTCAAGTACAGCCACTCTGGGTGCAGACTGATGTGAAGTATTGCAGCATAACTCTCATTCATTCTGACGCGCATTGAACTCGAACAGTGGGCGATCCTCTCTAGGAAGGTTTCTGCATCATTTTACATGTAAATTTGCACCAGGGAGTTATGATCACAGTTTGGTGGGAAGCTACGTTTCAGCAATTCCCGGACCTGTTGTAAATGTTGGATTGACTGTGTTAGGAAAGTGTGAATTGTTTTTCAAATTCTTAACGTGCGTTATATATAAACGGGGAAGGTTGATCTCCAGAACTAACACTCAGCCACCCAAAGAGAAGTACAAGGACCTCGCTTCATAATCTGTTAAAGAGTGTGTGAGAAGCAGTTACATCTGCGCTTCAGCAACCTTTAAAGGTTAAATCAAAATAACCACCTGAGACACTCTCTGTAAAAGCAACAAGTGACAGTTTATTCTTCTAACTAACAGCAAACAGGTTAACTAAGCTAGATTAACCAACTGCTCCGGTGTCGAGGGATCTGGGTTGTCCTTGTTCATGAGTCACAGAAAACTAGCGTGCAGGTACAGCAGATAATAAAGAAAGCAAAAGGAATGTGGGCATTTGTAGCTAAAGGAATAGAATATAAAGGTTTTGCTGCAACTATACAAGGCATTGGTGAGGTCGCACCTGGAGTATTGTATACAGTTTTGGTCCCCGTATTTGAGGCAAGATGTAGTGGCATTGGAGGCAGTTTAGAGGAGATTGACCAGATTGATTCCAGAGCTGAGGGGCTTGTCCTATGAAGAGAGATTGAACAGTTTAGGCCTATACTCTCCGGAATTTAGAAGAAGGGAGATCAAATTGAGGTTTACAAGATGATAAAAGGTATGGATAAAGTAGATGTGGAGCGCACGCTTCCTCTTGTGGGGCATTCTCAGACGAGAGGTCCTAGTCTTAGGATAAGGGGTAGTGAATTTAAAACGGAGTTGAGGAGAAACTACTTCTCTCAAAAGGTTGAGAATCTGTGGAATTCGCTATCCCAAAGTGCAGTGGATGCTGGGATAGTGAGCAAATTTAAGAAGGAGTTAGACTGATTTTTAATTGGTAATAGGTTGAAGGGTTACGGGGAGAAGGCAGGAAAATGGGGATGAGGAGCATATCAGCCATGATCAAATGTCAGAGCAGACTTGATGGGCTGAATGGCTTAATTCTGCTCCTGTATCTTATGAACTTAACAAAACAAATAAACACTATTCTAATGGAATGCTGTTTAGATAAATACAATTCCCACTTATTAACAAAAAAAAGGATTTTTAGTCATTCTCAAAATACAACCAGGTTTATCTTCCGGAATCTTCTGTCTTCTGTGCGGATTATTTTCTGTCTTCACCATTGAGATGAGGCTTTCTTTTAAGACATAAATGTGCTGAGACAGAGGCAATTGCTGGCAGAGGCAGTTGCTGGCTGGCTTTCTGGGACTGCTTCTTATACACCTGATAATATACCAAAATCCCCACAATAGGATTGGTTTACAGGTTACCAAAACATCAAATTCAAATCTGATAGGTTGCTGTTATTCAAATGCATATTTTAAATTTATTGGTTAAAATTCAACAAACAAATTCTGAATCAGATGCCTGAAGCCTGTTACCAAGGCAATCCTGCTGTTTGGTCCATCGATACAATGTTTTACTCTATGTACTGCACGCACCTCAATGCAGAAATAAACCTCTCTTTTTTAACCAAACCATGAAATGTTACAACTCTTCGCATTTTACAATTTTTAAATAATTTTAATAACACTAACTTCACAACACATAGGATGTGAGCATTGCAGGCTGGGCCAGCATTTATTATCCATCTTTAATTGCCTCACTGAGTGGCTTTGTCATTTAGGAGTCTACCATATTGGGTCACACCTCAGCCAGACCAGGTAAAGTAAGAAGTCTTACAATACCAGGCTAAAGTCCAACAGGTTTATTTGGAATCAAGAGCTTTCGGAGCACTTCTCCTTCATCTGGTGGAGACTTAATTTCCTGGTGTTCAAAAATTTAGCTATCTTTGCCTTAAAAACATTCAACTCTTTGGCATGTCTAGACATGTACATCGGCTGGATTGGTTAAAACAACTTTAATTCAGACCCAGAGGTAATTATTTGAGGCCAGACCAACATTTCCCCAGCCACAAATAGTGAATCATATAGAACATAGAACATAGAACATTACAGCGCAGAACAGGCCCTTCGGCCCACGATGTTGCGCCGACCAGTTACAAAACAATGACCCACTAACCTAAACCAATCCCTTTTCGTCCATAAACCTATCCACGGATCTCTTAAACGCCCCCAAACTAGGCGCATTTACAACTGCAGCAGGCAGGGCATTCCAATCCCTCACCACCCTCTGGGTAAAGAACCTACCCCTGACATCTGTCCTATAACTACCCCCCCCTTAATTTAAAGCCATGCCCCCTCGTGCTAGATTTCTCCATCAGAGGAAAAAGGCTATCACTATCCACCCTATCTAAACCTCTAATCATCTTATATGTTTCAATAAGATCCCCTCTTAGCCGCCTTCTTTCCAGCGAAAACAACCCCAAATCCCTCAGCCTCTCCTTATAGGACCTCCCCTCCATACCAGGCAACATCCTGGTAAACCTCCTCTGCACCCTCTCCAAAGCCTCCACATCTGTCCTGTAATGTGGGGACCAGAACTGCACACAGTACTCCAAGTGCGGCCGCACCAGAGTTGTGTACAGTTGCAACATAACGCTGCGACTCCTAAATTCAATCCCCCTACCAATAAACGCCAAGACACCGTATGCCTTCTTAACAACCTTATCTACTTGATTCCCAACTTTCAGGGATCTATGTACACATACACCTAGATCCCTCTGCTCATCCACACTATTCAAAGTCCTCCCGTTAGCCCTATACTCGACACATCTGTTATTCCTACCAAAGTGAATTACCTCACACTTCTCCGCATTAAACTCCATCCGCCACCTCTCGGCCCAGCTCTGCAACCTGTCTAAGTCTTCCTGCAAACTATGACACCCTTCCTCACTATCTACCACACCTCCGACTTTGGTGACATCAGCAAATTTACTAATCCACCCAACTATACCCTCATCCAGATCATTAATAAATATGTCATTGGGTTTTCAAAATCAGGGCCAAAATTTGTAAAACGTAGGAAAGAAATCAACCTAATTTGCATCCTTTTCTACACAACATTCTACACCCTCTTAGGGCAGCACAGTGGCACAGTGGTTAGCACTGCTGCCTCACAGCACCAGGGACCTGGTTTCGATTCCCTACTTGGGTCATTGTCTGTGTGGAGTTTGCACATTCTCCCCCTGTCTGCGTTGGTTTCCTCTGGGTGCTCCAGTTTCCTCCCACCCTCCAAAGATATGCTGGTTAGTTGGATTGGCTATGCTAAATTGCCCCTTAGTGACAAGGGGACCAGCTAGGGTAAATGAATGGGGTTGTGGGGATAGGGTCTAGGTGGGATTGTGGCTGGTGCAGACCTGATGAGCCAAATGGACCCCTTCTGCACTGTAGGATTTCATGACTCTCTTTTCCTTCTCTATGAACGGTATGCTTTGTCTGTATAGCGTGCAAGAAAGAATACTTTTCACCCTATACTGATACATGTGACAATAATAAATCAAATCAAATCTCTCTCCAGCGAAAGTGAGGGATTCTAAAAAGATTCTGCTGTATAACATGGGAAGTTCTATTCAAGACTGATCTCCAAACTTGAGTAATGTTATGGTATTGCACCCCTTTTGGTTAACCCTTTCTCTGCTGCTCTTGTCCGCAACCACTTAGAACAGATTGCAACGTAGAGGATCAAAAGCATCATTTCAAGTACTAAGTTTAATTGGTCATCCACACCTAATTTCCAACAGGAACCACTGAATAATGGTCAGAGCTGGGAACCCTGATCGACATTCCCTGCGTTATCCCAGAACACTAAAGGCAAAATTCTAAGGCTGACATTAGAGGGAGTGCAAAATGATGCCTGGACTCCATGCATTTTGGGGCGATATTGCACAAACTAAAGGTTATGTTCCCTGGGATTTAGAAGTTTGAAGGACAATTTACTGAAAGTTTAATCAAAGATTGTCGAGAGCTTCAAATTTCTAGATCACCAACAACCTGTTCTGGTCCCTCCACACTGATGCTATAGTTAAGAAAGCCCACCAACTTTCTCAGGAGGCTAAGGAAATTTGGCATGTTGGCTACGACTCTCACCAACATTTACAAATGCACAATAGAAAGAATCCTTTCCAGTTGTATCACAGCTTGGTATGGCTCCTGCTCTACCCAAGACCACAAGAAAGTACAAAGAGTTGTGAACAAAGCCCAGTCCTTCATGCAAACCAGCCTCCCATCCATTGACTCCTTCTATACTTTCTGCCTCAGAAAAGCAGCCAGCATAACCAAAGACATCCCGTATCCCAGGAATACTCTCTTCTATGTTTGAGCCTCTTGGTTGTAGTTCAGTAGAGGAGACACAGGTTCAGCTTCTTCGTAAACTACCTTTATTTCTTGATCCAACTCTACACATAATTCTCCACCAACCACCCAGCATTACCTGTGGCCCCTTTATATATTAGTAACTTCTAGTGAATAATTCACATCAGATTAGGACTTAATTGGAAGGCCTGTTAACCCATTTCTAACATCCTACCTTCTCCTGTTAACAGAGATACAAAAGTCTGAGGTCACATACCAACCAATTCAAGAACAGCTTCTTCCCTGCTGCTGTCAGACTTTTTGAAAGGACCTATCTTATATTAACTTATCCTTCTCTACACCCTAGCTTTGACGGTAACACTACATTCTGCACACTCTCCTTTCCTCCTCCCCTTTGTACTCTATGAACAGCATGCTTTGTCTGTATAATGCGCAATAAATAAAGCAAGAAACAATACTTTCACTGTATGTTGATCCCTGTGACAATAATAAATCAAATCAAAATCAAGTTTTCAAGACACTAAGGGGAACTGATTGGGAAGTTGGTTCCATTGGTTGGGGAGTCCTGGGGGTCATGGTCCAAAAATTAAAGTGAGATCATTCAAGAGTGAAATTATTAAACTTCTTCAGGCAAAGGCCGGTGAAAATTTGGAATTTGTTCGCAAGTGGCAACTGATGCTAATCGATTATAAAAGTAAGAGTCAACTAAAGGCATCAAAGGATATGCAGCAAGGCTGGGCATGTGGAGTTGGCCACAGGTTAGTCACAGAATGGCGAGTGCAACAGGTTCAGGGGGCTATTCCTGTTCCCAGGTTCCCCTCAATACAGATTCAGCTCAAATAAAAACAGAAAATGCTGCAAGCATTCAGCAGATTAGGCAGCGTCTATGGAGAGAGAAACAGAGTTAACATTTCAGTTCTGCTTCAAATGAAAGATCAGTGACCGGAAACATTGACTCTGTTTCTGCCCCCCACCATCTCCTCTGCACCCCCTCCAGTGCCTGTACATCCTTTTTTTCACTTTAGGAGTGAGTTAAGATCAAACTGGGCTGGCAGTGGTTAGCGCTGCTGCTTCACAGTGCCAGGGACCCGGGCTCAATTCTGATCTCGGGTGACTACCTGTGTGGCGTTTGCACGTTCTCCCTATGTCTGCGTGGGTTTCCTCCGAGTGCTCCTGTTTCCTCCCACACTCCAAAGATGTGCAGGTCAGTTGGATTGGCCATGCTAAATTGCCCCTTCGTGTCAGGGGATTAGCAGGATAAATAGGTGGAAAGGGCCTGGATGGGATTGTTGTCAGTACCGGCTTGATGGGCCGAATGGCCTCCTTCTGCACTGTAGGGATGTCAATGAAATTAGGCCCATTTGGCTATATTAAAGGAAAAAAACAACTTCCTCACTAGCTCTTATTATGATTTCAGGTAGCTCCAAAACACTTGACAGCCAATGAAATACTTCTTTATTCATTCGTGGGACATGGATGTTGCTGGCTAGCCAGCATTTATTGCCCATCCCTAATCGTCCTTGACTTTGTGACAATTGATACACTGAGTGGTTTGCCAGGCCATTTTAGAGAGCAGTTGAGAGTCACCATGTTGCTGTGGTTCTGGAGTCACAAGTAGGCCTGACTGGGTAAGGATGGCAGATTTCCTTCCCTAAAGGGCATTAGTGAACCAAATGATATTTTCTGACAATCAACAATGGCTTTACCATCATCAGTAGATTCTTAATCCCAGATATTTTTACTGAACTCAAATTTCACCATTTACTGTGTTGGGATTTGAACCTGGGTCCCAGAACATTAGCTGAGTTTCTGGATGAATAGTCTAGAGATAATACCCCTAGGCCATCGCCTCCCCCATGAAATACTTGTTGAAGTGTTGTTACTGTTGCAGTGTAGCAAATGTGACAGCCAATTGGCAGAGAGCAGATTCCCACAAGTCATGTGGTAGTGACCAGCTGATATGCTTCAGTGATACAAGCGCGGTACTCTATAAATGCCAGTTGTTGTTGTCTGTAAAGTAAAGCTTATTTATTAGTCACAACTAGGTTTACATCAACACTGCAATGAGGTGACTGTGAAAATCCCCTAGTTGCCACACTCTGGTGCCTGTTCGGGTACACTGAGGGAGAATTTAGCATGGCCAATGCACCTAACCAGCATGTCCTTGGAGTGTGGGAGGAAACCCACACAGACACGGGGAGAACATACAAACTTCACACACAGAGTGACCTAAGCCAGGAATCAAACCCGGGTCCCTGGCGCTGTGAGGCAGCAGTACTAACCCACTGTGCCACCAAGCTGCCCCAGGACTTGATGGTACAGGGGAGGAGGGAGTGGGGGGGGGGTTGGTTTTATGTTTCCGAGCAAGAATGTAACCTGGATCCCAGGTTGCAAACGGCAGCAGCTGACAAGAGGGAGAGAGTGTTTCAGTTGAAGGGAAATACTTTCTCTTTTACAGTGTTAGCCTTCCTTGCAAGCTGCTCCCTGCCCCGACTGCGCTCAGAGGAGCGCGACAAAGAAATGCGTGGAGCATGTATGTTTAAGTAAGCACCGAGGGATCTGGGACACATCAGCCGGCTGGCTGAATGTTTGCCAGCCTCACACCCCGAGACTTTGCAGACTCCGTTCGTGTGAGGTTCTTTTTCCATCCACAGTTTCCCTTGAGCGAACTTAGGGATCAAACGCAGGTCATATTTGATAAGGGTGTTGGCTAATATGACGTCACCTGAGTCACATTTCACAGTCAGATGGTCAGGCTTGCTGAGGAGAGCAGCTGGAATGCAGCTTGTGAAACTGTTCTCTTGAGTTAGCCCCGGTCAGTAGTAAGGTCACAGTTACAGAGTCCGAGAGGCATTTCTGTAAATAGCTCATCAAAGATTTGGGTAGCTTGCCCCAGAAGTGCACCCGGTAACATTATTATATAGATGTCGCTGGTGTTGGTGGTCACTATTCTTTGATTGATTTGATTTATTATTGTCACATGTATTGGTATACAGTGAGAAGTATTGTTTCTTGCGCACTATACAGACAAAGCATACCATTCATAGAGAAGGAAATGAGAGAGTGCAGAATGTAGTGTTATAGTCAGAGCTAGGGTGTAGAGAAAGATCAACTTAATGCAAGGTAGGCCCATTCAGAAGTCAGACAGCAGCAGGGAAGAAGCTGTTCTTGAGTCGGTTGGTACGTGACCTCAGACTTTTGTATTTTTTCCCCAATCGAAGAAGGTGGAAGAGGGAATGTCCGGGTGCGTGGAGTCCTTAATCATACTGGCTGCTTTGCCGAGGGAGCGGGAAGTGTAGATAGAATCAATGAATGGGAAGCTGGTTTGCCGTGATGGTTTGGGCTACATTCATAACCGTTTGTAGTTCCTTGCGGCCTAGGGCAGAGCAGGAGCCAGACCAAGCTGTGATACAACCAGAAAGAATGCTTTCTATGGTGCATCTGTAAAAGTTGGTGAGAGTCGTAGCTGACATGCCAAATTTCTTTAGTCTTCTAAGGAAGTAGAGGCGTTGGTGGGCTTTCTTAACTACAGTCTCTGTTGATGAATGGTCAGTGCAGACTCGATGGGCTGAATTGCCTCCTTCTGCACTGTAGGGATTCTATGATTCTCTGTTTGGAAATCAGAGGAGTCCTGCTGGAATCCCAATCAATAGTCATCCCTCAATCAACACTATCAAAGAAAGGATTCAGTATGGGCTGTTTGTGTTGGTTTAGCTCACTTGTCTGGACAGCTGGTGCACGATGCGGAACAACTAGCGACAGCGTGGGTTCAATTCCTGTGCTGGCTGAGGTTACTCATGAAGGCCTTGCCTTCTCAACCTTGTCCCACACCTGAAACAAGGTGACCTTCAGGTTAAATCAGCATGAGTCAGCTCTCCCCCTCAAATGGTAGTGCAGCCTAATGCATCTGGGAATGTGGCAACTTTATTATTATGTTGTGGTAAATTCCTGTGAGTAAATTGGCTACTGTTTTTGCTTATGTTAGAACAATGACTACACTTGATGAGTGATCTCATCCCTGGTTAAATCTCTTTAAGGCCTCACCTCCCCATCCCTGCAGCCTTCCCCAGCACTTCTACCATCTGCCAACTCTGTGTTCCTCCTGCCACTTGTGTATCTTCCACTGTCTTTGCTGTCAGCTGCATTGAGACTGGGCTCTTGTGAAAGGATCACATATTCACTACAGAGGCGGTTAATGATAAGGAACAGGAAATGTTAGGTGGGTCACTGAGACATAGAGGGCCCTATGGACAGATAGCTGATCCACTGTGTCATTCTATTATTCTACGAGGGGCGGCACAGCAGCACAGTGGTTAGCGCTGCTGCCTCACAGTGTCAGGTTCGATTCCTGGCTTTGGGTCACTGCCTGTGTGGAGTTTGCACATTCTCCGCGTGCCTGCGTGGGTTTCCTCCGGATGCCCTGGTTTCCTCCCACAGTCTGAAAGATGTGCTGGTTAGGTACACTGGCCCTCAGTGTACCCAAACAGGTGGCGGAATGTGGCGACTAGGGGATTTTCACAGTAACTTCATTGCAGTGTTAACGTAAGCCTACTTGTGACACTAATAAATAAACGGAACTATTGGGAGGCAGGCATTTTGCAATTAGCAGGAAAGGTGAGTCTAAACTGAATTGATTTAATGATTCATTGAATTAAAGAACGGTTACGGCACAGAAGGAGGCCATTTGGCCCACCATGTCTGTACTGGCCCTCTGCGAGAGGAATTCACTTTGTGCTATGCCCCTACCTTTGACCTGTCTCCCCACAATTATTTTTCCTTTTCGGGTGATGATCTTTGGAATGCCACGATTGAATTTGCCTCTACCACACATTCTCGGGCAGTGCATCCCAGGTCCTGGGCACTCGCTGTGGAAAAAGAAATTTTCCCCATGTCGCCAATGCTTCTTTTACCAAAATCTGTGCCCTGTGCTTCTCAAACCATTCTCATGAATTTTTTCTCTACCCTCTCCAATGCCTTCATATCCTTGCAAAAGTTTACTTGTCTGTAAACATGGTATGTGCCCATTGGTCCATGATGTGAACACAGCGATTGACAGTAACATTGATGCCATTTTGATTGGTCTTCACACAGGTGAAAATGAAAAATGCTGCTAAACTGTAACTACCTTCTTAACGTAGTTCTTGCTGTATTATTGCCATGAAATTAAGATCCTATTGCAAGACTCGTGAATCAGATCAACATCTGAATATTCTGCTTCACCCAGTTTTGAATCTGTGCTCTTTGTTGCAGTAGCCAACCGTGGAAAATTTTCAGAAGATGCTGGAGAAACTCAGCACCTGTGGAGAGAGAATACAGCCAGTGTTTCAAGTCTGGATCATCCGGACTCGAAACATTAGCTCTATTCTCCCCCCACAGACACTGTCAGACCTGCTGAGTTTCTCCAGCATTTTCTGTTTCTGTTTCAGATTCCAGCATCCGTTATTTTTAGCCTTTATATTTTGAGAATTCTCCCCTGCCTCCTGCTTCCCACTCTGCTTTTCATTTCTTCCCTCATTTTCATTTCCCCTGCCTCAATCCCCATTCCTTTTGTAATCTCAATCATTACCTGTCAAAATACTGCCAGACCTGCTGAGGTTTTCCAGCATTTTCTCTTTTAGTTTCAGATTCCAGCATCCGCAGTAATTAGATTTTGATTTGATTTAATATTATCACATGTATTAACGTACAATGAGAACTATTATTTCTTGCGCGCTTTACAGACATAGCATACCATTCATAGAAAGGGAAATGAGAGAGTGCAGAATATAGTGCTACAGTCATAGCTAGGGTGTAGACAAAGATCAACTTAATGCAAGGTAGGTCCATTCAAAAGTCTGACAACAGCAGGGAAAAAGCTGTTCTTGAGTCGACTGGTACGTGATCTCAGACTTTTGTATCATTTTCCCTGACGGAAGAAGGTGGAAGAGAGAATATCCAGGGTGCGTGGGGTCCTTAATTATGCTGGCTGCTTTCCCGAGGCAGTGGGAAGTGTAGACAGAGTCAATGGATGGGAGGCTGGTTTGTGTGATGGACTGGGCTGCATTCACAACCTTTTATAGTTCCTTGCGGTCTTGGGCAGTGTTTAACTCGCTGTCGCTTCTCTTCCAGGAATGCCTATCCTGAACAAGTACTGCCCTTTTCTCCTACAGGATTTCTGCATGTCCTCCCCTCCCCCACCATCCCCCACCCCCCAACCCCCCCTTCCACCTTCACTGCTTTATAAATATCCCCCACTTTCTTTGCCTTTGATCTTTGACAACGGATCATCTGGACTCGAAACGCCAGCTCTTTTCTCTCCTTACAGATGCTGCCAGACCTGCTGAGATTTTCCAGCATTTTCTCTTTTTGTTACATTTCACACTTGTTTTAAATTTGGTGCTGCATTACCTGTACTGTCTGCCTCACCCCCTCACTCATGATGCTAACATTCTGTCTGTGTCAATCTCCCTCTCATTTCCTCCCTCCCTGTCTCATTTCTTTTTCCCATTTCCTCTAGCCATCCGTCTCGGTTGACTTTGCTCATTATCTCTCCATTCCCATCCTTCCTTTCTCCCCGTCTCTTTAATTAACTTCCTTTTCTGCCCTTCCCCTTTCTCCTTTCTCTCTGCATTTCTCAGTCCCTCTGAATCTCATCCTCTATTTCTTTCTCTCACCTTTTCCCCATCCCAAGTAATCCCTCCATTCTCACATTGTTATCGGCAGCATCTCTTTGGCTCTTAAATCTAAATAACATCATCGTGTTTCTTTTCTCTGCAGAAGCCGGAAGCACTGAAGCTTTGTGCTTGTGGTGGTGGCTACAGTGCTGTACTCCACTTACATCTTCCCAGGGACTGCTGATGCAATTAACTGTGTAATTTTGGTGTGAAGAGCAGGACCCACCATTTGTTGGTATGTTTAGTCTAAAAACAGCTGAATCAAACCTAAACAGTTTGCCCAATGACAGGTCCGCTCCACAATTGCTACTAGTTAAAAAAATGAAGCTTATGAGTCTAGGTGGCACAGTGGTTAGCACTACTGCCTCACAGCACCAGGGATCCAGGTTCAATTCTAGCTTTGGATGACTGCCTGTGTGGGGTTTGTACGTTCTCCGTGTGTGGGTTTCCTCTGGGTGCTCCTATTTCTTCCCACAGTCTGAAAAATATGTAGATTAGCCATGTTCAATTGCCCCTTAGTTCCCCAAGATGTATTGGTTAGGGGAATTATCAGGGTAAATATGTGGGGTTGCATAGGTAGGATGCTCTGTATTTGATTTATAATTGTCACAGGTATTAACATCCAGTGAAAAGTATTGTTTCTTGCGTGCTATACAGACAAAGCATACCGTTCATGGAGAAGGAAATGAGAGAATGCAGAATGTACTGTTACAGTCATAGTTGGGTGTACAGAAAGATCAATTTAATGCAAGATAAGTCCATTCAAAAGTCTGACAGCAACAGGGAAGAAGTTGTTCTTGAGTCGGTTGGTACATGACCTCAGACTTTTGCATCTTTTTCCTGAAGAAAGAAAGTGGAAGAGAGAATGTCTGGGGTCCTTAATTATGCTGGCTGTTTTGCTGAGGCAGTGGGAAGTGTAGACAGAGTGAATGGATGGGAGGCTGGTTTCCATAATGGATTGGGCTGCATTCACAATTTTTTGTCGTTCTTTGTGGTCTTAGGCAGGAGCCATGCCAAGCTGTGACACAACATGAAAGAGTGCTCTCCATGGTGCAACTTTAAAAGTTAGTGAGAGTTGTAGCTGACATGCCAAATTTCCTCAGTCTTCTGAGAAAGCAGAGGCATTGTTGGGCTTTCTTAATTATAGTGTTGGCATGGAGACTTGGTAGAGACTGAATGAGCCGAATGGCCTCCTTCTTCACTATAGGGATTGTATGACATTTCTGAATTATCCTGGTTTCAACTATCAGAAGTTATGGATGTTGAATAGTGTTCCATTAATAAAAATCTATTTACCTTTGGCTGTTTCCACAACTGGTCCTACAACCTGTCACAACAACAGACGTTTTGAGAGATCCCCATTTTTCTGGGAGAATCTCCAAATTCCCCCAGTGCACATATTTATCCAGACTATTGTTCAGAGCTTCGTCCAATCCTATTTTCTCATCTTTCCCACATGTTTACACTTCAGAACTACTTAATTGGCTAAAAAGTGCGTTGGGTGCTCAAAAGTTGTGAGAGACACTAACTAAATGCATTTTTTTATGATGACATATATTCATTCTGATTTATCCCATTTTGATGGCACAGTTAATACTGCTGCCCCACAGCATCAGGGAGCCCGATTCAGTTCCGGCCTCGGGTAACTGCCTGTGTGGAGTTTGCACATTCTCCCCGTGTCTGCATGGGTTTCCCCCAGGTGCTCCTTCCACAGTCCAAAGATGTGTGGGTTAAGTTGACTGGCCATGCTAAATTGCCCCTTAGTGTCAGGAGGACTCGCAGAGTAAATGTGTGGGGTTACGGAGATGGGGCCTGGTTGGGACTGTTGTCAGTGCAGGCTCGATGGGCTGAATGGCCTCCTTCTGCACTGCAGGGATTCTATGATTCTATGAAAAGGGGCAGTTTGTTATGCTACGTTGATGGATAGATGAAAAAATAGAATCTGTATGTACGAGCAGCCTGAAGTGTATATAGTGGATAGATTTAAACTGACAGCACGTCATAGTGTATAAGTCAACCTGGTGTAAAACAATCTCTCTGTTTGGACACCAAAATGCATGTTTAGGCCTATAATTTGGTATAAGTTTGCTCTAGAGCATGTTTAGGGCTACATTAGGGGTCAGCCTCAATTTTTTTAGCTTATATATATATACATTTGGGATAGTTATCACACTGGCACATGGAATCAAGCGGGCAAAATAAAAAAGGCGCTGTGAGGTCAGAAAATCGCCCTCCAGATATATTCATGTTAGTCCTGAAGAAAGAATTTACCTAAGTGTTTTGCAGGCATCAAATCTTACACGCATCTAGTTGTGACATTAACCTTAACTTCCTGTTTACAAGCTGCCCCCCCCCCCCCCCACCCCCACCCCCACCCCCGAGGGAAAAGGTTGTGGGTTCCTTTATCATTTAAGAGCCTTGAGCACAAAATCTGGGTAGGCCCCTCATAGGGGTTTACAGCATGGAAACAGGCCCTTCGGCCCAACTTGTCCATGCCGCCCTCAGCGCAACTCTGAAGGAATGCTGGCCTGTCACAGGGCGTTACCTTGGGGATGAGACATTAGGCCAAGGCCTGCCTCCTCAGGTGAGCCTTAAAGATCTCGAGATGTGACTTGGTGGAAGTGCAGGGGAGTTCTCTCTGGTGCTCTGGCTAACACACATCCCTCAATCAACGACACCCATAAAAACCTGACGAGTTGGCCGTTGCTCTTGGCATGACCTTGCTGTTGTGTTTCCTACATTACAATAGCGATTGTATTTCAAAACTATTTCATTGGCTGCAAAAACCCCTGAGATTGTCAAAAGTGCTGTATAATTGCAAATTCATTTTTATATGGTCAGGAAAGTATGAAAAATTAAAAACGTGCAGATTATCCAGGTCAGCATAGAGAGAAGGCTTGCCTGCTTTTGTTCTGGCTGTTCACATAGAAACATAGAAGATAGGAGTTGGAGGAGGCCATTTGGCCCTTCGAGCCTGCTGTGCCATTCATTACAATCGCGGCTGATCATCCAACTCAGTAGCCTAATCCTGCTTTCTCCCCATAACCTTTGATCTCATTCACCCCATGTGCTATATCCAGCCACCTTTTGAATACATTCAATGTTTTGGCATCAACTACTTCCTGTGGTAATGAGTTCCACTCTTTGGGTGAAGAAATGTCTCCTCATCTCCGTCCTAAATGGTCTACCCCCGAATCCTCAGACTGTGACCCCTGGTTCTGGAATCCTTCACCATCGGGAACATCCTCCCTGCATCCCACATCTTATGTTGTACGGTATCTTTGATATGAAGAGGGGGCTATAGCAGAGGACGGCTGAACACAGCAGTGAAAGAGCCTTACCTCAGTTATAGAAGGGCCAGATGCATTTCGTATGCAGGGAGTGTGTGTAATGAGAACAGTCTGAGTTCACTAGCAAAGAACCGGCCTGTTTCTGTGCTGCAAAATTCATTTTAAGCCTTCTGAAAACACTGTTGGTTTTTTTTTTCCCTTCCACCCTTTCTTTCCCAAAGATGGTGACTCCTTTCTGGGGCTCACATCGATTCCATAGGATATGGGGTCAGAAACAGGCCATTCGGCCCGAATAGTCCATGCTGTTGCTGCACCCAAGCCTTTCGTCTACGTGTATCTACAGTTTCACCCTGGCCTATTCCAATCTCCTTGCATACATACTTACCTCCAACAAAGATTTCAGGATTCCAGTCACGGTGGCACAGTGATTAGCATTGTTGCCTCACAGTGCCAGGGGCCCAGGTTCAATTCTGGCCTTGGGTGATTGTCCATCTGTGTGGAGTCTACACATCCCGTGTGTGTTTCCTCCGGGTGCTCCAGTTTCTTCCCACAGTCCGAAAGATGCGCTGGTTAGGTGAATTGGCCATGCTAAATTCTCCCTCAGTGTATCCAAACAGGCGCCGGAGTGTGGCGACTTGGGGATTTTCACAGTAACTTCACTGCGGTGTTAATGTAAGCCTATTCGTGACACTAATAAATTAACTTAAACTTAAAAGGAAGGACAGCAATATGGAGAGGTTTTAGGGAGGGAATTCTGGCTTAGAAAGCTAAAGACATAGCGGTCCATTGGGAGGGTTGTGGTGGTCAGGAATTCATGCATGAAAATTTTAAATATTTAGGATACAAATACTTACAAGCAGAAACATAGAAGCTTATAGTAAATAGTACTTTTACTATTAACTGCTCAGTTGGCCACATTCTAAGGGGAGTGTGGTGGCACAGTGGCTAACACTGCTGCCTCACAGCTCCAAGATTCCAGGTTTGATTCTGGGCTCGGGTCACTGTCTGTGTGGAGTTTGCACATTCTCCTTGTGTCTGCGTGGGTTTCCTCCAGGTGCTCCGGTTTTCTCCCACAGTCCAAAGATGTGTAGGTTAGGTTGATTGGCCAGGCTGAATTGGCTCTTAGTGTCCTAAGATGTATAGGTTAGAGGAATTAGCGGGGTAAATATTTGGGGTTGTAAGGATAGGGCCTGGGTAAGATGCTGTTTCAGAGAATCATTGCAGACTCACAGACTGAATGGCTTCCTTCAGCGCTGTAGGGATTTTTAAAAATGCTATGATTCTGTGAATTGTTTCTCAGAGACACTGAAATCAACTGTTGCGTCGTTAACACTTTCCAAATCAAGATCAAGACCTATTATCCTGCTGGGTTGTGGGATCCAACTCTTCGTTTGTTGGAAATAAACCAGTGGGCAGTGCGGTGGCACAGTGGTTGGCACTGCTGTCTCACAGCCCCAGGGGACTGGGTTGAATCCCAGCTTCGGGTCACTCTCTGTGTGGAGTCTGCACGTTCTCCCTGTGTCTGCGTGGGTTTCCTCCAGGAGCTCCGGATTCCTCCCACAGACCAAAGAACGAGCAGGTTAGGTGCATTGGCCATGCTAAATTGCCTCTTAGTGTCATAGAATCATAGAACCCTACAGTGCAGAAACAGACCCTTCGGCCCATCGAGTCTGCACCAACACACAATCCCACCCAGGTCCTATCCCCATATCCCTACACATTTACCTGCTAATCCCTCTAACCTACACATCCCAGGACACTAAACGGCAATTTTAGCATGGCCAACTAGTTGGATAAATGTGTGTGGATAGGGCCTGGGTGGGCCCTATCGAGTCTGCACTAATCCTCCGAGAACATATTACCCAAACTCTATCCCTGTAACCCACGCATTTACCCGGCTAAGCTACATATTGTGGGACACTAAGGGACAATTTAGCTTGGCCAATCTACCTAGCCTGCACGTCTTTGGGGTGTGGGAGGAAACCGGAGCACCCAGAGGAAACTCACACAGACACGGGGAGAAGGTATAAGCTCCACACAGACAGTGACTCGAGGCTGGGATCGAACCCAGGTCCCTGGCGCTATGAGGCAGCAATGTTAACAACTGTGCCGTCCATTTTTAATTAATGGATATTTGAAAACACATTAATTGTTAACAGTATCTAACTTTAAAATAGCTAACAGGTCTTCTGATGTGAAGGAAAGGCTTTAGCTATCGTGGTTTTCTTTGCTCATGCTTACCGGATGGTGACCATTGCCGGATAGCGTGCCCGCAAGGAGGGTGAGATCGGACTCAACCTTTACCACTCCAGGTCCTTTGGCCAAGCCAGATACTTCGCTAACAAGTATTGCACTCAGCTGCGAGGTACGTCTGTCCATGGGCTATGGAGTGGAGCACTAGTACGAGGCAGAGTGAGGGTGTGTTTGTGTGGAGCGGCACAGTGGCACAGTGGTTAGCACTGCTGCCTCACAGCACCAGGAACCCGGGTTCAACTCCCAGCTTGGGTCACTGTCTGTGTGGAGTTTGCACGTTCTCCCTGAACCTGCGTGGGTTTCCTCCGGGTGCTCTGGTTTCCTCCCACAGTCCACAGATGTGCGGGTTAGGTGGATTGACCTTGCTAAAATTGCCCCTTAGTGTCAGGGGAACTAGCTAGGGTAAGTGCATGGGGCCACAGAGATAGAGCCTGGGTGGGATTGTGGTCAGCACAGTCTCGATGGGACGAATGGCCTCCTTCTGCACTGGAGGGATTCTATGATCTGTGAGGGGGGGGGGTAAATGTAAAGGAAGATTATAGACTACTAGAATCTGTCAAAGTCAAGCAAACAAGTTGAGTCTAACTTTTAAAATTCCCCAGGGTTATACGATCTTTATAACTGAGCTAGCAGTTATTGCGATGCTTTTCTATTGCATCAGCACCTTCGATGTGAAAGGTTAATACCTTCTGTGTGTGTGTGTTTTTTTTTAAAGACTGTTGATGCTGCCAGAGGTTTCACCTTGGGATCAGAGCCGTGAAGGGAGCTTCTGGGAAAATGTGTATCCATTAGCTCCCTGGAGGCAGCTGCCCAGTTTCCTGAGCGAAGCATCCTGGCCATTCGCGCAGAGGAATTAATGGAGCGTGAGGGGATAGTGATGGGAAAAGGCCAATGGAGACGGGGCCCAGCCAACCAGAGGAGCTGAAGGGCAGCGCTGGAGGGGAGGTGGAGCAGCAGGCAATATCTAGGGGAAGTCAATTAACTGGATCACTTCTAACTGTGTGGAAACAGAGCAAGGTCCAGATCACACAGTGTGACCGTGCTTGTTATGCAGTGCCACATAGTCCGTGCCATCAAATCTGACAGATTTCGGATCAGGTCACCGCCTCCCTAACCTCCAATTATATTTCCTTAACTCGGCAGGCTGGAGTCCATTGTGGAGGAGAGTGGGGTGACGCTCTGCACCTTCTGAAGATGGGGGGCACGTGACATTCCGATGGGGAGGGCACCTTCTGGGGGGCACGTGACATTCCGATGGGGGGGGGGCACCTTCTGGGGGGGCACGTGACATTCCGATTTGGTCAGCCCAGACCAGGAAGCACGAGGGAAGGTACACTCCGAGTTCCTCCTTCCCAAACAGAAGGAGACGGAACATTTAAAAAAAAATACAAGACGCCAAAAGCAAGCTTGCAGTTCCTGACTGTCAGCAGACGCAAGGGAGAACAAAATGTTTCACTTGAAGTGAAACGTAAAAGTTGCTCATCCCCAACAATGTATTAATGACTGTAGCCGGTCAATGATTCAACAGGTTGTGTGAGAATGGAGGCACCATGGACTACATTAAAACAGTCTGCTCTCACCCCAACCTTTCATTAATCATCTGTCCCTTTCTCCACCATAAACCTGCTGGACCTCTTCACCGTGGCTTCTTTAAAACAATACAGATTTTAAACGTATATGTCATAAATAAAAAATATGAACCCTCCCCCATGACCCCCTTTCATTTATTTATTCCCCCTGCTCTTTAATCTGATTTGATCTATTATAGCTCGTGGCTGTTTGGGGTTCTCTGCCAGAGGGGTGATGATGCTAAGTTGTCGAGTACATTCGAGATAGGGATCTATAGATTTTTAGGCACTGAGATAGACCTTTGTTTTCATCCTATTCTATTTATTATTTTACTATTTCCTATCTTTTATTTCTTTATTGTCTTTATTCATTTTTCTTCCACCCCGCCACTCTTTCCCCCTACTTTATCCCCCTTCCCTCACCTTTTCTTCCCCTTTGCTAAATGTTACCTCTGTCCCATCCATTTTCCACACCACCCCCCCCTCCCCCCCAAGCCCCCTCAACATCTTCATCTGTCACAGCTTACCCTCTCATTTTATCTTCTGGCCATTCACATTCTTTATTCTCTCTGTGGACAGCTATTAGTAATCTTTTCTCCTGGTTTCCGTGGCTACGACTCACCTTTCATTCCCTCGCCCTGCGCCTTTTGACTTTGACAAAGGGTCATCTAGACTCGAAACGTCAGCTCTTTTCTCTCTTTACAGATGCTGCCAGACCTGCTGAGATTTTCCAGCGTTTTCTCTTTAGGTACAGAGTATAGAGTGGGAAGGTGAGATGAAATTCAGCCATGGCCTTATTTAAGGATAGTCTAGAAGGAAAGGTGGTTAATGGCCTACTCATGTTCCAAGTTCTTCTGTTTTGATATGGTAATATCTAAATCCTGAGCCTGAGGTTTCCATCCCCACTGTCAACAAGACAAAAGAAAAAGCAGTATTGATGAATTAAAAGTTATTTCCACCAGAAAAAAAAAACTCAACTCGGGATTCTCTGATCTCACCCATGGATGGGATTCTCCAGTCCCGCTGCAGTGAATGGAGTTTTGGTTGAGCGCCAAATTCTCCATGATGGTTGACAGTGGTGGTGGGGCAGATGATATCAGAAACTGCACAATGGCACAGTGGTTAGCACTGCTGCCTCACAGCGCCAGGGACTCAGGTTTGGTTCCCGGCTCGGGTCACTGTCTGTGTGGAGTTTGCACATTCTCCCTGTGTCTGTATGGGTTTCCTCCAGGTGCTCCAGTTTCCTCCCACAGTCCAAAGAGGTGCAGATTAGGTGGATTGGCCATGCTAAATTGCACCTTAGTGTCAGGGGGACAAGGGGTTAAGGCCTGGGTGGGATTGTTGTCAGTGCAGGCTCGAGTGGCCAAGTGGCCTCCTTTTGTAGGGCAGCACAATAGATAGCACTGCTGCCTCACAGCGCCAGGGTCGCTGGTTCAATTCCCGGCTTGGGTCACTGTCTGTGTGAAGTTTGCACATTCTCCCCGTGTCTGCGTGGGTATCCTCGGAGTGCTCCGGTTCCCTCTCACATTCCAATGATGCAGTAAGTAGTCTCATAACACCGGGTTAAAGACCAACAGGTTTATTTGATAACTTGAGCTTTCAGAGCGCTGCCCCTTCATCAGGTGAGTGCCTGATCAGGCACTCATCTGATGAAGGGCCAGTGCTCCAAAAGCTCGTGTTAGCAAATAAACCTGTTGGACTTTAACCTGGTGTTGTGAGACTACTTACTGTGCTTATCCCAGTCCGACGCCGGCACATCAGTGCAAAGGTGTGTAGGTTAGATGGATTGGCCATGCTAAATTGACCCTTAGTGTCCCAAGATGCGCAAGTTATTCGGATTAGTTAGGGTAAATGTATGGGGATACAGGCTAGGATTGGAGAGAGGGCCTGGATACGATACTCTGTCAGAAAATCAGTGTAGACTCAATGGGCTGAATGGCCTCTTTCTGCACTGTAGAGATTCTATTCAATTTAAATCCATGCCAGAGATTCGAGTTCCCTAAGCAAAATGACAATGCAGATTCAAACCCATATTAGGGGCCCAACAGTCATTTGAATTTCACAGTCTGAGGTGCAGGGATGCCCCTCATGGGTTTCCATCTTTCGACTCTCAGTAACTCCTGTGTGATCCCCAAATGCTTCTCCTCGAACAGGTGGGAAGCTGACCCATGTCATTTGCATGGTTAAAATAGCCTTACTTCTACCCATTTGGCTGGTGCCTGAAGGACCTACTAATGGCTAAATTGACCCGAATCTGGGCAGAGAATTTTAAACGCACCCAGTCTTCACATCAAAACATTTACCTGGGTGGCACGATGGCACAGTGGTTAGCACTGCTGCCTCACAGTGCCAGGGACCCGAGTTCGATTCCCAGCTTGGGTCACAGTGTGGGGACTGCATCTTCTCCCCCGTGTCTGCGTGGGTTTCCTCCGGGTGCTCTAGTTTCCGCCACAGTCTGAAAGACGTACTGGTTAGGTGCATTGGCTGTGCTAAATCCTCCCTCAGTGTACCCAAACAGACACCGGAATGTGGTGACTAGGGGATTTTCACAGTAACTTCATTGTAGTGTTAATGTAAGGATAGTTGTGACACTAATAAATAAATCAAACTTTACATAAACTCAAATAGATGGGAAGCTGAGTAGTGCCATCTGGGTGTAAAAATAGCCTCTCTTCTATCCATTTGGCTGGAGTTAAAATTGAACTCGTTGCCTGAAAGCATCACTAATTGCTAAATTGACCCGAATCTGGACAGAGAATTTTAAATGCACCTGGTTTTCATGTCAAGACCTTTACAATTTAAATTGACTTGCAATATTCTGCCTTGTAACATCATTAGAGTGATTATGTCACTTTGACTCTTATTCCCTAAGCAAAGATAAGATTTGCCTTTTAGTTTTTGAGAATGCAACCTTCTTTAAAATTGTTAATCAACTAACTTATACTTTGATTAACATGTCCTGTCAATATACAATCTCCCGAGTCCTTGTTGTGGTAATGAAAGCTTCAGCTTTCTGCTGTAAGCTGGGTTTTCGAAATGGATTCACAAGGTGTTGTGTCAAACCTGGTTATTAACTCTATTAACCACGTACCGTTCTGGCAAAAAAGTTTCACAACCTACAAAGGCGAGTTGCGTGTTCTCCCAGTAACCGGCGGAAATTCATCCCTCAAACAACAAAACTGCACACTCACGAGCAGAGGCAATGGGTGCAATTCTCCCATGGACCCACCAGCAGGTTCAATGGCATGCATTGGGTTGGGGGGTGGTGGAGGGGGGAGAGTTTGGTGTGAGTGCAAAATATTGGTTTCACGCCGGCGTGAATTCCCCACGGTATCTGGCGCTCGACACGGCGGATCAGGAACCCAGATGGAGGCCGGAATGAAACTGATTTGCATCCTGCTAATGGATACAGACGAAGACTCGACTGGAATCTTCCACCCATTCTCTGTAACGCCAGCAGGCTAACACATCTGGAACATCGAGGCATGCAGATGCTGGCACTCAGCTGGATAGTGTCTGGGGCTAGTTCAGAATGGAGACCCTCAGCAACCCTGGACTCCGGGCCACCACAGTGTGTGAGGGGGAGCGTCTACAGGTGGATCTTCAGCGTCATAGTGGAGAACCATCTTCCAAACTTGGAGTATTCCTGAAAATCCATCTTCTTTAACAGGTCCATCTTTGTTCTTCAGTAACGTTGGGCACCTTTCCAATATGGTGCCTGGATACCACTGTGAACCACATGCCAACAGGCCTGCCCCACCATGGAATATGGCACTAAACTCTTGGTTGTATAATTACTGAGGTCAGGGCTGGAAGAGGTCATGTGGTTTTCCACCGGCCTCTTGGGGGGAATATCCCACCTCTCCACCGCCACCATGGATGTCATCCCCAGATTGGAGAGTTCCACACATGATTGGAAACATTCATCATCTCTGGAGCAAACAGGTAAATGAGTGCTTCAGGTGTAACTTTATGTAGAATTAGACAGAATATGCATAAATTGGCCCATCAGCCCAACCAGTTTGAGGCAATGTTTATGCTCCACTCGAGTCTCCATCCATCCTTCCTCACCTAACTATTAGCAGCATAAGCTTAGTTCTATTCTTCCTTAAGTGGCTTCTCTCTAAATGTACCTATATCGTTCACCTCAACTTAGATTGGCAATTCTGACCAAGAGTCTACAACTGAAACATCAAATTAAATTTCGCCCCCGATGTTGACTGACCTTAGCGATTCCAATGTGTCCATATCTGATTTCTACTTTGATGTAAAGTTAGCATTTTTTTTTGTTTCACTTTTGTCTTTCTTAAGAAATTTATTTATGGGACGTGGGTGTCGCTGGCTGGCCAGCATTTATTGACCTTCCCTAATTGCCCAAGATAGTTGAGAGTCAACCACATTATTGTGGTTCTGGAGTAGATGTGGGCCAGACCAGGTAAGATTTCCTTCCCTAAAGGACATCAGTGAACCAGATGGATTTTTCTGACAATTGACAATAGTTTCATGGTCATCAGTAGATTCTTAATTCCAGATATTTTTTATTGAATTCAAATTCCACCAGCTGCCATGGCAAGATTTGAATCTGTGTCTGCAGAATATTATCTGATTTTCTGGATTAATAGTCTAGTGATAATATTACTAGGCCATCGCCTTCCCTTCATGTGGTTTGCTGTCAATGGACTGTCACCAGTGGATGCATTCCAAAAGTGACTTGTTACATTGAAGCAGAAGTAGGCCATTCAGCCCGTCGATCCTGATCACGGCTGTTCATCAAATTCAATATCCTCCTTTCTCCCCCATCTCTTGATCCCTTTAGTCCCAAAAGCTTTGTCTAAGAGTGAATTTCTCCTGGATATGGATAGATGGAGAGGACTTTTCCTGTGTTCTAGGTCTCCCCCTGTTCTGCTTGCAGCTACTCCTACCAGAATATCCACTGTCCCAGTGTGTCACACTCATCTATCTATCCTGTGCCATCCTCACACATCCACAGCAGCCCATCTGTGACTGCTTGAGATGTCTGTCATCTAAACAGGCCTAGAGGAACCCCTCCCTCTGACATCCTTCATTTTGCCCTCTAGAAGTGAGCTCCATCGCTTTCCAGCTCCAATCAAATGTCCAAAATGCAGCCTTTTCCTTTTCTGAATCTCACTTTTTAAGAGTTCTTTTAGGTCTCTTCATTTGTCTTATGTTTTGCACATGGAACTTTTAGCACAAGTCTTAGAAAAACATATTTCAAAGGTCTCTATTTTCTTCCACTGATTTTTATTTCGAGTCCATTCATGACTTATTTTATATCTGGGCCAATGAAGCTAATGTCAGTGTCCCTGATGGGAAAGGGATACTGACACAGGCGCTGTATGAAGTTGTGATATATTAGTAATGTATCACTTTGTGAATAACTCTGCTTTCTCTCCAGCTGACCATCAGCTGTGTAACACTGGGACAGGCCAAAGAATTGAACCACTGCCCCAGAGCATGGTTGGGGGGGACTCTGGGTGTGAATTGATCCTAGACCACAGGGTGAATTCACACACTTCATAGAATCCCATAGTGCAGAAGGAGCCCATTCGGCCCATCGAGTCTGCACCAACCACAATCCCACCCAGGCCCTTTCCCCATAACCCCATGCATTTACCCTAGCTAGTCCCCATGACACTAAGGGACATTTGAGCATGGCCAATCCACCTAACCTGCATATCTTTGGACTGTGGGAGGAAATCAGAGCACCCAGAGGAAACCCATGCAGACATGGGGAGAATGTGCAATGTCCACACAGACAGTCACCCAAGGCTGGTCCCTTGTGCTGTAAGGCTGCAGTGCTAACCACTGTGCCACTATGCCGCCCCAGAGTTGCTTGGATGAAGGTGTTCCCTTTTGTTTGATTGGGGAATGAATTCTGGACTCTGGAACATCTGTCAAAGGCAGTGAGGATAAGGAAAGGAATGAATTTATTCTAGACCCCTGGTCGCTGAAAGGGATTTTAACCTTGACCCTGGGGTGGGCTGGCTGATTTGTGCTGGGATAGTCAGGCAAGGACTGTGAATGGCTGTGGTTTGATTTGATTTATTATTGTCACATGTATTAGTATACAGTGAACAATATTATTTCTTGCATGCTATGCAGATGGAGCATACTGTTCATAGAGAAGGAAAAGAGAAAGTGCAGAATGTGGTGTTACAGTCATAGCTAGGATGTGGAGAAAGATCAACTTAATGCAAAGTAGGTCCCTTCAAAAATCTGACAGCAGAAGGGAAGAAGCTGTTCTTGAGTTGGTTGGTACGTGGCCTCAGGCTATTGTATCTTTTTCCCAACAGAAGAAGGTGGAAGACAGAATGTCCAGGGTGCATGGGGTCCTTAATTATGCTGGCTGCTTTTCTGAGGCAGCGAAAAATGTAGACAGAGTCAATGGGTGGGAGGCTGGTTTGCGTGATGGATTGGGCTACATTCGCGGTGTCCATGTGGCAGGGTGAAAGAGGAGGTTTTAAAATGCAACATTTCTGTTCTGATTGCCATCTCCTTACCCCCTCCCCAGGGCCTGTTGGAAATGTGTATGCTTGTTTTATCTCATAAACATCTACTGTGATGGCACTTGCAATCAAATAGCCTGACACCATTCACTCTCCAGGGACCATACCCCAGGACGGAGAAGCAGCTTTGCCCAGGAAAAGGACGGGGTGGGGGAAAGAAAAATGTAATTTAAACAGTATTATGAGAGTATGCGCGGATGTTCATTACCAACCCTTATAGGGTAGCACCTCTTTTAGAATTGAATCTCTGCAACTGCTGCAGCTGTAGTGTCAGAATGTTCTGACCTAGCCTACTCTATTTTAAACTTTAACTGCGCTGCAGGTATCCTTGCTGAAGAATGAGGAGTGCTTGACTCTGTTGTTGCAGGAGCTGAGCACAAGGAGAATGGCTTTCTACAGAATCATTTTCCTTTATACAGTACACGAGACCAACAAGATAGTTCAAATTTGATCCATGGAAGCAAGACACACACTGACTTTCATTAATAAGGTTGATTAGGTTTGTTAGGTTAGGTCAGGTTGATTGGCCATGCTAAATTTAGGATGGCACAGTGGTTAGCACTGCTGCCTCACAGTTCCAGAGACCTGGGTTCAATTCCCAGTTTGGGTCTCTGTCTATCTGGAATCTGCACATTCTCCCCATGTCTGCACATTCTCCCCATGTCTGCCTGGGTTTTCTCTGGGTGCACCACTTTCCTCCCACAGTCCAAAGGTGTGAGGGTTAGGTGGATTGATCATGCTAAATTGCCCTTTAGTGCCAGAGGGATCTAGCAGGGTAAATACTTGGGGTTATGGGGATAGGGCTGGGGTGGGATTGTTGTCTGTGCAGGCTCGATGGGCTGAATGGCCTCCTTCTGCACTATAAGGATTCTGTGATCATCTGTGATGTGCACGGGAGGCCATACCTTGAGTACTGAGCCCAGTTCCGCATGCACATAGGGAAGATATTTAAATGTCAGAGGGAATACAGACAGTGACAAGACGGATCTATAGCAGCATTGACCTGACTCATGATGAAAGACTAGAGACATTTGGTGATGTCAGCCAAAAACTGAGGCGCTGGAGATGGATTTAGAGTTAGGTAAAATAGTTATGGGGTGAAAAAGTTAAAGCTGATACATTACATTAAATTAGAACAAAGGGATACAAGTTCAAATAAATCAGAAAACATTAAGATTCATTCTGAAATTGTTTTTGAGGGATTGTTACATCGGATAGACTTTCAGGAAGAAAGGAATTAAGCAAAGTTTTACAAGAAGCAACTAATAATATAGATTTTGGGATAAAAAGAACAAAGAACAACCCAGCACTAGATGGACGAATAAAGATGGGCTGAAATGCCTTCTCTAACTATTCTGTAACTATTTGTGGTTTGATTCCCCTAAAGCTGGCCCTCAGGGAAATAAGACTTTCATTAAATTCCTCTTCACAGCACCACACCTGGTTTCCGGTTGGTAACAATTCATGCCACACCAGTGCCAGGCAATGACCATCTCCAACAAGAGAGGATCTAACTATCTCCCCTTGACATTCAACGGCATTTCCATCACTGAACCTCCCACTATCAACATCCTGCAGGTTACCATTGACCAGAAACTGAACTGGAATAGCCACATAAACGCAATGGCTACAAGAGCTGGGTCAGAGGCTGGGAAACCTGCGGTGAGTAATTCACCTCCTGACTCCTCCAAAGCTATCTACAAGGCACATGTCATGAATGTGATGGAATACTCTCCACTTCCTGGAAGGGTGCAGCTCTAATAACACTCAAGAAGCTCAATACCATCCAGGACAAAGCAGCCCACTTGATTGGCACCCATTCCACAAACAGTCACCCCTCTACCACCAATGAACAGTGGCTGCTGTGTGTACCAGCTCCAGGGTACACTGCAAGAACTCAGCAAGGCTCCTTAGGCAGCACCTTCCAATCCGACTACTTCTTCCATCTAGAAGGACAAAGGTAGCAGACACATAGGAAAATCAACGCCTACAAGTTCCCCTCCAAGTCACTCACTATCCTGACTCGGAAATCTATCTCTGTTCCTTTACTTTCCCTGGGTCCAAATCCTGAAATCCGCTCCCTGATGGAGAACAAAGAACAAAGAACAAAAACAGCCCGGGAAACAGGCCCTTCGGCCCAACGAGCCCGCGCCGCCATCTCAACACCACCAGTCCCCCTCTCCACCCATGACCCTTGTCTAATGTTTTATGGCCATCCAGATTGAGGGAAACTGATTTAGGGACAATTTATTCCTGCCAATCAGCCTAACAGCACATCTTTGGGGTGTGGGAGGAAACCGGAGCACCCGGAGAAAACCCACGCAAGCACGGGGAGAATGCGCAAACTAATGGGTGTACCTGCAACTCGGAGACCACAACGATTCAAGAAGGCAGCCCACCACCATCTTCTCAAGGCCACCTTGGGATGGGAATAAATGCTGATCTAGCCAGCGACACCCACATCCCATAAATACTCCTATCCTCCAAGATCTGCTGTTAGTTTCCAATTTGCGTTGGTCACTTCCCCCATTCTAGTCTGTTTGCCACAACTCCGGATTCCTTTTGGTTGCCATCTTTTCTTCTGGGTCACTTGTGACAACACTGTCTCCTCGACAACCATCAAGCCCCGATTGTGCTGCCCTGTGTTTGTCCTGAGCCAACAGAATGTATGCCAAATTCACCACAAGGCAGCCAGATCAGGAGGAACATTCACTAAAGATGGAAACATGAATGCTCATCCTCGCTTTGAAAGGGAAAGTTAACTGCAGGGGGAGATAAGCCATCGCTGCATTGGTTAATGGTGTTTAATGGTGTCATAAGCAAATATTACATAGTCTGTCCATGTAGAGAGAGATGGCTTTTTTAAAGATCATTGCCAATTGAATTTGGCTGTTTCTACAGCTCAGTGGGAGTTCAATGTAGCAAACTTAAGATGAAAAATGTTTACTAGCGAATGTAAGGTACTGAAGAAAGAAAAAAGGAACTAGCATCTACGTAACATCTTTCATAACTTCACAATGTCCTGATAAACTTTCCAAACAATTAAAAGTTTTCCAGACCTTCCCTCCTTACCCAAGGCAAGAGGTTTTTCTGTGGTGGAAGTGGCTTGCCATTGGCTGCTGGTGGGATCTTCCAGTCCCACCAAAGAGTCAACGGCAATTTGCATGTCTTGCCACCAGGGAACCCATGGCGGAGGTTGACTTTGGCAGGACTGGAAGATCCTGCTGGCAGGAAGGGCTGGAAGATCCCAAATACATGTTCGCGTGGGCGGCACGGTAGCACAGTGGTTAGCACAGCTGCTTCGCAGCTCCAGGGTCCTGGGTTCGATTCCCGGCTTGGGTCACTGTCTGTGTGGAGTTTGCACATTCTCCTCGTGTCTGTGTGGGTTTCCTCCGGGTACTCCAGTTTCCTCCTACAGTCCAAAGATGTGCGGGTTAGGTTGATTGGCCATGCCAGGAAATTGCCCCTTAGTGTCCAGGGTAGCAGAGGTTAGAGGGATAAGTGGGTATAATATGTAGGGATATGGGGGTAGGGTCTGGGTGGGATTGTGTTTGGTGCAGAGTCGATGGGCTGAAGGGCCTCTTTCTGCACTGTAGATTCCATGTATCCACTGTTGTAATGTGGGAAACATGGCAGCAAATTTGTGCATAGAAAGCTCCCAAAAACGGCAAAGTAGATGATCAGATAATTTGCCTTTAAGCAGTGGTTCAAAGATAAATATATATCTAAAGATTTCCTCTGCTTTTCTTCCATGTTCATCGGAGAAGCAGATGAGACTTCAGTTTAACATGTCATCCAAAAGACAGCCCCCCTGACAGTGCACTAGGTTGTGCCTGGAATTACATTTGAGTCCACAAAGCTAAAGGTTAAAATTTATTTATCAGTGTGGGTTTGCTATCCAGTTACTCGGTTTACTATCAAAGTTGGTTTACATTAACACTACGATGAAGTTACTGTGAAAATTCCCTAGTTGCCCCACTCTGGCGCCTGTTCGGGCACACTCAGGGAGAATTTAGCATGGCCAATGCACCTAACCAGCGCACCTTTGGATTGTAGGTGGAAACCGGAGCACCCGGTGGAAACCAACGCAGACACGGGGAGAACGGGCAGGTTCGGCACAGACAGTGACCCAAGCCAGGTGTCGAATCCAGGGTCCCCGGTGCTGTGAGGGCAGCAGTGCTCACCACCGTGCCACCGTGCTGCCCACAACCTTCTGGATCAGAGTTAAGAATACCACCCACCAAGCCAGGGGGTGACGATGGGGCCCTTTAAGATGATAATGGGTTTATAGTTCACTCCCGTGAAGAGGAAAATTCTGAACTCACATGTTGACCACGATTTGTGCTGTGATAAAACATAAACATGCCAGGTTAGGATGTTCACACACAGTTCTCCACGCTCGACCAGTCACCCTGTCAAAACACAGCGGCCAGCTCACCAAAAAGCCCTGCTCCTTGTTTTTCTTTGTGTTAATCTTTGACGGGCAAACTTTCTACATATGCCAAGATGCTCCCTTAATATTGGGAAATCTTTGTCCAGGGTGACGTGGCAATTTTTTTCAGACGCATCACCAAAACATTCTGATGCGGCAGAAACACGGAACCAAGCTGCAAAATGGGGGGGGGCGACACGGTGGCACAGTGGTTAGCACTGCTGCCTGACAGCGCCAGGGTTCGATTCCTGGCTTGGGTCGCTGTCTGTGTGGAGTCTGCACATTCTCCCCGTGTCTGCGTGGGTTCCCTCCAGTATCCTCCCACACTCTAAAGATGTGCAGATTAGGTTGATTCTCCGTGCTAAATTGCCCCTTAGTGTCGGGGTTGGGAGTTATCAGAGTAAGTATGTGGGGTTATGGGTATAGGGCCTGGATGGGACAATGGTCGGTGTCAACTCAATGGGCCAAATGGCCTCCTTCTGCACTGTAGGAATTCAATGATTCTAAAAAAAATAGTTTAGCCACATTTACTGGTCAGCAAAATGAATCGTGTGGCCATTACTATCACAATGTTCAATCTGGGAATACAGAAATGAGATTACGTGCACTCCTGGCCACTCACCTGGTCAAAACTCTGTCCAGAGGCATACAACAACAACTTGCATTGATGTAGTCCCCATAACGTGGTCAGACGTCCCGAGGCAGTTCGCAGGAGTGAGCATTGGACATGATCCAACCACTAAAGAAGATACTAGGACACGTTTGGTCAAAAAGCGGGGTGGATTTAAGGTGCTCCTGAAAGCAGGAATGGGGGAATAGGAAGGTGAATGGGAGGAAATCCCAGACCGCAGCCCCGAGTTAGCTGGAGACACTGCCATTAATGGAGCAACCGATGTGCGAGGGGCTAGGATTGAAGCGGGGGTGCTGGATATCACAAGGATTGGAAGTGATAGCGAGAGGCTTTGGAGGGATTTGGAAATACAGATGAGCCCGAGGCCTAACTGAAACAGCTTCAGTTCCTCAACTGGGGTGGCTGATCTTATCTGAGTCGATGGAAGGGTCATTACACCTCACCTCTGTGCTCCTGAACTGGGAAAGGTAAAAGGAAAAGCAGGCCAGAGTTAACTCCTGCTGATTGGTATCAGATTAGCTCTGTTGGAAAGTGATAAGTATGGATACTGAGTAAAGACTGATATGGTGCTCACTGTGGAGCATCAGACAGCATTTTGGTTTGGGATGGGTGGAAGGAGACCTATTTTTTCATTCATTGGTGGGACATGGCTGGTTGGTAGCATTTATTGCCCATCCATAGTTGTCCTTGAATCAAGTGACTTGTTAGGCCATCTCAGAGGGCAGCTGAGAGTCAACCACATTGCTGTGTCCATGTTGACTGCCATTTTCTATCTACATTGTGCAATGAATTAATATTTCAGGGGGTTTTCACTGGCTCCCTAAACACTTTGGGACATCCTAAGGTTGCTGCATGAATTCAAATCATTTCTTATATCTGGATCATCTATTTTATTTCTCAATAATCAGCAAAAAAAGTCAAACCTTTGAGTGGCATGGTGGTACAGTGGTTAGCACTGCTGCCTCATAGTGCCAGGGACCCAGGTACGATTCCAAGTTTGGGTCACTTCACTATCTGTGTGGAGCCTGCACGTTCTCCCCGCATCTGCTCCGGTTTCCTTCCACTGTCCGAAAGATGTGCTGATTAGGTGCATTGGCCATGCTAAATTGGGTTGAATCTATTGCATGTTCTCCCCATGTCTGCATGGGTTTCCTCTGGGTACTCTGGTTTCCTCCCACAATCCAAAGATGTGCAGGTTAGGTTGATTGGCCATGCTAAAATTGACTTATGCTGGAATTTTATCGCTTCACCTGCCCGATACTCATAAGATCTCGCCCGAGACCATGGGAGAATGCTGCTCTGCGAGCCTCGCCCACCTCGATTCCAGGGCGGGTGTGCCAGTAAAATTCCAGCCTTAATGTCAGGGGGATTAGTAGGGTAAATACCTGGGTTTACGGGGATAGGACCTGGGTTGGCTGATACAGACGCATTCTTGCCATGTGCCTGGGGTTTGTTTTTCCAGCCAATGTGCAGTACTTTGCTGTTGAGCGCTTTCAACTTAGTCGACTAATCATATGCCCACATACACGCCTTACCCAGGCCACTGTCATGTTGGAGTTGATTGTATTTATTTGTTCAGTTTGATATCAGCACCATATCTGAGCACCTTAGATTGAGCTTCTGCATCCAGGACATTTATATAAATGAGAAAACTGATAGTTGAAACACTGAATCTTAAGCACTCCATTCAGTAGACAATCCTACCCCCTTTCACTTCAACTCTTCTAATGAACAACCCTTTCTTTTCCACCCTTCCACCAGAGGACTGATTTCCAGTACACATGCCCCAACTTCTTCCTGTGGTGATTTTTTTGACTGCTATATATTCCACAACCCCCTACTCACCATCACCTGCAACCCCCCCCATCCCCTCAGAGTGATCTCTGCTGGTGGAGTCAATGAGATAAAAAGTGGAACAGTTCGCACAATTCAACTTGACCTGGATCTGCGTTTGATTCCCGGCTTGGGTGACTGTCTATGAGGACTTTGCATGTTCTCCCCGTGTCCGCGTGGGTTTCCTCCAGGTGCTCCAGTTTCCTCCCACAATCTAAAGATGTGCGGGTTAGGTTGATTGGCTGTGCTAAACTGCCCTCTGACTGACACCAAAGCAAAAACAAGACACAATTGTTTCCTACACGTTCATGCATTCCAACATGTGCCTATGTGTCCAAAGATGTGCGGGTTAGGTTGATTGGCTGTGCTAAATTGTCTCTTAGCATATCAAGGTGTGTAGGCTAGAGGGATTAGCGGGGTAAATATGTGGGGTTGTGGGGAGAGGGCCTGGGCTTGGATTGTTGTCAGTGCAGGCTCGATGGGCTGAATGGCCTCCCTCTGCACTGCGGGTTTCTATGGTTTTTGTATTACTGAACACCTACAGCATAGAGGGAGATCATTGGGCTTATTGAGTCTCCTCTAGCTCTCTGCTATTGAATATGTCTGCCTTCTGTGTTCTTTCTCCGTAATCCTTCATTTTTTTTGTTAACCTTCAGATGTTTTTCCAATTGCCTTTTGAAAGCTATCATTGAATCTACATCCACCAACCTCTCACACGGTGCATTTCAGATCACAACCACTCACCGTGCCTTTGTCCCACTCTTAGGCCCACTATTAGTAATAGAGCCTTGAGGTACCTCAACCCTACTCTTTCGAGTTCCCACCCAAAATAACTCTACCAATTGATTTCTCTGCCCACTTCGAAAAGATATTTTAAAACTTCCATTGGTTTCACAACCTCTTCAAATTCTCCCACTCCAGCGTGGTGCCTGTTTACTTCCACTGAAGTTTCACTCTAACATCCACTGAGATTTATTTATTTGCAGGTTTAATTTTTGCTTAATTTTGGTTTCCTTACTTGAAAAAGGATATACTGGCACTGGAGGGGGTGCAGAGCGGATTCAATAGGTTTATTCCGGAGTTGAGAGGGTTGGCTTGTGAGGAGAGACTGTCTGAAATATGCTCGTTGGAACCCAGAAGAATGAAGGGAGATCTTATAGAAACATGTAAGATTATGAAGGGAATAGATGAGATAGAAGCAGAGAAGTTGTTTCCACAGGCAGGTGAAATTAGAACTACAAGGCATGGCCTCAAAATAAGGGGGAGCAGATTTAGGACTGAGTTGAGGAGGAACTTCTTCACCCAAAGGGGTTGCGAATATATGGAATTCCCTGCCCAGTGAGGCTACCTCATTGAATGTTTGTAAGGCAAGGATGGATACATTTTTAAACAGTAAAGGAATTAAGGGTATAGTGAGGGGCGGATAAGTGGAGCTAAGTCCATGAAAAGTTCAATCATGATCTTATTGAATGGTGGAGCAGGCTCGAGGGGCCAGATGGCCTACTCCTGCTCCTAGCTCTTATGTTCTTATAACTGGTTACATTATGGACAAGTCAGAATGTTATCCAATGAAATTTTAACATCATCACATCCCAACTGACAGCTAAAGAAGTTCCTGTGTTTTACAGGAGGAGTGAAGTTTAATCAAAGTACAAATGGGCTGCAGTTATGAGCATAAGAACATAAGAAATAGGAGCAGGAGTAGGCCATCTAGCCCTTCGAGCCTGCCCCGCCATTCAATAAGATCATGGCTGATCTGAAGTGGCTCAGTTCCACTTTCCCACTTTCTCCCCATAACCCTTAATCCCCTTGCCTACCAAAAACCTACCTATCCGTGACTTAAATATATTTAGCGAGGTAGCCTCCACCACTTCAACAGGCAGAGAATTCCAGAGATTCACCACCCTTTGAGTGAAGAAGTTCCTCCTCAAGTCCATTCTAAACTGCACCCCCCCTTTATCTTGAGGCTGTGCCCTCTAGTCCTACTGTCCTTTCTGAGCGGGAAGAACCTCTCAACCTCTACCCTACCCATCCCCTTCATCATCTTACACGTCTCAATAAGATCCCCCCTCATCCTTCTAAACTCCAACAAGTACAAGCCCAATCTATTCGGCCTCTCTTCATAGTTCAACCCCCTCAACTCCGGTATCAGCCTAGTGAACCTCCTCTGCACTCCCTCCAAGGCCAAAATATCCTTGCGCAAGTGCGGCGACCAAAACTGCACACAGTACTCCAGCTGCGGCCTCACCAGTACCCTATACAGTTGCAGCAAGACCTCCCTACTTTTATATTCAATCCCCCTCGCTATGAAGGCCAGCATCCCATTTGCCTTCCTGATCACCTGCTGCACCTGTAGGCTGGGTTTTTGCGACTCATGCACAAGGACGCCCAGGTCCCTCTGCACCGTAGCATGCTGCAGCTTTTCGCCCTTTAAATAGTAATCCTTCCTACTATTATTCCTGCCAAAGTGGGTAACCTCACAATTGCCAACATTGTATTCCATCTGCCAGGTCCTCGCCCACTCGCTCAGCCTATCTAGCCTATCCAGCATTGCTGTCTATAGTTTTTGAACTGTTTCTAATTACACCAAACATAGAAAGGCAGTCACTGTGAAATAGATGCACTCCCAAACTATACAATAAGCAGCAGGAAACAAATGATATTTTCACCACCTCCACAGCTGCCTAAATCACAACATATAGTACACCCTGAAAAAAAACATTGAATCTCTACAGTGCAGAAAGAGGCCATTCAGCTCATTGAGTCTGCACCGACAACAATCCCAACAAGGCCCTATACCCGTAACCACGCATATTTACCCTATCAATCCCCCCCACGCTAATGGGCAAGTTAGCATGGCCAATTCACCTAACCTACATATCTTTGGACTGTGAGAGGAAACCAGAGCACCCGGGTGAAACCCATGCACAGACGTACAAACTCCACACAGTCACCTGAGGCCGGAATCAAAACTGACACTGTGAGGGAGCAGTGCTAACCTCTGTGCCACCGTGCCACTCTAAGATAAGAGTTGAGAAGTGTTTGAGAACAGCTGTTGGGAATACAAAACAAAAGGGGGGTGGAAACAGTGACAAATATTAATGAGAAAAGGAGACAGTACTACTCCAATAGGTAACAGGAAATTACTACATGTAGAAAGATGCTGGTGCAATGATTGCAAGATCACAAGGATTTAAATGTAACTTTTAGAAATGATCATTTGTGACAAAATTAACAGCCACTGGAGCACAGGGTAGGTTAATTAAGGAAAACAAGCACAGGTTTCTTAAGGAAAAATCACGCTTAATAAATTGATGGAGATTTTTGATGAGATAATAGAGAAGGCTGATAAGGGTGATACAGGGCAATCTTCCTAAAACACTGGTCTTGGTGGCAGTTTTGTGTCCAATTCTGGACACTACACTTCAGGAAGGATGCAAAGGCTTTAGAGAGGGTGCAGAAAAGATTTAAGAGAAGGGACAAAAGACTTCAGTTATGAGGGAAGAAGAGGTTGAAAGCAGATTTGATTTAATTTGATTTACTATTGTCATAGTATTACTATACAGTGAAAAGTGTTGTTTCTTGTATGCTGTGCAAACAAAGCATACCATTCATAGAGAAGAAAAAGAGAGAGTGTTACAGTAGTATTACAATTGTAGTGAGGGTGTAGAGAAAGATCAACTTAGTGTGAGGTAGGTCCATTCAAAAGTCTGATGGCAGCAGGGAAGAAGCTGATTTTGCGTCAGCTTGATGGAGGTGTTCAACTCACGAGCTTTCTACACAAAGCAGGGTCTGGAGCCAGAGGACACAGATTAAAGGTAATGAACAAAAGAACCAAGGACGGCATGAGAAAACAATTTTTAAGGTGAGCTGAATCACCTTATTTATGTTCTGTCTTCTTCCTGAATAAGTCATAGCACTGAAAATCGAGGACTTAAGTTTATAAATGTCACATGAAGGCTTACATTAACATTGCGATGAAATTACTGTGAAAATCCCCTAGTCGCCACACTCCAGCGCCTGTTTGGGTACACCGAGGGAGAATTTAGCATGGCTAATACATCTAATCAGCACATCTTTCGGACAGTGGGAGGAAACCAGAGACCAGGAGGAAACCCATACAGACAGGAAGGGAATGTGTAGACTCTGCACAGACAGTGACTGAGGAATGGGAATTGAACCCGGGTCTCTGGTGCTTTGAGACAGCAGTGTTAATCACTGTGCCACCATGGAAAGCCCCACTTTGCGGTTCTCCCACTTGCCAGTTGCTTCAATGGCTTTATCAGGATTAATGCTCTTTCAGCACAGTTACAACACTGGCATCTACCCAACAGTGTGGGAAATTGCCCAGGGATGTCCTTACTCAAAAAGCAGGACAAATCCAACTCGGCCAATTACCGCCCAATTAGTCAACTCTCGATCATCAGTAAAGTGATGGAAGGGGTCATCGACTGTGCTATCAAGCAACACCTGCTCAGCAATAACCTGCTCAGTGACGCCCAGTTTGGGTTTCTCCTGGGTCACTCAGCTCCTGACCTCATTACAGCCTCGGTTCAAACATGGGCAAAAGAACTGAATTCCAGAGGTGAGGTGAGGGTGACAGTCCTTGACATCAGGGCCACATTTGACCGAGTGTGGAATCAAGGAGCCCTAGCGAAACTGGAATCAACGGCTATCGGGGGCAAACTCTTCTCTGGTTGGAGTCATACCTGGTACATAGGAAGACGGTTGTGGTTGTGGAGGGTCACTCATCTAGTTCCAGGACATTTCTGAGTCCCTCAGGGTAGTGTCCTAGGCCCAACAATCTCAGCTCCTTCATCAATGACCTTCCCTTCATCATAAGATCAGAAGTAGGGATGTTTGCCAATGATTGCACAATTTTCAGCATCATTCGCAACTCATCAGATACTGAAGCAGTCCGTGTTCAAATGCAACAAGATCCGGACAATATCCAGGCTTGGGCTGACAAGTGGCAAGTAACATTTACGCCACACAAATGCCAGGCAATGACCATTATCAATAAGAGACACTCTAACCATTGCTCCTTGACATTCAATGGTGTTACCATCACTGAATCCCCACCCTCAACAACCTTGGGGTTACCATTGACCAGAAACGCAACTGGATTCACCACATAAACACAGTGACTACAAGAGCAGGTCAGAGGCTAGGAATACTGTGGCAAATTACTCACCTCCTGTCTCCCCAAAGCCTGTCCACCATCTACAAAGCACAAGTCAGGAGTGTGATGGAATACTTCCCGCTTGCCTGGATGGGTGCAGCTCCAACAACACTCAAGAAGTTTGACACCATCCAGGACAAAGCATCTTACTTGATTGGCACCACATCCACAAACATCCACTCCCTCCACCACTGGCACTCAGTAGCAGCAGTGTGTACCATCTACAAGATGCACTGCAGCAATTCACCAAATATCCTTAGACAGCACCTTCTAAACTCTCAACCACTTCCGTCTAGAAAGACAAGGGCAGCAGATACATGGGAACACCACCATCTGCAAGTTCCCCTCCAAGCTACTCCCCATCCTGACTTGGTAAAATACCACCGTTCCTTCGCAGTTGCTGGAACAAATTCCTGGAATTCCCTCCAGTGGGTAAACCCACAGCAGGTGGACTGCAGCGATTCAAGAAGGCAGCTTACCACCACCTTCTCAAGGGCAACTAAGGATGGGCAATAAATACTGGCCAGCCAGGGATACCCATGTCCCACAAATGAATAAAAAGAAAAGAATCTCCCTGGCTAAAGGCGGGTGGGGGTTGCGGAGTGGGGTTGGTGGGGGTGCGTTATTGTTGTACCAGGTAGAATTTAAAAAAATACTGAGTATTCTCTGGTCAATGAGACAGAATGCATACCATCATTCAGATGGGTAGCTGCAAACAACAGAGTGGAGATCTTGAACGGTTCTGTGCATTTTAAATTTAAACTTAAGTTTATTTCTTGTCACAAGTAGACTGACATTAACACTGCAATGAAGCTACTGTGGATGGCTGTCTGTTCTACCCTTGGGTGGAAGTTTAAGTCAAGAAGGAAAGATAAATCAGAAGGGAACTTTGGGAATTGGGTGTGGACAGAATAACAGTTCTCACGGATTTTGACAATTAATTGGTTTTGAACGTCTCCTCCACAGGGAATCCCTCCTATGGAGAGGCAAAGAAAGAAACATAATGGCATTGTGTTGAGGTATGATATGGATTCGCGTTGTTTGAAAAGGTGAATTCAGGATGGGGGAAGCTTACCCTTCGAACGATATACTAGTTTTGGATAGATGTTTGCCAAATCTCTCCTCCACTGAAAACCCGTTTTGGTTAATAGTTTGATTGCTGTGAGAGAGAGACACATGTAGTGACTCTTTGTGTTCTTGCTGGACAACAAGTAACACATTTACCAGATTTGGACTCTTGTATTTAATGGGCCGTTCCACTCATCTTTGCAATAAAGGGCTGTGCGGAAAATATTAATGCTTTAAATTCCCCTCTCTTCTCAGAGATCGCAGGGACCTTCCTCACGCTCAGAGGCAGACCCGAAAAGGTTTGCATCTAAGACTGGTGAGGAGGGGGCTTTGGGAAGACAATATTTAAAGGATAACATCATAAATTGTGGGTAATAAGATCAGCAGACTGTTTTATGTACCGATAGATCGGTCACATGATTTGATGTACAAGTCTGAAAGAACAACTAGTACTATCTGAATATATACTTGGATGCAAAACGGAACTACAGCCAATAATAATGTCAAAGCATGCTGCTGAGACCCGTTAATTAAATTTACTGTCTTGCCAATAAAAGATAAAAGCTTACATTTATGCTACACCTTTTGCAGTCTCAGGTTGTCCCAAAGCAGGTCAAAGAAAGTTAGGTACTTTGAGGAATTGTGGGCACTGTCGACGTGATGTAGGATTAATTTTTCTAAATGTGGCAAAAAAAATCAAACTACAGGAGAAGCTTTATTAGTGATAGGATCTGTGTTTGTAGCTTTTGTGTGCTACACCAGCTATCAAAGGAATCTCGAACAAAAGTTTTTTTTTAAGTTCATTTATTAGTGTCACAAGTAGGCTTACATTAACACTGCAATGAAGTTACTGTGAAAATCTCCTAGTCGCCACACTCCGGCGCCTGTTTGGGTACACTGAGGCAGAATTTAGCATGGCCAATGCACCTAATCAGCATGCCTTTCGGACTGTGGGAGGAAACCAGAACACCCGGAGGAAACCCATGCAGACACGGGGAGAATGTGCAGTCTCCACACAGTCGGGAATCGAACCCAGGTCCCTGGTGCTGTGAGGCAGCAGTGCTCACCACTGTGCCACTGCCCATTGTGCCCAACAATGCCATATTTTCAGCTGAATGGCCATATCTGTGTATAGAAATTGTATGTGGGGAGTTGGCCACAAATAATTAACAATTGTAATAAAAACAAACTTTGGCACAAATAAACATAAAACCTTTATTATTATGGTAATTATACCATTACAATGATGTATTGCATACCACAATGAAATGATGCCCCTTACCTTAATGTGAACAGTATAGTTAGCCCGCTTTACAATGACATTAATGTCTGCTACATATAAGTTAGGAGCAGAAGTAGGCCACTCAGTCCCTCGAGCCTGCTCCCCCATTCAATAACATCATTGGCTGCTGTGATTGTAACCTCAGCCCCACGTTCCTGCCTGCCCCCAGTAACCTTCCACCCCCTCGTTCATCAAAAATCTATTAAACTCTGTCTTAGAAATGATCAAAGACTCTACTTGAAGAATAGAGTTCCAAAACCCTCTGAGAGAGAGAAAAGTTCTTCTCATCTCTGTCTTAAATGGGTGACCCCTTATTTTTAAACAGTGACCCCTGGTTCTAGATTCTCTGACAGGAGGAAGTGTCCTCTCCACATCCAGCCTGTCAATGCCCCTCGGCATCTCAACGATTTTGATTAAGTCACCTCTTACTCTTCTAAACTCCAGTGGATAAAACCTAACCTCTTCAACCCTTCCTCATAAGACAACCCATCCATTCCTGGAATTATTCACTCTGTTTCTCTTTCAGTGGATGCTGCCTAACCCTATTTGAGTATTTCTGTTTTTATTTCAGATTTTCAGTATCGGCAGTATTTTGCTTTAGTCTTACCAACATAAATGCAGCTTTACTGATCTACAATATGGTGTTACAAAAAGATTCATTAGATTTATTCCAAGGATGAAGGACTTGTCTTACGAAGAGAGATTGATGTTTAGGCCTATACTCGCTGGAGTTTAGAAGAATGAAATGTGATCTAATTGAGGTATATAAGATTCTAAAGGGGATTGACAGGGTGAACATAGAGTGGATGTTCCCCCTTGTTGGACATTCTGGAACAGGAAGTCATAATTTTAGGCTAAGGGATGGCAGATTGAAAGCAGGAATGAGGAGGAATTACTTCACTCAAAGGGTTGTGAATCTTTGGAATTCTCTTGCCCAGAGTGCAGTGGATGCTGGAACACTAAACAAATTTAAGGGGGAGATGGAGAGGTTTTTAATTAGTGGCGGGGTGAAGGGTTATGGAGAACGGACAGGAAGATGGTTATGAGGCCAAGATGGGATTAATTATGATCGTATTGAAGGCAGAGCAGGCTCGAGGGGCTGAATGGCCTAGTCCTGCTCCTATGTTATGTCAAAATAGCAAGGAGAAACCAGTAAAGGGAGATGTGCAGACCCAAAGGTATCTTAGAGACAATCAGCACATCTTGTGCAGTGGGCATTAATAGGATACAGGTGCACTAATAGCACCTCTTTTAAAACATGCAGTGAACATATTAGCTTCCAGCTGTAGGAATGAGAGGTAGAGGATATGGTTCATATAGAAAGAGGATATCCTCTCTCTACCTCTCATTCCTACAGCTGGATGCTGATATATTTTACCTTTTCTACTCTGTTTCATTTTCTGCTCCATACAGTCACAGTCTCCTACAATAAATTGTTTGTTGTTATTTTGACTCTGTGCTCATCTTTTTCTTTTTATTTCTTTTTAAAACCCACAACATAGTTAGAGAATTACAGTTTAACATCTATTAGGAAACACATTTCTAATTTCCAATTCCCTGAAGACATGAAAACCTGATTTAAAATCACACACTATTCATTTTCTTTTACATAAAGTCATCAATAGAATTCCTACAGTGCAGAAGGAGGCCATTTGGCCCATTGATTCTGTACCAACTTTCCAAAGCAGCATCTTATCCAGGCTCCCTTCCCTTCCCCTATCCCTGTAACCACTGCGTTTACCATGGCCAATCCACCTAACCTGCACTTTTTTGGGCACTAAGGTGAAAATTTAACATGGCCAATTCATCTAACCGACACATCTTTGGCATGTGGGGGGAACTGGGGCACCCAGAGGAAACTCACACAGAAACTCACAGGGGCAGAATGTGCAGACTCCACACAGACAGTGACCTAAGACTGGAACTGAACCCAAGTCCCTGGCAGCTGTGAGGCAGCAGTGCTAACCAGTGCTGCCATATTGCCGTACCTTAGCTGCACTACTGATGCGGAAGTTTTCTCAGTTCTTTTGAACATGCATAAACAACTAAACACTGAAATGCCCATCTCAAAATGTTAAACTGAGATTGCTTGCGGAGACCTTCAGTCACACGTATCTTCAATATTTCAATCCCTTACCCACCAGTGGAATTGTGGATCTATTTTTGCTGGGTCTACGTATCAACTACCCTCTGACTCTTTTGCCAATTAGCTTGAACCTGTGTTCTCTGGATACCGACCCTCTGCTCAAGATTCTCCTCATTCACCTAATCAACATGATTTTGAACACAACTATTAAATCTACCCTTAATTTTTTGCTGTTCTAAGGAGAGTAACCTCAGCTTTTCTCACCTGTCCATGTAACTGAGCTTCCAGATCTCTGGTACCATTATAAATATAGCTAAAGGGATCTATACATTGGAATTCTACCACCTTGCCAGCCACAGAATCGGAGCGGGCGAGGGGGCAGACAATGGAAATGTCCGTTGGCTTTGGGCGAGAATTTCCAGTCTTGCTTGAGTGAGGCCCAAAGATCCTGGCCATAATGTGAAAGGTTCAACAAAAGAACAGAAGAGATAGGAGCAGGAGTGGACCGTTCGGCCCATCAAGCCTGCTCCTACATCATGGCTGACCTTGGCCTTCAACGCCCTTTTCCTGCCTGCTCCCCATCTCTCCCTTAATTCTGCCTCAGGACAATCTGTCTATCCCAGCTGTAAATGCATTTAGCAATGGAGCATCCACAATCCTCTTGGGGGGGGGGGGGGGGTGCGCGGGTTGGGGGGGGGGTGCGGGTTGGGCGGGGGGGTGGTAGAGAATTGCAATGATTTGGGTGAAGTAATTTCTCCTTCTCTCAATCCTAAATGATTGGCCCCTTACTCTGAGACTGTGTCCCTGTGTTTTAGATTCCCTGAACAGCAGGATTTTATGGTCTCACTTGTCCCGAAAGCATAAAATCCTGCCCGAGGTCAAATAGACCTTTCCATAGGCTGTCCCTCGTCTGATTCCCGTGGAGGGTGGGACGGTAAAATTCCGGCCAGTCTCTCAGCATCTACCTTATCAAGCTCTGACAGAATTGTTTGGGTCTCAATGAGATTACCTCTCATTCTTCTAAGCTCCAGAGAATATAAGCCCAATTTGCTCAGCCTCTCAGCGTAGGTGACCCTCTTATCCCAGAGACCCCTCTAATAAACCTTTGTTACCTCCTTCAAAGCAAGCACAGTCTTTCCTTAAATGTGGAGAACAAAATTGCACACAGAATTCCAGATGTGGTCTCCCCAATACTCACAAGCCACAATACAACTTTAGCAAGACTTCTTTATTCCTGTACTCCAATCCCATTGCAACATGATGTTTGCCTTTCTAATTGCTTGCTGCGCCTGTTTACTAATTTTTTGCATTCCTCTTACAAACTCACCCAGGTCCATTTGAACAAGATGTACTCATAGATGCAACATTTTGAAACAGATTATGCATATATATATAAAATATATATACACAACCATTATAGTGGGTGAAAGCACTCTTCAGTATTACCCTGCCAATGCAGAACTGAAGGCCCCAGACTCAAATTCTGGACTGCCAGCACCAGATTATTTGAATGGGTGTAAATTGAGAGAGGTAGATACTCAGTGAGATCTTGGTGTCCTTGTGCATCAGTCACAGAAAGTAAGTGTGCAGGTACAGCAGGCAATAAAGAAGGCAAATGTTATTTGGCCTTTATAGTGAGAGGATTTGAGTGTAGGGATCAGGATGTTTTGCTGCAATTGTATAGAAGTTTGGTGAGGCTACATCTGGAGTATTGTGTGCAGTTTTGGTGCCCTTATTGAGGAAGGATGTCCTTACTTTAGAGGAGGTACAGTGAAGATTTACCAGGCTGACTCCTGGGATGGCAGGTCAGTCATATGAAGAGAGATTCAGTCGGTTAGCATTATATTTACTGGAGTTTAGAAGAGTGAGAGGGGATCTCATAGAAACTTATAAAATTCTAACAGCATTAGACAGGATAGATTAAGAAAGAATGTTCCCGATGATGGGGCAGTGCAGAACTAGGGGTCATTGTTTGAGGATAATTGTTTTAGGACTGAGGTGAGAAGAAATTTACTTGAATTATGTTTAAGGTGTTTTATATTAAGATTAATGTATTTTCTTTTATTCATTTGTGGGGCATGGGCGTCACTGGCTGGCCAGCATTTATTGCCCATCCCGAGTTGCCTGAGGGCAGCAGAGAGTCAACCACGTTGCTGTGGTTCTGGAGTCTCATGTAGGCCAGACCAGGTAAGGATGGCAGATTTCCTTCTCTAAAGGACATTAGTGACCCAGATGGGTTTTTTTGACAATCGACAATAGTTTCATGGCCATCAGTAAGAACTTAATTCCGGATACGTTTTTAATGGATTCAAATTCAACTATCTGCCATGGTGGGATTCGAACCTGGGTCCCCAGAATATTAGACAAAAACAGAAAATGCTGGAAAATCTCATCAGATTTGACAGCATCTGTGGAGAGAGAATGGAGCCAACGTTTTGAGTCTGGATGACCCTTCATCAGAGGTGACTCTGCTCTGACGAAGGGTCACCTAGACTCGAAACATTGGCTCTACTCTCTCCCCACAGATGCTGTCAGACCTGCTGAGATTTTCCAGCATTTTTCTGTTTTTGTTTCAGATTCCAGAATCGACAGTATTTCGCATTTATCCCCAGGACATTAGCTGAGCTCCTGGATTAATAGTCCAGCAATAATAGCACTAGGCCATCACCTCCCCTCCTGCACGTGGCGAAAACGATTTCGTTATAACCATGCCTATAGCTAGTTGGTGATGTGTGTTACACCACACTGGTTTAATGCAACTCAAAGACAGTTCCTTCACCCAACACCCTTTCAGGAGTGCCCTCTCAGTCATTCACACTGGTGTCTTAAGATTTAACGCATGTGAAATTTGACTTTACTTCATTGAGATTCTTTAAAAAAAAGTGACAATCTTTCAGAATACCACATTTACATAAGTCCGTAACTGCTGCTTCAGAATAACTTGGCTTCATGCAATGTTTCTTAACGGTTAAGAAATAGCGCCCCTTAAAACTGCATGTGGGTCTGTCGGAAGATCACCTTCTGGGACAAGGAATGATGTGCGGTTACGGGAGTCATAAAGAGAAAGGGTCTTTTTTCTGTGGTCTGATTCATGCAGAGTGGGTAATAAAACCATTTTATGCGAGAACATTGTGAAGACTTATTTGATGTGTTTGGCTTCAAGACAGTTTAGGCAATGCCAGGAACAGGTTAATTTTCACTCTGTGGAGACTCCTCTCCGAGTAATTGAGACGCTCTTTGAGGTGATGTGGTTAATTTTTAGTTAATTCTTTTGGAGGGCAGCCGGCCTCGCACACCAGCGAGAAAGATAACCCCAGTGATGGACTTCAGGCCAAAGTAGGGGAAAAGGCTAACTAGTGGAGTGATGAGATGACTGAGCAGTTGGAGCAGTGATTATAATACTGGATCAGGTAGCCTGGAGTTTGAGTTGGTAATCCTACTAGCAAATGAATTAGGAACATGGAAAATAGGTGCAGGAGTAGGCCATTCAGCCCTTCGAGCTGGCACCACCATTCAATATGATCATGGCTGATCATGCACTTTCAGTATCCCGCTCCTGCTTTCTCTCCAGAGCCCTTGATCCCTTTAGCCACAAGGACCATATCCAGCTCCCTCTTGAACGTATCTTACAAACTACCCCAACAGCTTTCTGTGGTAGAGAATTCCACAGGTTCACAACTCCCTGAGTGAAGAAATTATTCCTCATCTCAGTCCTGAATGGCTTACCCCTTATTCTTAGAATTCAATAAATGTGATAAATTTGTGGACTGAGACCTTGATTTGGTTTGATTTATTATTGTCACATGCGTTAATATACAGTGAAAAGTATTGTTTCTTGCATGTTATACAGACAAAACATGCTGTACATAGAGAAGGAAAGAGTGCAAAATGTAGCATTACAGTCATAGCTAGGATGTAGAGGAAGACCAATGTAGTGTGTGGTAGTCCATGCAAAAGTCTGATGGCAACAGGGAAGAAGCTACTCTTGAGTCAGTCGGTATGTGACCTCAGACCTTTTCCCGACGGAAGAAGGTGGAACAGAGAATGTCCGAGATGAGTGGGGTCCAGGATGCCTGGGGGCAGCACAGTGGCAGAGCGGTAGCACTGCTGCCTCACAGCGCCAGGGACCTGCATTCGATTCCCGGCTTGGGTCACTCTCTGTGTGGAGCTTGCATGTTCTCCCCGTGTCTGCGTGGGTTGCCTCTGGGTGCTCCGGTTTCCTCTCACGGTCTGAAAGACGTGCTGGTTAGGTGCATCGACCCAAACAGGCATCTGGATGTGGCGACTAGGGGAATTTCACATCAACTTCATTGCAGTGTTAATGTGACCCTTATTTATGACAGTAATAAATAAACATTTTGATTATGCTGGCTGCTTTTCCGAGGCAGCGGGAAGTGTAGACAGAGGCTGGATTGAAGGGGCTTTGTTCACGACTGAAAATTAGGACTTGGAAAGCTAATGAGTAAAAGGCCAACTTGAGTACTAATGTCCTTTGGGGTTGGTAACTGGCTCCTCAATTCATCTGGCCCACAAGTTTCTTAATGTCTTCTGACTAACCAGTGAATAATAATGAGTGCTGCTTGTCATACCCTAGGAACAATTAAATGTTAAAATGAGGGGATTTGGGGAAGGGGGATGCAGGAGAAAGCAGATAATGAAATTGGTGTTGACATGCTGATGAAGGACATTTCACCTTTCAGGAAGATGGACTGAGAGGGGACCTCATTGACAAAATGGTAAACAGTAAAGAAAAGATAAAATCCGTTCTTCCTCCTGCATGGTAAGAGTGTTACTTTTTTCAGTCCATTTCCCAATGAACGTAATTTCTTTTTTTTGTACTAAGTGGGGCTTTTCATAAAAGAATTTACTTTTATCCACCTTTGTGTTACTCTGGTGTCTATGTTAGTGGAGCCTCAATGTGCTGTAACATGTCAGTGTGCTTGCGAATACATTGTGAAATATTCATTTTCCGTGTGAGGGGTAAATATCTTCTCACTTGCTCTGACCTGCACAGTTCCACAGATGACAGGCCAGGAACTGGACAGAGCTGATGCTGAATGGTTCTCCCAGATTGAACCGTTCGTCATATCCCTTCACCTTTCAATAAGTTGATTTTATTAGTGTCACAAGTAGGCTTATATTAACATCGCAATGAAAATCCTCTAATTGCCATAGACCGACGCCTCTTTGGGCACACTGAGGGAGAATTTAGCATGGTCAATGCGCCTAACAAGCATGTTTATTGGACCGTACCGTGGGAGAAACCGGAGCACCAGGAGGAAACCCACACAGTCACGGGTAGAATGTGCAAGCTCCATACAGACAGTCACCCAAGGCCAGAATTGAATCCAAGTCCCTGGCACTGTGAGGCAGCAATGCTAATCACTGTGCCACCATGCCACCTATAGCTGATGGATACAGAGTCATAAGGGTTTTCAGCCCTTCAGCCCAAATGTCCATGCCACTCCTTTTTATTTAAACCCCTAAGCTAGTCCCAGTTGCCCACATTTGGCCCTATTCCTCTATAACCGTCTTTCCCATGTAACTATCGAAGTGCTTTTTAAAAGATAAATTTGTACCCGCCTCTACTGCTACCTCTGGCAGCTTGTGGGCCATACTGATAAATATCAATAATGCTTTGTTAGGTGCCATGGCATGGCTATTACAGTTTTGGATGTTGATGGTGCCCACCGCCAGCACCCAACCATCATTCCAACCTTCTTATTCCCTGTGGAGTGTAGCTAAGAACTTCTACATGGTCCCTGTTTATTCAGCCTCTTTCAGAATGCTGGAATACTTAAAAACTGCAACATCAGATGTCTCAGCAGCGATAAATACTCCACACTATTAATCTCCTAACCAAGTCCCATCTCTTGTCTTCTATTTGTTTTGTCATTGCGTTGTACAATATTTAATATTCCCTTCTGCGCCTTTGTAAGTGTATATTCCAAGGTGCTAGGTTATTTGATGTACTGTGTCTCTCTGATGCTGTCTGTACCTCGAAACACAATCTGTAAAGGAAGTGAAAGCTATATTAACCATCCCAATCTCTGAATTCATCCTTATCTTTATAAGTAATAAGGTAGATAACTGATATTGTCCAAGGTGAATGATGGGTGTTGAATCGCTCCTCAAGTCAAGAGAGTGCACCATGAATGTGTATACATCAACTGTACAGGTGTCCCCCCTGTCCCTGCACCCAACCTCCTTAACAAGAGCATCTTACAGAATCTTCTTATTGATGAAGGCTGACACAGGAGTTGGCAAGAGTATTATAGTGGTAATACTCTATCATCACAACAGAATCTGGAGCCGTTGTACACAATCTTCTTAAAGTTTTAAAGTTTATTTATCTGTCTCACAAGTAGGCCTACTCTAACACTGTAATGAAGTTACTGTGAAAATCCTCTAGTCGCCACACTCCAGTGACTGTTTGGGTACACTGAGGGAGGATTTAGCATGGCTAATCCACCTTAGCATGCCTTTTGGGCTGTGGGAGGAAACCGGAGCACCCAGAGGAAACCCACACAGACATGGGGAGAACATGCAAACTCCACACAGTGACCTAAGCCAGGAATTGAACCTGGCTCCCTGGCGTTGTGAGGCAGCAGTGCTGACCACTGTGCCACCATGCTGCCTGTGGCATATATATTCCAAACTCAAAGTAATGAATGCAAATGATGTCACCTGTGGCACTGTTCTCATAACCCCATTCATTTACTCTAACTAGTCCCCCTGACAGTAAGAGTCAATTTAACATGGCCAATCTACCTAACCTGCACCCGTGGCACAGTAACACAGTGGTTAGCACTGCTGCTTCACAGCTCCAGGGACCTGGGCTCAATTCCCGGCTCGGGTCACTGTCTGTGTGGAGTTTGCACATCCTCCTTGTGTCTGTGTGGGTTTCCTCTGGGTGCTCTGGTTTCCTCCCACAGTCCAAAGATGTGCAGGTTAGGTTGATTGGCCAAACTAAAATTGCCCTTTAGTGTCCTGAGATGCGTAGGTTAGAGGGATGAGTGGGTAAATGTGTTGGGAAAAGAGGGGTAGGGCTTGGGTGGGATTGTGGTCGGTGCAGACTCAATGAGCCAGATTGCCTCTTTCTGCACTGTAGGGTTTCTATGATTCTATGATCTTTGGACTGTGGGAGGAAACCAGAGCACCCGGAGGAAACCCATGAAGACACGGAAAGAATGTGCAAACTCCATATAGACAGCAACCCAAGGCTGGAATCGAGCCCTGGTCCCTGGCGATGTGAGGCAACAGTGCTAACCACTGTGCCACCCTGCTGCCCCTATTATTCAGCCAACCCATCTGTCCTTGTGATGCACTGCCTTCCTACACCAATTGAAAAGCAAAAAGATTCACTTCCCAATTGGATGCTGCCTGATTGTCAGCCAAGCAATCTTCTCCAGACCTGAATTTGGTCCTGAATAAGGGTAATTTGGACTTGAAGCATTGGCCATGATCTTGCAGCCCATTCATCCCACACTCCTGATGTAGTGAGGTCGGAGAATTTGACGTCTAGCCAAATTTCCATTCAGTGGACATGGAGAGGATGTTTCCATTAATGGGAGAGGCCAGAACTCGGGGGCACAGCCTCAGAGTGGAGAGACGGTTTCTTTAAAACTGAGATGCGGAAGAATTTCTTTGGCCAGAGAATGGTGAATCTGTGAAACTCTTTGCTGCAGAGGGCTATGGAGGCCAGATCATTGAGTTTCTTTAAGACAGAGATAGATAGGTTCTTGATCAATAAGGGGATCAGGGTTAGGGGGAGAAGGCAGAAGAATGGGAATCAGCTATGATTGAATGATAGACTAGACTCGATGGACTGAATGGCCTAATTCTGCTCCTATATCTTCTGGTCTATGGACTGCAAAGGAGGGGGAAAATCCTGCCAGTGTGAATGGTGATAAGATTCCGGCCTCTATTTCTCTCTCCACTGATGCTGCCAGATCTGCTGAATTTATCCAACCTTTCCTGTTTTTATTTCAGATTTCCAGCATCTGCATGCTTTGCTTTTATGTGAAGTTTGTGAAAACTCTTATTCAATGAATCTGAGAGTCAATACTCACAGAAACAACCAGTGTGTTTTTTTAAAGCAATTATATAGCGGATTAAGCTGGAAGTTCCCCTGGTCACTCACTGTAGCAATAAGGTTAATGTGTTTGTAAAGATTTCCTCTGTGCAGTGTTTCCAGAGAGATTGCCATTTTGGTAAATTATTGTGTATGTGTGGCCATGACATTTCTTTAGCAGAATTGCTAGTAATGTTATCACACTTTCATGGTAAAGATGCAAATAAAATGACCTGCTAACCTTGTTCTCTGTTGTATCTTTCCCCAGGTTGTCCTATCCCATGTACTTGGCTCTGGATTTATGCTGTAATATTCTGTCATGTTACAGCGCATCTGCACAATAAACAATTTACTTTTTTAACTAAATTTTTGTGCCCCATTTTACTTTTACAGTTAGCCACGAGTTGCCAGATATCTGCAAATGTTAATTCTCTGTAACTAACCTCTGCACTCTAACTGAGGACAATTCATAGAATCCCTACACTGCAAAAGGAGGCCATTCAGCCCATCGTGTCTGCACTGACCACAATCCCACCTAGACCTTATCCCCATAACCCCATGCATTTACCCAAGCGAGTTCCCCTGACGCTAAGGGAGCAATTTGGCATGGCCAGTCCACCTAACCTGTGCATCTTTGGACTGTGGGAGGAAACTGGAGCACTCAAAGGAAATCTACGTAGGTGCGGGGAGAACGTACAGACAGTCCATGCAGACTCTGTACAGACAGTCATCCATGCCAGGAATTGAACCCGGTCCCTGGCGCTGTGAGGCAGCAGTGTTAACCACTGTGCCATCGTGCCGCCCCTATTCAAGATGATTCACTCTCAAAATTTCTCATCTCCCTCTGAAAACACCCAATTTTTGCTCCACCTTTTCGTGACAAACAGGGTTGGAAACTTGTTACGTGTAACATTACCAATATACACCTGCCACTTATCCAGCTGTAGCCTAGCCTGTTAGAGCAATTCATTTAAAGAATGACAGCTTTATTTTAGAACTGATCTTTTCCTGGATGGCACAGTGGCATAGCAAATGTAATTCATAGGGATTGTGGTTGGTGCAGACTCGATGGGCCAAATGACCTCCTTCTGCACTGTAGGGATTCTGTGATCTTGTTATAAATATAATCAACAAAAACCTCAACAAGTTATTGGAGGCAGAATATCAATTGAAAGGACTTTACACTCAGGGATAGGTAATATTTTCATGTAAACAAATTTGAATTGTGCTGTGTATTATGAACAATGAAAGGTCTGACATGTTTCCTACCATTTCTTTGCCAACTGATTAAAGGAGGATATTAATTCTTAAACAGATCAGTGCCTTCATGAAAGAGGAATTTAAATATCCATTTGTCATTAATGTCATACAATGTGATTTGAACTCAATAGTATTTCTTGTCCATGGATTTGATTTTATGTGTCAAGTGCCCAGAAGCGACTGAGTTATGTCTTTTAGTTAGCTCACCATCCATACTATTCCAAGAAGTAACATTCCCAGTAAGTCCTGCAGTGATGCCCAACAACTACACATCACACAATACAACACAGTTCATATCGCAATAGAAACTTACTGTGCAGAAAGAGGCCATTTGGCCCATCCAACTCTTCTTTGAAAGAGCAGTCATGCTCACTTATGTTGAATTTGGGTGACACGGTGGTTAGCACTGCCGCCTCGAAGTGCCAAGGACCCGGGTTTGATTACCGGCTGGGGTCACTGCCCATGCGGAGTCTGCACGTTCTCCCCTGTGTGGGTGTTTCCTCTGGGTGCTCCGGTTTCCTCCCACAGCCTGAAAGACGTGCTGGTTAGGTGCATTGGCCATGCTAAATTCTCCCTCAGTGTACCTGAACAGGTGCCGGAGTGTGGCGACTAGGAGAACTTCATTGCAGTGTTAATGTAAGCCTACTTGTGACACTAATAAATAACAAAACAATTGTGCTGCAATAGAATACATGCTTTAAATCGGTCATTAAGCACAGCGGTCCCCAATTGAGGAAGGATTAGGGAATCACTACAAGAGTATAAAACATGGTTCACGTGGTGAGGAACTGGGAGAGTTGGAAAGAAACCTGGTTTGAGGCACAGACTAGCTTCAGACTCATTCTTCCTCAACAAACGGATATTGGAATTAACAAGGCTTAGTTCAAATCCCTGTACGTTCTTGAGCTTCAAATACTTGTCCCACACCCTTTTAAAATTAGCTATGTAATCAGCTTCCGGCTCTCCCATTTTGAGGTGGAACATTCTAGATCCTGACAACTGTCTGAATGAAAAAATAAATTCTGCTCATCACCCTCTGGGTCTTTTGCCTATGATTTTGAACCTATAGTGGCACAGTGGTTAGCACTGCTGATCACAGCTCCAGGGATCAGGTTCGATTCCCAGCTTGGGTCACTGTCTGTGTGGAGTCTGCACATTCTCCCTGTGTCTGTGTGACTTTCCTCCAGGTGCTCCGGTTTCCTGCTACATCCAAAGATTTGTGGGTAGATTAATTAGCCATGCTAAATTGGTCCTTAATGACAGGACGACTAGGGTAAATATGTAGGGTTACAGGGGTAGGGCCCTTGGTGGGATTGTTAATGGTGGAGGCTCGATGGGCTGAATGGCCTATTTCTGCACTGTAGGGATTCTAGGATTTTTCAATGATCAGATCCACCGTGAAAAAAAAACTTTTTTTGCCTTACTCACAAGAGGAAGCAATTCTTTCTCTAATAAATAATCCCTTAACATGCTCTATTACTGGTCCTAACTTTTCCAATTTTTTTCCCATAATGGAAGATTTTCATTCCTGCTAACATCCTGGTAAATTCCTCTGTCCCCTTTCTAAGACCTTTACCTCTTTTCTGAATTGTGGCGCACACATTTGTCCACCTTACTCCAACTGAGGCCTGACCCAGTGATTATTAAATTCTAGCAATGCTTGTATATTCAATTCCTCTGTTCATAAACCCAAATAACCTGTATGATTTTTAAACTCCATTATCAACTTGACTTACCAACTTATAAGGATTTGTGTATACAGACACCGAGGTGTCTTTGCTCATCTATGTTGTTCAAAAACATGCCATTTATATCATACTCTCTTTCCGTATTAACCCACTCAATGTACATCACTTCATTGAACTGCTTCTGCTACGCTTCTGGCCATTTCACCTTCCTGAAGTTTACTGCTATCCTCTCTATGATCTACTGTTGCGCCAAGTTCCATGCCATTTGCAAACTTCATAATGTTGCTTCCTAAACCCGGGTTCTAGTTTACTGAAACATATATTCATTCTCAGGATATGGCCATCACTGAATTTATTATGCCCAGTTGTTTATGAAAATGATAAAGAGTACTGGATCCAAACGGATCCTTGGAGAATACCACTGCAAGTGTCTACTGCTGATCAGGTTCACATCCCAGCTCTCAATGTGGTAACTTCCCCCACCGATGGGTGGAGAGGATGTTTCCTCCTGTGGGAGAATCTAGAATAGGAAATCACCCATTTGATTCAGAGAGGAGGAAAGATTTTTTCTCTCCGAGGGTTGGGAATCTTTGGAACTCTCTTCCTCAAAAGGCAGTGGGAAGCAGTGTGTTTGAATTTCTTTTAGGGAGAGGTGGATAGAGTCTTGATAAGCAACGGTGTGAATAGTTATGAGGTTAGGCAGTGTGTCACAGTGGTTAGTATTGCTATCTCGCAACACCAGGGACACGGATTCGATTCCTAGCTTGGGGCACTGTCTGTGCGGAGTCTGCACATTCTCCCTGTGGGTTTCCTCCGGGTGCTCCAGTTTCCTCTTACGGTCTGAAAGATGTGCTGGTTAGGTCTATTGGCCGTGCTAAATTTTCCCTCAGTGTACCCAAACAGGCACTGGAGTGTGGCAACTAGGGGAATTTCACAGTAACTTCATTGCAGTGTTAACTTAAGCCTACTTATGACACAAATAAATAAAGTTACTGAATGTGACGTTGTGGTTACAATGAGATCAGCTATGATCTTATTGAATGGCAGAGCAGGCTTGAGGGGCCAAGTGGCCTACTCCTGCTCCTAATTTGTTTGTATTTTTGTACGTGCCATAAGTGATTTTTTGCTTGCTTTACTGCTCATCCTCCAATGTTTTTTTCCAAAATATACCTTATTTCATCAATCTGCAAGAACAACACAAATATTCCAAAATGACCATCACGCAAAAATATTCAGGTTCTTTACAGACATCAGTAACGCTCTGAGATGCTTCAGTACAGTCAAGGAAACATTTCAGACATTTTACAATAGTGCAGTTGGTTACAAATGGTGCAATTATTTTAATGGTTGACCACATAGATCAAGTTGCACTCTGAGGTTTTCAGTACAATTGAGATACATGTAATATTCACTGTATACATTTAGTCAGTCACTCACCCCGAGGAGGTTCTTTTGATTTGTTTATTATTGACACATGTATTAGAATACAGTGAAAAGTATTGTTTCTTGAGTGCTCATACATAGTGAGGGAAATGAGAGAGTGCAGAATGTAGTGTTACAGTCATAGCTAGGGTGTAGAGAAAGATCAACTTAGTGCAAGGTAAGTCCATTCAGAAGTCTAATGGCAGCAGGGAAGAAGCTGTTCTTGAGTCGGTTGGTACGTGATCTCAAACTTTTGTATCTTCTTCCAGCAGGAGAAGGCGGAAGGGAGAATGTCCGGGATGTGTTGGGCCTTTGATTATACTGGCTGCTTTTCCGAGGCAGCAGGAAGTGTAGACAGAGTCAATGGATGGGAGGCTGCTTTGCGTGATGGACTGGGCTTCATTCACGACTCTTTGTACTTCCTTGCAGTCTTGGGCAGAGCAGGAGCCATACCAAGCTGTGATACAACCAGAAAGAATGCTTTCTATGGTGCATCTGTAGAAGTTGGTGAGAGTCTGTTTCCCTTAGTTCACTGTGGTTGAAAGGCCATTTCATGACATCCCACGAGTTGTTCTCTGCTCCTGCTTTGCAATTTGACTCACTCTCTGGGCAGAGAATTCTTGTCCTGCCCATCATGGGAATTGTAGTGGGAGGGTCATGAACCACGCAAATATCCGTTGACCTCTGGCGGTTTTCCGGCCTTGGGACGAACGCAGACGGAAAACCCCATCCTCATTTTTACTTGTCCTATCCTCACTATTCAATCCAAATGTTTTGGATCCTCCCAATCTTGACTTTGTAACTACTGCCCTCCAATCGCTACTTCAGACCGTATCTTTGCGTTATTTTCTCTCTCTGTCACTGGTGTTATTCTCCATATAAACACAAAAACACAAATGATACGATTCCCAAGTCAGTGACTGTACTGCTAATGATATTACTTTCCTCCTGCACACTGCCACCCTTGACACTTTTAAGTTGATAAGCAATTTATAAGCAGCAGAATCAATCAATTTAAGATGCTGGATTACATAATCCATTTATCTCTGGGCTTTGGCATAATCCTGTTATCTGATATATGACTTTGTTGTCTTTTTTTAAACTACTTTTTCTGTTCATTAGTTTAAAAGATTAAGCTGTGTGATTTGCTTTCCCCATCTTGATGGGGTCACTGAGAAACTTTTAGGTTCCAATCTCCCCCCCGCCCCCCAACCCCCATCCCACCTAAGGCCAATGGAGAATTCTGTTCCGTGAGCCTTGCCCGCCTCGCTTCCGGAGTGGATGAGGTGGTAAAATTCCAGCCCTGCTTTCCTTTTTTTCAATTCCTTCATGGCCCATCACTAACTGCCCTCCATTTCATTTAAGATTCAACCACATTGTGGTGGATCTGGAGTCACATGTAGGCCAGACCACGTAGGATGGCCAATTTCCTTCCCTAAAGAACAGTAAGAAGTCTCACAACACCAGGTTAAAGTCTGACAAGTTTATTTGGTAGCACGAGCTATATGTGCCCTGTTCGTGAACCCAACTTTTCACTTACCTGGTGAAGGAGCAGTGCTCCAAAAGCTCGTGTTACCAAATAAACCTGTTGGACTTTAACCTGGTGTTGTGAGACTTCTTACTGTGCCCATCCCTGTCCAATGCTGGCATCTTCACACCATCCCTAAAGAGCATTAGTTAACCAGATGGGGTTTTACTACAATAGTTTCATTTATAAATATCATTTATTGAATTCAAATTTCACCATCTGCAATGATGGAATTTGAACCTGGGTCCCCAGGCCTTGCACTGGTTTTCTGGATTACTAGCCTAGTGACAATGCCACCCCCTCCTCATTTCCCTTCCCTCCTTCTCAATAGCATCTAGTGCTGCAGTAGTTGCAGTTCTCTCTGTGACTGGATCCTGAACTTCCTAACTCACAGACCACAATCAGTAAGGATAGGCAACAACACCTCTTCCATCATCACCCTCAACACCAGTGCCCCACAAGGCTGTGTTCTCATTCCACTACTATACTCCTTATACTCCTATGATCGTGTGGCCAAATTCCCCTCCAATTTGATTTTCAAGTTTGCTGACAACACCACCGTAGTGGGTCAGATCTCAAACAATGACGAAACAGAGTGCAGGGATGAGATAGAGAATCTGGTGAACTGGTGCGGCAACAATAATCTCTCCCTCAATGTCAACAAAACAAAAGAGATTGTCAAGGAAGAGTAAAGGAGAACATACCCCTGTCTACATCAATGGGGATGAAGTAGAAAGTGTTGACAGCTTCACGTTTTTAGATGTCCAGATCACCAACAACCTATCCTGGTCCCTCCCATGCTGACACTACAGTTAAGAAGGCCCACCAACACATCTACTTTCTCAGAAAACCAAGGAAATTTGGCATGTCAGTTACGGCACTCAACAACTTTTATAGATGCACCAGAGAAAGTTGTATCACAGCTTGGTGTGGTTACTACTCTGCCCAAGATCGCAAGGAACTACAAAAGAGTTGTGAATGCAGCCCAATCCATCACACAAATCAGCCTCCTGTCCATTGACTCTGCTTACACTTCCTGCTGCCTCAGCAAAGCAGCCAACATAATGAAGGACCCCACACACTCTGGACATTCTCTCTTCCACCTTCTTCCTTCAGGAAAAAGATACAGAAGTCAGAGGTCACGTATCAACCAACTCAAGAACAGCTTCTTCCCTGTTGCTGTCAGACTTTTGGAAAGGACTCACCTTGCATTAAATTGATCTTTCTCTACACCTTAGGTATGACTGTAACACTACATTCTATACTCTCTCGTTTTCTTCTCTATGAACGATATGTTTTGTCTGCATACAGCGCAAGAAACAGTAGTTTTCACTGTATGTTATACATGTGACAATAATAAATCGAATCAAATCAAATCAAATCCCATTGTCCTGCTCCCCAACTGGAGAGGTGATCATGATGGATGACAACTGCCAAAGATGAAAAGCCTTGCAACTTTTGCAACCCCCAATACAAAAAAAACTCCCTCAGCCTAGATGTTGCCAGAGGGCCATAGTTATTCTCACCCTTGACCTAGAAAAACTAGGGCAACAGACATATGGGGAGACATCACATTCAACTTACCCTCCAAGTCACACACTATCCTGACTTGGAATTGTATCTTTGTCCCTTCACTGTTGTTGAGTCAAAATCCTGGATCACCCCCTCCTAACAGAATCATGGATGTACCTACACCCCAGTGACTGCAGAATTTAAGAAGGTAACTCAAGAAGGAACACCTTCCCAAAAGCAATTAGGAAATGGGCAACCAAAGTTGGCATTGCCAACAATGTTCAAATGTCATAAATGAATAAATGATTAAAGAAGCAGTGCGGCACAGTGACACAGTGGTTTGCACTGCTGCCTTACAGCTCCAGAGACCCGAGTTCAATTCCGGCCTTGGGTGACTGTCTGTGTGGAGTTTCCACATTCTCCTGGTGTCTGCGTGGGTTTCCTCCAGTTTCCTCCCATACTGCAAAGATGAGTAGGGTAGGTGAATTGGCTGTGGGAACTGTACGGGGTTATGGAGATAGAATGGGGGAGAGGGAGTGAATAAGATGCTCTGTCAAAGAGTTGGTGCAGACTCAATGGGCCGAATGGCTTCTTCTGCATTGTAGGGATTCTATGATTCTAAGAAAAGATTAAGGCCACTGATTGGTGCATGAATTGAATTTTCAGTTGTGTAATGTGTCCTCACTCCAATCTCCTTACATAGAATTGTAACTTTCTGACTTTAAAATACAATCCCCAAGAGGAACTGGCCCTAAATTTCCAATGTTTGGGAAGAAGTAACAGAATGATCCATGTCTTATTAAAATGTAAAATTTCACAGAACGGAGCTCCAGACTGCTTGCATTAAGCTTGATGTGCCAGAGCACAGCATGCTGCGAGTGCAGCACTGTAACTTTAAGCGGGGCGCTTCTGGAGAGCCTGGCCCTTTAAGACAACAGGCGTGTACATGGTACAATTCTTCAGAGGACCTGCTGACATCACTCCATTACAAAACAAACACTGAAATGTATTTTTAGCCTTAAAAGTATTAACTGGGCAGCTGGCACATGCAGAGAATGGAAAGTGCAGTCCAAATCACTCATAAAACGGTGAGTTGGCTGTTTGTGCTGACACTGTTGTAACCGGCTTTGGCTAGCTGTACTTTACATTTGATACAAGACAGTTTGACCAGTGGAGGCAGAGCTTGTGACTGAAACCCTTTTTTTCCCTCCAGATTTGACTCGAGCAAGTGGGATGAGACCATCTCAACAACAACTATGACTTGCATTTATCTAGTGCCTTTAATACAATAAGACAAGGTGTTTCACAGGAATACTATTAGACAAAACAAAATGACACCCGGCTATATAAGAGAGAGAGAGAGGTAGAGCGATTTGGTTTAGGTTCCAAAGCTTAAGGCCCAGGTAGCTGAATGGAACAGTGATTGAAATAAGAGAGGAACAATTGAGAGAGTGCAGAGATCTTGGATGATTTTGGGAGCTGGCAACGGAGACAGCGTGGTTCTGGTGGGCTACAGAAATAGGAAGGAGAAAGGCTAGGGGGGCAGGAATGCCAGGGTGAGATTTTGAACATGGCAGCATTGTCAAATGCCAATCCCCCCTTGTTTCAGGTTTGCGAAAAGCTGTGGCATTTATACAATAACCCAACTCCCCAACTGAACCAACTGGTACATGTGTAGTTAGCAGGAGAGATTGAAGAGGCTGGGATTATTTTCCTTGGAACAAAGAAGGCTGAGGGGTGTCTTGGTTGGGGTGGACAAAATTATGAGGGGAAGCGGTAGAGTGGTCAGGATAAAATTGTTTCCCTTGGTGGAGAATCCTAGAACCAAAGGACATGGATTCGCCGGCACGGTGGCATAGCGGTTAGTACTGCTGCCTCATGGCACCAGGGACCCGGATTTGATTCCCAGTTTGGGTCACCTGTCTGTGTGGAGTTTGCACGTTCTCCCTGTGTCTGCATGGGTTTCCTCCCACAGTCGAAAAATGTGCAGGTTAGGTTGATTGGCCATTATAAATAGCTCCTTGGCTTGTGGGATTGTAGGATTGTGGTCGGTGGAGATTTGATGGGCCGAATGGTCTCCTTCTATAGGGGTTCTATGATTCGACCTGAACAGGCACTGAAGTGTGGCGAGTAGGGGATTTTCATAATAACTTCATTGCAGTGTTAATGTAAACCTACTTGTAACAATAATAAATAAATTTTTTAAAAACTTAATAGATTCAAGAAAAGTGATGGCACGCATAGAGAGGACATGAGAAAGGAGATTTTTTTATGCAGTGAAGCAATGAAATTCACTGCCCAATTTTTTGGTGGAGCGGAGACCCAAAGCTCTTTTGAAAAGTATCTGGAACAGCTTCTTGTCTTTCTGCCATCAGACTTTTGGATGGACCTACCGTATATTAAGCTGATTTTTCTCTATACCCTAGCTGTGACTGTGACACTACATTCTGCACCCTCTCCTTTCCTTGTTCCCTATGTACTGTATGAATGGTATGTTTTGTCTGTATAGCATGCAAAAAACAATACTTTTCACTGTATCCCAATACATGTGACAATAATAAATCAAATCAAATCAATTGGATTTGTGCCTTAAGTGCTGTAAAGTTTATTTATTGTCACAAGTAAGGTTTGCATTAACACTGCAATGAAGTTACTGTGAAATTCCCCTAGTCCGGCGCCTGCTCGGGTCAATTCACCTAACCAGCACGTCTTTCGGACTACGGGAGGAAACCCACACAGACATATGGAGAGCGTGCAAACTCCACACAGAGTGACCCAAGCCGGGAATCGAACCCGGGTCCCTGGGCTGGGTGCAGGAAGGTGGGATTAGAAAGGGCACCTGTGTGTCATGGGCAAGATGGTCCGAATGGCCTCCTTCTGTGCTGTAACTTTTTAATGTATTAGCTTGAGGTGAGCTGTGTGTGTAACCTTCGCGTTGGGAGTCCGGGGTGACTGTTGACTGAGCAATAAAAGCCGCTTGGTTAGTAACAAGCGAACGGTCCAGGGTGCAGACGAATAAACACCTGGGCACTGGTCGGTACTCAATGCAGAGCCAGTAGTATAACTCAATACCGCCAGCCCCACACTAGTGTTGATAGGCATGGAACCTCGAACAGGTACAATACAGAATTCAGACAGCACCGGTTGTGGAAATGTTTGAAGTAAAGAGGAACTGAAGAGGGTCGGTTAGACAGATTAAATAAATTCTGTTTAAGATAGATATACTATCACCTTAATACCTCTGCAAAATATTCTTGTTTTGAACTGAGCACCTACTCAAATCAGAGGAGAGGCGGTGTGTCTGGGAGGGGGAAGCGTTCTGACAACAATTGTGATGCCAAATAAGGTGATTTGAAGGAGTTGGGGGTGGTGTTTTGAGTGGGGAGGGGGGGGCTGTTGGGGGGGGAGGGAACTTGTAAATTACCTACGGTTAATGTCAATGTTAATCCGAGGGCCAATGCCAAATGTTACCCACAGCCACTTTACACTGGAATAGCTGTGGGGTGGGGGGCAACGGTCCCCAACGGCAGAACTGGCTTCCCAGGCAGTAAGAATTCCAGCCAGGCGGGGTACCCGCCGGCTTGGAGCTCAAACCCCAGCCACCAAGCCTACAAGTCTAGGAACTCCGACACTAATGGTCATTCCAGCGCAACCCACAAAGCTCCCCGGACAGAGATACCCCGTGTTAACAAATGAATCCGCACCATCTTATTAACCCTACCTTGACCTTTGTCCCACACTGGGTTATAAGATCCAATAAAATGCTCTCCGTGAATTGACATTAGTTTCAATTACTTTGACAAGAGATTTCGAGACATTCTTTGCTGCAAAGACGCGGGAACGCGAAGATTTAAAAAATGTGTATGGAACTCTGAATAGTGCATCATTTACAAATTAAACTCGGGAGATTTGGGATATTTACAGCAAGAGTGTGGATGAGTAGCGGAATCAGTGAGGATGGGTCAAATTTGAACAATTCGTCCTTTTTTTGTTAATCAACCAATATACTTTTGAAAGCGTGAGTTTGCACTCAATATCAAGTCTCTCAACCTCCCTGTTGGCATTAATGTATCCACGTGTTTCAGAAAGCACTGACTACACATTGATACTCCATCGGATGTTAAAATTATAAAACTCTGAGATGCTGTCTTACTGGTTTATTATCTGCTCGTTTCATCTTCCCGTTCATGTGGACTTTAAAAAATACTCCACATGTTCCTCTCAAAGTAACTCGTTAGCAACGCCACGCCAAATAGTTCTGATGGAACGATTTATTTATTTTCCCCAATTCCTGTGTAAAGTATCGAGCAGCAGGGATTTATATTCAATGATCTGCTGTTGCTTTATCGGAGATTTTTTTTTACCACAATGCGAGTCTTATTTGCTATCTCTCTACCGACAATTCCCTCTCGAAATGAATCCTGTGCCCAGAACCTACCCGTAAGACAATTTCGGCAGAACACTGGGTAAATAATGAGGCTAAAAGGACGTAAACTGAAAACCTGGCCACTCAAACCGATAAACTCACTCCGACTTTAACGAGAGTAAGACTATGACAATTTTTTAAAAAAAGTCTGAACTCTTGCCCCACTCTTAACCCCCCCCCCCCTCCTTTAATAAAACTGGTAGTCGCCAGCCAAACCCCTGATAACAGCCTCACTAGACTGGGAGAAGCCGCCTCTTCATTGTCATGTTTAGACCAAGTAAATTCCTGTAGCCACATCGTGACTTTTTTAGGGCTGGGACAGCATTGTTTATATAATATCATTAATCGACAAAGCAATCTTATTTATTTAATAGGGGGGTGGGCAGTAGACACAACTTGAGAGAGAGAGAAAAAAAAGTTGATAAACGCGGGTCCAACCTATTTACTGTTTATAGTGAAAAAGCCACCTGGGTACAAAATCAAGTGAGGATTCTTTTATAATGAAATCAAACCACGCTGTGGGAGAATACATCAGAGTCGGCGAGAGATGATCGGTCAGAATTAGCCGCTGTTCTACACACACAAAAAAAACGCAGCGTTGCGGGGCTATTCTGGAAAGTTACAAGATTATGAAGGCTGATAACATTGAAGTGACAATGGGCTCCATTCAGCCTTCTCTCTCTCTCTCTCTCTGGAGATTGATTACATAAAGTGCGACTGCATTATGCATCGGGAAGCCAAGGCTTCATTGAAAGGGGGTAGTCGCCGGCTGGATTACCGAAAGGCCCCCATTGCTGCCTCCCCCAACGCCACACACGGGGTGTGACTAGATCATCATCATGGTGCGATCTGGGAATATACCTGCCTCCCTCATTTCTGTTCATGCCCCTCCCCGCACTCTCTGTTCTCAAGAGCAATCAAACATTTGCCCAAGGTGCCAACACTTATTGGCAGCTTGAGTCAGCCAGAGGGAGAATAACATAAATAATTGTGTCTAATCAAGTCATGGAGTCATGTAATTTAAATCGCGGGGGGTTTTGATAGCGATATTTCCAGCTTCCTATTTTATTTCAGGCTGTTTGTGTGTGTTTAATATTGGACACTCTTGTTACACATTTGGACTGTAATTCGGTGGAGGGCGAACACTCCACACTCCCACTCTGTATTCCTGTTTATCGACCCATGCACAATTCACACAGCCGGGAAAAGGCCTGTTTTATGTATTTAGCGTTCGTAAACACAGGCATTTGGGTGCGCAGGTGACCCAAAGGATTGGTGCAGGTTTAAAAATAGGCCCTTAGATGAGACGGTTAAAGTTTAAGTTTTCACTTTATATTTATTAGTAGGCTTGCATTCACACTGCAGTGAAGTTAAACACGTAAAACATTGAAATTTTGGTTTTTTAAGGCTGAGCTCCGGGATTGCTATTCTGCTCTCGAGATAATGTACAGCTGTAAAAGGGGGCGAGTGAATTGAGGGTCATTAGCCACCCCCCCTGTCCACTCAGACACAGCAATACTTACTCTGCACATAGAGCCCACAAGACAGGAACAGCCGAGATTCCCCGCCACGCAATGGACAAAAAAAACATTTAGATTTTTAATCCCCGTCGCTTCTACTCACTACCTTTCCAAAGGTAGCTAACATCCAAGGGCAGTTTCTCTCTTCCCCACACCACAGGTGTGGCCTCTCTCTCCCCCCCCCCCCACCTTCCCCTTCTACAGAAGACTTCCCCCCCCCCCAGTGCTTCATTCAATGCTCCCACTAAGGCAACAGTCTACAAACTGCAGCTCCTCCCGTCCAGAAACGGGTTGTGTACACTAAAAAAAAATCGATTTATCTGCTCATGTCGCTGACCTCTTTTCTACTTTTATCGATCAACCTGTGGTATATTTGGGGATGGGGGGGAGGAGCGGGTATATTTTTTGCCCATTCTGACTGATCTTGTCTGAAACCCCTCAGCGCCGAGGACCCTTTGCTGTGTGTTGAATGGCAGTTGTACCATTTGGAACATTGAAAAAAAATAAATTCGATCAAACCTTGTAAACTTTGAATTATTCCTGTTGCTAGGATCATTAATTAAGGTGCACCTCCTGTTTATTTTTGAACAGCAGAGGATTTTATGTTTGGACAATACTGACAGATCTCCCATATAATCGGAGTTATAAAGGTAGAGAGAGAGGGAATGTTCTCACTCTTTCGTGATGTATTGGAGACATCTCTCATCTTTCGTTAACTCCATCCTTAAAAGTTACAATGCCAATGCTCAGAGTGGACCGGGCAAAACCCAAACCCATCTCCTTGCTTGCTCCAAAAAAACCCCCCCAAATTCAAATTGAATTCCATTCACGTTCCCCACAAGAGAGGCAAATAAGACCCAGGCTGACAAGATGAGGCTCCATCTTGGGCTCAATCTTAGCCAAAGGGCCGAGAAACAGAGGGTTAGCGCCTGAGTCAACTACATGGAGGTCAAAGCGGCCATGTGGGGTGATTATGAGCTCTGAGGAAGAATCACCCAGACTCCAAACGTTGGTTCTATTCTCTCCCCACAGATGCTGCCAGACCTGCTGAGATTTTCCAGCATTTTGTTTCAGATTCCAGCATCCGCAGTAATTTGCCTTTATCTTGGGTGAATGTGTGAACTGGAGACACAGTGAAAAGTCTGACAACACCAGGTTTTAGTCCAACCGATTTATTTGATAATACAAGCTTTCGAGGAGCTTTCCCCTCGAAAGCTTGTGAGTATTATCAAATAAATCGGTTGGACTAAAACCTGGTGTTGTCAGACTTTTTACTGTGTTTATGCCAGTCCAACGCTGGCATTCCCACATCATGAACTGGAGACAACAGGGGTTCCAGTCTCTAACGACACGTATTTTCCTCAATCTCTCAACTGCAGCACCCAAGATAGGTTGGAAAGTCAGTTACAATTTACACTGTGAACTGGAAGCAAAGCGGACCCCTGCAATAAACCGCACCGTGCGGCCACTACATACTTCTAGCAGCATAGAACATTCTGAAATAACCCTCCATTATTAATAATAAATTCATTATGGGCAGTTCCCCTTTTTGGAAGTGTCACAGCATTTACACTCTCTCCCAAAGCACCCATTCAATAATCACCCTCCCATATCCATATTTTAACAACCCCCCCCCCCCCACTCCCCTGCTGTTTCTATTTTGGTTTTAATGTTCACAGAGGACAAATAGATTCGACTTGAGCACTAATTGGACTTGGTTTTATATAATTGAGAAACCCCAAAGTGTTGACAAGAGAGGGGGGTTAAAATAAATAACCCGAATAACAAAATAAATAAACCCGAAGCACCAGTTACCACCCCACACTGGAGCCTCTGGCCCCCTGTTTTTGAGAGGGTATTTATTTTCAGGGCAGGATAACAAGTTATCCCCCAGGATTAGCCGCAGTAGAATCGGATGTGTCGTCCCTTCGCTTTCATTATTAAGAGTAACATTCAAAGTGAAATCGAAACAAATGGTCCAATTCAGGCACAATTTAGGTCTGAGGGGGACAGGCACCGAATCCTCTGCAGAAGAAATAAAATAAAGGTCTCGGTTATATTATATGTAACCCCCCACACAACAGAATGTGGCATTCGATTGCTGTCTCTGGGAGCGAAACACATTCTGAACGGGATGCCTGGAGGAGCTTCGGGGGAACCTTTAACAGCACCCTGGCAATAAAACTGCTGTAAACTGTTGTACAGGACCCGTTGAGTCCGGCCGAGACATTAGCGCCCTCCTGAAGGGGTATTGTTTTAGGTAACCGTTTGAACTATTACTCCGAATATAAAAAAAGACCCAGCGAAACTGGAGATTAAAATGAAAAGGCGCCTTAATTCTTCGTATATTTTGAGCTGCTGTTCTATAATTTCTTATGTTTAATTCGATATGAATTGCATCACATTTATTTTTTTTAATCGAATCGACTTCACCCTACACATTTTCCAACTCCCTAGTTTTAACTGCATGTATAATGCACGTGGTGGTCAAACTTGCAACTTCTGAATGACATGCCTGTTTTAAATCTCCACAAAACGGGCTCTAACTCACTACATTATTCCAAACTCGAACGCACCCCATATTTTTCTTACCCCCCCAAAAAAAACAAAAATAAAATGAAACGAAATAAATAAATTAGACTGAATCCGCACTCCTGAAAAAAAACACTTCTTACAGCTTGGAAGGTTGGTCGGTGACTAAGAGTTCGACAAGAGGCAGGAAAACGGCACATTCGGAGCAAAAGAAAAATCAGTCTCAAATGCAAGGGGTACAAATTTGATAAGGGGTCCAGCCCAGAGTCAGGGACCCCGAATCTAAATCGTCTTGCTCTGAGTAAAAATTGATTTGTTCGCGTTCGGCAGTAACTATCGAAATTAAATCTCTCAAATCATCACTTGGGAGGGGGAGGAGGGGGGACTGGTTAATTCATCGAGAATAACTTCCAGTGTCGTTAATATATTTTGCACTACTTAAACACCTCCCCCAGAAAAGCTAGTATCCAGAGTCCCCGACCTGGCTGCTCCCAATTCTGATTTCATACACACTAATCTCTAAAGAAAAAGTCAGACCTTTGTCTAATTCACTTTGTAACGGCCTGCTTCTCACGTCCTGCGCTGTTAATTCCCTTGAAAACACACTTAAAGAAAAAGTCCAACGTTTGATTTTCCTCTCTCACCTGTTTGGGTTCGTGTTTTTGTTTAGTGTTAACTGAAAGTTTTATCTCCTTCAATTTAACGGTGTGTGTGTGTGTGTGTGTTTTATTTTGACCATAACAGACAACAGCAATCCCTCACTGCTTGCGCAGTATATGTCCACTCGGCAGGTACTTTAAGCAGATTCTGGACTTTGTGCAGCCGCCAGTCCAAAGTTCAGAGCTTTGTAGGCGCGGAGCGATAAATAGCGGCCAATAAAATGTGACAGTCTCAAATGTAAACACAATCAGGCTCGGATCACATTGTCCCAGCTCCTCCAACGCACTCTCTCGCAGTCAGCTTGTATTTGCATATTGCCAAGACTTTTCCAACCTCCCCCTCCTCCCTCCCTCTACCTCCTCCTCCTCCTCCCTCTCTCCCAAAGCCTTCCCGTCGATTTGCATATTCTTATATTCTCTTCCCAATGATCATGGCAGTTTAGTGTAAAGGACGCCTGCAGGGAGAAAAAAAACGCCTTTTGCCGGATTGTCAATTTTTTCCCCCTTCTTACTTTTGATGCACGGCAGGGAACAAGCGTTGACCAAGGATCCGATTGGACTGTCTCTGCTTAGATATATTTCCCCACCAGTTTAGGAGAGAGAGGGAGAGAGAGGGAGAGAGAGAGGTTTGATTTATTTTAAAAATATGGTGTCCAAATTGACATCTCTCCAACAGGAGTTGCTGAGCGCCTTGCTGAGCTCCGGACTCTCCAAAGATGTCCTCATCCAAGCGCTGGAAGACTTGGAGCCCTCGCCCAACTTCGAGGTGAAGCTGGAGAACCTGCCCGTCTCGCCGCTCAAAATGAACGGGCCCGCCCCGGAGGGCAAAGCCGTCTTCCACACGCTGACCAACGGGCACGGCAAGGGCAAGCTCTCCGGGGACGAGGGCTCCGAGGACGGCGACGACTACGACACGCCGCCCATCCTCAAGGAGCTGGAGTCTCTCAACACCGAGGAAGGGGCCGAGCAGCGAGCCGAGGTGGACAGGATGCTGAGGTAACCCCCACTAGGGCTGTGTTTATTGACTAATACTTAGTGTTGTTTCTCTTGAAGTATGATTTTACACCATCTCGCCGCCTGATGTGATCAGAGGTTTACAGCATGGAAACAGGCCCTTCGGCCCAATTTGTCCATGCCACCCTTTTTTTTAACCCCTAAGGTAGTTTCAATTTGGCCCATATCCCTCTATACCCACCTGTAACTGTCCAAACGCTTTATAAAAGACAAAATTGTACTCGCCTCTGCTACTGTCTCTGGCAGCTTGTTCCAGACACTCACCACTCTCTGTCTGCGCTCATAGAAATATCATGACAAATACTGCGGGTACTGGAATATAGAAAATAGAAGTAGGAATAGGCCATTCGGCCCTTCGAGCTTGTTCTGCCATTCATTACAATCATGGCTGATTATCAGATTCAATATCCTGATTCCCCCTATATCCCTTGATCCCATGTCCCTAGGGGATTTTCACAGTAACTTCATCGCAGTGTTAATGTAAGCCTACGTGTGACACTTAATCCCTTTAGCCCCAAGAGCTATATCTAATGCAATTAGATAGGGTGCAATTTTGTAATTTAAAAGGCATTTAGGCAGTTACATGGGTAAGATGGGTATAGAGGGGTATGGGCCAAACGAGGGCAATTGTTTATTTATTAGTCACAAGTAGGCTTACGCTGCAATGAAGTTATTGTGAATATCACCAAGTCGCCACACTCCAGCGCCTGTTCAGGTACACTGAGGTAGAATTTAGCATGGTCAATACACCAAACCAGCCCGTCTTTGGACTGTGTGGGGAACCTGGAGACCTGGAGGAAACCCACGCAGACACAGGGTGAATATGCAAACTCCACACAGATAGTGACCCAAGCCAGGAATTGAAACTGGGTCTCTGGCACTGTGAGGGCTAGCTTAGTGTTAAAAAATAGGGGGGCATGGACAATTTGAGCCAAAGGGCTTGTTTCTGTGCTGTAAACCTCTGTGACTCTAATTCATTCTTGAAATCACACAATGCTTTGGCCTCAACTATTTTGTGTGGCAGTGAATTTCATAGATCCACTCTCTGGGTGAAGAAATTTCTCCTCACCTCAGTCCTAAAAAGTTTGTCTCTTATCCTCAAAGTATGACCCCTAGTTCTGGACTCCCCCCACCAAAAGAAGGGAACGTTCTTTTTGAATCTACCCTATTAGAATTTGTTAAGTTTTTATGAGATCCCCTCTCACTCTTCTAAACTGTCAATTTCTGAATTAAAATCCGGGCGTAAATATATCCTCCACTGCCTATGTGCTGATTACTAAACTCCCCAAGTAGTTTATTATTTATTATGAGGAGGGGGGATATTAATTAAATGCAACGCCAAGACCTGTGTGGAAACGAACGGCTAAGTCTTGGTTACAATCTAAGCATTTGTTCCCTCCTGTATATTTCACGTTTAATCAATTTCTAAAACCAGGTCGCTTGTGTTAAGGACGAGAAAGGGAATCACGCAATCGTTATTATTATGTTTTGCAGTGTTATTTAGCAGGCGCGTTACTTTTGGACACCTTGTCAGTTTCGCGCTGTTATTTTGTCAGTTTCACCTGGAGTTTCACTCTGTCCCATTTTGGCAGAACCTTCGGATCCATAGACAGGACAGGGGGCTGGGGGGAAATCACAGTGAAAAAATAATTACTAAGGAGGCATAGGGTTAGCTAAGTGTGATCAACCCAAAAAAAAGGTGCCCTATTTTCAAAGCTGATATATAACTTAACCATAAAAAGGTACTCCTTATAAAGTGAGGCGATCCGGCTGTCCAGAATGTTAAATTGATTTATTTCTTAGTTGGGGTAACATTAAGTTAATGGGCATATTCTGACAGATATTGATTTGATTTGAAATTCTGTTGATTTTTCACTATCCAAAAACAAACCGGTTAAATTGACAGTTAGTTAAATCCTGGAAAAATCGCCCTCTTATGTCAGAGAGAAAAAAACAGGAGCGTTAGTGGAACCTCAACATCAAATAAAAAAGCACTGCTCTCCCGAAGGCGCCTGTCCTCGAGTGTTACTCCTCAAAGCGGTGGGGTTCAAATTCACAAGCCCATCCATTCGCTTTATTTCGAAGTCATTATGTTTTAAAGCGCCCATAAATCGTAAGCTTTTCGACCCAGTAGCCGAGAAAGGGGGAGTCAAAATTCAGTGAGTGTTAGTTAGACAGACGGACCACTGTGTAAAACCTCCGCGGGCTCCTCTGTATCCCCGTGTACGACAGGGGAGAGAAATTGTAGCCTTTCGTTCAACTTTGGAACCCATATGAAGACGGAGGGAACTGAGTTACCCAAGTGTAAGATTGTAACAGTGTGTGTAGCAAAGTTAATTTATTAGTAAGGCTTACATTAACGTTGCAATGAAGTTACTGTGAAATTCCCCTAGGAAGGCTGAACTGTGTGTATGGAACAATAACTTTGTAGCTTCTAATGTGCACACATACTTACATATCTATCATTATTTAGGTTTTAACACACGCGTTGAAATACATTTTTTAATTTAAAAAAAGCCCGACATCAACTCCGCCAATAATCGAAGGGTGTTAAGTTTGCAGTTGTTTCTTCGTGTTGTTATTTCCAGTTGAGAGAGGAGGCTGGCGGCTGCAGTTTTGTTGTACAATGTTTGACTGTATTGTAACAGTTTGTAAATATAAATCTGACCCAGACTTGCTGAGCACGTGGAGCTGACGTTTCTTGCAGAGTGCTATTAATTTATTATAAATCATCAACCCAGAATGAGCAGAAAAGTGGAGCACACTTTGATTAGGTGAATGGCTAACTTGGTTACTCATTGGCAAAGCCCAGCTGTAAAGGTACTTGAATCCAAATGCGGGGCATTATCCTAAGCAAACATGTGTGTTTGGGTTTTGGGAGGCCGTGATAACTTACTAAATATGATCTGAAAATTACAATCGGCAATCAGATGTGAATGGTAGCCGTGTATGAGGCATGAAATTCGATATAAATAAAAACCAAAACCGCACACCATTCTGTGGCGAGTTGCCTCCCCTTGTTTTCACACAACTCCCCAATGTTTTTGCAATCTGTTAATTTCAGCGACCTATTTAAAAGGCTGATTTGTTGCCGTATTTCTAATTTGCGTTAAAAATTATTTTTTTGTTTATTCGCCCCCTTGGTGATTGTTTAACCTTTCGGTTAGTAAACGCTACCGGCGGTGAATTAACAACACACAAGAGGACAGGAATCCAGTCGGATACTGTCCCTCCAGCTAAACGACGAAAAATGTCTTTTTAATTCTGACGTCTTTTTTTAAAAAAGAAAAAATACGGCTATTTATTTTAAAAATAGGAAAAAGATATTTACACATGGCCACAAACGGGGCTTTGGATTTAGCTCAGACGGAACGAAACGTTATTGCTTCGAATAGATTCCTTCAAACAGGGAATCTTAGTAATCAGATAAACCTTCTGTCGTTACATTGGACGGGCAAAGATTAAGCGGTCGATCAGACAATATATCGAATCGAGATACATTAACGAGGGGGAGTTGTCCATTGCACTGCGAGGGTCTTAAGTCTATGCGTTTGAATAATTTCACAGTATATCGGAATATCACTAAATTAGCCAAACTAATTTGAAACTAAAATGATTAGACACGGCCCCCAAATAATTTTGCTACATTTTAATTGTAGATTCCAATTTTTTTTTGCTATTTCCAGGCCGGGGCAATCAGTTGCTGTCCTGAATGTTTAATTCTCCCCCCACACCTCTCGCTCTCCCAGGGTAGGGGCAAGAGGTGTTAGATCGGTAATCAGGTAACGAAAAGGAATTGAGTTAAAAGATTTGAGTTGAGAGAGCACTAGGGCGGGGAAACGAACGCCCCGGCCCATGTTCAGTTCACGGGAGAATGGGTCTCCTGAGTGATCTCCCAGTCTCCACGCACTGTGAGAAAAACTGTCAGGGAGGGTTTGGTGGGTCTAAGACGACTACCAGTTGCCAATCAGTTGTGGGCAAGATGTGTGTCATCTCTCCAAAAGATACAAAGAAGTCAACACCAGTTAACTGGTAGGGAAGTTTCACCTAACCGAAAAAGGTTTTCCAGATTTTCTGCCGACAGAGTTTCCAACTAGTTGAAGATATTTCGTTCCTGTGTTGGGGACGAGGGAGGGAATCGATTCTAAAAATCTGGGCACTTCAGTTGGGTGAACAAGCAATGAAGAGAAGAGGCTGGTTATGCTGTTCTCCTTAGAGTTCAGAAGGCTTGAGGCGGTCCCCTATCAAAGTGTACAAAAATTATGAGGGACATGGAAGGGTAGATAGGAACTTTCCCCCTTAATAGAGGGGTCAATAACTGAGGGGGGAACAGAGATTTAAATTAAGGGGCAGGAGATTTAGAGGGGATTTGAGGGAAAATATTTTCACCCTGAGGGTGTGATGGGAATCTGAAACTCACTGTCTGAAAGGGTGGAGAGGTGGGAATACTCTCAACATTTAACATTTAAACATTTAGATGAGAACTTGAAATGCCTCAGCGTACAGGGCCATGGACCAAATGCTGAAAATGGGATTAGAATAGATTGGTGCTTGAAGGATGGTGCAGATATGATGATGTGGGTATGCCGGCGTTGGACTGGCGTAAACACAGTAAAAAGTCTGACAACACCAGGTTTTAGTCCAACCTATTTATTTGATAATATACTCACTAGCTTTCGGGGTTACCCCCTGGGGTAACCCCGAAAGCTAGTGAGTATATTATCAAATAAATAGGTTGGACTAAAACCTGGTGTTATCAGACTTTTTACTGCAGATATGATGCCCAGAGCTCTACCAGCTCACCAGCCACAGAATTGGTGCAGGCGAGGGTCAGACAATGAAAATCTATGTTGACTATGGGTGGGGGGGGGGGGGGGGGGGCGAGACTGTAAAATCCTGCCTGAAGGGTCTCTTTTTGTGCTGTAAAGCTCTACAGGGGAATTTTATCATCCCACCCACCATATGAAGCGTAGCAGGCAAGGAATGGATGAGGCAAAGATCTGTTGATCTTGAGCGGGATTTTCTGGTTTTGGGGCAAAGGGAATTCTTGTCCTAATATTCACCTGAATCACAGCTGGATATCCAGTCATTGCGATCTGTACAGTGAAAATTGAGGCTTTGGTCATGCTGGCTCATGGTAAAAACCCACCTGGTCCATAAATGCAGAGAGCAGCAAATGTCCCCTTTTTACCTGGTCTGTTCCATACATAGTTGCAGCCCCACATCAATGTGACTTATTCTTAACTGCCCTCAAGATAGCTTGGCAAGCAACTCAGTTGTGTCAAACCCTACCACAAAGTATAGAAAGACCATCTGGCATTACACCTCGGCCTATTGGCTAAGATGAAGTGTCAGATCAAGCCCAAGATGGGATGCAATGCTTAATCTTGTTAGCTTGGGTCTTGTTTGCGGCACAATGGTTAGCACTGCTGCCAGGGACCTGAGTTCGATTCCTGGTTTGGGTCACTGTCTACATGGAGTTTGTACATTCTCCCCCTGTTTACGTGGGTTTCCTCTGAGTGCTCCGGTTTCCTCCCACAGGCCATAGATGTGCGGGCTAGGTGGATTGGCCATGCTAAATTGCCCCTTAGTGTCATGGAGACTAACTAGATATGCATAACTATGCATGCAGATAGGACCTGGATCGGATTGTGGTCGGTGAAGACTGAATGGCCTCGATGCACTGTAGATTTCTAAGATCTATGATTGTATCACTCCATGATTCTTATGGGGACCATGACTTGGAATTTGAATTTGGTTTTTGGATGCAGCAAGGAATGGATTTAGGTTTTGTCCGGTTCGCTCTGAGTTTTGTAACATTAAGGATGGAGTAAAAAATTATTTTAAAAAACAGTCAGCATTGAATTCAAAGAGCACAAAGCATTTTCTGTTCCAATAATCTTCAGCTGCTTCATCAATCATCTTCCTTCCATCACAAGGTCAGAGGTGGGAATATTCACTGATGATTGCACAGTTTTCAGGCAATTTGCAATTCCTCAGAGATGGAAGCAGCCCGCATTGGCATGCAGCAAGACTTTGGACAATACCCAGGCTTGGGCTGAAATGTAACAAGTAACACCTGTGCCACACAAGTGCCAGACAGCAAGCACCTCCAACAAGAGGTCTTAACCACCCCCCCTTGGATATTCAGTTGTATTACTAATATTGAATGCCCCACCATTAAATGATCATAAACATAACTGGACCAGTCACATCAATAATGTGGCTAGAAGAGAAGGGTCAATAGTTGGACATTCACTGGTTAGTCACTCACCTCTTGGCTCTTCCAAACTTTTCCACCGTCCACAGGTACAAGTCAGGAGTGGGACGGAATACTCTCTACTTATCTAGATGGATGCAGCTCCAACATAACTCAAGAAGCTTGACACCGTCCATGATAAAGCGGTCCACTTGATTGTCACCCCATGGTGGGAGGCATTGGCCAAGTGGTATTATGGCTAGAATATTAATCCAGAAACTCAGCTAATGTTCTGGGGACCCAGGTTCAAATCCTGCCAAGGTTTGAATTCAATAAAAAATATCTGGGATTAAGAATCTACTGATAACCATGAAACCATTGTCAATTGTCAGAAAAACTCACCTGGTTCACTAGGAAAGGAAATCTGGCGTCCTTACCTGGTCTGATCTATATGTGACTCCAGAGCTGCAGCAATGTGGATAAGTCTCAACTGCCCTCTAAGGGCAACTAGGGATGGGCAACAAATGCTGGCCCAGCCAGCGACGCCCATGTCCCACAAATGATTAAAAAAAATCCATAAACACATTCCCTCCGCCATCGATGTGCAGTGGCAGCAGCATGCTGCAGATTAGTTGAAAACTGTGCAATCATCAGCAAATACTCCCACTTCTGACCTTGTGCAGGAAGGAAAGTGATTGATGAAGCAGCTGAAGATTATTGGAGCCTGAGGAACTCTTGCAGTGGTGTTCCGAGGCTGGGATACTTGGTCTGCAAATACAACGTCGGCATTTGGTTTATGCGTCCTGTCTACAAAATGCACTGCAGCAACTCACTTCCTTTGACAGCACTTTCCAAACTTGCAACCTCTACAACCTAGAAGGATGAGGGCAACAGATGCATAGAAACACCACCACCTGCAAGTTCCTCTCCAAGTCACATACCATCCTGACTTGGCACTACATCATTGTTCCTTCACTGTGTCTAGGCCAAAATCCCAGAGCACCCCCGCTCCCCCCAACTCTCCCCCACCCCTCCCTCTCCGGAAAGCACTATGGGTGCACCAACACCACACAAGCTACAGTTGTTCAAGAAGGCCACTCACAGCCACCTTCAAAAGAGCAATTAGCAATAATGAAGCCCTGGAGTGACTCACATCCCATGAATGAATAAAAAATGAATATTGACTTAATGGCGAGAGGTACAGTGTGAATCATAGAATAGAGTCCCGACAGTGCAGAAGAGGCCATTCAGCCCATCGAGTCCGCAACGACTCTCTGATAGAGCATTTTACCCAGCCCCTCTTCCCTGGTCTATCCCCATAAATCTACACATTTCCCACAGCCAACCCATCTAACCAACACATCTCAGGACCCTAAGGGGCAATTTAGCATGGTCAATCCACTTAACCTGCACATCTTTGGACTGTGGGAGGAAACCCAGGAGAAATCCACACAGTTACCTGAGGCTGGAATTGAAACGAGGTCCCTGACACTATGAGGCCGCAGTGCTGCTCACTGTGCCACTATGCCTCCCAAGTTTTAATAAAATGAGGGTGGGGCAGGGGGAGGGGGGGGTCTCACATCAATGTATTTTAAAGTACATTCCCTGCAATAATCATTTAGTTGCTCTAGCACTTTATCTCGAAGTACCTGAATGAATGTAAGGGACTTGCTAAAAGGTACGTTTGCCTAGCTTTTGGTGGCTGTGGATAGTTTGCCCCTTTGTAGGGAAGTGGAGGACGGGAGATGACTGTGTTAAACGCTATGTTTATTTGATGCCACAACAGGGAGGACCCGTGGCGAGCGGCGAAGATGATCAAAGGTTACATGCAGCAGCACAACATTCCGCAGAGGGAAGTGGTGGATGTGACGGGTCTCAATCAATCCCACCTCTCGCAGCATCTCAACAAGGGCACCCCAATGAAAAATCAGAAGCGGGCCGCCCTCTACACCTGGTACATCAGAAAGCAGCAGGAGATTCAGAGACGTAAGTATTTTCGTCTAAAAGGGGGGGAAAGTTGGAGACATCACTGAAATTGTACGTTCTGATCAAATGTGAAAATCGGTGGTAAATAATGTGATTGTGAGAAAAATAAAAATGAAGGGTTGAAACTTTATTTATTAGTGTCACAAGTAGGCTGACATTAGCTCCGCGATGAAGTTACTACGAAAATCCCCTACCCATCCTCTAACATAACCCTTCTAGCTTCTGGTTACGCTCATGTGGTGACAGCCAGCATAATTAAGGACCCCATGCACTCTGGACATTCTCTCTTCCACCTTCTTCTGGTGGGAAAAAGATACAAAAGTCTGAGGTTGCGTACCAACCGTCTCAAGAACAGCTTCTTCCCTGCTGCCATCAGACTTTTGAATGGACCTACCTTGCATTAAGTTAATCTTTTTCTACACCCTAGCTATGACTGTAACACGACATTCTGCACTCTCTCGTTTCCTTCTCTGAATGGTATGCTTTGTCTGAATAGCATTCAAGATACAATACTTTTCACTGTATATTAATATATGTGACAATAATAAATCAAATCAAATATTGAAGCACTTCCATCTCTAGGTGATTTTTACATTAGGGTGACATACAGTTAATGTTTCACATGGACAAACCTTCTGATTTTCCTCAGATATTCAGAAACCATCATTGTCAGTAGCTTTGGGATAATTCATGAAAAATTACAATACCTGTGGTAGTAAATCATGCAACATGGCGTAAATAAGCACAGTGGCACAGTGATTAGCATTCACAGCACCAGGGACCCAGGTTTGATACCCAGCTTGGGTCACTGTCTGTGTGGAACCTGCACATTCCCCCCGTGTCTGCATGGGTTTCCACCGGGCGCTCTGGTTTCTTCCCATGGTCTAAAGTTGTGCTGGTTAGGCTTATTGGCCATGCTAAATTCTCCCTCAGCGTACCCGAACAGGCGCCGGAGTTTGGCGACTAGGGGATTTTCACAGCAACTTCATTGCGGTGTTAATGTAAGCCTACTTGTGTTATTAATAAATAAACCTAAACATAAAATTCAGGGGATTTGTCCAGCTTTCAGAGACTTTGTTTAGGACTGAAAAAATGTGTAAAAAGCTACAGGAAAAAGCCATTTGCCCAGTGAGCCTGTCCCTTTCTGCTTGCTCCTGAACACACCTTGCTGCCTTCTCACCACATCCTGCCATCCCACCTTTCTTCAGAAACACACCAGTTCTCTCGGGCCAGAGTAGGGCAGAGGGACACAGTTGATGTAAACTTGCAATTTAAGGCTGATGTCAGCAAGTTCTTCATCATAAGAACATAAGGACATAAGAAATAGGAGCAGGAGTAGGCCATCTAGCCCTTTGAGCCTGCCCCGCCGTTCAATAAGATCATGGCTGATCCGAAGTGGACCAGTTCCACTTTCCCGCTCTCTCCCCATAACCCTTAATTCCCTTGCCTGTCAAAAACCTATCTACCCGTGACTTAAATATATTTAGCGAGGTAGCCTCCACCACTTCAATGGGCAGAGAATTCCAGAGATTCACCACCCTTTGAGTGAAGAAGTTCCTCGTCAACTCTGATCTAAACTGCCCCCCTACCTTATCTTGAGGCTGTGCCCTCTAGTCCTGCGATCCTTTCGAAGTGGAAAGAATCTCTCTACCTCTACCCTATCCATCCCCTTCATTATCTTATACGTCTCTATAAGATCCCCCCTCATCCTTCATCATGCAGAGAATGATGCACACAAGGGCAGAGTGACGAGAATGGTTTAGAAGGCAAATTGTGTGGGTGAGGGAGAGCTTTAGGATAATTCTTGTTCATTGTAGTAATTCTGAGGAAAGGATGAGCCTGAAGCCAGCCTGTATCTTAAGACAGGTTTCTCTTCAAGCCTGCAGAGTAAAGGCACGGAGCAGGATTTACCATGTAACTAGCAGCGTGTTTCGCGGTGGCAGAGACGGCCTGCCGTTGGCAGGTGGTGGGATCTTATGGTTTTGCCATGGTCAACAGGGATTCCTGTTGAATGTGCCCCTTGCCATCATGATACCCGTGGCAGGGATGTGCCATTGGCAGAGCTGGAAGATCCCACTGGCATGAATGGCTGGAAAGATTCCCAGCCACAGATTTGTTCAGATCCCCCCCAAAACCTCTTTATAATCATAGAGTCATAGAATCCCAACAGTGCTGAAGAAGGCCATTCAGCCCATTGAGACAACAATCCCACCCAAACCCCATAACCTCACATATTTACCCTGCTAGTCTCCCTGACACTAAGGGGCAATTTAGCATGGCCAATCCACCTAACCCGCACATCTTTGGATACAGAAATGAAGCCCAAATACTACCCCAATTGGGGAACACGCTCTTGATTGCCAATTTAACACTTGTACCATGTCACAGCACAATCCAAACATTAACAACAGGACGTCTTTTGGCGCAGTGGGCAGGGTCCCTACCTCTGAATCAGAAGCTTCATGTTCAAGTCCCACCCCCAGACCTGATGGTCAAGGGAAGTGTAAATTTGGTGCTGGCACAGTGGTTAGTGCTGCTGCATCCCAGCGGCAGGGACCCGAGTTCGATTCCCAGCTTGGGTCACTGTCTGCGTGGAGTTTGCACATCTTCCCCATGTCTGCATATGTTTCCTCCGGTTTCCTCCTATACTTCAAAAATGTGCGGGTTAGGCTGATTGGCCATGCTAGGTTGCCCCTTAGTATCAGGGTGATTAGTGGAGTAAATAAATGGGGTTCCAGTGATAGGGCCTGGATGGGATTGTAGGTGAAGGCTCGATGGCCGAATGGCCTCTTTCTGCACTGTAGGGATTCTATGATTCTAAGGTGCGATTATAATGTGCCAAACGGGCTGTGTGTCAAACTGCAAAATCCTTCCACTGCGCACCAAAGGCAGGTGGTCAGAGCAGGAGAGACTTGTGGTCAGCCATGGTTGATGCACAGTGGTGCCCCCTCAACCAGTAAGCCTCAGGCAACAGACTAGTGAACGTCTGGAAAAAATCTTGCTATGGAAACAGTTGAAAGTCTGCCTTAGTGCACCACAGGATGTGAGAAGAGACCCAGGCTAGTAAACAAGTCAGAGACAGCGATCGGAATTCTCCAGCCATTCACGCCGGCATGATTCTCCGGTCCTCCTGGCACTGTATCCCCACCCCTGGGTTTCCCTCCGGCATGGGGTGATACTAATGGGAATCTCCATTGATAGCAGGGGGACCAAAGATTCCCGTCGCTTACGAACAATGCCGTATCTCCCGCCGAAACACACGGCTGAGAGGCCAGAGAATCTCAGCCAGCGTTAACACTTCTGGAAAGATGGGCAAAGTGGCCTTCCTGAACTATAATTGCCTTGTGACCTTGAGAATCATTTTGCACCATATACTCGGTGCACTTTGGTTGGTTCCTCCAAATTAATGTGGGAAGTATTGATAACAACCCTAACCCCAAAACCCGAAAATCCCACCCGAGGTCAACAGATCGTTGCGTGGTCCACCCCCTTAACCCACTACGATTCTCGTGATGGGCGGCATGGGAAAATTCCGCCCATTATTTAAATTATACCTTCAGTCACCCTCCCTGTCCCCTCACATGCATGTGTAACAAAGTCTATTTCGGTATGGAGCTAAAATACAGTTAATTAGCAATAACTAGAAGCAGGAGTAGGCCATTCGGCCCTTCGAGCCTGCTCCGCCATTCATTTTGATCATGGCTGATCATCAAATTCAATATCCTGACCCCACCAGCCCCCCCTCATCCTTTGAGTCCCAAGAGCTATGTCTAATTTCTTCTTGAAATCAGACAACATTTTAGCCTCAACTACTTTCTGTGGTAGTCAATTCCACTCATTCATCACCCTCTGGGTGAAGAAATTTCTCCTCGACTCAGTCCGAAAAGGTTTACCCCTTATCCTCAAACTATGACTCCTAATTCTGGGCTCTGCCACCATTGGGAACATTCTTTCTGATTCTATCCTGTCTAACCCTGTTCGGATTTTATAAGTTTCTATGAGATCCCCTCTCACTCTTCTAAACTCCAGTGAATATAATCCTAACTGACTTAGTCTCTCCTCATATGACAGACCTGCCATCCCAGGAATCAGCCTGGTAAACCTTCGCTGTACTCCCTCTGTAGCAAGGACATCCTTCTTCAGATAAGGACATCACAACTACACACAGTAGTCCAGGTGTGGTCTCACCAACGCCCTATACAATTGCAGTAAAACATCCGTATTCTTACTCAAATCCTCTCGCTATGAAGGCCAACATGCTATTTGCCTTTTTTACTGCCTGTTGTACCTGCGCACTTACTTTCAGCAACTGATGCACCGAGGTCACGCTGAGTATCCACATCTCTCACTTTACATCCATTCAAATAATAATCTGCCTTCCTATTATTGCTAAGCTATTATCACAGTAGATTGAAGGGAAAAGAAGAAATATTCGAAGCAATATACAGTTGAATAGTTGTGAGATAATGTGCCATTTAATTGCCAGTAATCTGTTGCCGGGGGGGGGTGGGGGGGGAATGGAATAGCACATAACACAATAAACTCCAGGTCTGCAATGCACAATTAAACAAATTCTGTGTCACAGCAGTGTAAACAACCTGGTACAATAGCATTTCAGATCACACCATTTAAATGTGGAGTTTGCCATCTGCTACTGTCTGCCATGCCATCCACTGCTGACAAAAACACCACAGAAAGTGAAACAGAAAAGGTTATGTGAGCTGAACTTGTGTATATTCTGTGGAATATTGCAGGTTATAATGTAATCAAAAGGCACACAATATCTTGGAGTTAAGGTGAGCACAATAAACACAGGATCCAAATGGATCTGGTGTTAAGTAATCAGACCATAAGAGCAGAATTAGACCATTCGGCCTGTCCAGTCTGCTCTGCCATTCAATCATGGCTGATAAGTTTCTCAACCCCGTTCTCCTGCCTTTTCCCCTGTAACCTTTGATCCCCTTACTAATCAAGATCCTATCTCTCTCTATCTTAAATACACTCAGTGACCTGGCCTCCGCAGCCTTCTGTGGCAATGAGTTCCACAGATTCATTACCCTCCGGCTGAAGAAATTTCTCCTCATCAGTTCCAAAGAATCGTCTCTTTACTCTGAGGCTGTGCCCTCGGCTCCTAGTCTCTCCTACTAATGGAAACATCTTCCCCGTGTCCACTCTATCCAGGCCTTTCAGTATTCTGTAAGTTTCAATGAGATGCCCCCACTCATCCTACATAAATCCATCGAGTACAGACCCAGAGCCCTCAATGTTTGTCATCCATCAAGCCTTGCATTCCTGGAATCATTCTCATGAACCTTCTCTGGAGTCAGGGTTTAAGATGGACAACATTATCCCTTTAGTTTGCTCCAGTTTCCTTTGGTAGTTTTACATGCCTTTATAAGACCAGTGTGAGATCATGTCACCAATCTTTCTTGATTGATCCCAACCTCACTTTGGTTTTTTTGCTCTGATTGGACTCAAGTCTCCAACAATAAGCAAATGTCATCAGTTTTTAGATTGCAAATGCCCTTGTTATTTTTTTCATACACATTGCATTTCAGCCATCAATATGCTGAACTAACGTAAGAAGAATGAAAATGTGGATTATATACCTCAAATTAAGTCAACTTAAGGCAGTAAATCAATCTCAGACTTCTGCTGTTTCGAACATACTTACTTAATGTATAACATACTTGGCTGAATATGCAAGTCTTTTCCTTTATATAAAAATATACACCTTTACCTATATACACAGAGACGTTAATTGAATTGAACATATTGCCCCATTGGAAAGTGGAAATTGGTGAAGTAGAGGTGATATTTTTAAGCCTCGCTCTACGGTGGGGCAGGGGGTGCGGTGATTCTCCCATCCCATTGCACAGCTTTTGTCATGCTATTGGCTGGGAGAATCTAGTGGAGGCTGTTTCGCGGGCTCCCCACTGGGTGCCACGGCCCCCGTGAGTCTCCAGTAGCTGGATTTCCAGAGCTGTCAGCTCCATGGAGCTGCATAATTTATGTTAATGTGTATTAGCATACAATTTCAATATCATTCGAGGGCCTGTAACTGAAGTCTCTGGGTCACTCCAGCAGAGTTTACAACAGCTACCCACCTGTGGGGAACAAGCGGCCTGACCCCACTGGAGTGAAGCGGGGGGGGGGGGGGGGGGTGCAATCGAGGCTCCCCCCCCCGAGGGTCGGGCACCAGTGTGGGAGTGCACCCTGGGCATTGCCACTTTGGCAGTGCCAGTCTGGACCCACCCAGCATTGCCCAAGGGGCAAAGTGCCAAAGCCCCAGGGGACACCTTGGCACTACCCACCAGGCATAAGGTGGTGCCAGGCAGGCAGGGCCTGATGGGGCGGGACTTCAGGGATGATTGGTGGGGATGGGGGAGGGAGTGTCCAGCTGCCACTCTGCATTTGGGCTGAGTGACAGAGGGAGGGAGGCCAGGGATCGAGGCTGGCCACTGGGGTAGAGGTGTCTGGTCAGCCTGCTGGGAAGGGGGCGGTCAGGCTTCTGGGAGGGAGTTGGGGCTGCGGTGGGGGCTGCTGGTTTGTGTGAGGGGGGACAGTGGGGGTGCAGGGTGGGTGATTGGGAGATTTGGGCTGCGGGGTGGGGGAGATGTTGTGGCCCTGGCATGTTTGGGGGGTGGAGGGGGCGATCAGGCCATGGGTGTTGCACAGCTGGCATTGCGGGGGTCACTGGGCTGTCCAGCGATCAGGCTGTGGGGGGTTGCAGAGCCGGCATTGCGGGGGGCACTGGGCTGGCTAGCTATCGAGCTGGCCAGAAATCAGGGGGCCGGGAGATAGAGGCGACTGCGTATGCATCCATCTCAGCGCTGACAGATCAGTGTATGCACAGTGGCCTGCTCAGTGCTGTGCTGCCGGCCTCTCCAGTGGCAATAGGCCCTGCCCACTAATGTCTGGAGTGAATCACACGAGGATGTGGGAGATTCATCATTTTGAAAATCCCACTGGAAAAAAACAGTGCGATTTACTCCGGTTTTCACATAAATTTACCTCTTGAATTGTTTTGAAAGAATCACCCCCTACATTTTCAGTCATTTAGAAATCCACCTTAATCTAACAAATCCTGAGAATAACTTTCTTAATCTTCAGGATAATGCTTCATACATTAGTCACAATAATAGCACAGAAACGAATATTTATATTTTACCGTCAAATGGGACTCTATTAATCATTATCCTAATATATTATTTGTCTATCCAATTTTCCTGAAGAACATACATATGAAGTTCTCGATTTAAAAACTTTCTCATTAATGTTTAGTCTCTGAACAAATCCAGGCACTATAGCTGCTTCTTTGCATTAACGATTAATTCCTGGATTGGATGATGTCTTCTATGTTAAGATACCTGCAGCACAACTCGTATTTCTCATCGCTCCATGTTCTCCACTCTTAACAGACTTCGGATAGTCAATAGCTGATGACACACCATTTCCTTGTTCTACAATAAAATAGATTTGTCATTAGGTTCCATTACTAAGATCTATATTCATAATGGTTATACTGTGTGTGGAAACCAGTAGGGTGTTAACTCTTTCAGCACGGACTTGTCACATTCCAGCTTTGGATGATGTATATTTATAGATACAGGAAACCTTCAATGGAAAATATTATGAGGAGAGAAACCATGGATTAGCTACCCCTCTGCCTTATGGAAAAGCCTTTTCGAATTGGTTTTGAGAAAGGTCCTGGCACAAACTGACTCAAAACTTCTGATTCTAAAACACTATTCTCGCTAAGAAAAGCTGACATGGAAAGTGTATTGCCTCACCTGGAGCAAGTATTTAGGGTGTCACGGAGGCACAGTGGTTAGCACTGCTGCCTCACAACTCCAGGGACCCAGTTTCGATTCTGGCCTTAGGTGACTGTGCAGAGTTTGCACATTCTCCCTGTGTCTGTGTGGGTTTCCTCCGGGGGCTCCTGTTTCTTCTCACAGTCCAAAGATGTGTGGGGTAGGTTGATTGGCCATGAAAAGCTGCCCCTTGTGTACAAAGATGTATAGGTTAGGAGGATTAGTGGGGGTAAATACCTTGGATTACGGTGAACATTGGGTAAGAGTTGGTGTGGACTCGATGGGCTGAGTGGTCTCTTTCTGCACTGTAGGAATTCTGAGTCAGCTGAGCACACTCTTTTGAGTTTGGGTTAAGGGTGGTTTGATTAAAAATGTCCTGTATAACGCCACAATGAATTCAGAACAGAAAGAAATACCACTTATAAATGGCAATAAATATTAATATCTTGCTGGAAATAACGATCAACTCCCACTGAAAAATGTAAAATTGTGTTTGTAATTGTAGAGCCACTGACATGGAGAAGATAATTCCACCTGTAGGAGAATCTAAAACTAGAATCCATGAATAGATAGGTGCTTGATGGCCAGCACAGTCATGATGGGCTGAAGGGCCTCTTCCTGTGCTGGAAAACTCTATGACTCTAATATGAGGTAGTCACTAATAAATCCAATAATTAATTCAGGAGAAACTGCTTTGCTCAGAGGCTGGTCAGAATGGGGACGTTACCATGTGGATTTGTTAACACGATTAGCAGAGATGTCTTTAAGGGAAAGCTAGATTAGTGCACAAAGTGGGAGGATGTGCAGATGGAGTTAGATTAACTAGAACAAGAATAAAGAACAAAGAAAAGTACAGCACAGAAACATGCCCTTCAGCCCTCCAGGCCTGTGCCGACCATGATGCCCTCACTGAACTAAAACAAGACTTTCTGATCTTACTCAGTCCTTATCCCTCTACTCCCTCCCTATTCATGTACCCATGCAGTTGCCTCAGAAATGTTGCTAATGTGCCTCCTTCCACATTGGTGGCACATTCCAGGCACTCATCACTCCCTGTGTTAGAAACTCACCTCCCTTAAACTTTCCCCCCCTCACCTCGAACCCGTGTCCCCTTGTAATTGACATTGAGTTTGACTAGGATGAGAGGAGGGCTCATGTGGAACATAAACAAGTATGGACCAATTGGGCTGAATGGCCAGTTTCTGTACGGTGCTGTGTAATATTCTTCAGCGTGGGAAGACCCAAGCTGTGAATTTGGTTCCAGGCGCTCTATCAGGTTACATTGTTTTCCCTAACTGGGGGTGGTGTGTGTGTGTGTGTGTGTGTGTGTGTGTGTGTGTGTGTGTGTGTGTGTGTGTGTGTGTGTGTGTGTGTGTGTGTGTGTGTGTGTGTGTGTGTGTGTGTGTGTGTGTGTGTGTGTGGAGTGGGGGGTGGTGTTGCAGTGACATAGTGATATAATTGCAGGGCTAGTAATTCAGAGAGAGGGGGGGCTTGGGTTTCAATCCCATCACTGGACAGCGAAGCCCTTGAACTTGAACAATAATAAACCAAGAGCGACGGAAGGAAGTGCCTTGTGTCCACATCAAGCTCTGTAGCTTTTTTTGTCAATAACCATTGATTTGATTTGTGACTTTTCTTGAAATCTTGTTGTGAATTTTTCTGTTGAAGAATATCTGAATCAGTTTTCTTTCTTCCCTGTTGTGTATAGGCTGGGTCAAATCTATCCTTTCTCTTTCAGAATTCAACCAGACTATCCAGAATACTGGAAACAATATGACAGACAAAAGCAGGCCAGATCAGCTGCTGTTTCTCTTTCCAGAGTTCAATCAGCAAGACCAGGGGCAGGCCTCGGAGGTGGGCAATGAGCCCGCCAACAAGAAGATGCGTCGCAACAGGTTTAAATGGGGACCTGCATCCCAGCAAATATTGTACCAAGCTTATGAGAGGCAGAAGAACCCTAGCAAGGAGGAACGGGAGGCACTAGTGGAGGAATGCAACAGGTAAGCGGCGATAGCTTGCAATTCAAGAATATACACAATTATCATAGAATCTATACAGTACAGAAAGAGACCATTTGGCCCATTGAGTCAGCACCAACTCATCAACAAAGCATTCCACCCAGGCCTATCCTTGTAACCTCGCATAATTATTGTGCTAATCCCCCTAATCGACATACCTTTGGACACTAACAGGCAATTTAGCCTGGCTAATCCCTCCAACCTACACCCTTTGGACACGAAGGGGCAATTTACTATGGCTTCACATTCTTGGGCATTGAGTTAGCATGCCAATACACCAAACCTATACATCTTTGGACTGTGAGAGGAAACCGGAGCACCCGGGGAAACCCATGCAGACATGGGGAGAATGTGCAAACTCCACACAGACAGTGACCCGAGGCCAGAATCAAAGCCATGCCCCTGGTGCTGTGAGGCAGCAGTGCTAACCACTGTGCCACCACGCTGCCCCACGTGGTAAGCACGCTGCCATGTGTGGATGGATCCATGTTTGATTCCTGACTGATCACCTGACAGTGAGCCAGGTGATTGTAACCATCATCACAGTAAGGGGTGCCACTATTGGCCTCAGCAGCCGAGGAGTGGGGAAGAGGACTGGGATCCCCTGACTGATCCAGTGACTTTTCCACACAAAGCCCATCAAGTGAAGACAGGATCAGTCTTGGTTGTGTCCTCAAAAGGCCCCCAACCCTGTAAACTGCACCAGGCTGTAAAGCAGCAAATTCAGGAGGAGGGGGCAAGTGACTACCAATGGAGCAATACTATTTACTGACACAAATCAATTCAGTCTTATTTCAAAAACTCACTGCAATCTCTGCAATGCTTTACTTGGTGACATTGGCCTCTGTACTCCTATCATTTTCTTGCCCTATTTTGACCAGTGGGGCACAGTGGCACAGTAATTAGCACTGCTGCTTCACAGAGCCAGGAACCCAGGTTCGATTCCTGGCTTGAGTCATTGGCTGTGTGGAGTTTGCATGTTGTCTGTGTGGCTTTCCTTCCACACTCCAAAGGTTAGGTTAATTGGCCATACCTTAGTGACCCATGACGCACAGGTTAGGGGAATTAGTAGGATAAATATGTGAGGGTACGGGGATAGGATTGGGGTAAGATTCTCTGTGGGGAGTCGGTATGGGCTGAATGGCCTCATTTTGCACTGTAAGGATTTTATGAATGTTGAGTGTGAAGAGCAGATCATCAAACTGTGTCAAGGGAACGCAAACTGGATGTCCTACTTTAGTCTTCTCTGCAATTTTTAATGGAATTTAGTCAGGGACAATCTCCCTCTGGGTAAAATTGAATTCATGAAATGAAGGGCTCAGAAGGTCACCAGTGGAACACTGAGCTGGAACATGTGTTACTTGGCGTTACTGTTTGAGATAAAATACTGGCACAGTCTTATCATTCACTTTTAATTCTGTATATTTCTGTGTTGTTTAATGTGGAGGAGGCAATATGATTTTGGAACCAGCGTGCTGATGATATATTTGGGACTAGTCATTGAGTCTAATATTGTGAAGGAGTTACAGTTATTAAGAAATGCTTACTTTAAGTATAAAAGTCTGTTGTACCTGTGGACCGTTATCTGCACATTGATATTTTAAGATAGATTCAGCAGATGTTTAATGTCTTTCTGTTGAATTCCTCCAATGTTGTAGACAAAAATGTATTTTTTGGTGGAGTGTATCATAGAATCCCTATAGTGCAGAAGGAGAGCATTCGGCCCATCGAGCCTGCACCAACAACAATCCCATTCAAGTCACATCACCACGTATTTACCCTGCTAATCCCCCTGTCACTAAGGGGCAATTTATCATGGCCAGTCAAGCTAACTGGCACATCTTTGGACTGGAGGAAACCAGAGCACTTGGAGGAAACTCAGGCAGACACGGGGAGAATGTGCAAACACCGCACAGACAGTGACCCGAGGCTGGAATTGAACCTGCGTCCCTGAGGCAGCAGTGCTAACCACTGTGCCTGTACAGAGGCTTGCAAGGGCTGTGAAGGACATTATGACAACTTTTATAGAAATCTCTATGGAAGACTTAGTTTTAAATGAGTTTAAACTATTAAAGAGATAGATTTTGCTTTTCACTCCTTTAGATGCTCTCTTCTGGGCAGGGGAGGTGTGACTGCCTCACACAACCCTTTCAGGCTCAGTAGCGCATCTCCATCATTTCCAACAATGGTACTTGGGTGAGATTGTTTCCCCTGCATTTGCCAATATTTGTAGAAATTAGAAACTAGAAGTAGGAGTAGGCCATTTGGCCCTACAAGCCTATCCACCATTTATTTTGATCATGGCTGATCATCGATCCAGTTGTCCACATGTTCTCTTTAATGAATGGGAAATCTGGGACTGACAAGAGCAGAAAAATGTGACCCGGCCACTTTAAAGTTAAATTTATTTATTAGTCACAAGTAAGGTTACATTAACACTGCAATGAAGTTACTGTGAAAATCCCCTAGTCGCCACACTCCGGCGCCTGTCCAGGTTAATGCACCCTAACCAACATGTCTTTCAGACTGTGGGAGGAAACCCACACAAACATGGGGAGAATGTGCAGACTCCACACAGACAGTGACCCAAGCCAGGAATCAAACCCGGGACTCTGGCGCTTTGAGGCAGCAGTGCTAACCACTGTGCCACCGTGCCACATGAGAAGAACAGAGAAAAACAGAATGATCTAAAGTTTCGACTTATCTCTTCCCCAAAATTTCATCGAAGAGGAAGTAAATAAAACTTGATTCTCAATTCAGCCCCTCCTGCTATCCAAACTCTCTGGCCAGTGAGAAGGTCTTGTTCCCTAATATAGAGGGCATGGTTAGTAACTTTGCAGATGACACCAAGATTGGTGGCATAGTGGACAGTGAAGAAAGTTATCTCCAATTGCAACGAATCTTGATCGATAGGGCCAGTGGGCTGACGAATGGCAGATGGAGTTTAATGTAGATAAATGTGAGGGTATGCATTTTGGTAGATTGAACCAGGGCAGGACTTACTCAGTTAATGGTAGAGCATTGCGGAGAGTTACAGAACAAAGAGATCTAGGGGTACATGTTCATAGTTCCTTGAAAGCGGAGTCACAGGTGGACAGAGTAGTGAAGAAGGCATGCTTGGTTTCATCAGTCTGAACACTGAATACAGGAGTTGGGACATTGGTAGGGCTACACTTGGAGTGCTGTGTGCAGTTCTGGTCGCCCTATTATAGAAAGGATATTATTAAACTAGAAAGAGTGCAAGGAAGATTTACTAAGATGCTACTGGGACTTGATGGATTGAGTTATAAGGAGAGGCTGAATAGAACACAGAGCACTACAGCACAAACAGGCCCTTTGGCCCACAAGTTGCGCCGATCATATCCATACCTACCAGGCCATAGAACTATCTGTAACTCCCAATCCCATTAAATCCCATGTACTCATCCAGGCGTCTTTTAAAAGACCCTAACAAGTTCGCCTCTACCACCACCGACGGCAGCCGATTCCACTCACTCACCACCCTCTGAGTGAAAAACTTACCCCTAACATCTCCTCTGTACTTGCTTCCTAGCACTTTAAACCTGTGTCCTCTCGTAGCGACCATTTCAGCCCTGGGAAATAGCCTCCGAGAATCCACCCTATCTGTATCTCTCAACATTTTATAAACCTCTATCAGGTCGCCTCTGAACCTTCATCTCTCCAGGGAGAAGAGACCTAGCTCCCTCAACCTATCTTCAAAAGGCATGCCTCCCAATCCAGGCAACATCCTTGTAAATCTCCTCTGCACCCTCTCAATAGTTTCCACATCCTTCCTGTAGTGAGGCGGCCAGGGCTGTGCACAGTACTCCAGGTGGGGTCTGACAAGGGTCTTATAAATTAATTACTTATATTAATTAATTTTAAATTATGAAAAGACTGAGACTTTTTTCTCTGGAATGTAGGAGGCTGAGGGGTGACCTTATAGAGGTCTATAAAATAATGAGGGGCAGAGATCAGCTAGGTAGTCAATATCTTTTCCCAAAGGTAGGGGAGTCTAAAACTAGAGGGCATAAGTTTAAGGTGAGACGGGAGAGATAAAGTGTCCAGAGGGGCAATTCTTTCACACAGAGGATGGTGGGTGTCTGGAACAAGCTGCCAGAGGTAGTAGTAGAGGCAGGTACAATTTTATCTTTTAAAAAGCATTTAGATAGTTACATGGGTACAATGGGTATAGAGGGATATGGGCCAAATGCAAGCAATTGGGATTAGCTTAGGGGTTTATATAAAAAAAAAGTGCGGCATGGACAAGTTGGGCCGAAGGGCCTGTTTCCATGATGTAAACCTCTATGACTCAATAAACAGTTATCACCAGGTCTGCGTTAAGCTTTAATCCATATTTATGTCAAGTGAATTTTTTTATTGATGTAATCAAATGCGTTCTGATATGCATGAACTGAAGGAAGTGTGATATTATTAAGCATTTAATTTTTAATGGTGGCAAAGATATTCAGATCAACTATTTAAAACATTGCTGTCACTTCTCACCTCAGAGCTGAATGCATACAACGTGGGGTATCCCCTTCTAAAGCACACGGACTGGGATCAAATCTGGTCACAGAAGTCAGAGTGTATAACTGGTTTGCCAACCGAAGGAAGGAAGAAGCTTTCCGTCAGAAACTTGCCATGGACGCGTACAATGTTCAGTCACACAGCATGAACCCGCTGTTGTCTCACAGCTCCCCGCACCACCCACAGCCAAACTCATCCCCCTCAAGTAAGCACGGTAAGCTCTTGCCCAATGCTTGTTGTCCATTGCCTTATGACAGTCTGTCCTCCGAAGGTGGGAATTCGGGTTGGCACTCGCTGAGGGCGTTTATTTATTCTCTCAGGGGATGTGGACATTGTTAGCTAAGCCATCCCCAGCTACCAGTCAGATGGCGGTGAGCTGCATTCTCGAACCATGTGTCTATAAGAATGTTGCCAGGGCTGGAAAAGTGTTGCCATGAGGAGAGATTGGAGAGGTTGGGGTTAATTATGCATTATTTCAGGTTTGCGAAGAGCTGTGGCATTTATACAACAACCCAACTGGACCAATTGGTACATGTGTAGTTACCAGGAGAGGTTGGGGTTATTTTCCTTGGAACAAAGAAGGCTGAGGGGTGACTTGATAGAGGTGGACAAAATTATGAGGGGAAGTGACAGGATAAAGTTGTTTCTCTTGGTGGAAAATTCTAGAACCAGGGGACATAGGTTCAAGATAAATGGCAGTGGGTGTAGAGGGGACATGAGGAAGGACTTTCTTAGGCAGAGACTCTAAACTCATTTAAGAAGTACCTGTATCCACAGTTTAAGAGCTGTAAGCTGCAGGGCTCTGGGACGGGTGCAGGAAGGTGGAATTAGAAAGGGGATCAGGGTGTCCAAGGGCTGACATGGACAAGATGGGTGAAATGGCCTCCTTCTGAGCTGCAACTTTTCTATGGTTCTGTTGTATTAGGGGGGGCGGCACGATGACACAGTGGTTAGCACTGCTACCTCACAGAGCCAGGGATCCGGGTTCAATTCCTGGCTTGGATCACTGCCTGTGCAGAGTCTACACATTTTCCCCATGTCTGCGTGGGTTTCCTCTGGGTGCTCCGGCTTCCTCCCACGTGAAAGACGTGCTGGTTAGGTGTACTGGCCACGCTAAATTCTTCCTCAGTGTACCCAAACAGGCGCCAGAGTGTGGCGACTAGGGGATTTTCACAGTAACTTCATTGCAGTGTTAATGTAAACCTACTTGTGACACTTATAAACAAACTGGTTCCATGTGGTGTAGGTAGGCCCACACTGCTGTAAGGAAGGGATTTCCAGGATTTTGAAGGAATGTGGCAATATGGTGGTGTGTGACTTGGAGGGGAACTTGCAGTTCCCACACATCTGCTACGCTTGCCCTTTGAGGCGGCGCAGACTGTGGGTTTGGAAGGTGTTGTCGAAGGAGCTTTAGTGAGTTGCTGCAGTGCATCCTGTAGATGGTGCACACTGCTGCCACTGTGCATCAGTGGTGGAGGGAGTGAATGGTGGTGGAGGGGTGCCAATCACGCGAGCTGGTTTGATTTGTTCTACAACTGCAATTTTAGCCTAATTTACTTGCAATGGGATTGATGAGATTTCACACCCCATCCAACTTTACGCTCCATTGAAGTCAAATGAAAATATTATTGGGTGAAATGTAGAACCAGCTTTCTATGAAATTCTCGCTTGGTAAGTTAGGTTAAAGTTAGCTCTGGAGAACCAGCTGTGTTGTTTGGTTTGACAGTTCTTTAACGTGTGCTGCTTTTAAAAGGTGGGATTTGTTAAAGTGGGGCGGTTTGAGGTGTAGACAAAGGGAGGAAAATTATTGTTTTAAATCACAGGATAATAAATGTGTGACGCATTATCATTTACGCTTGCTGGGCCTTTGACAATCCTTTCTTTGACACAAAGTACCCGCCTATCACTCAGTTTGGATTTCTATGTGGTTCCGAGCATTCCTGTTGGAAGAGATATGTGGGTCATTTAATCTCCATTCACTTTGCGTTAGGAGTTTAATTCAAAATGCATAGTGATTTTGAATTACATCGGTTTGATCAGAAGCTAATCAAATACATAAGGTACAAGCCCAAGGAGATAGTTCCTTCTCAGACCTCTGGAGCCAGGTTTTCAAAGGAACTTTACTCAGAGTGGTTGGGGTGTGGAATGCACTGCCTGCTGTGATAGTAGAGTCGGACACTTTAGGAACTTTCAAGCGGTTATTGGATAGGCGCATGGAGCACACCAGAATGATAGGAAGTGGGATAGCTTGATCTTGGGTTCGGACATAGCTCAGCACAACATCGAGGGCCAAAGGGCCTGTACTGTGCTGTAATGTTCTATGTTCTATGAGCTGGGAGGTCTTGAATCCTGGCACTTGCGGGGCTGTTTAGGATTTTCACAGGCCAGCAGGGAATGGGAAAACCTGCTCACTGCCAATTAATGGCCTCTTAAGCTCCCTAAGCCCCTTTTATTCTGTTCAACGCTACTGGCCCTACTGATAGAAGGAAGGAGTTGGGGCAGTGGAGTTGAGGGATGGAATGAAAATTAAATGATGGGTCATTCTGGCAGAATGAAACATGTATCTGGCGTAGCACCAGCTACCTTGACTGAAATGTTCCGTTTCTTTTTGTTGAGAGTACTTGTATTACACTATTAGTTACAGGCGCAACTGGTGACAGAAGATGTTTTGTTAATATACATGGGGCGACATGGTGGCACAGTGGTTAGCTCTGCTGCCTCACTGCGCCAGGAACCTGGCTTCAGTTCCAACCTTGACTGCCTGTGCACACTCTCCCCATGTCTGTGTGGGTTTCCTCCAGGTGCTCTGTTTTCCCCCAACACTCCCAAGGTGTGCAAGTTAGGTGGATTGCTAGGTTGTGCCTTGTGTCCAAGATGGGTAAGTTAGCAGGAATTAACGGGGTAGATGTGTGGGATTACGGAGTAGGAAGGGGATGAACCAGGGTGGGATGCTATGTCAGGGCATTGGTGTAGATGGGCCAAATGGCCTCCTTCTGTACTGTAGTGATTCTGTGATGCATTATGCAAAGCACTATAAGGAAGGCTGTGTACCTTTAAGCCCATAACACAATGACCAGAGGGATCCTAGTCATTTATCACAAACCTTAGTTCCCTAATTTTTAATTGGAATTCCAGTAGATTAAGAGGAAATCAGCATCGCAGGAATGAAACAACAGTTGGGATTTTCCGGCCTTTCCTGCCGCCGGGATCTTCCAGTCCCACGTAAGACGGACCCCCTGCGACGGGACAGGCAAGCCTCACAAAATGGTGTAGACATCAGCAGTTTGGCTAGCGGCCAATTGTGAGCCGTGTCTGCTATTGGAAAACATGTCCTGTGATGCATGGGTGGCGGAAATCCCAGCCGTACTTTTGGCTAAGATGAAGTGTAGTTTTGCTGTGCTGCACTGGATTGAAGTCATGAGGTTACACTGAGGCTTCACTTGAAGCAATTTTTTTAAGAGCGGCATCTCGGCCTTTTGGGCTAAGACTTTTGGGCTAAGATGCGAGTGAGATCAAGCCTTGGAAGGGGGTGCAATGCCTGTTGCAATCAGCTTGGGTCATGTAGATCAAACCCAAGACAGGAAGAGGCCGGCCTGTCTCGTCAGCTTGGACCTGGAATGTTTCACTTGTTGAGATTTTGAATTGGACTTTGATTGGATTGAATTGGATATGAACAAAAAAAAGAATCCCAGCCATATCTCAGGTGACCAACACCCCAACGACACCATGCAGATGCTGTTGTAGGTTAAAGGTAAATTCAATTGTAAAGCTTCTGGTCCCAAGAGTTATTCTGGTGTCGGATCAATGTGAGAATTGAATCTAGAGGCAATGATTTGATATTGGGACCCAACATCATCTTCCATTTCCCAGTCACCATCTACCTGCAATCTAAAGAAAACCTTGCACCTTTTCAACCTCTTTCATAACCTCCGTGATCAAAAGTACTGTGCGGCTAATGAAGTACTTTTGCGGTGTAATTACTGTTGTAACACAGGAAATGTGGGGGCCGGTTTGTTCACAACAAGATCCCACAAACTACAGTGCGAGCTTTTCTGTCTCCCAATGTCAAAAACGTAGTTAAAACTGAGAGCCTTGATTTCATAGAATCTTACAATCCCTACAGTGCAGAAGGAGGCCATTCAGCCCATCAAATCTGCACCAACCACAACCCCACTCAGGCCCTATCCCCACAATCCCATGAATTTACTCTAGCTAGTTCCCTCTGACACTAAGGGGCAATTTAGCGTGGCCAATCCACCTAATCCACACATCTCTGGACTGTGGGAGGAAACCGGAGCACCCGGATTAAACCCACGCAGACACGGGGAGAATGTGCAAACTCCACACAGACAGTGACCCAAGCTGTAAATCGAACTCGGGTCCCTGGCACTGCGAGGCAGCAGTGCTTAACCACTGTGCCACCAAGCTGCAGAAGATTTTGTTGGGGGTAAGTGTGGGTGGGTTTGGTTTGGATGCCATGTTCGAAAGCCCTCTCCCTCCCAGGTCAGCTCGAGGCCTGGGCTGTTCTTAACTACTGGGTCTAATTTTAAGACCCCCCAGCTCTTCTCCCAAAGTGAGTGGGAATGACATTGAGGCAGCTTGTTGGGAATAGGAATGGGATATTGCCAAGGACCCAAGGGAATGATTATGTACATAAGACAAGTGCAGTGTTGTTACAATGGCAGCTGAGTGTGGGTTATAAGATCATGGTGTATGATGGGGGGGGAGGAGCCAGAATTGTGGCAGGAACAGCCTAAGGCATCCTCAAGGGCCTCAGGTGAACCATAGAATTATGCCAGCACAGAAGGAGGCCACTCAGCCATCGGGTTTGTGCTGGCTCTTTGTAGAGCAACCATTTAGCCCCTTACTCCCATTCTATCTCCATAGCCTTGCAAACTTATTTCACGCATGTGCCCATCTAATCTCCTTTTGCAATCAATCATTGTTTTTAATTCCAGGAGGCTGGTGGGCAGTGAGCTCCAGGCCATTACCACTTGCTGTGTTAAAGTAAAGCTCTTCTTCATATTTCCTTTGCATCTATTGCCCAAGAATCTAACTCTGTGTTTCCTAATCCTTGGGCCATAAGATAATGGGAGCAACATTCCATTGTCTGCCTTATCTAAACCTGTCATAATCTTGTTGGCCTCTATCAAATCTCGTTTCAAGTCTCCTTCATTCCAAGGACAACATCCCCAGCCTGATCTGGTAGCCCCTCACTACCCGGAACCATTGAGGTGAATCTCCTCTGCACCTTCTTAAAATTCCCCCAGTAAATCCTCCCACAAATTAATTTACATTACCTCGTCTGGCCACACTGCTGCCACATGGCTGGTATCGGTGGCACTGTGCCATGACTTGCCCTTAACACTGTGGCACCTATTAATTGGACCCCGCACCCATCTCTAATGGGTGGTGGTACCAAAGTTACAATAGCCTGAGGTTGGTGGGGTTGGGAAGGCGATGCTTTCTGCCATTTTGTCAATCCCTCTCCACCTCTGAACCATACCTGCCAGGCTGTGGGACACTTGCCTTTATCAATTGAAGCACAGATTACAAAAGGAGGGCGGTCATGTTGGAGTTGTACAGAATTTTGGTGAGGCCACAGCTGGAGCACTGGGTGCAGTTCTGGTCAATACATTATAGGAAGGATGTGATTGCACTGGAGGGGGTGCAGAGGAGATTTACCAGGATGCTGCCTGGGATGGAACATCTAAGTTATGAAGAGAGGTTGGGTCGGATTGGGTTGTTTTCATTGGAGCAGAAAAGACTGAGGGGCGACTTGATCGAGGTGTACAAGATTCTGAGGCCTTGGACAGAGCGGGTAAGGAGCAGCTGTTCCCCTTACTGGAAAGGTCAGTCATGAGGGGTCATAGGTTCAAGGTGAGGGGCAGGAGGTTTAGAGGGAATGTGAGGAAAAACTTCTTCACTCAGAGGGAAGGATGGCATTGTGTGATCCAATCGCGAGGGCTGGCAGGAGTGTGTGCAACTCCCAGAGCTTCGACATGAAGAACAACCATGAGAACAGCGTGGCAACCGTTGGCGTGAGTGAGTGTGTGAGTGAGTGACTGAATGAGTGAGTGTGACTGAGTGAGTGAGTATGAATGAGTGTGTGAGTGAATGAATGAGTGAGTGAGTGTGTGGGTGAGTGAGTGAGTGAATGAGTGTGTCAGTGAGTGAGTGAGTGAGTGAATGAGTGAATGTGAGTGAGTGTGAGTGAGTGAATGAGTGTGTGAGTGAATGAATGAGTGAGTGAGTGAGTGTGTGGGTGAGTGAGTGAATGAATGAGTGTGTCAGTGAGTGAGTGAATGAGTGAATGTGAGTGAGTGAGTGAGTGTGAGTGAGTGAATGAGTGTGTGAGTGAATGAATGAGTGAGTGTGTGGGTGAGTGAATGAGTGAGTGAGTGAATGAGTGTGTCAGTGAGTGAGTGAGTGAGTGAATGAGTGAATGTGAGTGAGTGTGAGTGAGTGAATGAGTGTGTGAGTGAATGAATGAGTGAGTGAGTGTGTGGGTGAGTGAGTGAATGAATGAGTGTGTCAGTGAGTGAGTGAATGAGTGAGTGAATGAGTGAATGTGAGTGAGTGAGTGAGTGTGAGTGAGTGAATGAGTGTGTGAGTGAATGAATGAGTGAGTGTGTGGGTGAGTGAATGAGTGAGTGAGTGAATGAGTGTGTCAGTGAGAGAGTGAGTGTGTGAGTGAATGAATGAGTGAGTGAGTGAATGAGTGTGTCAGTGAGAGAGTGAGTGTGTGAGTGAATGAATGAGTGACTGAATGAGTGAGTGTGAGTGAGTGAGTGTGAGTGAGTGAATGAGTGTGTGAGTGAATGAATGAGTGAGTGAGTGTGTGGATGAGTGAATGAGTGTGAGAGTGAGTGCGTGAGTGAGTGTCTGACTGGATGAGTCAGTGAGTGAGTGAGTGAATGAGTGAGTGAGTGTGTGGGTGTATGAGTGTGTGAGTGAGTGAATGAGTGAGTGTGTGAGTGTGAATGTGTGAGCGAGTGAAGAGTGAGCTCCGCCTGGAGAAGGAGGGAGGAGAAAATTGGGCGGGGTTGCCAGAGAAACGGGTTGAAAAATAAAATTAATAAAGCAAAAAAAACTGAATTTAGCAAAAGAAAGGTCAGTGTTGAAAAAAAGTAGCGCAGAAATAAAGGCTGAGTGAGTCAGAGTGCAAATGTCATTGTGATGGGAAAACAATCGATATTGTTCTTGTACCTGCAATCTACACACTTCAGTCAGCAAGCCCCCCGAACCAAACAAAGAAACCCAGCAAGCAGTGGGGTCGTGCGGAGGTCACCACGAGGTCACTGTCCGAGTATGGAGGGTACGGAGGGGTGGGTGGTGGGGGTGGGAGGCGACGGGGAGGGGCTGGCTTCCCTGACCCTGACGAGCTGCGACGCAGTCCCGGTGTCAGAGGCCACTCGGTTACAAGATGCCCTACAAGCACATTGTCAGCACCATCAGCTGTTTTCAGTGTCACACTCAGGCTAAAATAATGCACCAGCATGCAGCCAGTGTTGTCATGGCATTGTGTCCATTATGCATGCTTAATTGAAAATTAAGCAAGCCCTTTGAATGAGGCATGTTCCCCTTTGATCTGGCCTATCCTTCCAGTGTGTACTCAGTCACTGCGTGACACCCTTTGTTTTTTTATATTAGGGGACTGCATTTATAGAATGGTTTCCATGTTCATTTATCTTCATCCCGTAAGGCGGTGCAGGGCCTGCCCCTTTGTGCTCCTAGCTCCAGACTCAGCCAGCAGGAGTTGTCCAGTCTATGGGACGGAATGACAGCCCATTCTGCGGGCCCCCTTTTACCAGCCAGGACTGATGGTCTTCCCTCAATGCAGTCTGTGAATTGGGCAGGGGGGGTCTCGAAAGGTCAGGCGTGTCAAGAGGCCAGAACCTGCGAATTTGCCGGGGACTGGTGCTGATATTGATTAGGTCTCCGAGAAGGAGGAAATTAGCTCAGGAAATGAATAATGCAAGACAGGGGAGTGCACGAAAGAGTCAATCAACTCAACTTTTCCCAGGGCACTCAGGTACACAGCCTCTCTGCGGATTAACACTTCTGTACCTCAACACTAGTGGCTTCTTTCGTTAAAATTTATTAACTATACACGACAGGACATTACATTAATTATAACCCTTCCGATCGTCAAGTTTCCTTTGCGGTCAGCAATAGATTTAGGATTAGTTAACTTCCACAGGAGCTGCGTGGTAGAAGTGGTTAATAATTGTTGGCACGAGAGTTGCTTCGTTGCATTAAGTTTGGTTCTATTAAGCTCCTTTTAGAACGCAGTTATACTGCACCTTTAGAACTGAGGTGAGGAGAAATTTCTTCACCCAGAGGGTGGTGAATGCGTGGAATTCACTCCCACAGAAAGCAGCTGAGGCCAAAACATTGTCTGATTTCAAGAAGAAATTAGGTATCGCTCTCGGGGATGAAGGGGTCACGGGATATGACGGGAAGGGGGGGAAATCAGGATATTGAATTCAACGATCAGCCATGAGCGAAATGAATGGCAGAGCAGACTCGAAGGGCCAAATGGCCTACTCCTGCTTCGAGTTTCTATGTTCATGGTGAATGCTGAGTGCAAAGGGAACACTTCCACCAACTGCCATGGTGACCACTACATCATGATGGGCTATTATTCCAGAGGCCCAGGCTAATGCTTTGGGGACACGGGTTCAAATCCCACTATGGTCGCTATGGAATTTAAAATTCTGGGCCTGAAAGGCAGTCTCGGTAATGGTAGCCGCAAAGGTACAATCGATTGCCATAAAAACCCATTTGGCTCTCTAATCCTCCTTTAGGGAAGGATGATGTGGAGATGCCGGTATTGGACTGGGGTAGGCACAGTAAGAAGTCTCACAACACCAGGTTAAAGTCCAACAGGTTTATTTGTTATCTCGAGCTTTCGGAGTGCTGTTCCTTCATCGAGTGAGTGGAAAGGGAAGGGAATTAGCAAAGGAAATCTGCCGTCCTTACCTGGTCTGGCCTATATGAGACTCCAGACTCAGTGGTTGACTCTCAGCTGCCCCCTGAAATGGCCCCTCGGTAGCCACTCAGCTGGCAGGGTGGCTCACCACCACTTTCCCGCGGGCAGTTAGGGCTGGCCAACCAATGCTGGCCTGGCCAGTGAGGCCCACGTCCCGCGAAAGGTGGAAAGGAAAGAAATGGCCGTCTACGCAACACTGGCATCGTGTGTACAGGCTGTGCCTGGCCTAAGTTCCACTGTCTTGCCAGCATTTTTTTCTTGGGCACGAGGAGAGCAGGTGAGAGAGCTCACTTTCATCTAACACAGGAGATGAATTCTTCATGTCAGTTTACAAAGTACACAGTGAAACTATTCACTCTGTGTTGCAACAGGGAAAGGTTCAATGGTCAAAGGTTCCCTGTGGAACATGAAGTGCTGGGAGTAGGCGGCTGGATAAAGGCAATGCCTGGGTAATGTTTTGGTGAGGGCCCAGTGTGAGGACAGAAAGTTGGGAGAAAATGGAGTATTTTTCAGGATTGAACTGAATCGAGTGGCGGTCTCATTACCTTTGTTTTTTTTCACGGTTCAGTGATCGGTTGGGTAATGCCAACATGTCCAAATAAATTCTGGCTGGTTGCCTTTAAGCACTTGTTTAAAAAAAAAGGAGAGCCTGGGGGAAGGCCCAAAGCACAGGGCTGCAAAGTCTTGGGAGGAAGAGGGAACAAAGGCAGAAGTTATGATGAGGTGGTTCCAATGTTTATGTTTAAAATCCGAGAAATTGAAATCTTGGGCGTAGCAGTTCTGGTTTCACCTGTCTGTCTGCGTCTTGATTTCCTTGTGATGTTAGGCAGATTTATGACAACAGAACTGTCATTTTTACAGATTTCTCACCAACTCATCTTGTGGGGGGGTTTTAGTTCAGACGGGCAGCATGGTCGGTGAAGGCTTGGAGGGCCGAAGGGCCTGTTCCTGTGCTGTAATTTTCTTTATTCTTTGTTCTTGTGGAAATCACGGTTTATCCAGTGGCTCAGTGGTTATAGCACTCCTGCCTCATGATGCTAGGGTTTGATTCCAGCCTTGGGTGACTCCCTGTGTTTGCACATTCTCTGCGTGCGTTTCTTCCAGATGCTCTGGTTTCCTCCCACAGTCTGAAAGTCGTGCTAGTTACGTGCATTGGCCATACTAAATTCTCCCTCAGTGTACCTGAACAGGTGCCGGAGTGTGGCGACTAGGGGATTTTCACAGTAACCTCACTGCAGTGTTAATGTAAGCCTACCTGTTACACTAATAAATGAACTCTCAAACTTATCCAAAGTAATCTGATTACCCAAAGGGATATTGCCTTAGGGAGTTCCCACCTCCAGCTCTATAATCACACTCAGCCCACAAACCCCGGCAATCAAAGCCTGGGATATTCACTCTGATTTCCGCTTGGTTCGTGCTGGTTAAATTTTGTGCCATTGTGTCCACTGCCCTACACTGGCCAAACTAACACCTTGACTTTAAAATTCTCACCTTTGCTTTCAAATCCCACCGTGTCCTCGCTCCCCTCCATCTCTACAACCTCCAAATCCGCCACCCTCTGAGAAATCGGCACTCCTCTCATTCTGGCCTCTAGTGCAGCCCTCAGTTTAATTGTGCCACCAATGGTATCCATGCCCTCGGTTGCCTGGATCCCAAGCTCTGTAATTCCTTTCTTATACCCCTCTCTTTGTTGTCCTTCACTAAGACACTTCTTAAAACCTATCTCTTTCACTACGATTTTGGATATCTGACTCCTTACGTGGGCGTGGTGTCATATTTTGTTTTAAGTGTTCCTGTGAGGCACGTGGGGACATTTTATTATGTTAAAGTCGCTATATAAATGTAAGTTGTTGACTGGAGGTTTGGAAAGATCAGTTTTAGTGCTGCTGTCCCATTGTTTATAATCACCTTCCCATGGCTTCCGCTAGCTTTGCAAATCACCCAAATCCCCATCATCAACATCCTGGGATCAATAATGAGAAGAAAGTTAATTACAACAGCCACATAAATTCCATGGCTTTAGGAGTAGGTCACAGGCTGGGTATTTTGTGATGAGTAACTCACCTCCTGAGTCTCCAAAACCACAGGTCAGGAATGTGAATGAGTAGCAGACCTAACCCCACCTCCCTGCCATCCTCCACCCCACGCCCAACCACCCACCCCAACTTTCCTGGGTAAGAGTAGGTCCAACAACATTCAAGAAGCTCAACACCATGTGAAATAGTAACAAGGAGCAGGAACAGGCCATTTGGCCCCTTTGAGCCGGCTCAACCATTTAATAGGAAGTTTGACACCATCCAGGACAAAGCAGCCCATCGATTGGCACCACATCCACAAACATCCACTCCCTCCACCACCAACGCTCAGTAGCAGCAGCGTGAACCATCTACAAGATGCACTGCAGCAATTCCCCAAAGGTCCTTAGACAGCACCTTCCAAACCCACGACCACTTGCATCTAGGACATAGGCAGCAGATACATGGGAACACCACCACTTTGCAAGTTCCCCTCCAAACCACTCACCATCCTGGTTTGGAAACAGATCGCCGCTCCTTCACAGTCGCTGGGTCAAAATCCTGGAATTCCCTCCCTAACAGCATTGTGGGTCAACTCACAGCACATGGACTGCAGCAATTCAAGAAGGCAGCTCACCACCACCTTCTCAAGGGCAACTAAGGATGGGCAATAAATACTGGCCCAGCCACGATGCCCATATCCCATGAATGAAGAGAGGAAAATCAATAACAAAATCCTGGAAGTGCCTCCCTAAGTATGCTGTGGGTGAGGACAGTAAGAAGTCTCACAACAGCAAGTTAAAATCCAATAGGTTTATTTGGTAGCACGAGCCACAAACTTTCAGAGCGCTGCCCCTTCATCACTCACCTGAGCGCTCCAAAAGCTAGTGGCTTGTGCTACCAAATAAATCTGTTGAACTTTCACCTGGTGTTGTGAGACTTCTTACCGTGCCCACCCCAGTCCAACGCCAGCATCTCCACATCATGCTGCGGGTGTACCTCAAGGATTACAGTGCTTCAAGAAGGCGGCTCTGCACCATTTTATCACAGCCATTAGGGATGAACAATAAATGACGGCCTTGCCAGTGACGTCCACATCCACTGAATGAATAGAAATAAATCTGATTCCAGTTGAGTTAGGGATTTTAAAGTACAATAGGCACACAAATCAAAGTTGCTCTTGGGGCAGATAACTAAAATATGACAGAAGCAACAAGCCTTCAGATTAAAAGGTTAGCAGTGACCTGATCGGTACACTAACTGCATTGTTTTAAGAAAGAAACATTTCATTAAACAATCAGTTTCATTGGAGTGTCCCTTAAATTTTTATTATGTATGCGTGCCACTAGCTGGCCAGCATTTATTGCCCATCCTTAGTTGTCCTTGAACTGAGTGGCTCACTAGGTCACTTCAGGGGACAATTGAGAGTCAACCACATTGCTGTGGCCCTAGAGTCACATGTAGGCCAGACCAGGTAAGGAAGGCAGATTTCCTTCCCTAAAGGACCTCAGTGAACCAGATGCCTTTTTCTGACAATCGACAATGGGCTTATGGTCATCAGCAGACTCTTAATTCCAGAATTTTGTTTTTAATTGAATTCAGATTCCACCATCTGCCATGGCAGGATTTGAACCCAGAACATTAGCTGAGTTTTTGGATTAATAGTCTAGCGACAACACCACTAGGCCATTGCCCTAAACATCAAGCACTCTAAACAGCAAGCACCCAAGCAACTAAACTGCTTTCAAAGTGCTTTCCACTTTCATTTAACTCAGTTGTTTTCCCTCAACTTTAGTTCTAGAAACTATAATTAAAGACCAGTGTATGTTGTGGTAGACTGGGTTTACACTAGTCCAGCGGTGTAACTCCGGTGGCTATTGGGATAGATTTTCCAATGGAACTATGCTGGGGAACAGGTATAACTCCAGTTGGTGTTAGGGTACACTTTCTGTTTAAGTTCCGTTCAATAACTCTAAATTTCCTGGTATATCTTGGTAACATCTCCGAATGATTTAGCTCTGTGATACAGCCATGGGAGCCATATTGTGACCGCATTTACATCTTGCCAAAGAAGACAAGGCAGTTTATTTCCCTACATTTCTTACTCTGGTGGCTTGTATTTTATGAATAACCTTTGACTTGGGGATTCGGACTTCTTCCTGATCCTGACACCAAGATCTGAGACATTTGCAGCTTCATAACATTTCAGTTAAACTGCATTTGTGGGCAGTGGGAATGCACCAAAGGGGTCCACCATGCAAAATAAAAGTTGTGAATTGGAGCCTTGTCGTCTATTCTATGATAATGAGCCGATCTCATCTGGATTAGAAGACAAAAGATTGAGATGTCGATGGAAAGGAGACAAGTCTATGACTCATGCTGAATCACGTGTGGACACTGGGTGTGGTGGCCAGCACTGTCCACCCTCACTGATTGAGCACTGACTGTGTGGAAGCAATTAGAACTGCAACCATTATGGAAACATGTGGGAAGAATAAAAAGACGTGAACACATAGAGATGTAGATGTGTACCGCCATGAAGCAAGAGATGTATATGCATATGACTCTGGTACATAGCCTCTGATCTCAGCCCTCACTGTGGGGAGACATCCGCTGGGTTCCTTGAGTGATAAAAATGGAAAATTATCACACACTTTCCAGTGGCATTTTAAAAAGGAGGCTGGCAAGCGGCCATGGGCCAGGTTATCTGTCATTGATGGCATGAGAGGCACTGGAGAAAGTGAAATGGGCACCTCAAACAATTTTGTACACAAAACAAAGAGATCTTTGCAGATCACAAAGGCAATAATGGATATTATTACTGGTTTCTCTTAAGACTGATTTGAGATGCCAGCAGATTCATAGACCCAAGTGAAGCTAGGTCCACAATGGGTTGTGACTCTATTTAGATCGATTTCACACTATGAATGTGAATGATCTATCATTCACACTAATATTCACACTATGAATTTTTCTGCTCTTACTGTTAATGTTTTAATAAGAACATAAGAAATAGGAGCAGGAGTTGGCCATCCAGCCCTTCGAGCCTGCCCCGCCATTCAATAAGATCATGGCTGATCTGTCGTGTCTCAGTTCCACATTCCCGCCCTCTCCCCATAACCCTTAATCCCCTTGCTTATCAAAAACCCATCAACCCGCGTCTTAAAAATATTTAGTGAGGCAGCCTCCACCACCTCAACGGGCAGAGAATTCCAGAGATTCACCACCCTTTGAGTGAAGAAGTTCCTCCTCAACTCCGTTCTAAACCGCCCCCCCTTTATCTTGAGGCTGTGCCCCCTAGTCCTACTGTCCTTTCTGAGCGGGAAGAGTCTCTCCACCTCTATCCTATCCATCCCATTCATCATCTCATACGTCTCAATGAGATCTCCCCTCATTCTTCTAAACTCTAACGAGTACAAGCCTAGTTTATTCAGCCTCTCCTCATAGCTCAACCCCCTCAACTCCGGTATCAGCCTAGTAAACCTCCTCTGCACTCCCTCCAAGGCCAAAATATCCTTGCGTAAGTACGGCGACCAAAACTGCACACAGTACTCCAGCTGCGGCCTCACCAATGCCCTATACAGCCGCAGCAAGACCTCCCTACTTTTATATTCAATCCCCCTCGCTATGAAGGCCAGCATCCCATTAGCCTTCCTGACCACCTGCTGCACCTGCAGGCTGGGTTTTTGCGACTCATGCACAAGGACCCCAAGGTCCCTCTGCACCGTTGCCTGCTGCAGTTTTTCACCCCGTAAGTAATAGTCCTTCCTACCATTATTCCTACCAAAGTGGACCACCTCGCACTTGCCAACATTAAATTCCATTTGCCAGTTCCTGGCCCATTCGCCCAGCCTATCTAGATCCTTCTGCAGACTCTCCACACACTCCGCGCAATTTGCCGTTCCACCAATCTTGGTGTCATCAGCAAATTTCGACACCATACACTCAGTTCCCTCCTCCAGATCATCTATATAAATGGTAAATAGCTGAGGCCCCAGCACCGACCCCTGGGGCACTCCACTAGTCACCAACCGCCAATCCAAATAGCACCCATTAACCCCCACTCTCTGCCTCCTATTTGACAACCAATCCTCTATCCACGCTAACACCCTACCCCCAACTCCATGCCCCCTTACCTTCTGCAATAACCTCTTGTGAGGTACCTTGTCAAACACCTTCTGAAAATCAAGAAAGACCACATCCACCGGCTCTCCTCTATCCACCGCCCTAGACACGTCCTCATAGAACTCCAATAAATTTGTCAGACACGACTTCCCCTTAACGAAACTGTGCTGCGTCTGCTCTATCAAGCAATTCCCCTCAAGATTTTTGCTTTGCCAGTATGCCAGGCACCCATGAGCCTCCATAAGCCTTTTCTATAATAAACAGGCGGAATCATATTAACATTTTCTTTCCATATTCATCTATGATTTTAAGGTACTATGGTCTACTCTTTTTCATAAGTTCATAAGATATAGGACCAGAATTAAGCCATTTGGCTCATTGGGTCCGCTCCGCCATTAGTTCATGGCTGATATGCTCCTCATCCCCATTTTCCTGCCTTCTCCCCATAACCCTTCAACCCAATTAAAAATCTGTGTAACTCCTCCTTAAATTTACTAATTGTCCCAGCATCTTGCACACTTTGGGATTGTGAATTCCACAGATTCACAACTCTTTGGGAGAAGTAGTTTCTCCTCAACTCTGTTTTAAATTAGCTATCTCTTATCCTAAGACTATGACCTCACGTCTGTGAATGCCCCACAGGAGGATGCATGCACTCCACGTCTACTTTATCCATACTTTTTATCAGCTTGTAAACCTCAATTTGATCTCTCCCCATTCTTCTAACTTCCAGAGAGTATAGGCCTAAACTCTTCAATCTCTCTTCACACGACAAATCCCTCATCTCTGGAATCAGTCTAGTGAACCTCCTCTGAACTGTTTCAAATGCCACCACATCTTTCCTCAAATAAAGGGACCAAAACTGTGTACGATACTCCAGGGTGCATTAAGAAGATATAATTATCCAATCAATTGAATTAGGTTTTTAAAAATTGCTTCACGGGATGTGGGCATGCTGGCTGGCTAGCACTTATTGCCCATCCCTAATTACCTTTGAGAAGGTGGTCTTGAACATCTGCAGTTCCCAAGTTGCAGGTACACCCACAGTGCTGTTAGAAAGAGAGTTCCAGGATTTTGACCCAGTGACAGTGAAGGAACGACGATATATTTTTAAGTCAGAATAGTGAGTGACTTGGAGGGGAACCTCCAGGTGATGGCGTTCCCAGGTATCTGCTGCCCTTATCCTTCTAGGTAGTAGAGAGATCTGCAGGTTTGGAAGGTGCTGTCAAAGGACTCTTGGCGAGATACATGCATTATACAGCAAACTGTGAAGCTAGTGCTAATAACAAACTTGGATTGTCATAACATATAACTGGAAATAAGCAAGAGGAGTGAACCATTTAAATAAACTTCGCATGCTTGGTTTCATCAGTCAGAACACCGAATGCCGGAGTTGGAACGTCTTGCTGAAGTTGTACAAACCATTGATAAGACCACATTTGGAATACTATGTACAGTTCTGGTCACCCTATTATAGAATGGATATGATTAAACTAGAAAGAGTGCAGAAAAGGTTTACTAGGATGCTACTGGGACTTGATGTTTTGAGTTATAGGGAGTGGTTGGATAGACAGGGACTCTTTTCTCTGGAGTGTAGGAGGCTGAGGGGTGATCTTATAGAGGTCTATAAAATAATGAGGGGTATACATCAGCTGGATAGTCAATATCTTTTCCTAAAGTAGGGGAGTCTAAAACTAGAGGACGTAAGTTTAAGGTGAAAGCGGAGAGCTACAGAAGGGTCCAGAGGGGCAATTTTTTCACATAGAGGTTGGTGAGTGTCTGGAATGAGCAGCCAGAGGTAGTAGTAGAGGCGGGTACAATTTTGTCTTTTAAAAAGCATTTAAACAGTTACATGGGTGGGATGGGTATAGAGGGATATGGGCCAAATGCGGGCAATTAGGAATAGCTTGGTGGTTAAAAAAAATGAGGTAGCATGCACAAATTGGGCTGAAGGGCCTGTTTCCATGCTGTAAACGTCTATGACTCTATGACTGTAAACTGGAGGGATAGCTGACATAAATGAATAAGGATTTTTTTAAAATTCATTTGTGGCTCGTGGGCGTCACTGGCTGGGCCAGCATTTATTGCCCATCCCCAGTTGCCCTTGAGAAGGTGGTGGTGAGCTGCCTTCTTGAATCACTGCAGTCCACGTGGGTTGACCCACAATGCCATTAGGGAGGGAATTCCAGGATTTTGACCCATCGATTGCGAAGGAACGGCGATATATTTCCAAGTCAGGATAGCAAGTGGCTTGCAGGGGAACTTGTTAATTATGGTCATGTTGCATTAATTTGTTGTTCATTAATGGATTTGCTTCATAGTATGAGGTGACATATTTGCAGTCCTGGGATACAATCCATGTGTTCTCCAAGAGGAAACATTTCACTTCATTAGATCTCATGAATTACTCCTTAAAATGCTTCTTCAACCCCTTCTCGGTTACAAGAGGGAAATAAGTGCCAATCCCTTTCCGTATCTGCCATTTACCGTCTGCCGCATGGTTGCCACTGGGCCTGCTGAATTTACAGCAATGTTCCTGAGGGTACATTGCTAAGATTCAATGTTAGTGTACTGGGCAGGTGTATTTAGTGGTGAGGACCATTCTTATTGTAATTATTTGTATTAATGTTTGTACCAACACATAGGAGTAGATATTCTCCTGTGGTAGATGTACAAAGTAGATGGTATGGCATTGGCCGCCTGTTAATATACATAAGAATATTAGAACTAGGAGCATGAGTAGGCCATTCAGCCCCTCGAGTCTGCTCCACCATGGAACATTATCATGGCTGATCTCACCTCTGGCATTTCCTGCCCGATATATTCAGTTTCTCTAACTTCAATAGGACTGAGTGGGGTCTATAAGAGGCAGCCCAATACTATTATGTCCTGTTTAGCTGATTTCAGCCCCCAGGTTGTTTTACAGTTGGGGAGTTTTCCCCTTGAGGCCTTTGCTCCCTCTGTCTCTCAGAGTGTTTGAATGTCTCTTGTCGAGAAGGTGGATTTGTGTCTGGCCAACGCCACTTGTATATTTTGTGGCAGCAGCTTGTCCCCTGAAGCGCCCACTCAGTTTTCCCTCCCTTCTTTCCATTTATGTCAAAGAACTTCCTTTTCTTTGCTCCAGTATTTACCACATGGTTTTTTGCACTCTCCAATTTTGCAAAAGGAAATGTAATAATAATCCAACATGTAACACAGCTTACTAAGGAATCTTAACCCCCAGTAACATACTCTTGTGCTGTAGGTCTGATAGCCCAAGTGTTTATTTCTTATTGCCACAAGTAGGCTTATATTATTACCACGATGAAGTTACTGTGAAAATCCCCTAGTTGCCACACTCTGGTGCTTGTTCGGGTACTCTGAGGGAGCATTTAGCGTGGCCAATGCACCTAAGCAGCACGTCTTTCAGACTGTGGGGGGAAACTGGAGCACCCGGAAGAGACCCAAGCAGACACGGGGAGAACGTGCAGATTCTGCACGGACAGTGACCCAAGCCAGGAATCGAACCTGGGTCCCTGGCGCTGTGAAGCAGCAGTGCTAACCAGTGTGCCGCCTCACCAGTGTTATCAGTGCAGAGTGACACTCACATGGAGCCCTGGTTTGGGAATTGGAGGGCTGGCAGTCCCCAGTTTTTATGCATTTAGACAAATTGAGGGAAATTTAAGTGCTGTGGATCAGCAATTTCCCAACCAGGACTTCCAGCCTGAACCAGACCCACAGGGAAAGAGCCCTTCTGTCTATAACGTACATCCTGAAACCACACTCTGTGATCTTAATAACAATTCTATAAATTCTACTCTCCATGGGGGTGACACAGAGGCACAGTGGCTCAGAGGATAAGAATGCAGAGGATTAAGTCCCATTTGGCCCATTTTAATTCATCCATCCAAAGATAGCCCAACACCCCTCCATTTCTTTCTTAATTGGTACTGGAGATTACCCCTCTATTTGTTCCACATATTGATCTGTCTGTCTTGAAGGAAAGTGCCCAATCATCCATTCCAAAGTGAGTTTGTGCCAATATCTCCTTAGCTCTGCTAATTCCATTTCAAGTGTTAGTCCAGGTAAGCAGTTTCTTTCCCCTAAACGATGTACTACAGGAGATCAATTCATACTCCCTCTTTTCAAAGTGGAAACGTAGGTCTATCCATACATCCTTCTTTTGATTCATTTGTGGGACATGGGCGTCGCTGGCTGGCCAGCATTCATTGCCCATCTGTAGTTGCCTGAGGGCATTTGGGAGTCAGCCACGTTGCTGTGGCTCTGGAGTCATATGTAGGCCAGACCAGGTAAGGACGGCAGATTTCCTTCCTTAAAGGACATTAGTGAACCCCAGATTGGGTTTTTCCGACAATCAACATTGGTTTCATAATCATCAGTAGGTTCTTAACTCCAGATTGTTCTTACTGAATTCAAATTCCAAGTGGCAGGATTCGAATCCAGGTCCCCAGAACATTAGCTGTGTTTCTGCTTTAATAGTCTAGCGATAACACTACTTGGCCGTTCCCTCCCCATGTAACTCCACACAACTCAAAACATCAACTTTTCCGTCATGCCCCAAGCTCTTAAACCTTTCTCTTGTTTCTGGAAGACCAGACTGGATGCAAAATACTCAGGTTGTGATCTTTGAGCAGAGCACCAAACAACTTCACCCTGGATGAAGTGCTGTTGATAACAATAACCGCCAATTTTAGTGGACATAACTTGTGATGATTATCAATAGTAAACCACTTGGCATAACTCTGAAATGTATTTGTTAGGTTTATTTTTCCCTGAAGTGTGTTAGCACTGATACGCTAAGCAAACCAAGTGACAATAATAAATACCAAGGGCGGGAATTTATAACCTCGCTCATCCTGAAACCGTAAAATCCCGCCTGAGGTCAACGGACCTTCCTGTTGTCCGCCCCTCGCCCGCTCCGATTCCCTGGTGGGCAGGGCAATAAGATTCTGGCCAAAAGTGACAATAATGTCGGAACTTTGTTGAGTATTGGACCGTTCCAATCCTGGAATATTGCACTGTTTTGAAGAGTTAGCTTAAACTTTCATGCCTCCATTTGCTCTCTATGATTATAGCACTGTAATTTAAAGGCTACCAGAACAGAGGGTAATAGATGTAGTCGTCATTACTGAGAGTGTTGAGACTAGTCCATCGACTCATTGACTAACAGATGGGCTGTATGACAGATGGTCAATAGAGTGATGTGTCAATGTACTCATAGGTTGCTACTGCAGGTTGGTAAGGCAGGATTTGATCACCTACAGGTCTAATTCCCTTTGTTCCATTCCCCTGCTTGTATATGTTGCTGTTCTAAATTATTTTAGTGCCAGTGTTAACCTGCTTCCTTTAAAAGTGATTGACAGCAATATTCCGATTGAACTGACAGGAATTTAAGCAAACCTGCACAATGGATGTAACACATTAAGCCCACTGCTTTCTCCACACAACTCATTCCTGGCCCTAACCCAGCAATGATTTTGCAATGTAATTTAAAAAATATATTTTCTCACAATGTTGGGCCAGCCTTTATTGCCCATTCCTAGTTACCCTTGAACTGAGTGACTTGGGCAACCATTTCAGAGTCAGCTACATTGCTGTGAGTCTGGAGTATGCGGGTCAGGCCAGGGTTTCTTTTCCTAAAGGGTTTTTATAACAATCAATTCATGGTCATTATCAAGACTAATTTCCAATTCTGGATTTAATTTTTACTGAATTCACATTTCACCATGTGCTGTGGTGGGATTTGAACCCGGGTCCCTAGGGCATTGCTCTGGGTTTCTGGATTGCTTGCCCAATCTCGATACCACTACGCCACCACCTCCCCTTAAATGTTGGTTCTTCATTCCTCTGAATGAAGGGAGGGGGCACCAGAGATCTGAACATCCTGGACGGCTGGTGGGATATCCTGTAACAGAGGTGGTCATCAGAAATCATATAGGGCAGGCTATTCATCTGCTCAACCGAGGAATATATGTAGCATGGGGAAGAAGTTTAAAGGAAATGAATTGACATAATGGTGACACTTTAGCACAACAGTTAGCACTGCTGCCTCATAGTGTCAGGGGCCTGGCTTCAATTCCAGCCTCAGATGACTGTCTGTGTGGAGATTGCAAATTCTCCCCATGTCTGCGTGGGTTTCTTCCAGGTGCTCCATTTCCTCCCACAGTCCAAAAGACGTGCTGGTCAGCTGCATTAGCTGTGCAAAATTCTCCCTTGGTGTACCCAAACAGGCGCCAGAATGTGGTGACTAGGGGATTTTCACAGTAACTTCATTGCAGTGTTAATGTAAGCCTACTTGTGATATTAAGAAATAAACTTTAAACTTTCCTCCCAAACTCAAAAAATGTGCAGATTAGGTTGATTGGCCATGCTAAATTGATATTAGTGTCGGGGGGATTAGGAGGGTAAAAGGGTTCCGGGGATAGGGCCTGGGTAGGATTGCTGTCGGTGCAGACTCGATGGGCCGAATGGCCTCCTTCAGCACTGTAGGGACTCTATGGTTCTATGAAGTTCTCAGGTGTGGCGGATAGGATAGAGGTGGAGAGGCTCTTCCCGCTCAGAAAGGACAGTAGGACTAGGGGGCACAGCCTCAAGATAAAGGGGGGGCAGTTTAGATCGGAGTTGAGGAGGAACTTCTTCACTCAAAGGGTGGTGAATCTCTGGAATTCTCTGCCCGTTGAAGTGGTGGAGGCTACCTCGCTAAATATATTTAAGACGCGGGTTGATAGGTTTTTGATAGGCAAGGGGATTAAGGGTTATGGGGAGAGGGCGGGAATGTGGAACTGAGACACGACAGATCAGCCATGATCTTATTGAATGGCGGGGCAGGCTCGAAGGGCTGGATGGCCTACTCCTGCTCCTATTTCTTATGTTCTTATGTATGTTTTTTCGGAGAACCTCACATAAACTAGATGTTGCTCTTTAATAAGGAAACCATGAACAGTGCTTCGTAAGTACTGTTTGCCAAAACATCCCTTTAATCAATGCGCCCCGATTGGAGTTGATAAGACATGCCTGAGCAGAAATTTGTGTTAACCATAAAGTTCAGGTAAATTCTTCAGACCACATTATCTGCTTGCTTAACAAGACCAAACAGACGGATCACATCTCAGCCTCTGGGGGTCAAAAGTTCACACCTTATTATTCAAGACCCCGGAAACACAGGGTGGTTGCCACTCTTTTTGGTGCCCACAGCTTTGCATCAGAAGATTAATTGAATTAGCTAATTTCCTTTTACTTTCAGAAAACAAAATTGTGTTGTTGTGGAGTTGAGGACATTCTTGAGATCACTGGTTTAATGTATAACTCGCATGAAGCTTAAAATCTATCGAGAGAAGCTCACAATGAGGCACTTATTGCTTTGTTTGGCCCCCCCTCGAGGCAGTGAGTTTGGGTCAGGCGTGGGTCCATGGGCACCAGCGTCTTTGCTGATTTATTGACTTTCTGTCGTGCCCGAGCCTCGACTGAGACTGTTGACGAGACAGTTTCATCATGGGCACATCACAAGCAGGCCCGGTCCTGAAACTGTACAGTTTCCAGTAGGGGTCACACACGTACTTTCCAACAGGGGGTAGCAATCAGAAGCAGGAACTCTGGCTAAGCTCGCTCCCCGTTCCCCAGATTTTGGACACCCTGGGACGAAGCTACAGAACTAGCCCACCGCATTCTCCTAAAATGCCTCCTCGGATTGGCCCTGAATAATTGTGCTAAAATATGGGAGTAAAGATAGAAGCAAAATACTGGAGTTGGAAACAAAAACAGAAAATACTGGAAAATCTCAGCGGGTCTGACAGCATCTATGGGGAGAGAACAGAGCCAATGTTTCGAGTCTGGATGACCCTTTGTCAGAACTCCAGTTTTTGATGGGAGTAAAGGTGTTCTTGTCTAGTGCACAAATGAATGGGTTCAAAGTTATTTTGTTGCCCAACTGGCAGTACACACCTGCCTGTCATTCACACTTGGGGGAAGAATCATCTGTGATTTTGAAGCCATGGGTCTTACTGGCATCGAACCAATGAGATGGAGGGCATCAGATAAGTGCCAGTGTTGGGCTGCCCTGGCTGCCAGTGAGTAAGGACCAGGAGTGAGGATACCTGGGTTATTCTTGTGAGGGGACTATGACAATAACTCCAAACTTACCTTTGCCGTGCCTCTTTGGGTCCCAGGCCGCTGAATCCAATCGGAGGACACCCCGCCACACACTCTGGGTGGAACTTTCCCTTCCCGCCCGCCATGGGAATCGTAGCGGGCAGGACAGGACATGGCACAGATCCGTTGACCCCCCCAGCCGGGATTTTCCAGCCTTGGGGTGAGCACAGCTGGAAAACCCCGCTCTCTGACTGACACCAGAGCAAAACAGGGCACAATTGACTCCTACATGTTCATGCATTCCTACGTCGCAGTCGCAGAGTCACAGAGATACGCAGCACAGGAACACGGCCTTAGGCCCAACTTGTCCATGGCAACCAGATTTCCAAAACTGAATTAGTCCCATCTGCCTGTGTTTGGCCCATATCCCTCTAGACTTTTCCTCTGCATGTATCTGTCCAAATATCTTTTAAATGTTGCTATTGTACCCATCTCTATCACTGGCATAAATTAAGCAAATAAATCTAGATTTGTTGCATAGGTACCTTGTTCCTCTGCAGAATAGGCCTTGGCAAAAGATTTGACACTGAAATCAAGGCAGTGCCTTGAAATTGCCCATTAGTTCCCTACTAAAGATGTGAGAGAAAGTTAGAGCTGCTGCTTTCAGGGGTAAGTCAACATATTCCTGCATGTCCAAGGATGTGTGAATTAGGTGGATTGGCCATGCTAAGTTGCCCCTTAGTGTATCAAGATGTGTAGATTAGAGGCTTTGGTGGGGTAATTATGTGGGGTTACAGAGATAGGACCTGGGTGAGACGCTCTGTTAAGAACATAAGAAATAGGAGCAGGAGTAGGCCATCTAGCCCTTCAAGCCTGCCCCACCATTCAATAAGATCATGGCTGATCTGAAGTGGATCAGTTCCACTTTCCCGCCTGCTCCCCATAACCCTTAATTCCCTTATCGATCAGAAATCTATCTACCCATGACTTAAACATATTCAACGAGGTCGCCTCCACCACTTCAACGGGCAGAGAATTCCAGAGATTCACCACCCTTTGAGTGAAGAAGTTCCTCCTCAACTCTGTTCTAAACTGCACCCCCCCCGTTATTTTGAGACTGTGCCCTCTTGTTCTGGTTTCCTTTCTAAGCGGGAAGAATCTCTCCACCTCTACCCTACCTAGCCCCTTCATTATCTTGTAAGTCTCTATAAGATCCCCCCTCCAGCCTTCTAAACTGTCGGTGAGTCGGTGCAGAGTCGATGGGCCAAATGGCCTCTTTCGGCACTGTAGGGATTATTACCCCACTGTGATAGTTCAAGCCCAAGTATCCATTGCTTTGCATTACAAAACCAAACAGCTCAATTTGAAAGCTTTGAGAATTGATCCTGGTATCGAGAGGAGGGAAATTTCTGAACCGACTTCCTTGTCGTCATGGAAAAATTTACCTAAAAAATGAGAAGGAAGGATATGTAAAAGATGATCCACGGTAGGTCAATCCCGGCTTTTGTTTTGTAACTCTCCCTGTTGGGTGTAAAATTTGAATAGTCCAGTTCAGGCGAGATGCAAACGTGCAAAAGATTTGCAAAAGAACAAACGGGCTGTAAACAGGGCAATAAAAAATGGTGCAATAGTCCGTTTTTAGAACAAAAACACAAAGCTAGAATTAACCATCTCACTGCCAGGCCTGGACTTCACTGATCACTGACCAATCAGCTTCTTCCAATTATTGGCTCAAGCATCTCATGACGGGGGGGGGGAGGGGAGGAGCGGGGGGGGGGGGGGTGGCAGTGGTGGTTGGTGCGGAGGGGGGGGCGCGGCACAGTGTTGCAGTGCTCAGTGCTGCTGCCTCGCAGATCCAGGGGCGCGGGTTCGATTCCCGGCTCAGTTCTCCGCTGCCTGTGCGGAGTTTGCACATTCTCCCCGTATCTGCGTGGGTTTCCTCCGGGTGCTCCGGTTTCCTCCCACAATCCAAAGATGGACAGGTTAGATGAATTGGCCATGCTAAATTGACCCTAGTATCAGGGGGATTAGCAGGGCAAATAGGTGTGGTGATGTGGATAGGATCTGGGTGGGATTGTTATCGGATCATACTCGGTGGGCTGAATGGTCGCCATTGCACTGTAGGGATTCTAAGTTCTAATCTCTGGCATCCATCTTCGCCGCCCGAAATTATAAATTTTCCTGATGGCCGGAATATAAAATAATAATTCTGACACAGCACTGGGGCTTGCGATGGGTGATTTTTGGAAGCTGTGTCGCTGTTGTCTCATCCAACCTACCAAGTACACAATAGGGGTGGGGAGGAGTGGGGTAAGAGCAGCATGTGTGCCCATCCATGAAAATGGACACACGTTAGAATCATACAATCCCTGCAGTGCAGAAATAGGCCATTCGGCCCATGAAGCTGGCACTGACCACAATGTCACCCAGGTCCTATCCCTGTAATCCCACGTATTTAACCTCCTCATCACCCGACACTAAGAGGCAATTCAGACTGGCCGTTCCACCTAACCAGCACATCTTTGGAGTCTGGGAGGAAACCAGAGGAAACCCACGCAGACATGGGGAGAATGTGCAAACTCCACAGACAGTGACCCAAGCTGGGAATCGAACCCAGGTCCCTGGCGCTGTGAGGCAGCAGTGCTAACCACCGTGCCACCGTGAGCAGCTTTCCCAGTAAGACTCCCAATTACAGCACACATGTGGATCGCTTATAGAATCATAGTGCACCAAAAGGGGCCCATTCAGCCCATGACTGCCTATGCTGGCTCTTTGGACAAACTTTCCAATTAAGTCTTGCTCCCCTCTCTTTCCCATAGCCCTGCAAGTGTTATTTTTCAGTTCCCTCGAGTGCCATTTGTTCTCACCTCTGCACCTGTGTATTGGCTTAAAGGAAAATTATTGAAACTTTTGGCATTCCGCTTCCATATTTGTTGGCACGGTGGCACAGTGGTTAGTGTTGCTGCCTCACAGCGCCAGGGACCCTGGTTCAACTCCAGCCTCAAGTGACTGTCTGTGTGGAGTCTGCATGTTCTCCCTGTGTTTGTGTGGGTGTCCTCTGGGCTCCCAGTTTCCCTCACATGCCAAAGGTGTGAAGGTTATGTGGATTGGCCATGCTAAATGCCCCTGAATGTCCAAAGATGTGTAGGTTAGATGGTAAATGCATAGGGTTATGGAGATAAAAGTGGGGAGCGGGTCTGGTAAGATGCCCTGTCAGAGAGCCAGTACAGACACAATGGGCCGAATGACCTCCTTCTGCACTGCAGTTCGCTTGATTGCTATCCCTTCCACAAACATTCAATCCCCCCACCACTGCTGCACAGTACCAGCTGTGTGTACCACCCACAAGATACACAACAGGAATGCACTAAGGTTCCTTAGGTATCACCTTCCATGACCACTACCCTCTAAGAAAAAGGGCAACAGATCCCTGGGAATACTCACCATCCTGAGTTGGAAATATATCACCATTCCTTCACTATAACTGGGTCAAAATCCTGGAACTCCCTCCCTAACACCACTGTGGGTGCACCTATACCTCAGGGAATGCAGCGGTTCAAGAAGGGAGCTCACCACCATCTTCTCAAGGGCAGTAGGTTTGGGTCATAACTGCTGGCCTAGTCACTGATGCCTACATCCCATAAATGAATTTAAAAAAAGATAGAATTAGAGTGAGGTGAGATGTTAAGAGAAGCACGGAGAGTTTGCAATGCTTTAAGTTTATTTATTATTGTCACAAGTAGGCTAACATTAACACTGCAATGAAGTTACTGTGAAAATTGTAACAGGGAGTGGTTGTTGCAGTGACCAATTCATAGTTTCAAGGAAGAGGAGATAGACCTTTAGAGTAGAGAAAGATCCAGGGTTATGGGACAGAAGAGATTTGTTCTGGATTGTTCTCATAAAATGCAGGCATACAGATGATTGGTTGATTGATCTCCTTATGCGCTGTAAATCCCTTTGATAATCCAAAGGTGTACAGGTTAGGTGGATTGGCCATGCTAAAATTGCCCCTTAGTGTTCAAGGTGGCTAACTAGGGTCAATGCAGGGGGTTATGGGAATAGGTCCTTGTGTGGGATTGTGGTCAGTGCGGACTCGATGGGCCGAATGCACTTTGGATTCTACGTTTGGGCTTTTCCCCAACAACGTTGACTGGCTTCACGAGGAAAGCACAATTCCCAAAGACTGTTTGAGTCTCCCTTTATCCATATGTGCAGGTCTACGCGGTTGACAAGTCCATGTTCAACAACGAGTCTCCAATTGTTTCACATCATTCACTGGAGATTGCGTGGGATAATCTTCTTATTTTCCAGTCTCTTCTGGAAAGAATGCGATTACTTGATCAGCTTCATTTTTTTTTTACACACAAGCAATGTGATTCAGCAAACACTTCCTTCGCACAGTAGGTACAAAAATCCAGGTCAGCATGCAGTTGGCCAAGCCAGGGTGATGCCCTGCACTGCTGACTCCAGCATCTTCCTGCAGTGCCCAAGGCTTTCTGCACTGATGTACACCCAGCCAGCCCTTCACAAGACAAATGATAAGCCAGGTTATGGAAGGGTCGGGGTTGCGGGGGTGGGTGGCATGGGCACGGGAAGGTTGGGAGGGATGTCCTTAAGCCTGGAGACGCTGAGCATCACCAGGGACAAAGCTCTGGCATGGCAGCAGCAGCTGGTATCCTTGTAAAATGAGGCATAACAGCCTCCACGATGGCAGTTGTGAGGGTCCATTCCATGAACTGCCCCTTCAGTCAGGAGAAGTACTGGGGCTGACAGAGAGGAGGCGCTGGCCACTCTTCCAGCTGCTCAGATGGTGGGTGAATTTAAGGGTGCTATGTTGGTGGTAAAAAGACACCTATATTGGTGCTCATGTCCTTCTTATGTATCTTCCCAATGAGTGTAAAAGTTTGGTTGGACCAGTGCTGGTCGGTACCATTGGGCAATATCCTGGTATAACCTCCGGATTCCTATCTCATTGAGTCATAGTCATATCTATGGAATTTTTTTTAGACTACGGTTCCCTTACATTTTACATTGGTACCAGACAGAAATAAAGTAGTGATTACAAAGGGACACTGGAAACGTTCCTCATTAAATACTCTCAACTGTCCATGCAGGCAGAATCGCTTTCAGGAGAACCCTCTTAACTCAAACTGCATCCCTATCTAAGAAAATAAGATGTTAATTGTTAGGTTGCTTACATTGTTGTTATCTAAGAGCACACTAACCCCTTGAATTGACTCACTGAAAATACTTGTGACTACTGATAGTAATTAAAATAAGGTGGAGGCTGGAGTACGTTATCTGCCAGTGACAATCCATCGATAGCATCACCATCCCAATATCCCCGAGGTAGGCCACAACCCACTCCCAGTGCTCTTCTGGCTCATACAATACAAAAAAAAAGTTTCATTTCCTTTTGTGAAATGTTGAAGTTTATGTTTTAGTGTCACAAGTATATAATTAAGGAACCCTCACACCCCAGACATTCTCTCTTCCGCCTTCTTCCGTCAGGAAAAAGATACACGTGAGGTCACGTACCAACCGACTCAAGAACAGCTTCTTCCCAACAGACTTTTGAATGGACCTACCTCGCATTAAGCTGATCTTTCTCTACGCCCTAGCTATGACTGTAACACTACATTCTGCACTCTCCCCTTTCCTCCTCTATGAACGGTATGCTTTGTCTGTATAGCATGCAAGAAACAATACTTTTCACTGTATACTAATAAATCAAATCAATTCAAGTAGACTTGCATTAACAATGCAATGAAGTTACTGTGAAAATCACCTAGTCGCCATATTCCGGCGCCTGTTCGGGTACACCGAGGGAGAATTTAGCGTGGCCGATGCACCTAACCAGCACGTCTTTCAGACTGTGGGAGGAAACTGGAGCACCCGGGGGAGACGCATGCAGTCATGGGGAGAACGTGCAAACTCCACACAGACAGTGACCCGAAGCGGGAATCAAATCCGGGTCCCTGGCATTGTGAGGCAGTAGTGCTAACCACTGTGCCATCCTATAAATGAGCAAGCAAGGCCTGTATATGCTGTAAGGAATTAGCACACCTAATGCAATTGGTGGCGTACTAAGAGTAAGAACAAGGGAATAGGGGCAGGAGGAGACCATTTGGCCTGTCACGCTCACGAGAATTGGTGTGCTGACCAGATTGGGCCTGGGAAGTTGCAGTTTGCTGAATCTCTGACATGCATCAAATTGAATGTAAGCAATCTGTAAATGCTGCTTAAAAGGAGTATGGATAAAATGAAAGGGATTTGATTACTTAGAGGTTACTTGGATGTGCAGTGGCACAAGAATGTCAGTAACATTAATGTTTGTAAGCCTTCTTGCAAAGGCTTCTAATATTTTAATGTATGGTTAATGTTCTGCAAAGGTAATTTGGGTGAGAACAATGGTCCAGTTTGCCTGGACAGTAAATATAAAAGCAGAAAACTGGCTAAGAGAGGGAATGACACAACACCCAGACCCCTGTTAGATTTCTTTCAAAACTCTGTTGCCCTTATCCCAATTCTCAACAAAACTAGTTGACTCCTCAGCCCTGTGCACACTGACTTACTCCTGGCTCAATGACATCTTGAACGTATAATTCTTATCCTTATGTTCAAATCCCTCGCTATGTAGGGGTGGCACAGTGGCACAATGGTTAGCATTATTGCCTCACAGCGCCAAGGACCCCGGTTCAATTCCCGGCTTGGGTCATTGCCTGTGTGGAGTCTGCATGTTCTCCCCATGTCTGTGTGGGTTTCCTCTGGGTGCTATGGTTTCCTCCCACAATCCAAAAGATGTGCTTGTTAGGTGCTTAACTCTCCCTCAGTGTTCCCGAACAGGCACTGGAATGTGGTGACTAGGGGGTTTTCACAGTTACTTCATTGCAGTGTTAATGCAAGTCTACTTGCCACACTAATGAGTAAACTTTACCTGTCTAACCTCTGAGTGTTCCTACAATTCTGGACTCCTTGCGTATCCCTACTTGCCTCACCACTGGCGTGTTGTACCTTCACTGCCTAGGCCTTAAGCCCTGGAACTCCCTCCCTAACCCTCTTCTCCTCTTTATCTCATGAAGATGCTCCTTAAAACCAAGCCTTTTGGCCACCTGCCTTTATATCTCAATATGTGGCTTGGCATCACATTCTCTTTGATCACCATCCAGGGATCTTGTACTATGTTAGTGGCAGTATATAAATGCAAGTTGTTGTTGGTTTGATCCCTGGCAATGTGTGACTGGTGTTTGATGAGTTTGTCACAAGCATCATGGTCCCCCACTGTCACTCCAAAGGCATCTTCTCCGAAGGACAATTGGCTGACATGCCTGAAAAGAGATGGAGCAGGAGAACATCCGTCTCCCCAGCTTTAGCTGCGTGAGTTCTTGCAATCACTGATCGACCAGGCAACATCTGGTGCAGCCTGACCTGACTGGCATCCGTCCATGGCTCCTCCTCCAAAGAAATCAAAATAATGGACAACGCATTGTGCCAGTGTTAGGGAGTGCCAAAATCACTTGGCAAAAGACTCCTGACCAACTGAACACTGATAGGGAAACAAAGGAACAAATAGTCTGCACAAAAGCTGGGAGAACAACTTCAAAATGCTATTTTTAAATTGTGTAGGCTACTTTCAATTAAATTCTAGAGCTCTGAGACCAGAGTAGAATCCCTACAGTTCAGCTCATCGAGTCTGTATTAGCCACAATCCCACGCAGGCCCTTTTCCTGTAACCCTCATTTTCCCTAGCTAATCCTCCTGACACTACGGTCAATTTAGCATGGCCAATTCACCTAATCTGCACATCTGTGGGAGGAAACCGGAGCATCCGGAGGAAACACATGCAGACACGGGGAGAATGTGCAAACTCCACATAGACAGTGACCCAAGGCTGGAATTGATCCTGGGTCCCTGGCATTGTGAGGCAGCAGTGTTGACCACTGTGCCGCCCAGATGTCCTACTTCCACCTATAGAAGGACAGAAAGAGGCTCAAAGGAATTAATGGTATAGTCTAGGAACGTAAGAACATAGCACTTAGTAGGCCATTCAGCCCTTCATGCCTACTGTGCTATTTAATACTATCATGGTCAATCTGGTTGTGGTCTCAACTCCACTTTGCAGTCCACCTGCCACCCCCCATGACTCACGACCCCCTTGCCAACCCAGATAAGACCCATTTATACTACTTTCTGCTTCCTATTAGTACTAATGTGCTAATTAGCTTCCATGCTAATATGTGACCCCTACAGCATGTAATCTTAACCTGTGTTAGCAAGCTTTGATGTGGCACCTTCTCAGATGCTTTCTGGAAATCCAAGTACACCACATCTACATGTTCCCCTTTATCCACTTTGCTTGCCACTCCCTTAAAAAGCTCCAATAAATAATTTGAACACGATTCCCCTTTCACAAACCCATGTTGACTCTGCCTGATCAAATTCTGATTTTCTATCCTGCTACAACCGCTGTGATAATGGATTCCAGCAATTTGCCAATGTCAGAAGTTAAGCTAACAGGCCTGAGGTTTCCTGCTTTCTGCCCCCTCATTTGCTATAATTTCCTATCCTCCTATTTCCTTCTCCTACCACCCAGGTCCTAGGAGAAGCAGAATTGATGCATAAACTAAATCAGCAAAAAATATACATTTTCCCATACAATACTGTTCTTAGTAAACACCTGTTATATACAAGTGGCAGTTAGGGTGTTATAGGGAGCCAGAGTTGTTTAGGCACGCATTGTTGACATCCCTATGTAGGCTAGGGCTGTGGTTGGAACCATAGAATCCTACAGTGCAGAAGGAGGCCATTTGGCCCATCAAGTCTGTACTGATTCTCCAAAAGAGCAGTTTCATCCAAGCCCATCACTCGCCCTATCCTCGTAACCCCACGCATTTACTGTGGCTAATCCCCTAACCTATGTATCTTGGAACACTAAGGGGCAAGTAGCCAGTCCATCTAACCTGCACATCTTCAGATTGTGGTAGGAAACCGAAGCACCCGGAGGAAACCCATGCAGACTTGGGGAGAATGTGCAGATACACAGGCAGTCACCCAAGGCCACAATCGAACTGAAGTCCTTGGCGTTGTGAGGCAGCAGTGCTAACCACTGTGCCACTGTGCCACCCATAGCTAATGATGATGGAGGCTCCAATTTTCCTTGTATCCCCTCGGCTGACCAGGAATCTTTCCCACTTTTACTGCCTGCTGTTGGCAAATCTTGGGGGAGAAAAGCATCTGAAAAGCTGGCACAGTGGGGTCTAATTTCTCCCAAGTTTTTTAAACTATTATTCATGGGACCAGGGCATATATTGCCCATCCCTAATTGCTCTTGAACTCAGTGGCTTGCTAGTCCATATCAGAGGGCATTTAAGAGTCAACTACATTGCTGTGGCTCTGGAGTCATATGTAGGCCAGACCAGGTTAGGATGGAAGATTTCCTTCCCTAAAGAACATTAATGATCCAGATGGGGTTTTTACATTAATCGACAATGGGTTCGTGGTCATCAGTAGCTTCTTAATTCTAGAATTTTCTGTATTTGCCATGATGGATTCAAACCCAGGTCCCCAGAGCATTACCCGTGGTCTCTGGACTGTTATTCCAGTGGCAATACCACCGCCTCCTCTGAAAGCATTATTGTCAAATAGGAGATGGCGGTAAAGGTGCTATAACCCCAGATAACCATAGGCTGCACTCCCCTTTCAGGGGCAGAGCTGACTGGTAATGATTTAATCTGAGGATCACCACACCTCGGCACAACATTGAGGGCCGTAGGGCCTAGACTGTGCTGTACTGTTCTATGTTTCTACTATGCTTAATCCACTCAGCCCCGCCGATCTCTCCCAGCTGGGCGCACCCCAGTGGACCCTGTCTCCCTCTGGGTCCCGCCCCCTTGGCACTGCCCACTGGTGCCTCTTGGGCATTGCCGGTTGGCACTTTGGGCAGCGCCAGAGTGCTAAGCTGGCACAGCCAGGCTGGCAATGTCCAAGAGGCAGCCCTCCTTACTCTCAACATCCCGTGGCAGGGTGGGGGGGGGCGGTCCTCCATGGCTCCCTTCACTCTGAGCAGGGCTGGGCTGCCAGCTCTCAGTTAGTGGGAAGCTGATGTAAACCCTGCTGGAGGAAACCACTCCCAGCAGGGTGGAGACGCAAACGGGCCTGCTAATGGATGGAAATGCTTATTTAAGCATTTAGATCAGCTGGCGCAGAGCTGATGGCGACAGTGATGTGCAGAGTCTGTGGTGCCCAGTGAGGAACCTGCTAAACGGTCTCTGCTGATATCGCCTGCTGGAGTAGTGTAGCGGGCTGGGAGAATCACCCCCAGGGCATTTGCTTTACACTATTTGAACACAGCAAACAGTCAGAGTGACACCTTCTGAAAGAATAAAAAGCAGGAGTGTCGCACTGGAACACTTGGGGACATTAGCAGGTCATGACTCCACCGAGAGGGGCCCAGGAGAACTGAGGAACCATTGCCACGAAAACATATTTATCTTCATCAGTTTCGCTGACACCTGTTATCTGTGAATTTCCCAGGCTCAGGGCCCTGCAGTAAACCTCATGTGTTTTAATGACTCAGTGCTTAAACTGGTCTACGCATCGATCAAATGTCAGTCCTGTTCTTCTATAACCTGCGCTCTCACGATCTCCCCCAGACCTGCCCATTCTCCCAGTCTGAATTCGAGGAAAGTCCCCTATGAGTAGAATTTGGCAAGTTGGTGATTCAAGCCTGCCAAGCAGCTCTGGGAGTGTTATTGGTTTACAGCTACTCATTAATTCCCTGATATTTCTGGACTCACTTCCCTGATTCCTGAAACAGACACTGCATTCAGATCAGCTCTGAGTCGCTGCTCACATCGCGTCTGCTTAACAAAGCCCTAAGTACAACAGGCTAGTCCTACTGCAGACTTTAATTGTAATGAACTGAAAATAAAACTTTAATGTCAAACTTTTCTTTTACCAACTCTGCAGAAGAAAGCCTTCTGGTTCTACTTATTGTAAATATACTTCCCAAGAACATAGCCACAATTTGTACACAATCAAAGTGCTCTTTACCCATCTCTAGAGAAAGGATAAAATAGATGTCATTTGTCCTTCATGGAATCTCACCAACTTCCACAGATGCACCAGAGAAAGCATTCTTTCCAGTTATATCACAGCTTGGTATGGCTCCTGCTCTACCCAAGACTGCAAGGAACTACAAAATGTCGTGAGCAAATCCCAGTCCATCACTCAAATCAGCCTCCCGTCCATTGACTCTGTCTACACTTCCCACTGCCTCGGCAAAGCAGCCAGCATAATCAAGGAACCCATGCACCCCGGACATTCTCTCTTCCGCTTTCTTCCGTCAGGAAAAATATACAAAAGTCTGAGGTCACATACCAACTCAAGAACAGCTTCTTCCCTGCTGCTGTCAGACTTTTGAATGGTCCTACCTCATATCAAGTTGATCTTTCTGTACACCCTAGATATGACTATAACACTACATTCTGCACTCTCCTGTTTCCTTCTCTATGAACGGTATGCTTTGTTTGTATAGCGCACAAGAAACAATACTTTTCACTGTACACTAATACATGTGACAATAATAATTAAATCAAATCAAAAATCTCATGTACCACAGTTTTACAATCAATAGAGAAAGATACAATATCCTCCCTCACCTGCCTTCACAACAGCTGTTTAGAAATCAATTTATGGGATGTGGGTGTTGCTAGCTAGGCCAGCATTTATTATCGACCCCTAGTTACCATCGAGAAGGTGGTGGTGAATGGCCTTTTTGAACCACTGCACTCCCTAGCGTGTAGGTCACCCACAGTGCGGTTAGGGAGGGAGTTCCTGGACTTTGACCCAGCGACAGTGAAGGAACGGTAATGTATTTCAAAGTAAAAAGTCTCACAGCATCAGGTTAAAGTCCAACAGGTTTATTTGGCACTAGTTTTTGGAATCTCAAACTCCTTCATCAGGTGAGTGGGAGTTCAGTTCACAAACAGGCCATATAAAAGGCACAACCTCAATTTACAAGGTAATGGTTGGAATGTGTGCCTTTACAGTTAATCAAATCTTCAAGGTGCAGACAATGTGAATGGAGAGAGGGCCAAGCATAGGTTAACGAAATGTGCATTGTCTCCAGCCAGGTCAGTTAGTGAGATTCTGCAAGCCCAGGCAAGTTGTGGGGGTTATAGATGGTGTGACATGAACCCAAGGTCCCAGTTGAGGCCATCCTCATGTGTGCGGAATTTGGCTATCAGTTTCTGCTCAGCGACTCTGCATTATCATGTGTCGTGAGGGCCACCTTGGAGAATGCTAACCCAAAGATCAGAGGCTGAATGCCTGTGACTGCTGAAGTGTTCCCTGACTGGAAGGGAACATTCCTGCCCGGTGATTGTCGAGCGGTGTTCATTCATCCGTTGTTGTAGAGTATGCATGGTCTCCCCAATGTACCATGCCTTGGGACATCCTTTCCTGCAGCGTATCAGGTAGACAACATTGGCCGAGTTGCAAGAGTATGTACTGTATACCTGGTGGATGATGTTCTCGTGTGAGATGACGGCATCCATGTCGATGAGGTTGTTTTGGCAGGATTGTGTGACATCCTGGTCATTGTTCTCCTGAAGGCTGGATAGTTTGCTCCAGACAATAGTCTGTTTGAGGTTGTGCGGTTGTTTGAAGGCAAGAAGTGGGGGTGTGGGGATGGCCTTGGTGAGATGTTTGTCTTCATCAATGATATGTTAAGGGGTCTGGAGAAGATGTCATAGCTTCTCCGCTCCAGGGAGGTACTGGACGACGAAGGGTACTCTGTCTACCGTGTCCCATGTTTGTCTTCTGAGGAGGTCGGTGCGGTTTTTCGTTGTGTCACGTCGGAACTATCTAAGTGTTGGAACATGTGGCACATCGGAACTGTCTAAAGAACTATAGAAGTGTTCGACACAATGTATTTCAAAGTCAGGATAGTGAATGATTTGGACTGGAACTTACAAGTGGTGGTGTTTCTAGGTATCTGCTGCTCTTATCCTCCTGGATGGTAGTGGTCTAGGGTTTGGAAGGCACTGCCTAAGGAGCCTGATGAGTTCCTGCTGTATGTCTTGTAGAAGGTACACAAGGCTGTCACTGTTTGTCAGTGGTGGAGGGAGTGAATGTTTGGGGTTGGGGTAGCAATGAGGCAGGCTGCTTTGCCCTGGTTGGTGTCGAGCGGCACTATTTTGGTACTAAAAGCCCGAGTTTGGTAAGAGGAACCTCTTAGGCTTTATTCAGCAGGCCACAGCTTCATCTAGCTGGTAAGTAATCGATACTAGTATACTGCCCACCGAGGGAGTATGTTAAAGTGATGAGGGCAGGAGAAGGAATATGAAGTATGTGGTCTCTCTTCGGCTTACAAAGGCGCACTCCTCATTCTTTGGGGTTACTCCTTGAGAAAGACAGGTGTTGAAATGGTGGACTGGCAGGGGAACAGAAAGCATGGTAATGAGAGTGTTGCTTCTCAATTTCTTTTTCCCCATGGCTGTGTGAAATCATTAAACAGGAGATACAAGGGTTCAGATTCCTGTGTGATCAATGCAACACAACTCACCTCGGTCACTGCACCTTCCTCTTCTGGCTTTTAAAATTCTTTCTGAACACACAAATTAGGGGCAGAAGAAGACCATTCAGCCCCTCCAATCTACTTCACCATTCAGTAAGATCATGGCTGATCTGATTGTGGTCTTGTTTGATTTGAATTGATTTATCATTGTCACATGTATTGATATACCGTGAGAAGTATTGTTTCTTGTGTGCTTTCTTGGGGGCCACAGTGGTTAGCACTGCTGCCTCACAGTGTCAGGGACCCGGGTTTGATTACTGGCTTGAGTCACTGTCTGTGTGGACTCTGCACATTCTCCCCATGTCTGCATGGGTTTCATCTGGGTGCTTCAGTTTTCTCCCACACTCCAAAGATGTGCGGGTTAGATGGATTGGCCATGCTAAATTATCCCTTAGTGTCAAGGGGATTAGCTGGGTAAAGACCAGGGTTTATCAGGATAGGGCTGGGTGTGATTATTATTGGTGCCGACTTGATGGGCCGAATGACCTCCTTCTGTGCAAGGGATTCTATGAAATACAGACAAAGCATACCATATATAGCGAAGGAAATGAGACAGTGCAGAATGTAGTGTTACAGTCATAGCCAGAGTGTCGAGAAAGATCAACTTAATATAAAGCATTGTTCCGAAGAGTTAGAGTAGGGTTTTAAAGACATAGAATGAGAGTAAGAGATAGAATTAGTGGGTATGCTGGGCACAGCTCGCAAGAAGTTGCCAGACTCAGGCATGAAACCATTATCCTGCCCACCCTCAATATCCTTTGACTCCCTCAATAATGTATACTGGGAGGAGAGGTGGAGAATGCCCGAACATTTTATAAATTGCAGAGTGGCTCATAATATACAATATAATTTAAAAGGAGAAGTCAAATAGTCCCAGGCCTTACAAATTCATAGGTTTGTACTATTACGTGAGGGCCCCACAGCTTTAACCCACATTTAATCTCAAATCTAATTACATTTGTCCACGCATTTAAACGTTGCGCAGTGTTCAGACCTACTATTGGAAAACCCCGGAACTACAGACTGGCCCTGGTTTCGGGGTGTCTGCACCAGCCTGGGAATTCAGTGACAGGCCAAACAAGCACAGTGCTCTCCAGGGTCAAGGACGTTTTAAACTGCTTTTGGCAATCTGTCAGCTATATTACATATTGACTTAACCCATTACACCCTTGGCACTTAAGTCAAGAAACTCACTGTCAAACATGACTTGGAGTTGGTCTCCATCCAGGGGTGGCCATATCAGAGAAAAGGGATGGATTTGGATTAATGAATAATAGCAACAGTAGCAGTCAAAAGCAGCGTTTTGTTCTGTCAATGAAAGTTTACTATTATTATGAATGCACAGTCCTCTGGCTACAAGTGCATATCCTGATTAGCAAAGTCCTTAATGCTGGCTAATGCAGACTCTGCAGAGTTTGGGCTATGGGTCTCCAGTCGTTAAACTTTATTTTGTAATTAAACAGGTTAATTACTGATACAGACATCAAAACAGGCCTGATGTTATCTAACTTTTGAGCCCAAGTGCATTCCTTAAGTTCACCCTTTTCCCTCTCAAATAATAAAACAGTCATGAATTAATTGGGAGCTGTGTAGATCCCAGACCCGCTGTAGTCAAATTACACATTAGCGGGCTGCACATTGGCACAGTGGTTGCCACTGTTGTCTCACAGTGCCAGGGACCCGGGTTCGATTCTTGGCTTGAGTCACTGTCTTTGTGGAGTTTGCACATTCTCCCTGTGTCTGTGTGGGTTTCCTCCCGTTTCCTCCCACTGTTCAAAAGATACGCAGATTAGGTGCATTGGCCATACTAAATTCTCCCGCAGTGTACCCGAACAGGTGCTGGAATGTGGTGACTGGGGGATTTTCACAGAAACTTCATTGCAGTGTTAATGCAAGCCTACTTGTGACACTAATAAATAAACTTTAACTTTTACAGTCAGGTGTTGAACTTCTTTGCTGAATTCTTTACCCCTCAGTTTTATAGCTGGTGTTTGTTGTAAGTTAATGCAATAAACAGCAAGGAAGAAGCATAATGTGTACAGGTGCTGTGTACCTGAAATGTTACACCTGAAATTTCCTTCATGCTGCTCAAGATGAAGACTCTAGTGCTCCATATTTCCACACTGTGTGAACAAGCTCCAACTCTTTCATCCGTTCAACCATGAGGAATTGAGCAAGAACTTACATACTTCAGACTGACTCGGATGGAGCAAGTCACTCATTGTCCAAAGCTGCCTTCTGACTTTAAAGTTAAAAGTTTATTTATCAGTGTCACAAATAGGCTTACGTTATCACTGCAATGACGTTACTGTGAAAATCCCCTAGCCGCCACACTCCGGCACCCGTTCGGGTACACTGAGAGAGAATTTAGCATGGCCAATGCGCCTAACCAGCACATCTTTTAGACGGTGGGAGGAAACCCACGCTGGCACGGGGAGAATGTGCATACTCTGCACAGATGCTTCATGGTGCACATAATTGTGCCACACACCTTGTGACAGGAGGGGTCAACAAGAGAAGGTGTTTTGCTCAATTCATTAACTTTACTGCAGTGCTATATTGTGAGGGGGAGAGCAGGAAACTTAACACTGGTGATAAAGAGTTGTGTATAGATTCTAGGTCTCCATGCCATGTAATTTATACCAGATTTCATTTTACATTGCTTTACCTATCACCACAAATCCTTATTAATATTTATCTACTTCAGAAGACTTTTTTTGCATCTTTCTACTAAGGGTAGCTTTAATTTCAAGCCTATCACACCTGTCCTACACTAAATATAGGGTGATCTTGCGTCTGTTTCTGGTCACCTGTTCTAACATTCCTCTCTACATTTTTGTTGTAGATGACCTTGTATTATATCCAGTAACTGGTAACCATTTCTCAACTTCAGAAACATATGGCAGATTGCCATCCCATTGAAATTAAAAAGAAAAAGATAATCTGGACCAATATTTTCATTCCCTAGTTTGTACTAGTCTTCTATTTTAAGGTATGCAATACCAGTTCAGACCAGAATTCTCTTTTCCCGTTTTTGCTGTTTTATTTGTTCTGGGATGACAGCTGGGCAGATTCAGTAATGGGCAGGTCATAAAATGGGGGGGGAGGTGGGGGGGTGTGTGCAGTTCTACACAGAGGGCTTATACTGGGAGGTTTCTACAATTGGCCACACTTGGAATACTGTGTGCAGTTCTGGTCACCCTATTATAGAAAGGATATTATTAAACTGGAAAGGGTGCAAAAAAGGATTTACTAGGATGTTACCGGGACTTGATGGTTTGAGTTGTAAGGAGAGGCTGGATAGACTGGGACTTTTTTCCTTGGAGTGTAGGAGGCTTAGGGCTGATCTTATAGAGGTCTCTATAATAATGAAGGACATAAATAAGGTAGATAGGAAACATCTTTTCCCAAAGGCAGAGCAGTCTAAAACTGGAGGGTATAGATTTAAGGTGAGAGGGAAGAGATAGAAAAGGGTCCAAAGGGACAATTCTTTCACTCAGAGAGTGGTGAGTGTCAGGAACAAGCTGCAAGAGGCAGTAGTAGAGGCAGATACAATTTTGTCTTTTAAAAAGCATTTAGACAGTCACATGGGTAAGAGGGATGAGCCAAACGATGGCAATTGGGACTAGTTTAGTGGTAAAAACTGGGTGACATGGATAAGGTGGGCTGAAGGGCCTGTTTCCATGTTGTAAATCTCTATGGAGGGCTTATAATGGGTGGGTTATTCAGTTGGAAGTTTTATAATGGGAGGATTCTGCAGTTGGAGGGCTTTATAATAGGAACGTTCGTTAATTGGAAGGTTTATAATGAGAGGGTTTTATCATTGGAGGGTTTATAATGGGAGGGTTCTATAATGGGAGGGTTCATTAATTGGGGACTTCAAGACCCAGTCCGAAAAGAAACCTCTCTAAAATCCTGCCAGAACTATTTGTTTTTCATTCAGTTTTCTATTAGCCTTATTTTCATCCTTTCCTAAGAGTTTTGCAATTTATTGCACTTGAGAAGTGTGGCATTGTTCTGATGATGCTTTGTCATTCTTAATGTTGAATTTATATTACACTTTGGCAGCAGTTACATTCAACTGAAGAAGGGTCATGAACTTTCTTGAGCAAATATGAAAATGTAATGTCAACTCTGTACAGATCTTTATGTCTGAAGCTTGTGTGAACTCATGTGAGACATTGACCGGAGTTCTCCGATGTCACACAGCCCCGCCAGTGCTGCCAGCGAGAATGGAGAATTTGGCATTCAGCCAAATTCCCATTCATTGCAGCGGGACTGGAAAATCCCAGCCATGGGTGGGGGCGATGAATTCCGGCCATTCTTCAATCACCATTGGGCTTCTCTGCTGTAACTGTAACGGTACTATAAAATATCTAATTAGGGTTAGCACAGGAATCTATACTGTTACAGTTAACAATATAACACGCTCATAAACAGTGAATGCACATCAGTGGAATTAGCTGCTATTAAAAGAGAGACTTTCCTTTACATAGCACCTTCCACAACCTCAAGACACCCAAACGTACTCCAGAGCCAATGAAGCTCCTTTGAAGGGCAGACGTAAATGTAACATGGGAAGTTCTGCAATCAATTTACGCATAGCAAACTCCCAAAACAATGATGTGATAAGTTGAAACTTTACTAGTTCACAAGTAGACTTACATTAACATTGCAATGAAGTTACTGTGAAAATCCCCTAGTCGCCATGCTCCGGTGCCTGTTTGGGGTACACTGAGGGAGAATTTAGCACAGCCAATGCACCGAACCGGCACACTTTTTGGACTGTGGGAGGAAACCTGAGCACCCGAGGGAAACCCATGCAGACACGGGGAGAACATACAGACTGTACTGTCCAAATGTTCAGATGACTGCTTTAATGATGTTAGCTGAGGGATAAATATTGATCATAGACACCAGGAGGTACACAACTGTCTTCTTCAAAATAGCACCATGAGATCTTTAACACTTGCCTGAGCAGGAAAATAGAAGCTCTATTTAACATCACATCCGAAAGACATCACTTCCAACTAGGGCTGGAGTTTCTGGTCCCACCCACTCCGAGACTGGAAATCCTTAGCCAAGGTCAACAAACCGTTAGGTGGCCCTTCAAATTTTCCATCTTGAAGGATTCTCGAAGTGGGAATCTGGGGTGGCAAGGTGGCACAGTAGTTAGCACTGCTGCCTCACAGTGCCAGGGACCCGGGTTCAATTCCAACCTTGGGGTGACTGTCTGTGTGTAGTTTGCACATTCTCCCCATGTCTGCGTGGGTTCCCTCCGGGTGCTCCAGTTTCCTCCCATGCTTCAAAGATGTGTGTGTTAGGTTGATTGGCCATGTTAGATTGCCCCTTAGTGTCAGGGGCACTAGCAGGATAAATATGTGCGGTTACGGAGATAGGGCCTGGGTGGGACTGTTGTCAGAGCAGGTTGGATGGGCCAAATGGCCTCATTCTGCACTGTAGGGATTCGATGATTGCTCTGTGGGTGGGGTTGGAAAATCTACCCCTCAATGTCAGCTTGGATTTGTGTTCGATTATCTGTCGTGGGAAATAAATCCATAATCATTGACTGGAAGGCAAGAATGCTACCAGTGAGCCAGAGAATCTGATCATGTCTAACTCAGGTTGTACCACAGAAATTGCCATGAGGTTTGGTGAATGACATAAAACAAAAATCAATGAGGGCATTCGAGATGAGAGATTGCTCATGAGAGGAAGGAGGGCGTGGGGAGAAGTTGATACAAGAGTGTATTATTGCTAGGCAGTGGGATTAGCAGGACAGAAAAAAAACACTCATTGAAGAAGAGTGAATTGAATATGCAAAGTATGAACTCAAGCAGAGGTAGACTCAATTGCCTTCTGAACTCATGGTTAAAGTCAACCTTTGTCTCATGAATTTATACCTCCTGGTGCCTGGCATGTTTCCAAGTCAACACAACTCATTTTAACAAATGATATTCAATAACAGGGCAGTACTACAAAAGGAAGTGAAAGGTTGTGTGGCAGGTTGGCGAGTTTTTGTAAGTGGCGAAGGTTTGAGGTTCAACCAAATTTACGGGTGAACTGGAATCTGTTTTGGCAGTCAGGGGCTTTGGCTTTATAGACAATAGCAACAGAATTAGAAGAGGGAGGCGATGGCTTAGTGGTATTATTGCTGGACTATTAATCCAGAAACTCAGCTGATGTTCTGGGGACCTGGGTTTGAATCCCACTACAGCAGATGGTGGAATTTGAATTCAATTTTAAAAAATCTGTAATTAAGAATCTACTGATGGCCATGAAATCATTGTCAGAAAAACCCATCTGGTTCATGAATGTCCTATAGGGAAGGAAATTTGCCATCCTTACCATGTCTGGCCTATATGTGAGTCTAGGTCCACATCAATGATTCTTATGTGCCCTCTGAACAAGGGCAATTAGGGATGGGCAATATGTGCTGGTGTAGCCAGCAATGTCTACACCCAAGGACTATATAAAACTTCAAAATTAAAGAATTAATTGGCTGTGAAACACTTTCAGATGCTCTAAATGATAATAGAATATTACTAATATCATTAAGATACACGGGTGAAGGACTTTGTTTAAATAAGCACTTCATAGAATCCCTGCAGTGCAGAAGGAGGCCATTCGGCCCATCGAGTCTGCAGCCAGCATAATCCCACCCAGTCCCTATCCCTGTAGCCTCACAAATCCTGCTAGACCCCCTGACACTAGGGGGCAATTTTAGCACCTAACCTGCACATCCTTGGACTGTGGGAGGAAATCGGAGCAGAGACGAGGACCTTGGCACTCTGAGGCAGCAGTGCAAACCACTGTGTCACTGTGCTCCCTTGAGACACATACAAATAGTGGATAGCTCTCAACTGCTCTCCAAGGGCAACAGGTATGGACAATAAATGCTGGCCAGCCAGCGAAGTCCATATCCCACAAATGAATAATAAGAGACTTCATAAACTTACTTCAAGGAGCCACCTAGTGGTCAGAGTGTACAGCTACACTGTGACAGTTGACATAGCAATTCATAATGGCAATTTGCCTGGAAGTATTGACCAAGTGCCACCAGACATCCAGAATGCAAGGACTGCAGATGGGAGATGCATATCCTACATTAGATTTTTGATAATAATCAATGTTGGTGATCATTTAGAAATGAGAAAGTGGTTGGGAGATTTTTATCGGCAGACTATTTTGAGAAACATCTTCTATTCCCAGGGTTTCTGGCCTCCTTTCTTGTAGCGACTGTTGACATACAACAAAGATTCCTAGTCTGTTTTTCTGTCAGGTTCTATATGATGGAGTGTTGTTTCTGCAGCACAGAATAATGTTCATGAGGAGCAAACAAAACAATGTTCACGTCTATATTTAGAGATTCTGCTGTAAGTTTATGCAGAAGGATAATAAAAGAATAACAAAATCTCAAGAGATTCACAAAGACTTTTCTCCTTTGCTGGATCATTATCTTCCTGGAAATCTGCATTGACAGAGATTCCTCGCTATTTGAACGGTGTTGACCAGACCCCAGTGACCTACCGACCTACTTGGACCCTGCAGAAGGCCACCATTAACTGCTTACACACATCCAAAGACAGGGTTTACAACATTGGCTTTATTGGGCAGCACAGTGGCACTGCTGCCTCACAGTGCCGAGGACCTGGGTTCGATTTTCCAGCTAGGCTCACTGTTTGTGTGGAGTTTGCCCATTCTCCCCATGTCTGTGTGGGTTTCCTCTGGATGCTCTGGTTTTCTCCCACAGTCCGAAAGACATGCTGGTTAGGTGCATTGTCCGTGCTAAATTCTCAGTGTACCTGAACATGCACCGGAGTGTGGGACTTGGGCATTTTCACAGTAATTCATTGCAGTGTTAATGTAAGCCTACTTGTGATGCTAATAAATAAATAAATAAAATGAGAGTTATGATATGCAACCTGAAAGTGGGGAAAAGAAAAGAGATTTCATAAACTTACTTCAAAGAGCCACCTAGTGGTCCGAGTGCATAACTACAATGTGACAGTTGACATAGCAATTCACAATGGCAATTTGTATGAATGTATTGAGCAAACATTACAGATGTCAAGTCTGCAAGGAATGCAGATGGGAAGTGTATAATCTCTTAGTGTCCTCTTTGTTGCATTTATTTATATTTTGCTGACTTTTGGGAAAGCTAAATGGAAATCAAATTTCTTAAAATGAAACTATTTGGAATGATCATTTAGCTCTTGTATCACCATTGGCTTTCCTGGGTTTGAAGTTGCTCTCCCTGTTTTCTGCACTGGTCTCATTACCCACCTGAACTTGAACTATGCACCTTTGTCCACATCTTTAGCCATGATCGTCCAGGACCATTGTTCCAAGGAGACAAATTGGAAAAGTAGTACTGAGTTTTAAAGGATTGCGTATTCATCACAAGTTTAAAACAAAACATGATGATATAGGTGATGAAAATGCTTATGTATTAAAGTTTGATTCTAAATAACAAGGGGTTGGTCAGCCTGTCTCAGCAGTCAAGAATGGTGGCATGGTGGCACGGTGGTTAGTACTACTGCCTCACAGTGCCAGGGTGACTGCCCATATGGAGTTTGCACATTCTCCCCGTGCCTTCCTGGGTGCTCCGGTTTCCTCCCACAGTCCGAAAGACGTGCTGGTTGGGTGCATTGGCCGTGTTAAATTTTCCCTCAGTGTACCCAAACGGGCGTTGGAGTGCAGGGATCTTCACAGTAACTTCATCGCAGTGTTAATGTAAGCCTGCTTGTAACACGAATAACTAAACTTAGATGTTTTTTTTCTCAGAGGGTTGTGAACTCTGGAACTCTCATCCACAGAGATATGGAGGCAGAGCCATTGAACACTCTAAAGGCTGAATTGAGTTAATTGTTGATGGACAAGGGAAATGATGGGTATAGGAGATAGGAAGGGTAGTGGAGTTTGAGGCTACAATCAGATCAGCCATGACCTTATTAAATAGCAGAAGAGATTTGAGGGGCTGAATGGCCTTCTTCTGCACTTGATTGAAATGTTTGCATGTATGTTGATTGATATGTAGTTTAAATTATGATGGTCTGAGTGTGGTGGGTGTGCTTTACCTGAAAGACATTTTTGCATGAACATGGTGTTGTGAGTTGGAGGCTACAATTCTTTCTGATAATAGGGACATGATGGAGAAAGTGTTCCAAGAAGTAAATGTGACACTTCTAATAAAAGTACTCCAAACAGAAGACTTCCAATATATTGTGTGAAGGGCTAGCTTGCTATTGTTCATGGTGAGTTGTAAAATGGGAAATATTCCTGCAGGGCTAATCTCATAGCTGGGAGATTGCAATGGCACCCGATCTGTGGGATCTGCGCTGGGCTTCCCACCCTGATAGCGTCTCCCAGAGCTGGATTTTTGGTGGCGACAGCTCTGTGCTGGAGATCAGTGGGGAGCCGCATGTTTGATTCAAAGGAGAAGTTAAGTACAATTTAAATAGAATTAATGGGCCCAGAACTGAAGTTGCTGGACCCGCTTACATCCGCCCCTTCCCCCCACCCCACGCACCTCTCCCCACTCCCCTCCTCTCATGCCACCCCCACCATTTTTGGGGAGCTGGTTGCCTGACCCTGCTGGAGTGAAGGGGGGGGGACAATTGGGGTCCATCAGAGGGTCAGACGCTGGGAGGGCCACCTGGGCATTAGCACCTTAGCAGTGGCAGCCTGCACCCCTGGCTGTGCTGTGGCGTGTTCCTCCACGGTGGGCATGGTGAGGCATTCAAATCTCTGTTAACTTCGGCAGGACTGGAAGATACTGCTGGCAGGGGAGGCTGGAAAATCCCAGTCATTGTTGCGGTTGAAATGGTAAAATTGAATGGGAAATGGTGATATCATGATTTGCGATGGTAAAGCTCAGTTTGAAAAACAAGTTACCAGAGGGAAGTAAAGTTTGCATATATGAAAAGTGAAACCTGTCTTCATAGAGATTTCCCTAGAGTGCTGACTGAGGCCATTCAGCCCATCGATCACAATCCCACTCAGGGCCTATTCCCATAGCCCCACTTCCTATTACACAGATTTAAGGTGCAGGGAGGCAAGTACAGAAGTGATGTTAGGGGTAAGTTTTTCACTCAGAGGGTGGTGAGTGAATGGAATCGGCTGCCGTCAGTGGTGGTGGAGGCGAACTCGCTGGGGTCTTTTAAAAGACTTCTGGATGAGTATATGGGATTTAATGGGATTGGGGGTTATAGATAGGTCTATGGATTGGTAGGTGTTGATGCGATCGGCGCAACTCGTGGGCCGAAGGGCCTGTTTGTGCTGTAGTGTTCTATGTTCTATGTTCTATTTACCCTGCTAATCCTACTGATACTAAGGCGCAATTCAGCATGGCCAATCCATCCAACCTGCACATCTTTGGACTGTGGGAGGAAACTGGACCACCCAGAGGAACCCAAGCAGACACGGGGAGAATGTGCAAACTGCATACGGGTAGTGACCCAAGGCTGGAATGGAACCCAGGTTCCTGGTGCTATGAGGCAGCAGTGCTAATCATTGTGCCACCGTGCTGCCCATATCTTCATTTCACATATATTCTAGTTATCCTGATATTATTTTATGGCAAAGCATGACACTGCCTTTAAATGTTAGTGTGAAAGATGGATTTGATCTGACTTCTGTTTTTGCAGTGTTTTATGACAGCTTTCTCCCAGGATGTTTTTGTAAGTAAGTTTTAGCTTACTGTCTTCAGCTCTTAAAGACCTTGTTGATTTCAGCTTTTCTGGTCAACGAAGAGCAGCAAGTAATCTGAAGAAGACTAGGTCAAAATAACGTGAAAGCATTGTCATCATATTGGAGAGCAGAAACTGACCAGTGCATCATGTCCATTGATTTCAGCACACCCGTACTCTTGCTGTCACGGAGAAGGAATGATATCAGCTTCAGTCACTAGGTTTGAGTGAGGTAATGGTGGGAGTGCCTCAATTAGCATCAACTTCCCTTGATTAGCAAAGGGAGAGAACCACACAAAATTTCCTTTCTTGATCATAGTTTCCGGGGACTCCAGATGGTAAGTGCCGACGGATGTTAGGTGAGGCTACGGTCAGGATCACAGTGCAGACCAGAATGGTCACTCCAGAAGGCACAGGACGGTACCAATGCCGATGGAACTGACCCTTGGCATTAGTCAATGTCGTCAGAAATAGGTTTTTTTATTCATTCATGCGATCTGGGCCAACATTTATTGTCCATCCCTAGTTGCCCTTGAATTGAGTGTCTCACTCGGCCACTTCAGAGCGCAGTTGAGAGTTGCTGTGGCTCTGGAACCACATGTAGGTCAGACCAGGTAAGGATGGCAGATTTCCTTCCCTCATGGACATTAATGAACCAGATGAGTTTCTCTGACAATCTGCAATGGTTTCATGGTCATCAGTAAATTCTTAATTCCAGATATATTTTGTTGAATTCAAATTGTACCATCTGCCATGGTGGGATTCGAATATGGATTCCTTGAATATTAGCTGAGTTTCTGGATTAATAGTCCAGTGATAGTATTATTAGACCATCGCCTCCCTGAGGCAGATGGAGAGGCAAAAGAGGTACAAAGGACTTACAGGACATTACGGTGGCATAGTGGTTAGCACTGCTGCCTCACGGCGCCAGGGACCTAGGTTCGATTCTGGGCTTGGGTGACTGTCTGTCCATGTGGAGTTTTCACATTCTCCCCATGTCTGCGTGGGTTTCCACTGCGTGCTCTGGTTTCCTCCCACACGCCAAAGATGTACGTTAGATGGATTGGTCAGGTTAAATTGTCCATTAGTGTGTCCCAAGATGTGTAGATTAGGCGGATAAATGTGTGGGATTGTAGGAAAGGGGCAGGAAAAGAGTGGGCCTGGGTGAGATGCTTTTTCAGAGAGTCACTGCAGATTGGCGTCCCCCCGCGCTATTGGGATTCTATGACTTCACAAGCATTCATCTAAGATATTATGAATGGCCAATGTAAGAATAGATTTCCCTCTTTTTGACAGTTTTACAGGAGATTGGGCTGTAAAATAAAGACCTTTTATTAGACTCTGGACCATTGTTTGACCACTGGGCAACAGGACAAGTTAAGTATTTTACTGGCTTGCTGATGTTTATAAGGCAAACCATTGCAGCGTTGACTTGGATTAAGGGTGAAGAAACAGAGCACACCACTGAGTTTACAGGGAAAATTAATGAACCTTTATGGAAGCTTTGTGAAAAAAAAACTTTTAGTCATTAACAGAAAGTCATAGAAATGCAATTGAGAACTGTTACTTCACCACGCCTGTAATCAGATATCTCCATTTTGATATCCAGTTTATGCTGATCTGAGCAACTAATCCTTATTTAAGAAAATCAATGATCAATCAGTGGTGATTGCATTAAAATGATTCACAGACGTAGAGGTAAGACTACACTGTAGTCCTGAGAAAGAGATGACCACTTGCTGAGGTGGTGGGACTTTGTGTGTAAGCGTACAGTTGCATATCAAGGGCAATTATTGCCTGCTGGCATTGCCTTATTGCCTTTGGAAATCAGTCAGGACTTTTCCTGAACTTTTGTTGAAGTTAGAATCCATAGAACCCCTACAGTGCAGAAAGAGGCCATTCGGCCCATCAAGTTTTCTCCGTCTCTCCAAAAGAGCATTGAACCCCGTACATTTACCATGGCTAATCCTCCTAACCTACACAAAGGGGCAATTCAGCATGGCTAATCCACCTAACCTTATTATCTTTGGACTGCGGGAGGAAACCAGAGGAAACCCACATGGACAAGGGGAGAACGTGCAAACTCCACACATCGGTAACCCGAGGTCAGAATCCAACCTGAGCCCCTGGCGCCGTGAGGCAGCAGTGCTAACCACTATACCACTCTAGTGCCCTGGTTTGTCCTTCTCCACTGTTTTGCCTTGTCAGGAGTAAATGATAGTGGTGAGGGAGTTGTATACTATCTAAAGACCAAAGGGAAAATCAGTTTGACTAACAAGCTTTTCTATCCCAAATCTTTATAGGTTTGCATTTTAATTTAGTAATAATATTCAGTCTTTCTTGAAGAAATGAATATCATTATTTCCCTCCCGTTTTGCTGGAATTTTATCACCCCATCCAGCATGGGAATAGGAGCGAGCAAGGGCCGTACGATGGGAAGGTCCATTGACCTCGGTTTCGGGACGAGTCAAGCCATAAAATCCTGACCGCTGATATTGACCGAAAAAGAAGGGAGCTTGTTAGAGATCGACAGCATGGTTTTGTGAAGGGGAGCTCATGTCTCATTTCTTTGAGGAAGTGACTGGAAAAGTTGACCAGGGCAGGGCAGTGATTGTTGTATACATGGACTTTAATAAAGCCTTCGATAAGGTACAGAAGCTGAAGTCATATGGAATCCGAGGTGAGCTGGTAAGATGGATACAAAACTGGCTTGGGCATAGAAAGCAGAGTGTCGCAGTGGAAGGATACTTTTCTAACTGGAAGTCTGTGACAAGCGGTGCTCCACAAGGATCAGTGCTGGGGCCTCTGTTGTTTGTAATATATATAAATGATTTGCAGGAAAATGTAGATGGTCTGATTAGTAGCTTTGCAGATGGTACAAAAATTGGGGAGTAGCAGATAGTGAGGAGGATTGTCAGAGGATACAGCAGGATATGTCTTGGCTGGAGACCTGGGCCAAAAGATGGCAGATGGAATGAACCCAGAAAAATGTGAGATGATGCAATTTGGAAGGTCTACTGCAGAAGGAAAGTACACAGTAAATGGTAGATCCTTAGAAATATTAGCATATAGAGGAATCTAGGCGTGCAGATCCATAGTTCCCTGCAGATGGCAACTGAGGTGGACAAGGTGGTCAAGAAGGCATTGGCATGCTGGCCTTCAACGGTTGGGGTGTTGAGTATAGGAATTGGAAAATCATGCTGCAGCTGTATAAGACTTTGGTTAGGCTGCATTTGAAGTATTGTGTACAATTCTGATTGCCACACAGGATGTTGATGTAGTAAAAAGGGTGCAGAAAGATTTACCAGGATGTTGCCTGGTTTGGAGGATATGGACTATGAAGAAAGGTTGAACAAACTTGGATTGTTTTCATTGGAGGATGAGGAGGGGACCTGATAGAAGTTTACAAGATGATGACAGACTTGGAAAAAGTGAATAGTCAGAGTCTTTTTCCCAGGGTCAAAGGGTTAATTACTTGGGGGCATAGGTTGAAAGTGAGAGGGGGAAAGTTTAAGAGATGTAAGGGGCAAGTTTTTCACACAGAGGGTGGTGAATGCCTGGAATGCACTGCCAGGGAGATGGTGGAAGCAAATTGTATGACAGCATTCTAGAGACATCTGGATAGATACATGAATAGACAGGGAATAGAGGGATATGGATCACACAGAGGCAAGAAAATATTAGATTAGAGAGGCATCTGTGTCAGCACAGACTTGATGGGTCGAAGGGCCTGTTCCTGTGCGGTGCTGTTCTTTGTGGAGAGAGGGTGGTGGGGCATTTGTTCTTCAGTCCTTGCCTACTGCCCATTGAACCAGCCACTATTTGTTTACCAAGAGAGTCCCAGTGAGGGTTATCCTGCCAATATTTCCTTCACGCTGGTTAACACTCTATGCAGTGTCCCTCTGCAATGAGATCAGGCAGGAAATGGCCAGGTTGTGAACCCATGTCTGAATATCTCATTCCATGGCTACTCCATTTGAAGGAAAGTTCATTGCCTGCTGATGCCTAATCCCAAACTGTTTCCTTGGCAGGTTTGTTTTTGTTTGTGGTGGTGTTTACAATTGCCACACATTCTCAGGGGTAGGGTGAGGGGGTGAGTTCAAAGTCAACCTCAGCTGGAACAGGAATCGAACTTGCGCCATTGGTATTATTCTGAACCACATCCTGGCCCACCAGCACACTGAGCTAATGAAGGCACTCCGTGACGTTGCAAGTTGCTTAAACAATCTGGCCTATTAATTAAATCTCCATAACATAGGGGAGGCGATGGCCTAGTGCTATTATCACTAGATTGTTAATCTAGAAACTCAGCTAATGTTTGGGGACCCAGATTCGAATCACGCCACTGAATTTGAATTCAATAAAAAATATCTGGGATTAAGAATCTGCAGATGACCATGAACCCATTGTTGGAAAAAAATCCATTTGTCCATTAATATCTTTTAGTGAAGGAAATCTGCCATTCCTACCTGGTCTGGCCTACATGTGACTCCAGAGCCACAGCAGCAATGTGGTTGACTCTTAACTGCCCTCGGGCAACTAGGGATGGGCAATAAATGCTGGCCAGCCAGCGGCACCCGAATGAATCTCAAAAAATGAGTAAAGGTAAATTCTATAACAATATTCGAGAGGCATCTGGATAGATACATGAATAGACAGGGAATAGAGGTGGTTAGGATCGGCTAATGCAGAGAGAACTGCTTAGCTCCTGGCGCATTTTTCCTCTGAGCCACGTAGGGAGCCAGAGGTCTCAGAAATATTTAGAGAGGTGACAAGATTGCTGGTGTCCATGACAGGATCATTGCTGTGTTTTCTGAGCAGCCTACAACAGGAGCTGCCGAAAAAACAAACAAACGTCACAATGTCAGAAAAATGAAGGAAGTTGGCAATTGTGAAAAATGGTGACAAGAGTTACCCTGGAATATTCGATAATGCCATCACCTTGGCATTGCACAATGTTTGTCCGGGACGTGAGTTAAACAGTTGTGTTGGCAGCTCTCCAGCTATGATCAGGGTTTTGTTTTCAATGCCACTGAAAGGCTGCTTTCAAGGGGCGATGATCGAGTGATGACCAAACAGATTTATCAATCATAAGTCACACAAGTTACCTTAATTGAGCTCATTTTTCATAGCGCAAATGACCTGCAACTAAAAATGTTCTCCTTTTCAGCTGTCCTATTCCTGTACTCCGGAATGTTTGGTCTCACTTCTCCCGGCTTGTCACCTCCCTCCCTGCATTTAAAATGATCTTTCTGCCTAAGCCTTTCCCCGCCTATGCTAACTCTCTGCATTGTTTCATATCCCTTTATTAGAATAAGAGGTGGCGGGTATAGGTTGAGAGGCAGTAGTTTTAATACTGAGGTGAGGAGGAACGACACTCTGCAGAGGCTGGTGGATTTGTGGAACTCGCTGCCACATTGCGTGGTGGAGTCTGAATCATAGAAACATAGAATCCCTACAGTGCAGAAGGAGGCCATTCAGTCCATCAATCCTGCACTGACAACATTCCCATCCAGGCCCTATTCCCGTAACCCCACATATTTACCTTAGCTAGTCCCCCTAGCATGGCCAATCCACCTAACCCACACATCTTTCGAATGTGGGAGGGAACCGGTGCACCCAGAGGAAACCCACACAGACACGGGGAGAATGCGCGAACTCCGATCAGACAGTGACCCGAGACTGGAATTGAACCTGGGTCCCTGGCACTGTGACACAGCAGCATTAACCATTGTGCCAACATGCCGCCTGTGTTGCCATTTGAAAGGCTGTTTCCAAGGGACAATGATCGAGTGACAAAAATCATAAATCATGCAAGTTACCATTAATGAGCTCATTTTTCATAGTTCAAATGATTAAATCATTAAAGTCATTGATTTCAAGAAGGAGATGGATATATTTCTGATTTAACAATAAAGGATAAAGGGATATAGGGAACAGATGGGGAGGTGGATTTGAGACTAGGGAGATATCAGCTGTGATCCGATTGAATGGTGGAGCAGGCTCGAAGGGCTGAATTTGCCTCCTTCTGCTCTTAATTCTTATATTCCTCCTATTCAATATCCACCGTTTTTGCTCTTTCGCCATGTCCCGTAGCTGTTGATATTTGCAAAATGTGGAGCGACTCTGTCTCTAATTCAGTAACTTTTAAATTCAAACTCAACATATAATCTAGGCTGATGTTTCAGTGCAGCGCTGAGGGGATGTTGGAGGCGCTGTTTTTTATTTGATATAAAACTGAGAACCCATCTGCCTTCTTTTACGCGAAGGTAAAATGTGCGTTTGTCACTTTTGCAGATCAGGGGAGCTCACTCCTGCTCTGGCCAATAATTATCCGTCAACCAAAACCTCAGAATGATTGGCTGGGCACTTACCTCATTGCTGTTTGTGGGAAGTCGCTATGTAAACATTGGTTGTCACGTTTGTCTGTTAAGCACGCACACAACAGCACTACAAAAATGTTTAATTGGCTACGAAACACCTTAAGTTGCCCCCAAGATGTTGAATGTTCTGTATAAATACACATTCCTTCTTTGTTCATTTATGGGACATGGGCGTCGCTGGCTGGCCAGGATTTATTGCCCACGCCAGATGCCCGAGGGCAGTTAAGAGTCAACCACATTGCTGTGGCTCTGGAGTCACATGGAGGCCAGACCTGGTCAGGATGGCAGATTTCCTTCCCTAAAGGGCATTAGCGAACCAGATGGGTTTTTCCGACAATGGTTTCATGTAGATTCTTAATTCTAGGTTTTTTTGTTGAATTCAAATTCCACTGGCGGGATTCGAACCCAGGCCCCCAGAGCATTAGCTGAGTTTCTGGATTAATAAAAATCTAGCGATGATGCCACTAGGCCAACACCTCCCCAGCTGGGTTTCACTACAGAAATGCAATTTGTTGTTGTCTGTCCATGTTTTTTTTTGTTAAATTTCATCCTATTTATTTTCATTTTATCTTTCTTTCTCCCCATTTTCTCCCCTCATAGGCCACTCGCTGCCCGGCATCTTCCTTCATGAAGGAAGTCAAGGTTCTCTTGGCTATGAACATCTCCACAACCATCAGTGCCCCAACATGGCCAGCTGGCAGGAGGTGCTGCTCAGTCAGGGTGAGCCGGGCAGTAGTGCTTTTATTTCCTCAGGGTGTTGACGCCTCACTGACAAAACCCGCCCCACCCAGGCAAACCTTGGGCAGCCTGGAGAGTCAGCCTCAGTAATCTCCACACTGCGAGAGACTCAATCCCCCACCACCCCCCACTTCCTCCCCCTCTAAAAGCAAGGTTGGACTGTAAGAAAAACACCATACTTTGCGGTTCTAAACAGCAGTTCTGGTGTTTGATGCTAACTTTATCTCTTGTTCACCCCGTAGGGCGGCACGGTGGCACAGTGGTTAGCACTGCTGCCTCACGGCGCCAGGGACCTGGGTTCGATTCCCGGCTCGGGTCACTGTCTGTGCGGAGTCTGCACGTTGTCTGCGTGGGCTTCCTCTGGGTGTGAAAGGTGTGCTGGTTAGGTTCACTGGCCGTGCTAAGTTCTCCCTCAGTGTACCCGAACAGGCCACAGAGTGTAGCGGCTAAGGAGTTTTCACAGTAACTTCATTGTAGTGTTAATGCAAGTGCACTTGCGACACCAATAAATAAACTTATTTGTGAGTGCAAGGTTTAAAGTGATTGTTACACTAAGATTGGAGTACTGTGCTCACATGAACCTTCCTGCTCACAAGCATTTTCTATGCATAAGATCTGCCATGACACTCGATTGTATGTGCTACCATCTTATTCAATGACTTATAGTTAAATGTATCTAACCCCTGAGTTATACAGATTCTGTTAACCTGTTAAGAAGTGCCCTCTCCTGTTCCTTAGGGACGTCAGTCCAATCAGTCAAAAACTTAGAGACAAGTATTAGGGGCATATATGGGGTAATGTAGAAGTTTCACCAAAACAGAGCACTTGTATACCTCCTCTTCCTTGTCTTGTTGTTCTGGTCTTCCTATCAAGGTATTAACTTGCAGGGTTATCTGGGACTGAGTGGGAAAAATCCCAGCTTGTAGTGACAGGTCTGTCCCCCCCGTGCGCAGTTAGGAGGCCAGTTGATCAATCATCGACACTAAGGTGGAGATTTGCCAATCTGTTGGGTGCATGTGTCAAGTTGCCTTCCGTGTGACTGACTGCCACCGCAGATCACCGTCCAGATAAGTATCCTGATTGGAATTAATGGGCGGGAGGGTTGAGCACGTTCGAAAGAACATCGGAGCTTTGTCACGAGTTACATGAGTCAGGGTTGCATCTAGATTTTATCGCATGATGCAGCTTAAAAAAGCCCATTATTATTGAGAGAAGAAAATCGACAGGGGCTGAAATTCTGAACTGTATTTGTTTTTTGCTTTTTTCCTGTGTTATGAAGTTGAATGTCCCCTTTGACATGTGTCACAGTTTGATGTTCTTATCACGTCTAGTTATGTGCCCAGCACTGCAGATCTTCGCATCCTAATGATTAGTGGGAACGCGGGGCAGAGCGCTGACTGACATACTTAAACATACCAGAGACCTCTTACCTTTGCCCCCACCATCGTGTCAGCATTTATTTACTTCGTGCGTTCGGGGTTTTTTTTCTCTCTCTCTGTGTGTGTTTGTGTGTTTGCTCTCGGTTAGGCCTTGTCACTTCAGAGGCTAAAATAGAATTCAAGCCATCGTGACGTGTCGGATTGCTTTAAATCCACTCTGTTTTGTTGTTGTTCCGGCGCAGCAGGTGTGCGATACGGCCAGCAAGGGACCAGCGAAGTCTCCTCTTCCACGGCAATCAGCCACCATGGTAACAGCGCCATGGTAACGAGCCAAACAGTCCTACAGCAAGTCTCGCCGGCCAACCTGGACCCGAGCCACAGTCTGCTGTCACCTGATGGCAAGATGGTGAGTACACCTGCACCATTGTAACTGCAGCGCTGATAAGATAAGGTGAGGTGAGGGGGGGGGATGGTGGTGGGGGGTTAGTGCTGAGAAGGCAAAACAAACAAGTCTCTTTCTAATGGCGGACTGCCTCAGATAAAACAATGAAAGCTTTGTCGGATAGCAAGATTTGGATTCCAAAATAAGTTGGGTTTGAAAGGCAGTGTTCTAACCCTTAGCCTGCGCAGCACTAAAAGTGCAGGTTCTGTGTTCAACCAATAAAGCTGACAAAGAAACCCTTTCTGATGTATCGATTCCAAGTTGTGTTCTGGGCGTGACGCTGTTCGTTATCACTGACATTGATAATAAGCTCATTTGTTTCATTTTGTTTTCACTCAGTTTCTTTGACATCCCACTAGCTTCACTGAAGTGTTAATGTAAGCTTACTTGTGACATTAATAGATAAACTTAAAACTGTCCGGTATTGCCCTACTTAACATTTTCACAGAAACTTCATTGCAGTGTTAATGCAAGTCTTTGATCCAGGGTTGTCTGGACTCGAAACGTCAGCTCTATTCTCTCCTTACAGGATGCTGCCAGACCTGCTGAGATTTTCCAGCATTTTCTCTTTTGGTTAATGTAAGCCTACTTGTGACGAATAAATAAATACATTTCCAAAGACAATTCATTCGATGTGAATATAAGAACATAAGAACATAAGAAATAGGAGCAGGAGTAGGCCATCTAGCCCTTCGAGCCTGCCCCACCATTCAATAAGATCATGGCTGATCTGTTGTGGCTCAGTTCCACTTTCCCGCCCTCTCCCCATAACCTTTAATCCCCTCTCTTATCAAGAACCCATCAACCCGCTTCTTAAAAATATTTAGTGAGGCAGCCTCCACCACTTCAACGGGCAGAGAATTCCAGAGATTCACCACCCTTTGAGTGAAGAAGTTCCTCCTCAACTCCGTTCTAAACCGCCCCCCCTTTATCTTGAGGCTGTGCCCCCTAGTCCTACTGTCTTTTTTGAGTGGGAAGAGTCTCTCCACCTCTATCCTATCCATCCCATTCATCATCTTATACGTCTCAATGAGATCTCCCCTCATTCTTCTAAACTCTAACGAGTACAAGCCTAGTTTATTCAGCCTCTCCTCATAGCTCAATCCCCTCAACTCCGGTATCAGCCTAGTAAACCTGGGAGTAGACCATTAAGACTTGTCACACCCAGGACACTCCAGGACATTCTCTCTTCCACCTTCCTCCACCGGGAAAAAGCCTGAGATAACATAGCAACCAACTCGAGCAGCTTCTTCCCTGCTGTCATCAGACTTTTTAACTGACCTACCTCGCACTAAGTTGATCTTTCTCTACACCCTAGCTATGACTGTAACACTACATTCTGCACTCTCTCATTTCCATCTCCCCTGTGTACTCTATGAATGGTATGCTTTGTATTGTGTGCAAGAAATAATACTTCTCACTGAGCCCCAATACATGTGACAATAATAAATCAAATCAAAATCAAAATCATAGCCAATCTTGAATTTCAACGCCACTTCCCTGCCTGCTCCCCATCTTCCTTGATCCCCAGAGAGACCTACCTGCCCAAGCCTTAAATATATCCCAACATTGCATCCACATTGGTCTGGGGTGGAGCATTCCAAAGATTAACAACCCTCTGAGTGAAGTAATTTCTCTTCATCTCAGTCCCAAGTGATCGGCCCCCTATCCCGAGACCGCGCCCCCGCACCCCCCTCACTCCCCCACCCCCGTGTTTCCCCGACCAGCAGAACCAACCTCTCAGCGCCTACCCTATCGAGCCCCTCCTGAATCTTGTACCTTTTGAGGCGATTCTGCCTCATTCTTCTAAACTCCTGAGAGAACAGACCCCAGTTTGCTCAACCTCTCATCATAGGCTAAGCCCCTCATCCCAGTTCACTAATTTAGTGAACCTTCACAGCACTGCCTCCAATGCCACAATGGGCAAAATTTTCCCCAAAACATCACTAAGTGTCATATCGGGCGAGAAAACTGGTGCGATTCACCTCGGCACATCAGCACGAACCTGATCATGATCTTCCGGAACTTAGTCTTTTTTCGGGCAGGGAATGTTTTGCGCAGCTCCAGAGAGTGGAGGGAGAGGGATCTGAACACACCGGCAAGTCCAGCTTCACAGAGATCAGGGCACTGCTTTTAAACGGCACCTCCATCTCAAAGTGACATTGAAGACCCCCCCTCCACAGACATCAGGATGCCCCCTCATTAACGGCATGTTCCTCCCACCCAAACATCACTCACCAGCCTGAGCTACACCCACCCCCCCCCCACCCAAACATAACACACCCGCCTGATCTACACCCACCACCCCCACCCCAAACATAGCTCACCCACCTGATCTACACCCACACCCCCACCCAAACGTCACTCACCAGCCTGATTTACACCCACCCAAACATAGCTCACCCACCTGATCTACACCCACCCCCCTCCACCCCGAACATAGCTCACCAGCCTGATCTACACCCACCACCCCTACCCCAAACATAGCTCACCGCCTGATCTACACCCACCGCCCCCCCCGAACATAACACACCCGCCTGATCTACACTGATATCCCCCACCCCGAACATAACACACCCGCCTGATCTACACTGATACCCCCCACCCCGAACATAACTCACCAGCCTGATCTACACCCACCCCCCCACCAAAACATAGCTCACCTGCCTGATCTACACCCACCCACACCCCCCTCACTTGGACATAGCTCACCAGCCTGACTGCCAACCCCATACCCTACCCCGCAACACCGAAGATCGCTTGCTGGCCTGATCTTCCAACACATTCCCAAACCTAAATCGCTGACATTGTTGGAATCGGGGCCTCTCAGTAGGTTGATGTTTTTGGGCTCCGCGGGAAGGCCGGAAGATCCTTCCTCTTGACTGGGCACTTGTCTCAGCCCTGCCAATAGAAGTGCCTCATCCACCAAACAGCTTGGCATGTTGGAATACTTCCCATCAAAGCTCATGTGAATCCCAAGCAAAACACTGAGCTTAGATGTACAGTGGCATCCATGCCATTCTCCTGGGAAGAACAACAGACCATTTTGGGATGTGGTACGTTAGGAAGAAGTGAGACTTGCTCACTGATTGGACAATGCCACTTAGACAGCTGGGATCAATAGGAACATTTCCAGCATAGAGAAAAGGGCAAGAAAGAAAGAGATTTTCATCTCAAAATGCCCTCAGAAAACCCATTTGTTGATGGAGATTGATCATAGCCCTCACAATATAAAACATAAACCGCCAAATTAATCTATAGTTCCCATTTAAAATGGGTAGATAGGTATACAGGGAGACATTGGACTAGCAATCCAGAGACCCAAGGTAATGCTCGGGGGACCCAGGTTCGAATCCCACCATGGCAGGTGGTGAAAATCTGGGATTAAGTATCTACTGATGATCATTGTTGATTCTTGTAAAAACCAATCTGGCTCACTATTGTCCTTTAGGGAGGGAAATCTGCCGTCCTTACCCGGTCTGGCCTATATGTGACTCCAGATCCATAGTAATGCGGTTGACTCTCCAAGGGTAAGCAGGGATGGGCAATTAATGCATCCAGCGACACCCATGTCCCTGAAGCTGAATGAATAGGAGAAAAATAGAACAAATTAAATTCAGTAAAGGGTGAATAGAAAGGCAAGGGAATGGGACTTTGTGGATAGTTCTGTCAGAGAGCTAGCACAGGCACTAAGGGCCGAATGTCTTCCTTCCTTTTTAGAATCATAGAATCCCTACAGTGCAGAAGGAGGCCATTTGGCCCATCAAGCCTGCACTAGCAATAATTCCACCTGGGCCCTAGTCCTGTAACCCCATGTATTTACCCTTCTAAATTATAAAATGATATGATTCTATGAGTGTGTAAAGAGATAAGACGTGTCAATGGGTGAAATATTCTAATCCCACCAGCAACAGAATGATCTTGAAAATTCGGAATGTGGCCCAAAGTCAGTTTCCTATCGGGGTGAAAACAGATTGAAATTGTTCCCTCCGCGTTCCAGACATTACAACAAAATTCCTTTCAGGGTCGCACAGCAGTTAACACTGCTGCCTCACAGCACCAGGGACCCAGGTTCGATTCCCGGCTTGGGTCACTGTCTGTGTGGCATTTGCACATTCTCCCTGTGTCTGCGTGGGTTTCCGCCAGGTGCTCCTGTTCCTCCCACAGTCCAAAGATGTGCGGGTTAGGTAGATTGGCTATGCTAAATTGTCCCTTAGTGTCAGGGAGACTAGCTAGAGTAAATGCATGGGGTTGTGTGGATAGGGCTAGGTGGGATTGTGGTCGGTGCAGACTCAATGGGCTGAATGGCCTCCTTCTGCACTGTAGGGATTCTATGATTCTATGTTCTATGATAATCAGCCTTAGAATCTTGTTTCTAGGCCTTATTACAATTCTATCCTTACATCTGTAGAGTGCAAATAATTCTTCAACAAAGGTTTTCCGTTGATGGCCATTAATTTTGATTAGATTGAAGCTGACAACCATTTACCATTTAATGACATTTTACACTAATTATTATTGGTGTGTAACTGCTCTTAGGGCTTTCCTGTGTAGAGTAGATGATGAGAATTAATTAGTGCAGGGAATTACTCACTGGAGGAATCATAGAGGAGACTCATGGAGTTGAAGAGTCACTAAGGAGACCATAGAAAGAGACTATTCGGCCCATTATGTTCATGCCAGCTCTTTATAGAGCATTCTGGTCAGTCCCATTTCTTGGCTCTGTCCCCATGGCCCCCATGGCTTTATTTCCCTTCCACGCCCATCCAATTTCCTTTTGAAATCGTTCAACATTTTCACTTTCGCCATCCTCTAATAGACAGTGAGCTCCAGGACATTCCCACTCACTGCCTAAAAAGATTCTTCCTCCTGTTTCCACCACCCTCCACCATCACCCCATCCCTCCAAACCCAACCGTACCTCCTCCCCAGAACATTAAACCTGTGTTCCACAGTCTTTGTACCATCAGCTAATGGCAAAAGCTGTTCTTAATCTATTTTATCCAAACTTGTCACAATCTTGTCAGCCTGTGTTGTATCTCCCCTCAATCTCCTTTTAATCCAAGGGGAAACTACCCCTCCTTTTCCAGCCTAACCTTAGAGCTAAACTCCTCATCAGTGGAACTATTTTGGCAAAGCTCCTCTGCAGCCTTTCAGGGACCCTCACTGATAACCGGAACTGGATGCTGTACAATGGTTATGGCCTAACCGGGGCTTTATAAAGGTTCGGGATAACTTTCATGCTTTTGCACTCAATCAATCAATATGAAGCCTAAGATCCCATCTGCTTTTCCACTCCCTCTCTCAATATAACCTGTCACTTTCAAAAATCAGAACCCTCAGGTCCCACTGTCCTTTTAGCTTTTTCAGAACAGTGTCATTGGCTGAGATTTTCAAACCTCCCACCCTAACCCCCGTGGGAGGGCTGGATCCTGCTGGTGGTAGGTGTTGGATCCCACTGGTGTGAGTGTCCGGATCCTGCTCGTGGGGGTGTCCCTACGCTGCTGGTGGGAGATCCTGGATCCTTCCCATCCATTGGGCCTGCATTGTGTCACCCTGTCCCTTTCGCCAAAATGCATCATTTCGTACTTCTCTGTATTAAATTCCAGCAACTACTTCCCTGTCCATTTTGCTAGTCTAATATCTAATCTATCTGTCTCCTGCTGTAGTTGATTGCTGACAGCCTCACTGCTTGCCACGCCTCCAGTTTGGTGTCCATCATCAGCAAATTTTGAAATTCTATTCAATATTCTGATATTTGACTCAAAAGCAATGATCCTGTCACTGACCTTTGGAGAATCTTGCTGTCTACATTCTTCTGTCCTAAAAGAAACAACAGTGTACAACAACCCATTGTTTTTGTCCTGTTTCTTGCGCAAGCCAACATGTGTCCTCCCAAAGAGCTTGTTAACAAGCCCATCATGAGGAACTTTGTCAAATGCTTTCTTAAAATCCAGTCAGACAACATCCATTGCCTTTCCTTCATCTGTTTCCCTTCATCAAAGAATTCAATTGGATTAGCCAAAACATAATCTGTCTTTTACAAATCCATGTTGAAATGTTTGGAGTTGCTTGTGCTTCAGGTATATATTTTTTTAAATTAGAGTCACAAGTAGGCTTACATTAACACTGCAATGAAGTTACTGTGAAAATCTCCTAGTCACCACACTCTGGTGCCTGTTTGGGGATGCTGAGGGAGAATTTAGTGTGGTCAACGCACCCTAACCAGCATGTCTTTCAGACTGTGGGAGGAAACCGGAGAACCCAGAGGAAACCTATGCAGACAACATGCAGGCTCTGCACAATCAGTGACCTAAGCTGGGAATTGAACCCGGGTCCCTGGCACTGTGAGGTAGCAGTGCTAAGCATTATGCAATCATGCCACCTAGTTCTCCCGAAGCCGGGGTCTTCTGTTAGGAGGGTAAGAATTGAGAAGTACAGGAAAAGAGCATTGATCCGAATATCCCATCTGGTCGGTCCCACTCACTTTATAATTGTAATCCTATCTGTATTTGTTTTGTAGCATTGATAGGGATAATGACACTGGATTGGTGTGGGGCCAACGCTTGTTCATGACTCTCAGGAGCTGCTGCAGGTTATGAATCCCTGCAATGGTGGTAGCCACCCATTGTGTCTGCACACTTTGCAAAAAAAAAATCACTATTGTGTCGGGGGATAAAATCCAGAGCTTTCCCTTTGTGTCCATAAAAAACAGGAATTGTGTGAGGGTAAGTTTAGGGAAGGCGTGCGGGGAAAGTTTTTCACACAGAGGGGTGGTGAGTACCTGGTTCGTTCTGCCCATGGAGGTGGTGGAAACAGGCATGTTAGCAACATTCAAGGCGTATCCTGGTAGATAAATGAACGGAGGCAAACAGAGGGTAGAAACCATGTATTGATGCAGAGTTGGTGGGCCAAAGGGCCTGTTCCTGTGCTGTATTGTTCTTTATTCAATAATACATTCAAATACTTCCCGACTGTTTATAGATGTGATGACTCATTCAATGATGCACATACATCCACTGCGGTGGAAAGGTGCCAGTACGCGGGTAACCTTTGGGCTCAGGTTGGTGCATTCCGACTGTATTTAAGCTGTTTTTTGCCTCTCCTCTCTCTGTTTAGATCACTGCCACAGGTGGGCCTCTGCCTCCAGTCAGCACCTTGACAAATATCCACAGCCTGTCACAGCCTCCACATCACAACCATCAACAAACGCAGAACCTCATCATCAACCCCCTCTCCGGAGTCATGGCGATCGCACAAAGTATGGCCTCTTTCCAAAATGGCACACTATATATGTATATATATATGGGTGACATTCAGTCAGCTGCTTCTTTTGCTTTGTAGTGAAGAGGTGCACAGTGTTCTGGACACTTGCATTCACAGGTGTTTATGTTTATTCATGAGAGATTTGCTATGGGGCCCTTGGCTCTGCTGGCAAAATGGATCCCAAGTAGTGTGGCTCTGAGCCCACAGACACTAATAATGTTATAATGGCCCACTCCTCATCTCGATTGAGTCGGCTGGACCTCACTGAGGTATTAGAGATTGGGTGAGACTTCCCCAGAGAGGAGCCATGCTCAGACAGAATATGTGTGTCTCCTTTTTTTGCTGTTATTTATTGGCTGGATTTGACTGTCACTGACCAGGCTGTAGTTGTTCTCCATGTGCAGTGACCCTGAGAAGCTGGGGGGTCTTCACCTTGAACGGTGGTCCTTGTAGACGTGATACTCTCACCATGCTGTTAAGTGACAACCAGCAATACAGTGCCAACAATATATGTGCCCGAGCCACGATGGTGTGTCACTCGGAGGGGAATATGGAGATGACAGTGTTTACATTTCATTGTCCTTCTCAGCAGTACAGAACAAGGGATTGGAAGGTGCAGTCACTTTGACAACCCCCCGCCTTGACATTCAAAGGCATTACCATCGCTAAATCCTTCGCTATCAACGTCCTGGGGGTTAGCATTGACCAGAAACTGAACTGAACTAGCCACATAAATACAATGGCCACTAGAGCAGGTCAAAGGCTATGAATCCTGTGGTGAGTAACTCACGTCCTGACTCCCCAAAGCCTGTCTCCCATCTACAAGGCACAAGTCAGGAGTGTGATGGAACTCTTCACTTACCTGGCTGGCTGCAGTTCCAACAACACTCAAGAAGCTTGACACCATCAGGGCAAAGCAACCAATCTGACTGCCACCCCTTCCACAAACAACTGCTTCTAATACATTTACATCCTTCCTTAAATAAAATGACCAATTCTGGAGACAGTAATCCAGAATAATGTCAGTAATGATTTAGACTGCACTATTTCAATTGGGGGCGATCTTACCAGAAATTGGTGAAGTGTCGGTTCTGGCAAGGAAACTGAAGTGAAACTCTGCAGTTCCTGTGATCAATTTTCTCTCATGATTTTGAGCCTTAATCTGAAAGCAAAGAGTGGGCATGGTTTAAACTGTCAGTGTGGCGAGGCGAGGGCTCTTTGGGTGGGACTTCCCTGCCGCGCTCACCCCAAAACCGGAAAATTCCACCCGAGGTCAACGGACCTTTGCCTGGTCTGCTCCCTCGCCCACTACGATTCCCGTGGTGGGCGAGATGGGAAAGATCCCCCTTCAGAGCCAGGAGCCAGCCTCCACTGAGATCAGGATGCCATCTATTGATTCACAAGGCTACTCCCCGCCACCCCGCCCAATCATCATCGACATCCCAATCTCCCCCCATCATTGCTGGCATCCATATCCTTCTTCAGTGCACAATTCCCCTCCACCACAATAGATGAGCCTCCCAATGAGGCTCCCCCTAGAGCCCGCCCCTGGCATTGCCCCGTACAGGATAGTATTGCCAGGTTGGAGTCCCAACCTGTGCTCGGGGCAGTGCAAGGGGGCACTGCCTGGCCATGTCCCTCTCCCCTGTGGGGGGGGTCTGTACTAACCATCATGCCCCTTCAACAGTTTAACATTTGGGTCACCCCAGCAAGATACTCATGCCGATGAGATGTGAAAATTTATTGAGGGGAGGATAATTTGGTGAGGGGAGTGAGGAGGGGTGTGGGAGCGGTTAAATACTTGCAAATTGATTAAAGTCTATTAAAATCAAGTTCCCGTCCATAACTGATTACATCACCAACGAAGGGTGGAGAAGATTGCAATCTCACCGGTGAGCTCTGCGATTTCCGGTTTTCACTGGATTTTTGATCCCCCTTCCAGCAATCTCACTCAGGGACACAGCGAGCTCCAAGATCCTGCCCATAGTGTTGATACGAGATGTCCTTCCTTCCCACCATCACCAGAAGTTGCGGCGTTAATGTGGGGTCAACGCTCAGTCTGACTCCCAAACAAAGCAGAGACTCCCTCCTTCGTTATAAGAGGTGTTGGATTCTCATCGAAAACCCAACTGGCTCGTGAACTGTCCTTCAGGGAAGGGAATCTGCCATCTCCAACTGATCTGGACAGCACAGCCTGCACTCCATGGCTTACTCTTTATTCCCTCTGAGGTGATCCAGTAAGATACTCAATCAGCAGTTAGGAGAGACAACCAGCGAACTCTCGTCAGCATTGTCTACATCCCGAGAACGTATCTGAATTCGGATGATGTAAATAAAAGGAGCATCACAGAGACCCTTTCACAATTCATCCACCCAATGAAATCCACATTATAACCTCTGCTGTTAACCGGATTATTCCAGGATTGACTCTGTGGACGGGGTTTTCCAGACTCGCTCACCCCGCAACTGGAAAATCCCACCTGAGGTCAACTGAACTTTTCATAGTCCACCCTTCGCCCGCTCTGGTTCCAGTGGCAGGCGGGATGGTAAAATTCGCCCCTATCTGCAGTAGAGACAAGGATTATGAGACTTAGTTTAGAAAGAGGAATTGAGGCCACGGCCTGACTTATAGCAAGAATAGGAGGATCACCTTACCAGCCATGAAAACACTTGGGTTGTTCTTACTCCTATTTCTTATGAAGTCTTTATTAATTTGACCTTAGAATCATAGAACCCTTAGAGTGCAGAAGGCGGTCGTTCAGCCCATTGAGTCTTTACTAACTCTCTGACAGAGTACCTTACCCACGTCCTCTTTGCCCTCTCCCCATAACCCCACACATTCCTCATGGTTAATCCTGCTAACCTACACATCTTGGGACACTAAAGGTTAATTTCGCATGGCCAATCCACCTCACCTGCACACCTTTGGAATGTGAGAGGAAACTGGAGCACCCGATGGAAACCCACATAGACACGGGGAGAAGGTGCAAACTCCACACAAATAGTCTCGAGTTACCTTTTTTTTATTCATTCGTGGGACATGGGCATCACTGGCTGGCCAGCATTTATTGCCCATCCCTAGTTGCCTTTGGAGGGCAGTTGAGAGTCAACCACATTGCTGTGGCTTTGGAGTCACATGTAAGCCAGGCTGGGTAAGGACAGCAGATTTCCTTCCCTAAAGGACATCAGTGAACCAGATGGGTTTTTCCTACAATCGGCAGTGGTTTCATGGACATCAGTAGATTCTTAATTCTGAAAGAGAAAATGCTGGATAATGTCAGCAGGTCTGGCAGCAGCTGTGAGGAGAGAAAAGAGCTGACGTTTGAAGATAACCCTTTGTCACAGGATTTTGATAGACTCCAGCATCTGCAATAATTTGCTTTTATTCATGATTCGTAATTCCAGATATTTTTTAATTGAAATCAAATTCCACCATCTGCCGTGGTGGGATTCGAACCTGGGTCCCTGAAACATTAGCTGAGTTTCTGCATTAATAGTTGAGCAATAGCACCATTAGGCCATCATCTCCCAGTATCTATCAGGCACGTTCTGCCATTCCTCAGTTAGCTCTTGGAGTTCACAGCCTCTTTCCATTGTATACCAGCTGTGAATCTGGTGAGTTTGTGCTGAGTATCTGAAACAGGATACCGAAAGAACATTCAAAACAGTTTCCATCTCAGTGCCAAACCCTGAGACTCCTCACTCAATAGGTTAGAACTTAAAGGTGGAGGCTAACCAGACCATTTTCTATTTAAATTGCCCCACCCATCACAGTGGGATTATGAACTCAAGTCTCTGGAGTTCTTCTCCAGGCTTCTGTATTGCTAGAATATTAACATGTGACAGCCTGGTGGCACAGTGGCTAGCACTGCTGCCTCACAGTGCCAGGGACCTGGGTTCGATTCCTGGGTTGGGTGACTGTGTGGAGTTTGCATGTTCTCCCCGTGTCTGTGTGGGTTTTCTCTGGGGGCTCTGGTTTCTTCCTACAGTCCAAAAATGTGCAAAGGTGCCTCTTATTGTCCAATGATGCTTGGATTAGGGGGATTGGCAGGTTAAATCTGTGGGGAGATGCTCTTTCAGAGAGTAGGTGCAGACTCAATGGGCCTAATATCCTCTTTCTGCATTGTAGGGATTCTAAAAGAACATTACCACAAGGCCACCCACCCTCAGACATCACATTACTTCAAGCATTAGGTGGGATCTGTCTTTATTTAGGCAGTTGATGTTGAACCATGAGCACAAATTGTGAGATTTGAACTCATTTCTCATTGTCTAAGTGTATCCCCAATGTGATCATGTCTGGTGCCCTTGTATGACACTTCCCAACAACTTTTGCTGGTTCCCTTTGAGGAGGCAGTGGCCTAGTGGTACTATCGCTGGGCTATTAACCCAGAAACTGCTCTGGGCACATGGGTTTGAATCCCACCACACCAGGATGGTGGAATTTGAATTCAATAAAATACATCTGGAATTAAGAAACCATTGGCAATTGTTGGGAAAAACCCATCTGGTTCATTGATGTCCTTTAGAGTAGGAAATCTGCCGTCCTTACCCGGCCTGGCCTACATGTGACCGAGTGAGCCACTCAGTTCAAGGACACCTAGGGATGGGCAATAAATGCTGGGCAGCCAGCAATGCCCGTGTCCTGCGAATGAAAGATGGACAATGGGGGATTGTCTTAATTCATCGAACCCTGACAGTGCAGAAGGAGGCCATTTGGCCCATTGAACGTAAATTGTAAATTTAACTTGGCTGAGTTCTTTATGAAAAGTTTCTGCAGCTGACATTGCTCTCTGTTTCTTTTTGGTGTTTTTAGGTATAAGCACATCCCAAGGGCAGAGTGTCCCTGTTATAAACAGCGTGACAGCGGGTAGCCTGGCAGCGCTACAACCTGTGCAGTTTTCACAGCAACTTCACAGTCCACACCAGCAGCCAATCATGCAGCAGTCGCAGAGTCACATGTCACAGCAACCCTTCATGGCCACCGTGACTCAGCTGCAGAACTCTCACAGTAAGACACCGTCATGGCTCGGGGGTGGGAGGCTGGCTGTTCAATAAAAAAAAACAGGCCTCTCAGTGGAATGAAAGTCGAATGATTGATAGTTTTAAATCTGTGCCAATGCACTAAGACCTTTGCCCAGTTACCAACAAAAGTCATACACACACACACACACACACAGGTACACACATGTACACACACATGGACACATACACACATGCACACACATATACATGCATGCACACACATCTACACACACAGATCCACACACACAGATACACACACACACAAATACACATACACAACATACACACAGACATGTACATAGATACACATATATACACACACATACACACACATACAGACACACACATATACACACACAGATACACACACATATACACACACACACATATATACACACAGATACACACACACACATATGTACATACACATACACACACACACAGGGAGAAAGCTGAACAGTTTTTTGAAAAAGACACCTTTACATTGAATAAAATGGACAGTTTATGTTTTTTTTCACACTTTTGCCTTGGCTAGAACCTTTTACTTTCTATTCTTAAAACTAAGTTGAGATTTTTGCTCTCCCACTGAGTCTCCATCACCACCGTGAGTAGATGCCCTCAAGGTTCCGATCAGGTCCACTCCCAGGCTGTCCTGGCTATGGGCTCAGGGTTGGAGGCGGGGGTAGGGGGAGTGGGGGGGGAGGGTGTGCATGAAAATGAGTACATTTGAGATGAGTGATGTTTAAGGGGCATCTTGACAAATACATGAATAGGATGGGAATAAGGGATGTGGTCCCTGGAAGGGTAGGGGATTTTAGTTCCGTCGGGCAGTGTGGTCAGTGCAGACTTGGAGGGCTGAACGGCCTGTTCCTGTGCTGCCACTCTCTTGGTTCTTTGAGATCGCATGTGAGGCCCTATCGTCAAAGTAATGAAACAGGTATTCTGGAAAGTTGAAAGCAAATGAATCATAGAATACCTACAGTGCAGAAGGACGCGTTTCGGCCTGCCCACCCAGGCTCTAACCCTGTAACCCCACATTCTTAAGGGGCAATTTAGCATGGCCCACCAACCTAACCACCACATCTTTGGGCCAAAGGGATCTTGGGGCCTGCCACATCCAAACTTAACCTTGCGATCATGTGAAGTGCCAATCACCTTGTCACAACACAAGGCAAACTAGGACAAGCCAAACTGTAAACACAACGCAGTGCTGGGAGTTAAGTACTGTATATATTTTTTTATGACGTGATTTGCTGGAGCTGTTATTCTGATTTTGAAAATAAAATTCAAATCGTGACCTTGGTGAAACCTTTACGAGCTACTATTAACCCTCAGGCGGCCGGCAGGATCAGATACCTAACCCAATATAGCAATAAAGCTTCTCCTACATCTTTCTTTTTTGTGTGTGTGATATTAACCCTTTCATAACTGGGTCATAAATTGCTATGCCAATCGTCCTTGTGCATGAGTTGCAAAAACCCAGCCTGCAGGTGCAGCAGGTGGTCAGGAAGGCTAATGGGATGCTGGCCTTCATAGCGAGGGGGATTGAATATAAAAGTTGGGAGGTCTTGCTGTGGCTGTATAGGGCATTGGTGAGACCGCAGCTGGAGTACTGTGTGCAGTTTTGGTCGCCGCACTTACGCGAGGATATTTTGGCCTTGGAGGGAGTGCAGAGGAGGTTTACTAGGCTGATGCCGGAGTTGAGGGGGTTGAGCTATGAGGAGAGGCTGAATAAACTAGGCTTGTACTCATTAGAGTTTAGAAGAATGAGGGGAGATCTCATTGAGACATATAAGATGATGAATGGGATGGATAGGATAAAGGTGGAGAGACTCTTCCCGCTCAGAAAGGACAGTAGGACTAGAGGGCACAGCCTCAAGATAAAGGGGGGGCAGTTTAGAACGGAGTTGAGGAGGAACTTCTTCACTCAAAGGGTGGTGAATCTCTGGAATTCTCTGCCCGTTGAAGTGGTGGAGGCTGCCTCGCTAAATATTTTTAAGACGCGGGTTGATGGGTTTTTGATAAGTGAGGGGATTAAGGGTTATGGGGAGAGGGCGGGAATGTGGAACTGAGCCACGACAGAACAGCTGTGATCTTATTGAATGGCGGGGCAGGCTCGAAGGGCTAGATGGCCTACTCCTGCTCCTATTTCTTATGTTCTTATGTCTACCATCAATTTGGTCGGGTCTGCAACCAGAGTGTAGTGACATGCTGTTGCCACTAGATGGTTCTGTGGAGTGAGGGTGGGGAATCTTGTCCAAGTTCCACTTCCATTTTGGATCTAGAAAAAATATTCACCAGCCAACTGTTGAGGGAGGTAGTGGTATTGTCACTGGGCTAGTAATCTAGTAGATCCAGGGTAATGGATCTTGGGGCCTGGGTTCAAATCCCACCATGGTAGATGGTGAAATGGGAATCCAACACAGATCTGAAATTATGGGTGGGATTTTACCACCGGGGAAAGTAGCGTGAGAGGCTAAAAATCTTCCTGGCCCATTTTTAATGGCAAGAACCACTTTGCACCCTGAAGCTTAATGGCATCAGATTGACTGGATTTCCATATATTCAGGGAGTTCACCCTCACCAGCAAGATGTCACCTGCCATGAATCACTACTGGCCTCCCCTAATGAAGACCAGATGCCATGGCCATTCCAGGGGGACTGAAGTCCCCAGGTGGTCGGGGGGCATGTCGGGCAGTGCCCATCAGAGGTTTCATTCATAATAACTATAATTACATAATTAGCCTGGCCAATCCGCCTAACCTGTGTGCCTTTGGACTGTGCAAGGAAACCAGGAGCACCCAGAGGAAACCCACGTAGACACGGGGAGAACATGCAAATTCCACACAGACACACAGTGACCCAAGGCCGGAATTGAACCCGGGTCCCTGGAGCTGGGAGGCAGCGAGTACGTTATGGGGAACAGGTACCTGATGTCCTCCATTGCCTTGGCCACCTCCCAGTGGATTATCTGCCCGCCATGTTTTGCTTGTAGCATTTGGAAAGTGGATTGTTCATCTAACCCAGTTCCTTTTGCCTTTCAAAAAAAAACATTAAAGGGCTGACGTTGCCACAGATGGACTGGTGGATGGATGAATTTTAAATCTTTAAACACTCCATAAGTACTGACATATTGGTTGCACTGGAGGGGAAGGGGGAAGGTGTGATTTGTCTAATGTAGCATAAAAATGGGATGGTGACAAATGACTGCCCCAGTCACAATGGACATGACTTCCTTTCCCATTGGAAGTAACAATGAGAAAGGGTAGCAAAAATTGCAATGAACCCATCCCGTACACTTGACGTAGAGCAGACTCCCCCCTCCCCACCCCCGCCACCGTTGCTCAACTGCTGAAACAAGTATCCGATGAGTTCGCAGTGGTCTCTTCATTAAGTTTCTCCACAAGGAAGGTTTATTAATTTGCTCCCCAGGTGTGATTGGTGGCACCATGACCTTGTTGGATAATTTAAGGCTGGTTCTGTGCTTGTATTCGACAAGAACAGAGGGTGGCTGGAAAAACTCGGCAGGGCTGGCAGCATCTGTGGGGAGAATGTTTCGCGTCTGAGTGGCCCGACTTCAGAGCGGGAGAGAGGGAGACACGTGTCGGACAGCGCACTGTGTAAGAGGGGGTGGAATGGCTGGAGCAGAGTAGAAGGTCAGTGATTAGTCGGAGCTTGGAGAGATTGCAGAAAAGATGTGGTAAAAAATAAGAACAAGTGACAAATGGCCCAGTGGGGGAGGGTGGGGGTGCGGGGGAGGAACAGACTTTGCATTTGGGATATACATTTTAAAAAGGTTATGTTGGAAGACAAAGATCATAGTCTAAAGTTGTTGAACTCAGTGTTGAGCCCTGAGGCCTGTAATGTGCCTAACCAGAAGATGAGATGTTGCTCCTCTTCCTGTGCAGGCCTGGTGATAGTGGCCAAAATTTCCCAATCAATAATACCCCCCTTAACTGACTTAAAAAGTTTTAAATTAATAAAATATGTATAAGGTTACAAGTTGCTTTAAATTTATCATAGAATCCCCACAGTGCAAAAAGGGCCATTTGGCCCATCAAACTTGCACCAATTCCAAAGAGTGAGTTAGCCAGGCCCTCTGCCCTGCCCTATCCCCATAACCCCACACATCTCCCATGGCTAATTCACCCAACCTACACATCTTTGGACACCAAGGGGCAATTTAGCATGGCCAATCCACCGAACCCACGCATCTTTTGGAGGAAACGGGAGAACCCAGAGGAATCCCACGCAGAAATGTGTGGACTCTGCACAGACAATCACCCAAACTGGGAATTGAACCCAGGTCCCTGGCGCTCTGAGGCAGCAGCAATGCCAACCACTGTGCCACCATACCACCCAATCATTGAAATACCTGAACAGGCGCTGAGTGTGGTGACTGAAGTATTGTCATCGTAACTTTATTGCAGTATTAATATAAGCTTACTCGTGACTAATAAATAAATAAATGTATTGATTTGGAAGTAAAGTATCCAGCTTTCATTGCTAGTAATCTAGTAGATTACTGTCTTTGATCTGTTATATGATAGAAAACGCAGAGATTATGAAAGCTTTATCAGTTTGCGGATTCGGTGCTGATGAAGGTGTAGTTTGTCTAATTCTGCTGTTTTGCTTTGCTTCCTTTCCAGTGTACACACACAAACCAGATCCTCCCCAGTATTCCCACACCACACGGTTCCCATCAGCCATGGTCGTCGCAGATACGGGCAGCATCAGTGCACTAGCGAGCATGTCCTCCAGCAAGCAGGTAACTGAGTTCAGCAACCCATAGTAACTGCTGAAAGTGTTGGCACTGGCTGTCAAACAATGATGTTTGGTGGGAAGGGAAGACAGGGCTTTGGGACGGGCGGAGAGTTGAGGCTGGGCCTGGGCATCCGTGGGGGGGGGGCACCAGCGAGCAGGCCGTGGAGGATTTAGACAGCCAATGTTGTGGGGGTCAGGGTTGGTAAGCGGCAAGCTGTGTACGCGCCGACCTCAGCACTGACAGATCGGCACACGCGCAATGGCTCTCTTGAACAAAGCCATAAAATCCCACCCTTAGAATTTTGGGGAGGAGAACTCCCCACAAGGTACTTGACCAAATTTTCAGTCGTCTGTCCAAATATCTCCTTGTGTGGATGGGGAACACGTGTTGTTAGGTAAGGTTGTTATGAAATGCCTTGCGGCTGGAGCCCCAGTGAGTGAATCACCCCTTATACCCTTACACAATCACCCTCTAATGGGGCATAAGCGGGCTGTGAAAACACACAGTCAAATCACCTAGAGCTTGACCCACATTTACGTTGCCAGACTCTGAAATAAGGCTTTATTACACTCGATGGCTCCGCGCATTTTATTGAAAGGGTTACCTTTCCCGCAGATCGATACAGCTGGAATGCAGCAGGTAAGGCTCTCCATGTAAAAGGGGGGGTGGCTTCACCTGAAGCAAACAGCAAGCTCCACATCTCAGTCCACCTTTAACTGATCCCCACCCACCAGTTTGGAAAGACAGAGCTGCCTTGTTTGCTTGGAGTATTTCACGGAGCACAGTCAGTAACTGTCAGTGCGATAATTTATGGCGACCTTTCACAATTTTATGTTTATTTGCTTTTTTTCCATTAACCAATACGATTCTCGGCAGGGAAAAGCACACACCTTTCTTTCACTGGATTCACCCGCCCTGTCTGGTAGCCTCGTTCACCCAGCTGTTTGCTATTTAATCACTCCCCTCCTCCTGCCCACCCCAATCCCCCCTCCCGTTCATACCTTCCCCCTGGATTTGTTTCGAAATGGTTCCACTTCTAACGAAACATCATTGGTCTGTAACACTGGGCAGGGCTGTTTCTCACTTGGGTTTCAGGGATCCCTCTGTCAGGTTCAATCAGAGGTCAGAGGACCCACCCTTGTGTGGCGAACAACCATTCACCTGCGATTGTCCCCAAGTTGGACTACTAGTGCCCAGGGGATGGCTCGCTGCCCAATTGAATAAGGTTTAGTCAATTTAAAGTTTATTTATTTGTTAGTCTCACAAATAGGCCTACGTCAACGCTGCAATGAAGTTACTATGGAAATCTCCTGTCTGGGTACACTGAGGAAGAATTTAGCATGGCCAATGCACCTAATCGGCACATCTTTTGGACTATAGCAGGAAACCGGAGCACCCGGAAGAAACCCACGCAGACACGGGGAGAATGTACAGAATCCGCACAGACAGTGACCCAAGCCGGGAATCGAACCTGGGTCCCTGGCGCTGTGAGGCAGTAGTGCTATCCACTGCACAACTGTGCCGCTGACACATGGTGGGTGGTCTCTTGAAGCCTGAGGACCAATGGGGAGTTGACTTGAATCATAGAATCCCTACAGTGCAGAAGAGACTATTCGACCCATTGAGGCTGCACCATTTCACTGACAGAGTGTCTTATCCAGGCACCCTCCCCCAACCTATCTCCATAAACCCACAATTTCCTATGACTAATCCATCTAAGCTACACTTCTTGGGATACTAAGAGGCAGTGGAGCATCTAACCTGCACATCTTTGGACTGTGGGAGAAAACCGGAGCACCCACGGAAAACCCACACAGACATGGGGAGAATGTGCCGACTCCACACAGGCAGGAATTGAACCCAGATCCCTAGCACTGTGAGGCAGCAGTGCTAAGCACTGTGACACCATGCACCATTTGTGCTGACTTGAACAGAAGAAGCAAAAGCTGGCCTTTTGGGATAATTGAGAGAAACAGAGTTCGCTCTAAGATGGAGGTGTCCTCTCTCCAACTTTTTAAAATTCAAAGCAAAAACAGATGAAGTAACCAGGTTACCATTGTGGTGTAAGTATACCCACATTGCTGTTAGGAAGGGAGTTGCCAGATCCTGACTCAGCTGATGATTAATATAGAGGTTGAAGTCAGTACAGTGTACATCTTGGAGGGTATGTGCAAGTATGGCTGCGAGAATCATAGAACCCTTACAGTGCAGAAGGAGGCCATTCAGCCCATCGAGCCTGCATCAATAACAACCCCAACCAGGCCCTAACCCCATCAGCCCATCGAGTCTGCACCAACAATAGCTAGCACTAAAGGTGCACTAATCCCATTTTCCTGCACTTGTCCCATACCCTTGAATGTTTCAAGTGCTCATCCAAATATTATCTAAAGATTGTAAGGTTTCCAACCCTCCCATCACCTTCTGAGTGAATAAGTTTTTTCTCAAATCCCTTCTGAATCTCCTGCTTCTTATCCTAAAACGATGTCCCCTCATGATTGTCCCCTCAACCAAGGGTAACTGCTGCTCCCTACTCGCCCCATCCATACCCTTCATAATCATAGAATAGAAGCATAGAACTCCTACAGTGCAGAGGAAGGTCATTCGGCCCATCGAGTCTACACCAACCACAATCCCACACAGGCCCTGTTCCCATAGCCCCACATTTTTACCCTCCTAATCCCTGTGATGCTAAGGGGCAATTTAGCCTGGCCAATCCACCTAATTTGCACATCTTTGGTCTTTGGGAGGAAACCGGAGCATCCGGAGGAAACCCACACAGACACAGGGAGAACATGTAGACTCCACACAGTCACTCAAGGCTGGAATTGAATCCGGGTAAAAAAATTGCCCCTCTGGACTCTTTTGTATCTCTCCCCTCTCACCTTAAATCTATGCCCTCTAGTTTTAGACTCCCCTACCTTTGGGAAAAGATATTGACTATCTAGCTGATCTATGCTCCTCATTATTTTAGAGACCACTATAAGATCATCCCTAAGCTTCCTTCACTCCAGGGAAAAAAGTCCCAGCCCATCCAGTCTTTCCTTCGAAGTCAAACCATCAAATCCTGGTAGCATCCTGGTAAATCTTTTCTGCACTCTTTCTAGACCTGATGAGATGTTTGAACTCAATGCACAGGCGGGATTCTCCGATCTCATCCATGCACACCCCACCCGCCCGTGAGAATGGAGAACTTGGCACTTCAGCCAAAACTCCATTTACTTTCCACAGGACTGAAGAATCCCAGCTGAGGTCGGAGGTCTTCGGCAAATGCCACAATGCTTTGTGTTTGCAAACAAGCCGAAGCCAACTTGTGTTGTTGTTTCTCTCCCCACACCTTGTGGTGTACATGGCAGACTTTCATCTGTTGCCATATTGAGGGATTTCCTGGAACAGGTCACTGTCTGGATGTTGCCAGAGGTTTATAGCTTGAGGGGGTGTCACTCTGCAGCAAGTGTATATTACACAGAAGGACTCCGCTATTGACATGTTGGAAGAACAAAGAAAATTACAGCACAGGAACAGGCCCTTCGGCCCTCAAAGCCTGCACTGACCATGCTGCCCAATGTAACTAAAACCCCCTACCCTTCCGGGGACCATATCCCTCATTCCCATCCTATTCATGTATTTAAGACACCCCTAAAAAGTGACTGTTGTATCTCTTTCACTACCTCCCCCAGCTACAAGTTCCAGGCACCCACCATCCTCCGTGTAAAAAACCTCCCTCATACATCTCCTTTAAATCTTGTCCCTTCACAATTGATTCTTCCACCCTGGGTTAAGGCTTCTGATTATCTACACCTCTCACAATCTTGTAGACATTTTACAGATTGGACCTCGTCATAAACACACCTTCCTTGGTCATCAAGTCCTGGGGTGGGACTCGATCCCAGAGCTTCAGGGTCAGAGGCAGCGATGTCACGCATTGCGCCACAAGACTTCCGACATAACTACTTTTGTTCATATTGCACCACGCCATTACTTCAGCACTATCACACTCCCAATTATTGGAGTAACTGAAATAACTCAAAGAACATTACACAGTGGAGTACAGTGGCTTACTTTATGGCAGTGAAGTGAATTAAATCCAATTGTACAATTTATCCCGAGCAGTGTCCATCTTCTTCAATGTTAAAAAAATAAGGAGCCTACCGCACTGCTAAACAAGACACTTGAGCTCAGTTAAACAAGTCATTTATTTTTATTGCACTGGAGTAAAGGTGAACAGGGGTTAATACACATCAAATAGAAATTGAATCTTAATGTTTGCTGAAGTTCTGATACACAAATCTCAATCAGTTGGGCAGCCAGGCAGAGAAATACTCCTAAGTAAACGAGGTTTCCTTTGAAAATATCTATCAATCAATATGCTAACTATTCACCCTTAAACTGGCGTGATTAATTATGCCTTCATACTCCAGTGGTCTCAGATGGGTTGCCTGTTGGAACAAGCCTTCACAGTACAGGAAATGTCCTCTTATCAAAATATGATGTGACGCTACCTGTTAGTTTAACATACATCCAGATAATTACCAGTCTTCCCATCAGACGATGGTCACCCTTCCTTGAAGCACAGTTAACTGAAACTAATGCAAATGCTTTGCGCATGAGATGACACATAGTTTACCCGAATATCCTGATCAAATGGACTCTGCTCAATGTCCTTCCTGTTAGTGTAATTGCGAAAGGCTTTTCCAACAGGCTGCATCTAGTAGGAACGCAACGGTGAATGGTACAAACTCTAAGGAAAGGACTTGAATTTTTGAGTTACTGGGGAAGGCTATTTAAGCAGAGGAGGTGTAGTTGGACTCTGCCAATGACTTGTATTTATATAGCGTCTCTAACACAATAAAACATTCCAAGGCGCTTCACAGGAATATCGTTTAACATGGCAGGCGACTGAGCCGCATTAGGTCAGATGGTCAAAGGTTTGGGCAAAAGAAGTAGGCTTTAAGGAGGGTCTCAAAGGAGGAAAGTAAGATGGAGGGAAGGAATTCCTGCGCTTGAGGCCTTGGCTATGGAAGGCACAGCCGCCAACAGCGGAGCGATGCATGAGAGGCCAGAATCCAAGGATTGCAGATACCTCGGATGCGATGGGGCTGGAGGAGATGATAGAGATGGATGAAGCCATGGATATATGTGAAAACAAAGATGAGATTTTCTTTAAATGCTTGACCAGAAGCCAATGCAGGGCAGCGAGCACGAGGGTGATAGGTGAACGGGTCTTGGTACGAATTAAGATACGGGCAGCACAATATTGGATGTTTCAGGTTTATGGTGGGTGGGGTGTGTGAGTGACCAGTCAGGAATGTGTTGAGATAGTCGAGTCGAGAAGGCAATGGTGATGGTTTTTGCAGCAGATGAGCTGGGACGAGGGTGAAGTCAGGAAATGTAACAGAGGTGGTTTAAGTGATGGTATGAAGGTGTAGTTAGAAGCTCATCTCAGGGTCAAACAGTCTGGTTTTGACTCAGACAGTTGCCGGGGCAAGGACGGAGCTGGTAGTTAGTGAACGGAGATTGAATGGAGACTAAAAACAATGGCTTTGGTTTTTCCAATACTCATAGAATCCTACAGTGCAGAAGAAGGCCATTCAGCCCATTGAGTCTGCACCAACCACAATCCCACCCAGACTGTATCCACATAACCCCATGCATTTACACTAGCTAGTCCCCTGACACTCGGGGGCAATTTAGCATGGCCAATCCGCCTAACCCGTACATCTTTCAGACTGTGGGTGGAAACCAGAGCGCCCGGAGGAAATCAACGCAGACACAGGGAAAATGTGCAAACTCCACATTGACAATGACCCAAGCCGGGAATCAAACCCGGGTCCCTGACACTGTGAAGTAGCAATGCTAACTGCTGTGCTACCTTGCCATTGGAGGAGATTTCTTCTCATCCAGTAGGATGTTGGATAAGCAGTCTGATAGTTAAGCAATGGCGGAAGAGGTGAGCGAGGTAGCAGAGAGGGAGAGCAGGTGTTGTCAGCCTATGTCTGAAAGATAAGATAGTGCTTTTGGACGATGCTCTTGAACTGTAAAACTGAGATAAGAAATAGGATGAGAGATCCTTGGGAGGTGCCAGGGGTAACGGTACAGGATACCCTGACGGTAATCAGATAGATAAAAATGGGACAAGGTTGGAACAATCCCACCCAGCTGGATGACAGTGGAGAGGTGTTGGAGGAGGTTAATGTGGTTCTTTGATTTGACTTATTATTGTCACATGTGTACAATGAAAAGTATTGTTTCTTGCGCGCTATATAGTCATAACATACATGGAGAAGGAAGGGAGAGGGTACAGAATGTAGTGCTACAGTCATAGCTAGGGTGTAGAGAAAGATCAATTTAGTGTGAGGTAGCTTCATTCAAAAGTCTGATAGCAGCAGGGAAGAAGCTGTTCTTGAGTCATTTGGTTTGTGACCTCAAACTTTTATATCTTTTTCCCAATGGAAGAAGGTGGAAGGGAGAATGTCTGGAGTGGATGGGGTCCTTAATTATGCTGGCTGTTATTTCAAGGTAGTGTGAAGTGTAGATGGAGTCAGTGGATGGTTTGAGTGATGAACTATGCTTCATTCGTGACCTTTTGTAATTTCTTGCAGTCTTGGGCAGAGCAGACCAGACCAAGCTGTTATATAACCAGAAAGATTGCTTGAGAAGTATAAAGAGAGGGTGCGACCTCATGAAAAAATTCTAAGTGCCAAATGAGCAAGAAAGTGGGAGCGAATGGCTCCAATTTGTACAGCCAGCTGCAAGTCGCAATCTTATGGCACTTAAGACAAAAATGAACCAGGATGTGATTCTCGCCAGTAGTTGGGGGGAGTTGCCTCAGCCCACCGGTGAAGTGAGCTGCTGAGTTTTTGGGATGCTATTGCGTAGGCGCCCTGATCCCCCAGTGAACTGGGAGAGCTCCCCTCACCCAATCTTACCACCTTGCCTCGCTGAATGACAGGCGGGCAGGGTGAGGTCATAAGATCGCGTCCATAGTTTTGCCACAGTAGCATGAAGACAGGGTTTATAGAGAATCAGCCCACAATTTTTACTTGCAATGGAAACATGATATATAGTTAAACAGAAACTCTTTATCAATTTGGTGTGACGGTACTTATTGCCTATCCTGTTATTGTATTAAGGAAAGGTTCTTGCAAAAAAAATCTCAATGACAGATGTTAACAAGCCTTCATTACAGGAATAGGTGCTAGGTGGGATATGTTCTGTACAGACTCAATGGGCCAAATGGCCTCCTCCTGTACTGTAGGGAGGCTATCATTCTATGATTCCAAGATGTGTTTGTATCCGACCATCCAACAGTGTAATTTTGAATGTCTACAAGGTATGTCTAATCCACTAGAGAAGGGGATTCGATGCAGTATAATAGGGGCCATGATTTGCTATGATTCCGTTTCACACAGCTAGTACTGAACAATTTCACCCAGCCTAACCTTTCTCCTCTGTGTGGATCTTCAGTATCTCAGCCTGAAATCCGTCCTCGTGTCTGAGCGCCAGTCCTTGAAACACCTTTTCCTGTTTGAGAATGGCACTGGGCAGCTCACACACTCACTCCAGCACACTGACATTTCCTGCTTGGAGCCTCTAACATAGTCTGGAGGGGGGAACCTGGTCTGCCTCACAGCTGCATCCACCCTTGGAAGAAGAGCAGGAAGTTTTAAATTCGAAAGGTCAACAGCCGTGTTCCTGGTTACCGGAAAGTCCCAAGCCCCTGAAGATCTGATCAGTAGGCTGTGAAAAATATGAAGCTTATACCTTTTGAGCTTCACATCAACTCATTGCCTCTGACCCTGTGGTTTAAGGAACACCCGTAGTGCAAGTCCAATGCTAACTTTATAAAGTGTTCCATGGCTATTTTCTGGGAGAGAAGGATAGGTGGTCATCACCTTTTCTGTTTCCTTAATGTTGACACGTTGGACTTAAGCCCAATGGGATCAAAGGTTATGGGGAGAAAGCAGGAATAGTAAAGTTTATTTATTAGTCACAAGTAAGGTTTACACTGCAGTGAAGTTATTATGACATTCCCCTAGTCGCCACAGTCTGGCGCCTGTTTGGGTCAATGCGCCTAACCAGCACATCTTTCAGAATGTGGGAGGAAACTGGAGCACCCGGAGGAAACCCATGAGGAGAATGGGCAAACTCCACACAGATAATGACCCAAGCCAGGAATTGAACCCGCATCCCTGGTGCTGTGGAACTCCAGACTACGCTGTGAAGCAGCAGTACTAACCACTGTGCCACCACAGCTATTAAGCTGGATGATCAGCCATGATCGTGATGAATGGCGGAGCAGGCTCGAAGGGCCAAATGGCCTCCTCCTGCTCCTATGTTCTATGTTTCTTTGAAAGCCTGTTGCAGGAAATTCCGGGGTTGTAAAGAGACAGCAAAAGGACCCAGCAAAAGGAATCTCCATCCCATTTTTTTTCTGACCTTTGCGGTTGGGGAAAGAGTTGTGGGGGGGGTGGTGCCAGGGGGTGAAAAGTGCCCTAGTACCAAGTTTGTTTCTGTCATTTTCTCTGTCCGTTTGTGATGATTGTTACAGATTGATGCTGATATTCTAGGAGATGAGACTACACTGTTGGATGGTTGGATACTGACATGTTTTTCATGAAGGTTTGTTAAAATCTACCGGAGCGAGAGTGGGGGCCTCTAGCTGAAATAGGGACTAAGCTGCTGGTAGCAAAGAGTGGAACTCAGAATCTCTCCATGGGCTTTGGTCGTTTTTGTTCTCTTTGCTATCCTGGGAGAATGAGGGAAATTAATAGACAATTACTCACCATCTCTCAGTTTTAAATGAATGGCTGACTCCTGTGTGACAGAAACTGATACAACGCTGGGTTATGTGATTCCTTCTGGAGTCACATTGTGACTCACTGTCTTCGTTTCACAGCCTATTATTGAGGAACTGTTAGTATATGTACTCCATGGGAAGACGAATATTATAGGGAAATAACAGGCCCTATATACAAACATAGAGAAAGCATAACTTGCATTGGCTATCGTTATAAAGGAATAACATGTTTTGGATCCGCTACAGAGGCAATATAAACATAGAAACAGGAGTAGACCATTCAGCCCATCGAATTTTGCTCTGACATTCAATAGGACCATGGCTGATCTTGGGCTTCAAATCCATTTTCCCACCCGCTCTCCATATCCCTTAATTCCCCAAGAGACCAAAACCCTGTCTATCCCACCCTTAAATTCTTAACCTGGTGTTGTGAGACTTCTTACTATGTCCACCCCAGGCCAATGCCAGCATCTCCACCTTAAATATATTCAACGATGTTGCATCCATAGATAAATTTTTGAACAGTAAAGGAATTAAGTGTTATGGTGAGCTGAGTGGAGCTGAGTCCACAAAAAGATCAGCCATGATCTTATTGAATGGCGGAGCAGGCTCGAGGGGTCAGATGGCCTACCCCTGCTCCTAGTTCTTATGATTTTATCCACAACTCTCTGGGTAGAGAATTCCAAAGATTCACAGCTCTTTGCGTGAAGTCATTTCCCCGCAACTTGATCCTAATTGATTAGGCCCTTATCCAGAGACCATGCCCCCTTGTTTTAGTCTTCCTGACCATGGAAACAATCTGTCAGCGTTTACCCCATCCAGACCCTTCAGAATTTTGTAGGTTTCAATCACGTTGCATCTGAGTCTTCTAAACTCAGAGAATACAAGGCCAATTTACTCAGTCTCTCATTATAGACATGTATCCAACGGCCTAAATCCTTTGTCCTATTGGGCACTCACAATTGGCAGGCATAAAAGTGGGGTATGAAATGCACTACCCACCATGAACAGCCAGTCAATGGGCACCAGGGTGAAACACACACTGGGAAAGGCTCAGCGCTGCCAGGGAGGGCAGGAGGAAAGCTGGCACTGAAAACAGGGTGGGTGCGAGCTGGCGTTCTGTTGTCAGGAACAGCTGCTGTGGAGCTATCTCAGGGAGCTGCAGACCTGTAAAAAATAAACTGCAGTGGATAAAATGTGCAAAGAGTGTTGAGGCCGCACAACCAAACGCAAATTTCTGACCCCAGGCAGCTTCTTCAATTTTATTTCGGCCTTGACGTTTCATCGCACCCTGGGTCAAGTAAAACGTAACGGTCACCTGGCCAATCAGCCCGTCTGCCAACCGCTAAAGCAGACAGGCTGGATAAAATTGTGTCCAGTTGGCTTCTTGAAGGGCTAAATTGGCCACTTGATTGTTGACAGATGCCCTTTCCACGCAAGCTTGCGCCCACCACACAAAATTTTGCGCGACTGCACAATGGCGAGGGGGCACGTGCGCGATTTCATGCGATTTCATTGCGTCTGTCCAAGCAATGTAAACTTCTGACTTATGTATTATTGTAGAGGAAAAATATAACCTTGATATATTGAGTCCAGAGCACATATCGTAGGTAGGAAAATGGCATAAACTGGTTATATAACAAAGGAAAAATGTACGTCGGCAAAAGAACATAGCCTTGATATATAACAGATGGTGAATAGCCTGTGTGAAGAAGGAAATCATATGTATTATTACTCTGAGTGAGGATTCTCATTGCGCAGGACAGTAATACTGAATTAAGCTCCAGGAGATATATCCAGTTATTGAGCACTGGGCCACATTCAAAGGGAGGGCAGAGACTGGGCCACAGCACTGCAGTCTGATTCCGACCTACGCTCTCTTTGAACATGGTTCAAGACTGGGAGTGCCGCAACACTGAATTTATAAGTGTAAATAAATAAATGGCCAACACTGCTAATCTTTGCTCTTTATTGTACTAGCATCCAGATTAAATTGTTTTAGTGTCACCCTGGGCACATATATGTAAACGAGTTATAATAGATGTACTCCTCCAATGCCCCTAATCACATATTGTCAGAGAGGACAAATTTGCCCAGGTAAGTCAACTGATAGGACATTCCCATGAGCGCTTCAGTTTAGGAATCATTGCTGCCACTTTAAGGGATCAGTAATGTTTGTATTGCCAGTGCCTAAGTCGCAGGGGTCTGGTCTTAATGACATCTCCTGGCGTCTTCTTATCTACGGGTTATTATGTTTACAATTCCAATAAATTAGGTCGGTCACAAAAGTTATCTTTGGCATCACTCTCCTGCTGAAATAAGATCAACTGGACCGTATCTTTATATCGAATCCCTCACAGCCATTCATCGTGACATGAAATAGATCATTAAAGGAGCTGTCGGAAATCATATAATGAGGCTTAAAAAGTCATAGCCCATGAGGTTTAATGACATTTCTCTGGGAGAGAGGGGAGAAATAGGAAAGAAAGCATTTTTCCTTTTACGGGCTTTGCTTTCAGATTTATTATTCCGTGGTTTGTTCCGTGAAGCCCCATTTTATTTTCCCTAGCAACGCAGAGGCCAGCGTCGGACATGTTAAGCATGCTTTGGTATTTACGATGGGTGTTGGGAACAGAAGTTTCACCATATTGGCAATAAAAAATGATTGACTTTTTTTTTACAGTGGTTTTCTGATTCTTTTTTCCCCCCCAAAATTATGAATAGGTTTTGAAAGGGCAAACAATGACAGATTGTCTCCACTGGTTGGTGAATCGGTAACTAGAGGAAATAACCTCAGGATTATAACCAGAAGAATCAAGGTGGGACATTAGAAGACATTTGTTTTTTTCTCACACAGGCGATTAGAACATGGAATGTTTTACGACAATTTGGGCAGTAAATACGGCGTCAATGAAAAGAGCCTTGGCTTCGTATCTGAAAAGAAAGAATATAATGGAATTTGAGGAAAGGATAGGGAGATGGGATTATTGTAACCAGCTGCAGTTGGACAGCTAACACCAGCTGGTGCAGTAAACGCGTGGCTTTTTTCTGCTGTTATGAACTTTAAGAGGTGAAGTGAAGCTACACTACAGTTTGTATCAGCATGCAGCCTTGAGTTGGCATACAAAGTGTAGACTATTTCAGCTGGGTAGTTGCCCCATTGTCTAAGACAAGACGTGTGAGACTACCCCTGTCTTAACATCGCAAATGTCTTTAATAATGTTTTGTGAGATGTAAGTAATCGGGCACCAGTGAATGCAGCGTCCATGCGCGCCACCACTTTGCTGAATTAAACTCCGGGAGATTTATCCGATTATTGAGTATTGCACCACTTTCATAGGGAGGGCAGAGACTGAGCCACAACACTGCAGTCTGATTCCGACCTGCGCTCCCTTTGAACATGGTTCAAGACTGGGAGTGCCGCAACACTGAACTTATAAGTGTAAATAAATAAATGGCCAACACTGCTAATCTTTGCTCTTTATTGTACTAGCATCCAGATTAAATCGTTTTAGTATCACCCTGGGCACATATATGAAACTGAGTTATAATAGATGTTTTCCTCCAATGCCCCTAATCACATATTGTCAGAGAGGACAAATATAAACATCTGGTTTGGAAGCAGGCATCATCTGTTGTGATGTAATTTATTTCACAACATTGTCCTAAGGTGGCTGCGTATTTCTGGCACCTAGAAGATTGGCTATGAGGGGATAGCTGTGGGCTGTGCAAGTGTGGACTGGTTGAGTAAGGTCTCTACCCACTAAAAAGAGTGGCATTTTCCACTAACAGGATGCTGGCATTGGATCTAAAAGACACTGGGTGGAATCATCCGGCCGTTCACACCGGCGGGACTTTCCAGTCCCGCTGCAGTGAGGGTAAAATTCTCTGCCCTCACTTACAGCGGCAGTGGGGCAGCCGGTAAGATCACACCCGCTCTGTCTAGCACACAGATCAGTATGAATTTCAGTATCAGAGCAAACCCATTGGCCTAATAATTTGTTGATCGAATCGAACAGTTTCCCAGTTGTTCATATAAGGCAGAGTACAGACCGTACTCAACCAGCCCAAGCCAATACAAAACATCTACTGATAATTGTGATTGGGTGGCACTTGCTGCACAATGCTGAGTGTGCCAATAGCTGCACTAATCACCAATTTAAGGTAATCAGTTGACCTCATAATGTTGAGTTCATTTACAGTTGCTATAAGTGACGTACATATGTACATGCAAACACAAAGATTACATTCAATCCTCGTGGCTTTTTGAAATGCCTGGGAGTTTTGGCTATGGTTCCCTATTGCTTTCTCCATGGTAACACTCCAGCTCAGCAGAGTAAGCTTGCCCGACTATCAGCACCCGTTCCTCCTGCAGTGTAAATTGTTGCGATTGTTTGAAATTTGGCATTCTTGCATTTGTCCTGCTCCATGCAGGATGAAAAGCTTTGGCAATGTGTCTTCCTTCTCTGCAATACAGAAAGACGGGAGTGGAAATGTTGTCATTTTGTTCACACTTGGAAGACAAGCAATAAGAGGTGGGATGGGGACAGTGGGCAGGGAAGGCCCTGTTCCAGTCATTTCATATACAGATACAGACACAGTAAATGGAGATTTTTGTTAGATTGTGTTTACTATGTTGAGGGGAATGCCATCCAGTTGAAATTTTCCCAAATGCATCGTAGGTAAAGGGCAAAAATATCCTGCGGAGAGATGGAGACTCAGGAAGTGCAATCTCAGCATTGTCTCATACTGAGAGTGTAGATTTGGACTGGGGGGAGTTTTTCCATCCTGCCCTTCTTGGGAATCATAGTGGGTGGGGAGGAGTGAGGACAAACCATGCGAAAGTCCGTTGACTTCGGGCAGGATTTTCCAGTTTTGTGGTGGGCATGGCCAGAAAATCCCACCCGGAATCTCTGGATTTCAGGGCCTCGTTCATCCCAAAACCATAAAATCCCACCCAAGGTCAACAGACCTTCCCATTGCCTGCCCCTCGCCCGCTCCAATCCCAGTGGCAGGCAGGGCGGTAAAGTTCTGGCAGTTTGTCTCTGTGTTGATGAGAACAACTGTTTTTGTGTTTGTTTTGATGGCAGCCGCTTATTTTTCTCTTCTTTCTTCTTTCCATCTCCTCAGTGTCCTCTACAAGCCTGGTGATGCTCCACTCGCCTCCTCTCTTCTCATCACAGACAACAGCAAACGAAACGGCTGCCACCACCACCACACCTTCCTGGTACCTCAGGGCAACCGGAGGGGCAGAGGGGTCGCGATGGAAGAACTCACTGAGCCAGCCGGTAACACAGAACGATTCCACTGAGCTGTCCAACACCGGTCTCTCCGGCAGCTAAATCCCTGTAGCAGACTGGCGGAGAAGATGGCGGAACCCGGCCCAAACTTTTACCTTGGAATTCCTGCTGGGGCAGCTACTTCCCCACTAACCCAACATGTCCCGTTTCCAGATCCTGCTCTGGTCTGCACGCAGGCCTCACGCAAGAACAAATATAGTGAAAGAAATTTCGAGAATCGGTGAAGGGAGGGGTGGGGGGTGGGGGGTGGGGGGAGGTGGGGTGCGGGAGTGGGGGGGGGGAGGTGGGGGTGGGAGGGGATGGGGAGCGGGTGAGGGGAGGGATGGGCGGTTTGGGCAACAAATACTTTTTTTAAAAAAAAAATCAATTCAGCCAAAGAAAGGAACACCTTTTCATCTTTCGTTGGAAGTTTGAAGCAAAGAAAGGGAAAAAAAAAACTTGTACAGTTAAATCGATTCCAAACTGTGAATATGAAATGAAGACAGATTATAGTAAAATTCTAAAGAAGGAACAGCCTAGAAAATGAACACGGGAATCTTGATTGTCCTGATGAAGCGTAATTCCCAAAGTTGCGGGGGCAACGTACCAGCTGCCGCTTGGAAACTGGGTGCTGAGCAGTGGCAACTCATGGAGTAGTCGGCCCAGCCCCAGGCTGGTATCGATGGATTTTCAACCGACAAGCCCCTGTCGCAGTCGGGAAGGGAAAGGTTGGCGTGTTCCCAGGAGCGGACCCACCGCCTCATAGCGGCGACAGCGGTTCGACACAAAGAGGAACAAGACGGCTCAATCAGTCAGCACCGAGCACCATTTTTTTTTTTGTAAGTGGCACACACCTTTACTGAGGAGGAGGTGGAGGCCCAGGGATTTGAGGCAACGAGAGCAAATCGAAAGAGGGCGCGGCTTCTTCCAGAGGCCCTGTCGGCTTGGCCGTTCCAGGTCAGATGAGCGCTCCTGTTTGACATTCTTGCGGAAGGAGGGTTTGGAAATTGTCCACGCGCACGGCGGAAGAATCCTGGGGGTTTCCTGAGGTGCAAGTCGCAGGTGCCTGCCTACTCATTATGTAGCCCCCAGCCACTTCCTCTCATGGTCCCCCTGTTCACTAATGGCTGGGAAACTCAGTGAAGAGCGCAGTCGACGATCTGTGTCATTTCTATGTGCTTTAAAATCCAATGAGGCCCTCGATCATTTTGTTTCCATGACGACGCTAAGGTGTGCGTGTTGGTACAGTGGACAGGTTTTAGGCTTGAATTCCCTCGCAGTTGAGTCCAGAAATACTGTGCCGGTACAACCGGTTTGCCTGACGGCTCCCCGTTAAGTATATTTTACCGTGACAGTTGCCACGGCCTACACTGGTGGGAGTGACTAACACATTTTTGGAAATGAATCCAGATTTATTCAGCCCTTTGTTTTAAATTTTGCCCAGTTCGGATTGGATCACTTTCAGGTGAATGCAATATCAGGTTCTCGAACGATAGCAATGCCATCCTGGGTGGATGTGTTGGAGTTTGGATTCAGTCTGAACTGGGATCTTGATTCAACCCGGCATTCTGATTTTCTCCCGCAGCCACTGGAAGATGCACAGAAGCAGTGTCCACAACTTCCGTTGTTCTCACAAGTGTCCACAGAATACTAAATCAGAGATCAACCCTTCCCCCAAAATCAGTCTACAAATTGTTGCTTGGCAACCCTGCAGTAGGAAGTCTGATGACTCAACGAGCTGTGCCCCTGCCGCTGAACCAGAAGTTGCGGGTTTACGTCCCACTCCAGGACTCGCTGGCCAAAGAAGGAGAGCTCATGACACAGAAACCATAGAACCATGGAAAGGTTCTGGCACAGAAGGAGGCCATTCTGCCCTCTTTGCCCTTGCCAACCCATGCCATGGTTGAAACAGGTTGACCTATTAATCCTTCCAATATGTCCCCACTATTCCCCAGGAGGAAAAGTGTGCATGAAAGTAAGAAACAAACAAACAATCCCTCCCTCCCCACCCCAGGACGCACGATGACCACTATCAGATTTGTTTTTGGGCTTCATCAGCTCCTTGTGGCTGGAAGGTTGAAGGTTGCTACTGACCAGAAACGTAGAAAATAGAAGCAGGAGTGGGCCATTCAGCCCTTCAAACCTGCTCCGCCATTCATTGTGCTCATGGCTGATCATCAAATTCAATATCCTGATCCCTTCTTTCCCCCGTATCCCTTGATCCCTTTAGTCCCGAAAGCACACAACATTTTGGCCTCAACTACTTTCTGTGACAGTGAATTCCACACATTCACCACCCTCTGGCTGAAGAAACTTATTTTCACCTCAGTCCTAAAAGGTTTACCCCTTATCCTTAAGCTATGACCTTTAGTTCTGGACTCCCCCCACCATAAGGAATGTTTTTTTCAAACCTACACTGTCTAACCTTGTTAGAGTTTTATAAGTTTCTATGAGATCCCCTCTCACTCTTCTAAACTCCAGTGCATATAATCCTATTCGGCTTAGTCTCTCCTCATATGACAGACTTGCCATCCCAGGAATTAGCCTGGTAAACCTTCATTGTGCTTCCTCTATAGCAAGGACATCGTCCCTCAGATAAGGACACCAAAACTGCACACAGTACTCCAGCTGTGGCCCCACCAATGCTCTAAAAAGTTGCAGCAAAACATCCCTAATCCTGTATTCAAATTCTGTACTCAGTGTGGCTACAAGGTGGAAGATCCCTTGCTTTTGACCAGAAATGCTGACATTATCCATCCAACCTGGCGGCAGGAGCACTTGCTGCTATCTTAATACCTGAGCAGGTCACATCTCTGCCACCTTAACCGTGCAACCGACAAGGATTACATGGAAATTGAATATAATGTCAGCAAAATGCCATGGGGGTTATTAAAGGCCCTTAACAATATTTGTTTCAGTAAGAAGTCTCACAACACCAGGTTAAAGTCCAATAGGTTTATTTGGAATCACGAGCTTTTGGAGCGCTGCTCCTTCATCCTTAGTCACTCACCTGATGAAGGGGCAGCGCTCCGAAAGCTTGTGATTCCAAATAAACCTGTTGGGCTTTAACCTGGTGTTGTGAGACTTCCTACTGCACCCAACCCAGTCCAACACCGGCATCTCCACACCAATATTTATTTCCGCGGGGATGTTAAGGCTTGTGGTAGATCTACCTAATCTGAAGGTCTTGACTCCAAAATCTTAAGGCAATTGGTCGCTGAGACACTCTGCCTCATTTCAGGGGGGAATAGCCAACACTTCGAGAAGTTGCCAAGTTGTTGTCAAATGTAAATATGATGCTCGATCTTCAAAGAAGCGAAACACGAGCATGTTCTGACTTGCCCACCCTGACGCCTACCTTGCGTTGGCCAATTGCAGCAAGTCATTAAAAGGCTGCTCATGAATAATTAAAAGGCCAGAACATTCCTCACTTCCAGTGACAGTGAAAGGACCTGCATTGGCAAATCATCCACACGAGGGGGAGAGATTGCTGGAGGAAATTGGCGACCACAGACTGTAAAGCCCTGCTCCTATAGTTCTGTTTGAGTTGCGCTCTCAATCTTCCCCTCATTATCAATCCTGCTGCTCCTGAAAACGTTGGACCGATACCCTCTCCATGTTCTGCCACTTGCGTTAAGAACAATACATTAATAAAACCATGTGAAAAACTGGACCAATTCAAACTATTTTGATCCTAAAACCAGTCAATTTTTCGAGTGCCTCAATGAGGCCAACTTCCTAACAACATGCTCTTAACATTAAAATGAATAGTACACATCCTCCAGTTTCAGCTCAGTTCACAGCTTATGAGAAGGTCCATTAAGAGTCTGACCGATAAAACGGAAGTTGCATTTTACTCACAGCTTTCAGCGTTAGGTCAACGAAATAACAGCAAAATTCCGAGGCCCGGATCCGTGAGCACAAAGACCCAACGCTTACATGATTGAAAATGAGGTTGCGAGGCACTGCGGTTAGCACTGCTGCCTCACAGCGCCAAAGATGTGCGGGGTAGGTTGATTGGCCATGCCCAGTGTCAGGGATTAGCAGGGTAAACATGTGGGATTGCAGCGGGGAGGGATTGTGGTTGAGGCAAACTCAATGGGCCGAATGAATAGCCTCTTTCTGCACAGCAGGGATTCTATGAGATCAGTGTTCTGTACTTGGGGGCCGCCACGTGATTTTAATGTGCCTTTGTGTCAAAAGTGACATATGATTACTCTGACCGCTATTGTGCCCCTCCCTCCTCCGATTTGGCAATAACGCCAGATCATCTCAAACAAATTGCAATTTCTTTGATCGAGAATCAAACTAACCCAGCCCATCGCAGAGGGCAAAGTACCAAAAGCATTTTACTTCACCTTCAATTTTTTTTATGCTGGCCATTTCCAAAACTTAACTGTGTAGGAGCATAATAATTGCACCAGACTCTATACTCGAGGGAACCCTGTTAGACTAAGGTGAGCAGGCAGATAAAGTACTGCAGGTTATTATTAAGACGCAAGTGTTTTGTGCCAATGCACCACTTTGCCAGGGCTACTGCTTTGTGGGTGAGGGAGAAGGATTGTTTTTTCAAACATGGGTCCCTCACTCGGGGCAACACAATGACACAACGCTTAACACTGCTGCCTCACAGCTCCAGGGACCCACATTCAAATCCCGGCTTGGGTCACCATCTGTGCAGAGTCTGCACATTCTCCCCGTGTCTGCGTGGGTTGCTTCCGGGTTCTCAGATTTCTTTCCACAGTCCCAAAGACGTGCTGGTTAGGTGCATTGGCCATGTTAAATTCTCTCTGAGCGTACCTGAACAGGCGCCACAGTGTAGCGACTAGGGGATTTTCAAAGTAACTTCATTGCAGTGTGAATGAAAGCTAACTTGTGACGAATAAATAAATAAATATAAACCGGGATGTCACCCACTAGAAGCCCGTATCAGGAGATTGCAGGATTGCTGCCGATCATTAATAATAAACAGAAAACTGTGGGGAATTTACTTGCAATTTTCCAATAGGTGCCTGCAACAGGTGATGCTCCATTCTGGAACATGTTTGGGTTAAATCCTGCATTACTGGGATTTTTACCTTGGTATTTTGAGGAATGTGTTCCATGATTATAATTATAATTGGGCTTATTGGATTCAAACCCTGATTGAGTAAGTCAGGTTCCATTTCCACTGCGTCAAAATGCACCAACTCTCCACAATCTTAATCATGGTCAGATATAAGAATCTCATTACAAGAATTACTGGATAAGTCATTTAGCTGAAAAGGTGGCATGGATTACCTTCTGCATACTGGGAAGAGACAGTGCCCAGTTCAATTGATTAGAATTAGTTCACAAATTCACTACTCAGATTTTATATTATATTCATATGATCACTCCATCGCAAAAGGAGACCATTCAGCCCATCGAGCAACAACAATCCCACCCAGGTCCTATCCCGTAACATCATGTATTTATGCTAGTCCCCCTGACGCTAAGGGGCAACTTACCACGGCCAATCAACCTAACCCGCACACCTTTGAACTTTGGGAGGCACCTGGAGGAAACCCAGCCAGACACGGGGAGAATGTGCAAACTTCACACAGACAGTGACTCAAGCCAGGAATTGAACCCAGGTCCCTGGCGCTGTGAGGAAGCAGTGCTAACCACTGTGCTACCGTACCACCCCATTATTTACAAAATGTGAGCAGATTTAGTTCTTTTCAATGTCTTCAGCTTCATCCCAGCTGTTCTTCACTTCACATTCAACCCCAATACTTCAGTACATTTTTTGTCTTAATTTAGCAACAGTCACGGAACCTGCAGTTACAATCCATTCAGCTCGCTTGGAAAAATGTCATCCTGTTGAAAATCCTGGTGACATTTTTGCAACGATTTGAGGTTGTGTGCTATGTTGACCGAGTTCTGAATTATCAAACCAACCGCACGTTTGATATATTCACCCTGATTCGGACGTAGTGCTTTTGCCATATAACTAACAACGTTCACACATGTGCACAACAATATACGACGACAGTCAACAGGAATCCAGTTGTGCCCAAACACGTTCTCCACTAAACTGGGTGCCCAGAACTTATTTCCATTGGCAACACATTATACTCAATCATGCAGCAAATTATGTTGCCACTCCTTGAGCCAAACACTGGTGTCCATTGTTTGACTGATGACACCAGGTTAAAGTCCAACAGGTTTATTTGGAATCACAGGCTTTTGGAGTGCTGCTCCGAGTCCCACTCACCTGATGAAGGAGCAGCGCTCCAAAAGCTTGCGATTCTAAATAAACCCGTTGGACTTCAACCTGGTGTTGTGAGACTTCTCACTGTGCCCATCCCAGTCCAACACCAGCATCTCCATATCATTAGTTGTCTGGTAAAAAAGATGAAGCTTGCATTTATATTGTCCTCAGGATTTTGATTTGATTTATTATTGCCACATGTATAGGGAGACAATGAAAAGTATTGTTTCTTGCGCATTTGCAGACAAAGCATACCATTCATAGAGTACATAGGGGAGAAGGAAAGGAGAGAGTACAGAATGTAGCATTACATTCATAGCTAGGGTGCAGAGAAAGATCAACTTAATATCTCGTAGGCCCATTCAAAAGTTGGATGGCGGCAGGGAAGAAGCTGTTCTTGAGTCAGTTGGTACGTGATCTCAGACTTTTGTATTTTTTTCCTGACGGAAGAAGGTGGAGGAGAGACTGTACTGGGTGCATGAGGTCCTTGAATATGCTGGCTGCTTTTTCGAGGCAGTGGGAAGTGTGGACAGATTCAATGGGTGGGAGGCTGGTTTGTGGGATAGACAGGGATATGTTCACAACCCTTTGTAGTTTCTTGCGGTCTTGGGCAGAGCAGGAGCCATACCGAGCTGTGATACATCCGGAAAGGATGCTTTCTATGGTACATCTGTAAAAGCTGGTGAGAGTCGTAGCTGACATGCCGAATTTCCTTAGCCTCCTGAGAAAGTAGAGGCGTTGGTGGGCTTTCCTAAGGAGATGTGCCTCTGATATGTAAATGAGCAGGGCAGCCAATTTGAACACAGCAGAATCCCCCCAAACAGGCAGTGAACAAGATGGTTTTGTCCACATGCACAGATAAACGCCACCACTAGCCACGTTATTACACAGATTCATCCGTTGTTTAAGCCATCCCCTGAACTCCCTGATGAATTTGACATCATCTAACCTTTAACTCATTCTCTTGACGTCTGCAATTCTACATCCTGCCCCTTTTGTATATTGAACAAGCAAAACCCAAGAAACTTCCAGTTGGTTTGATTCTGAGAAGTTTAAAAAAATACAGTTAACATTATTATTTCACCGCTAGGTTTTTGTTTACGCCATTCCTGACTGACACAGCTGACTGAATATGAATTCACTCTACTGGTGTGAAATCAATAAATTTCTAGAAAATATCAGCTTCGTATTCTTGGATTTGTAGGAGATCTGTCTTACTAAACGACTGTACCTCGCACACAGGCTGAGAAAACAGAGGGATTAAAATTATGAATTTTATTTCAAAGTAAGGAAATCTAGTAGGTTTACAACAATTCTTCAGTAGTGCTCCGCATCATCAAACACTTCCTGTTGTGATACTGAATATTTATGTGGTAGCAAAATGGCACCCTCTCTCATTCTCCCACTCTATTTCTCCTTCTCCCTCCCCTTTCATTCTCCTCCATTCTCCCTCTTATTCTCACTCCCCAACTCTCCTCTCTCGCTCCCTCTGCTTCAGCAGGGTGGCACAGTAGTGGGTTTCCTCCAGTTTCCTCCCACAGTCAAAAAAAAATGTGCGGGTTAGGTTGATTGACCATGTTAAATTGACCCTAGTGTCAGGGGGATTAGCAGGATAAATGTGTGGAGTTACGGGAATGGGGGCAGGGTGGGAATATGATTGATACAAACTCGATGGGCCGAATGGCTTCCTTCTCCACTGTTGGAAATTCTATGATTCTTTCTAACCCTCCCTCTTGTTCTCTGTCTCCAGTTACCCTCCCCTCATCCACCTCTCCTTCCCCTTTTGACCTTCACTGCACCTGACAAAAACAGTGTTATTTAAACTTTCCAGAACTTTGGATAAAATGTGTAATTATTTGAACACATTGATTATACCTTACAATTTGGTGTACTTTGATGCTTTGTAACTTTTCTAATGTCCAAGATACAGTATTAATTTACATTTTTGTCTCGGTCAAACTGAATTTTTCAAACAAAAAAAACGGTTATACTAAAATAATTCTTATTTTGTAATGTACAAAATTGTTCCTCGTGGAAATGTGTAATGTTTTATTAATCTCAGTTCCGGCTCATTTTCAGTGGTACTTGCCATTGAATGTATAACTGCAGGCAAGCAGATCACAGAGACCCAGCGGCAGAGATTGTCGAGTCGTTGGTACATTTTTATCTGGCGATTCTGGCGATTTCTTTATTGCCGAGGGCATAGAGGAATTTCTGACCTTTTTACCTAAAAAAAAGCCGCTAGAAATGATTTGTTTCATTGTATTATTTTTGTAAAAATGAAAATCCAGTCTTTTAAAAATCATATTTATACTTCACGTGTAAAGTGAACATTGAGAGTAAACAATGTTGGTGAAAGTCGAAGGTTGTGGGAGTTTTATTTCCACTCAATACTCAGCAAAGTGCACTCATATAGCATCTTTAACACAGAGAAGTGTCACAAGTAAAAATCCAAAAGATATGTTGATGAGGTGCTAACTTGTCTCTCAGTGTGCCTGAACAGCCGCCGGGATGTGGCAGATAAGGGATTTACACAGTAACTTCATTGCAGTGAAAATGTAAACCTACTTAAGTAAAAGTAAAGTTTATTGATTAGTCACAAGTAAGGCTTACATTAACACTGCAATGAAGTTACTGTGAAATTCCCCTAGTTGCCACACTCCCCGGTGCCTGTTCGGGTCAATGCACCCAACCAGTTCGTCTTTCAGACTCTGGGAGGAAACCAGAGCACCCGGAGGAAACCCACGCAGACATGGGGAGAACATGCAAACTCACACAGACACGGAGAGAACGTGCAAACTCCACACAGCGACCCAAACCGGGAACCGAACCCAGATCCCTGGCACTATGGGGCAGCAGCGTTAACCACTGTGCTACTTGTGCCACTAATAAACAAAAAGGAAGAATTCTTTCTTTCATATAATGGGGGAATTTTCCCTCCCGCCCACCACGGGACTTGTAGCAGGCAGGGAGCGGACAATACATCTTCCAAACGTGCAACCTCTACTACCCGAAACGTCAAGGGCTGAGACATATTGGAACACCACCACTCGCAGGTTGCCCTCCTCCCCCTCAACCCACACACCACCCTGAGCTCGGGCAGGATTTAAGTTTAAAGCTTATTTATTAGTATCATCAGTAGGCTTACATTAACACTGCAATGCAGTAATTGTGAAAATCCCCTAGTTGCCGCACCCCAATGCCTGTTTGGGTACACTGAGGGAGAATCTAGTGTGGCCAATGCACCTAACCAGCACATCTTTCGGACTGTGGGAGGAAATCGGAGCACCCAGAGGATACCCACACAGACACGGGGAGAACATGCAGACTCCGCATAGACAGTGATCCAATTGAACCCGGATCCCTGGCACTGTGAGGCAGCAGTGCCAACCACCGTGGCACTGTTTCACCAGAAAATACCACCCAATATATTAAATCACAGGTAGATGCTGAAGAACTGTGCTGGGGCATTGCCAAGGGGATGGGGCCTTGGGGGGAGGCATGTTGGGGCTCAACCAGGGGACCCATTGGGAGGACCCTGATGCCAGTGATCTTTGACAATCAGTGGGGGGGGGGGGGGGTGGGGGAGAACATGCCACCGATGATGGGGGGAAGGCAGGTGCGATATCTGTGGGGGTGGGAGGAGGTCCCGCAGTTCATCGGCAGATCGGGACACCCGAGGGAAATGGTGCCCGAGCGCTCTGGAGGTGGTTTCGGTAAAATGGTTAGGCTCCACCGCCATCCCAGCGCTAGCGCCAAGTTCCCAGCAGTCCACAAAAATGACTGAGTCTCGAAAGATGGCGAGTCGGAGCGCGCCAAAAAGATCGGCGCAGAGGATCATTTGGAGAAAATTCTGTCCAATTTTCCCACTACTGGGGAGTTCAAAGCAAAGGTCACAAAGAGGATAATTGGCAGGAAATCTACTGGGAAATTCAGGGAAAAGGTTTCTACCCAGTAACCATGTGGAATGTGCGACCACAGTAAGCAGTCTCACAACACCAGGTTAAAGTCCAACAAGTTTATTTGGTAGCAAAAGCCACTAGCTTTTGGAGCACTTTGTCAGGTGAGTGGGAGTTCTGTTCACAAACAGGGCATATAAAGACACAAACTCAATTTACAAAATAATGACTGGAATGCGAGTCTTTACAGGTAATCAAATCTTAAAGGTACAGGCAATGTGAGTGGAGAGAGCATTACGCACAGGTTAAAGAGATATGTATTGACTCCAAACAGGACAATACGTGAATTTTGCAAGTCCAGGCAAGTCTTGGGGGTTACAGATAGTGTGACATGAACCCAAGATCCCGGTTGAGGCCGTCCTCATGTGTGCGGAACTTGGCTATCAGTTTCTGCTCAGTGATCTGCGTTGTTGTGTGTCGCGAAGGCCGCCTTGGAGAACGCTTACCCGAAGATCAGAGGCTGAACACCCGTGACCGCTGAAGTGTTCCCCAACAGGAAGAGAACACACTTGCCTGGCAGTTGTCGAGCGATGTTCATTCACCCGTTGCCGCAGTGTCTGCATAGTCTCCCCAGTGTATCAGGCCTCAGGACATCCTTTCCTGCAGCGTATCAGGAATGTGCGACCACACAGATCAGTTGAAGCAAACAGCATGGCTGAATTCAGGGAACACGCGAGATAAACACATTCAGGTGATTTGCGAGGGTTAGATAAAGTAGGGTGTGGGGGAGAGGGGGGAGGTTCATACCAGCAGAGACCAGTCTGGCCAAATGGCCTGTTTCTCTGCAATACACTTGATTGAATTCAATGACCAAAATACCTGGGTCGCCATGGCAGCCAAACCTGATCCTGAAGTGGGCTTGATGCTGATCATGGTGGGAACTCCCTGACTTAAGTTGGCGATTTTCCAGCCTTGTTGCCATGACGACTGAGGTGGAGGAACCAGGCATTGGACCAGCGAATTTCACAATCTGAATCAGGCCAAAAACCACATAATCTATTTATCTACCGAGTATTCAGGGTGGGATAATGAACCAACAGCCAATATTTTCAAACGGCGCAGTGAGTCACATCAAAAAACTCTTAGCGGCTTGCGAGAACAATAGACACACTCTATCGTCGCAAATCTTTTTACACCCTGATAAAGGCAATTTAAAACAAATGGATTGACTCATGAAATCAATGGATTGTGTCAGGTTGTAATGGACAATGTATGTAATCTCTCAACATGAGGCTGAGGTTTTTCAATCATGGATTATGGGATAAATAAACAAGGTATTGCACAACTGAGGAGCCTCACCAGACAGGGATAGGGGCAGACACAGAACGACAAGACCACAGGCTAACTCTTTTAAAGTAAAATTTATTTATTAGTCACAGACAAGGCTTACATTAACACTGCAATGAAATTACTGTGAAATTCCCAGAGTCGCCACACTCCGGTCAATGCACCTAACCAGCGTGTCTTTCAGACTGTGGGAGGAACCTGGAGCATCCGGAGGAAACCTACACAGACACGGGGAGAAAGAGTAAACGGCAGTGACCCGTGCGTGCGTGTGTGTGTCAGTCCCAGTCCCAAACTGGATTGAATTGGGCCAACTATGATGGTAAATCTTGTTTTTATTCATTCGTGGGACATGGAAAAGAAGTTGCCCTTGTTCAGAGGGCAGTTGAGAGTCAACCACATTGCTGTGGCTCTGGAGTCATGTGTAGGCCAGACTGGGTAAGGATGGCCGATTTCCTTCCCTAAAGGACATTAGCAAATCAGATGGGCTTTTACAACAATTGACAATGGATTCATGGTCATCAATAAATTCTTAGTTCCAGATATTCCTTTTATTGAATTCGATTCCTCCATCTATTGTGACGGGTTCAAACCTGGGTCCCAGAACATTGGCTCAGTTTCTGGATTATTAGTCCAGCGACAATACCACCAGGTCATCAGTTCCCCTAATTAAATGGGTTGCTTTGATTTTTAAACTTTTATTAACAATGTTCTTGTGAAAGAGACTAATTCAATTAACAGCATTTTCGTAAAATCCTTCACAATGTGCCTGTCTTGTTTTTCACTATTATTGCCATTTGGGTAACAGCACTGCATCTCTTAAGATATTGGGCGATATTTTCCAGTCCTTCCCACTGGCAGGATTTTCCAGTCCTGCTGTAGGTAACCCCCGCCCCCACAACCAAACCCCCACCCACTGGCAGAGGGACGGATGAGCCCCCAGATTTCAGCAGGACTGGAAAATATCACCAACGGCGCCAATGGCGAGCTGTCTTAGCCGCTGGGAAATGCACCACAGGAGCTGAAAAATCCCAGCCATTGCCTTTCTGACTACATTTAAAACATGGCTACTGTAGTGTGTTATTACAATCCCATGTCCAAGGAGGCTTGCAAAATTAACATTATTATTCAATGATAACATGGAGCCATTGAGGGCTCCCTTAAGTGTGAGCAAGCAACATTGAACAAACCCTTGACTAATACTTAAAGTTATCTATTCCAAACAAGTGACATTCCAGGAGATGATTTCAAAACTGCAATCTAATCCCAGCGCTCAGATAACAGTAATAAACCCACTCGACCTTTTCTCATGCGACTTACGATGTCATCTCAGCTCCTTGATTAGATTACTACCTTGTAGCCACTCCCAAGCTATCCATTGTCCTCTGTCGAGTGGCATCATTCTAAACAGGGTTAGTCTATATTTATTGAAAGGGGACATTATAGTCAGAGTGCCCTATCTATGCCATGGCAGAGCTGGGAGCTCCCAAGGTTGGCTTCACCTCAGGCTGTCCAGGGATTGTAGCATACTGAAACTGTGCAACATGGAAAGAGCAATTTCCACCACATTGCCAGTTGCCAATCCCAGGGTCAGGCAACTGAGCATTCAAGAATGGAGAGGAATTTTCTCAAAGAGAAGGGAAAAAGGAATCATAGAATCCCTACAGTGCAGAAGGAGATCATTTAGCCCATCGAGCCTGCACAGACCACAATCTCACCCACACCCTATTCCCGTAATGTCACACATCTACCCTGATAACCCCCTGACACTTACAGGCAATTTAGCACAGCCAATCAACCTAACCAGCACATCTTTGGAGTGTGGGAGGAAACCAGAACATGCGGAGGAAACCCTCGCAGACATGGGTAGAATGTGCAAACTCCACACAGTTACCCAAGCTGGGAATCGAACCCAGGTCCCTGGCTCCGTGAGGCAGCAGTGCTAACCACTGTGGCATTGTGAGCTAGATGCTCCCTAGAGCGTGTGAGTGGGAGATCATAGTAGAATGTCAAGGAACAGAAATGTCTGAGCCACGCACTGACGCCAAGTGCAAATCTCTTGAGTCCAGGTACAGTCAAACTACAATAAAGTTTAAGGTTTATTCATTAGTGTCACAAGTAGGCTTACATTAACTCTGCAATGAAGTTGCTGTGAAAATCCCCTAGTCGCCACACTCCAGCGCCTGTTTGGTACACTGAGGGGCAATTTAACATGGCCAATGTATCTAACCAGCACGTTTGGACTGTGGGAGGAAATCGGAGCATCTGGAGGAAACCCACGCAGATGGGAAGAATGCGCAGATTCTGCACAGACAGTGACCCAAGCCAGGAATCGAACCCAGGTTAACTTGTGAATTGATTTAATTTCATCCACATGTGTGTTTTATATATAGAGTTATTTCATATGCATATATATGAAGTTATTTTATATACACACTTTTTTTTAATATACAGGTTCTTAGGACACAGTGAGAAGTCTCACAACACCAGGTTAAAGTCCAACAGTTTTATTTGGAATCACGAGCTTTCGGAGCACTGCTCCTTCATCAAATGAGTGAGTGTGAAGGAGCAACACTCCGAAAACTCGTGATTCCAAGTAAATTTGTTGGACTTTAACCCGGGTGCTGTGAAACTTCTTACTGTGTTTACCCTAGTCCACATCTTAGGACGTAAGCAGCGCTGGTAAACTGACCTTTATTACTCATGATCGCTTACCTTGAGAGTATTTAGAATCAACAGTAATATAGGACTGGAATGACATATAGGAGTGGCAGTATTTATCCCTTGAAGGAAGGACATAAGCAATGTTACCATCTGTACTATGTTTTATTTCGGATCATACCTTGGGGGAAATTATCAATCTAGGAATAGTTCAGGTTAGCACACTTTATTTTCCCTTTCTTCTGAAATCATTCAAACTCTGAGCAAGAGCGTAAAATAGACAATATTGAATTACACATCTCTCCTGTTCTGCTTCACATTGCTCCAAATTGATTTGCTGAAAGATTATCTGCATCAACTACACCTAAATGCATTTGACAGGAGAAGATCCTTGGCCAGCCGCGATCGGCATTCATTTCTGAGCACTGTGCCTTATGCAGGATATATCGCCTTGCTATTGGTACAGAACAGCTTCAACCAGAATGGTATCAGGGCTGAATGGGTTGAACCATATCTAGCATAAAGGTTGTGGCTGTTGGGAGGTCAGTCATCTCGGTCCCAGCATATCACTGCAGGAGTTCCTCAGGGTGGGTGTCCTTGGCCCAACCATCTTCAGCTGCTTCATCAATGACTTTCCCTCCATCATAAAGTCAGAAGTGGGGGTGTTCGCTGACGATTGCACAATGTTCAGCATCATTCACGACTCCTCACACACTGAAGCAGTCCATGTCCCAATGCAGCAAGACCTGTTTGAGTTTTAAGTTTATTTATTATTATCACAAGTAGGCTTACATTAACACTGCAATGAAGTTACTATGAAAATCCCCCAGTTGCCACACTCCAGCGCCTGTTCGGGTACACTGAGAGAGAATTTAGCATGGCCAATGCACCTAACCAGCATGTCTTTCATAGAACATAGAACCCTACGGTGCAGAAACAGGCCCTTCAGCCCATCGAGTCTGCACCGACCACAATCCCACCCATGCCCTATCCCCATATCCCTACACATTTACCCACTAATCCCTCTAACCTACACATCCCAGGACACTAAGGGGCAATTTTAGCACGGCCAATCAACCTAAGCCAGTCTTTCAGACTGTGGGAGGAAACCGGAGAACCCAGAGGAAACCCATGTAGACACGGGGAGAACATGCAGACTCCACACAGACAGTGACCCAAGCTGGAAATCAAACCCAGGTCCCTGACACTGTGAGGCAGCAGTGATAGGCACTGTGCCACCAACCTGGACAACATCCAGGCTTGGGCTGACAAATGGCAAATAACAATTGTACCACACAAGTGCCAGGCAATGCCCACCTCCAACAAGAGAGAGTCTAACCATTGCCCCTTGACATTTATTCAATGGCCTTACCATCGCAGAATCCCCTACTACCAACATCCTGGGGTTACCATTGTCCAGAAACTGAACAGGACTGTGGCTGCAAGAGCAGGTCAGAGACTGGGAATCCCATGGTGAGTAACTAGCCTCCTGACTCCCTGAAACCTGTCCACCGTCTACCTACAAGACACAAATCAAGAATATGATGGAATACTCTCCATTTGCCTGGATAAGTGCAGCTCCACGCAAGAAGCTCAATGTCTTTCAGGACAAAGTAACCCACTTGATTGGCACCCCATCCAACATTCCCTCCCTCCATCATCGATGTTCATTGGCAGCAGTATGTGCCATCTACAGGAAAATGTAACTCATCAAAGCTCCTTAGATGGCACCTTCCAAACCCGTGATTAGAAAGACAGAGGTGGCAAACACATGGGAACACCACTATCTGGAAATCCCGCTCCGAACCACTCACCATCCTGAATTGGAAACATATTGCTGTTCCTTTACTTTCGCTGGGTCAAAATCCTGAAACTCCCTTGCTAGCAGCACAGTGGGTGTACCTACACTACACAGACTGTTGAGTTTGAGGGAGGCAGCTCACCACCGCCTTCCCAAGGGCAACAAAGAATTGGAAACAAAAATTGTCTCAAGTGCCATGAATGAATAAATGATAAAAAGATTAAGGCAACATGGGCGACATGGACAAGTTGGGCCGAAGGGCCTGCTTCCATGCTGTAAACCTCGATGACTCTATGTCTCTATAACTGATCGGTGCATGAGTTGAGCTCTCAGTGGTGCAATGTCGCCTCTTCCCCAGCCTGTTTTATCCTCCTTACGTAGAACTGTAACATGTCCAAAGGGGACTTTTTGATTTTAAAATGTGAACCCCAAGAGGAACCACCCCTCCAAAATGACCTCCCCCGCCTTCCAGCCCTCCTGACCCTAACCCTGGGACCTGGGATCAATTCCCCCGACTGATTACGCCCTCCAAGGGCACGTACCTACCGACTATTCCTGCAACCTTCACCACAGCTTCACTGGAATGGAAGCCAGGCCTGTCAATCGTCTGGCCATGATGGAGTAACCAAGCTCTGATGTCTAGGCTCACCGTGCCTTACCAACACCCCCATACACAGTGGGCATGTTAGATCCCAGCTCATTCAATCTTATCTCTGGCAAAAGTGGGAAGGTTGCCACAAAATAGTAGAACCATTTGCTGTTAATTGCTGTCAGTTCTGATAAAGGACCTTCACTGATATTTATAGACATGTTGTAAACATTCCATCCAGGGGAATGAATATGTGAAACATTAAATTAAACTGACATTCCTGAATTCAAAGTAAGAATCAAAGGAACAGGTTTAATAGATCAGCAAGTCGTATCGATGGTGCAATAAACTGCAGAGGTTACCTGAGAGGGAACACCTTGTTTTTGTTATTTTGTCAAGTTAGACAAAGAGTAAAAACTCTTGACATTTACTTTGCATTTCTTCACAAATTGCCCGGATAGGGCGAGCCCCTTTTGATTAAAACAAATGAGCTCATGGCAAAAGAAAGAAGCCATTGATTTAATTAATTGGGCATGGGCAGTACGGTGTCACAGTGGTTAGCACTGCTGCCTCACAGCGCCCGGGTTCGATTCACAACTTGAGTGACTGTCTGTGCGGAGTCTGCACATTCTCCCCGTGTCTGCGTGGGTTTCCTCCAGATGCTCCGGGTTTCCTTCCACAGTCTGAAAGGCGTGCCGGTTAGGTGCGTTGCCCCTGCCAAATTCTCCCTCAGTGTACCCGAACGGGCATCGGAGTGTGGGGTTTTCACAGTAGCTTCATTGCAGTGTTAATGTAAACCCACTTGTGACAATAATAAATAAATTTAATTAAACTGAACCCAGTGAATAATTTGGTCTCAACCATTTTCCCTACAGTTCTGGGCTAGAAACTTGACACATGCCGAATGAGACCATTTCTACCCCACGAGTCTCCAGTTTGTTAACACAAAGGTTCTCTGGAATCTGGTGGTAAGAGCAGCGTGAATATTCATCGCTTGCCTCGAAATACCATTTCACATCAGTGGGTAAAGCAAGTAGAACAGCACCCGGACAGCCTGAAGGACATAGTGCACACGCACTGATGCACAAACAATAAAATTCAGCCTTGGCTTTTTTTTCTCCGCGCTTAATTTGTGCACATTTTTTCCTCCTTAAAGCTGTGACACTCACTCCACCAAACAGGAACTTGATCTTCAAACACATATGAAAATACAGGACACTAAGGTACAGCCATAGGACCTTATTGTAAGTATCCTCCTTCTAAAGATTGCACAGAGGCAGTGGGGGAATTACATGGCGCATTGGGTTTTTAAAACATTCTGTCATGGGATGTGGGCTTAGTTGGCTGGGGCAACATTTATTGCCCATCCCTAATTGCCCTTAGACTGAATGGCTTGCATTTCAGAGGGCATTGCTGTGGATCTGGAGTCATATGTAGGCCAGGCCGAGTAAGGATGGCAGATTTCCTTCCTGAAAGGATAACAATGATCAAACTGTGTTTTTCCGACAATCAGTAATGGTTTTATGGTCATAATTAATTCCAGATTTTTTTTTAATTGATTTCAAATTTCAGCATCTGCCGTGGTGGGAATCGAACCCATGTCCCCAGAGCATTACCCTGGGTCTCTGGATTACTAGTCCAGTTGAGAATACCAATATGCCACCACTTTCTTCTAACATAGCAACTTTAGTTCAGGGCTAATTCAGGCAAAACAATCCCTCTCTGGTTCCCATATCTAGCCCACCTCTCAGGAAGCTGGTGAGATCAGGTGCGACTTTCCTTTGCCACCCCTTGCCCCCACTGGATTTTGAGTTGATCAAAGGTGATATTGGACTGGGTGTAAAACCAATCATCCCACTTGATCCCATGCCAAATAAGGTTAAATTGTTCCCCTTAAAATCTAATATCAAATGGGCTTGGCCAATTTGTCATGGTTGTAAACCAACAACATAAAATCCACTCCAATCACACATAAAGTGCTTATCCACTCACAAGAATGGATAATGCACAGGTCGCTCTGTTACAGGCAGCCCTCCTTTCCTAAGGTGGGCACATTACCGATAGTGAAGGGGAAATCTACCTAACTGGTGCTGTAATTAGGTAATAAGAATGAGAGGTGACCTTATTGAGACATGGAGAATTCTTGGGGGGAGGGGGGGCGGGGGGGCATGACAGGGGAGATGCTGAGTGGTTGTTTTCCCTTGGATGAGAGTCAAGGATCAGAGCACATAATCTCAGAGCAAAGGGGGTCACCCATGAGAAATGAGGAAGAATTTCTTCTCTCAGAGTGTAATGAATCTGTGGAATTCTTTACCGCAAACAACTGTGGGGGTTGGCTCATTAATTATATTCAAGGCTGAGATTGTCAGATTTTTAATTAGTAAAGGAATCAAGAGTTAAGGGGATAAAGCAGGTAGAGTTGAGGATTATATCAGTGCGCTATGATATTATTGAATAGTGGAGCAAACTCGATGGGCCAAATGGCCTACTTCTGCTTCTGCATCTTATGGCTTATGGTATTACGGTTTGGTTAGATGGCTCAAATATAGTGCAGAATGATACCAACAGTGTGGGTTCACTCCCAGTGCTGGCCGGGGTACTTCATGGAGTCCTGCTTCCTTGCCTTTCTCCACCCTGGATGTGGAGTCGTGCGCCTCAAGCTTTATAACCAAATATCTCTCTTGAATGGAGAGAGATGATGCTAATGGCCGCTCATGGACTGTGGCTTAATTACCAATGTAACCTGAGCTAGCAATGCTATAAAATACAATGGGAAACTCTTGCCTTTCCCACTGGGCAATTTCCCCATCCCAATAAGCAGAGAGTTGCCGGAAAACTGGGGCGGCATGGTGACACGATGATTAGCACTGCTGCCTCATAATGCCAGGAACCCGGGTTCGATTCCTAGCTTGGGTAACTGTCTATGTAAAGTTTGCACTTTCTCCCAGTATCTGCGTGAGTTTCCTCATGGTGCTCCGGTTTCCTCCCGCAGTCCAAAGATGTGTGGGTTAGGTGGATTGGCCATGCTAGATTGCCCTTTAGTTTCGGGGGGACTAGCTTGGGTTAATGCATGGGGTTATGGGGATCGGGCCTGGGTGGGATTGTGGTCAGTGCAGACTCAATGGGCCGAATGGCTCCTTCTGCACTGTAGGATTCTATGATTTTCTTTTATTCATTTGTGGGACCTGGGCATCCCTAGTTGCCCTTGTTCAGAGGGCATTTGGGAATCAACTACTTTGCTGTGGCCCTGGATTCACATACCAGCCAGATCAGATAAGGACAGCAGATTCTGTCTGTTGTGTGGAGTTTGCACATTCTCTCCATATCTGCGTGGGTTTCCTCTGGGTGCTCTGGTTTCCTCCCGCACTGAGGGACAATTTAGCGCAGCCAGTGCGCCTAACCAGCATGTCTTTCGGCGTGTGGGAGGAAACTGGAGCACGTGGAGGAAATCCACATAGATATGGGCTGAATGTGCAGACTTCACATAGACAGTGACCCAGATGTGTGTGTTAGGTGGATTGGCCATGTTAAATTGCCCCTTAGTGTTATGGGGACTAGCTAGGCTAAATGTATGGGGTTATGGGGATAGGGCCTGGGTGGGATTGTGGTTGGTGCAGACTCGATGGGCTGAATGGCCTCCTTCTGCACAGTAGGATTCTATGATTCTATGAAAAAGAATTGGCTTTCAGACAGAACTTCGTGGTACCGAAATAGACATTAACCCTTTACATTTCTATCACAGTCCATTTGTTTATAAAGTAAAATAGCAGCAGGATTAACAGCTATTACAAAGCTTGCAGACTGAGAAAATCACAGTCATACACTTCCACTTGAAAGTTGTGAGAGTTGTCCACTTGGTGCTAGACCTGATCCTGAGACAATGGAAAGAGGTCAATATGTGGATTTATACAGTACCTTCTCACCATTATCAGAATGTTCTCAAAATGATTCATGTCAAGAATGATCTTAACGTTGCTATTTCGGGAGCTGGAAAGTAGGCAAGACTGAATGGATTAAAGCTGTGCCTTAGTGCCAGATATCTGTTAAACAAAAACCAGCTTGTTTAACGCGAGAGCAAAACACAGTGGATGCCGGAAACCTGAAATCAAAACCAGAAATGCTGGAAATACACAGCATGTCTGGCAGTATCTGTGTTTCAAGTCCAATATAACTCTCCTTCAGGACACAGATAAGAACTCCCCTGCTTTTCTTCAGGGTAGTATCTTGGGATCTTTTCTGTTCACCCAAGAGGTAGGTGGAACCTCAGTTTAACATCTCATCTTGAAAGATGATACCCCTGATAGATGAGCTAAACAAGCGTTATATTCAACTTGAAATATTAACTCTGTTTCTCTCTCGGCAGATTTTGCCAGACCTGCTGAATATTTCTGGCACAGTTTTAATTTCTTCCATTGTTTCGTTTGTCCACTTCTAAATCTAAAGCTTATCTATTTATTAGTCACAAGTAGGCTCACTGTAATGAAGTTACTGTGAAAATCCCCCCGTCACCACACTCCAGCGCCTGTTCAGGTACACCGAGTGAGAATTTAGCACGGCCAATGCACCTAACCAGCACATCTTTCGGACTGTGGGAGGAAACTGGAGCACCCGGAGGAAACCTACACAAACACAAGGAGAAAGTGCAAACTCCGCACAGACAGTGACCCAAGCCGGGAATCGAACCCGGCTCCCTAGCACTGAGAGGCAGCTGTGCTAACCACTATGCCACCGTGCTGCCCCCTCGCATGGCCAATCCACCTTACCCACACATCTTTGGGCTGTGGAAGGAAACCGGAGTATCCGGAGGAAACCCACACAGACGTGGGGAGAAGCTCCACACAGACAGCCACCCAAGCTGGGAATTGAACTTGGATTCTTGGCAATGTGCTAACCATTGCGCCACTGTGTTGCCCCAAGTTATAGTGCATAAATTCAATGTTTCTTTTGGAGTTATATGATTCTTATGCATTTATTATATAGAATTAGAATGTGTACGGGGAAGACATGAAAGCGAAGACCACTAAAAGTACTTGAAGAGTTTTGATGGTTTGGTTTTTGTGGGACCATTATTTATCATCTGTAATTGAGGATGCTGTTGATTGATTTGCTACATGCTTAATAAATTGAGACAATTAGAGGAACGTGAAAAAATTCTTTACGATTTGCTTTTTGGATTAATATTACCGAAGCCAATCAATATTTCTTGCTGATGGCACATTCAGCGCATGAGACATGACAGGCACTTGAGGTGTAATAAACGCTTTGTAATAACATTTGAAAGGTTCATATTTGCGATTGGAATTGTAATAAGACATGACTTACGTTGGTTCAAAGCTGACTTTGAGCGTGGACTAGACAGCTGACAGAGCCAACACAGCCTCAATCATCCTGAATGTTGGATTGGATGTGCCTGATGTTCAGGGAAGGACTCCAAGCCCAGTGTTTGGAATTTTCCATCTGTGATCTGGGAAGAGTGCTGGCCTGCCTTATCAGAGACAACACAGGCAGTTTGTCCATTGTCAAACCTGGTTTTGGAGCCTTTCTTGACCTTTACACATTCCACACAATATATATTTGCCGTCCTTTCAATTGTGCAACATTAATTCTTGCAGAGAGGATAGGGCAGACTTTGTAAAACAGGTAATACAGAGCTGGCAGCCCATTTCATACCTCATAATATAATAATATAAAATGGCATTTAGAATCTGCCATTTTATATTATTATGTTATGGACGGCACAATGCCTCACAGCGCCAGGAGCCTGGGTTTGATCCCTGGCTTGGGTCAATGTCTGTGCGGAGTCTGCACATTCTCCCTGTGTCTGTGTGGGTTTCCTCCAGGTTTCCTCCCACATTCCAAAGACGTGCTGGTTAGGCGCATTGGCCATGATAAGTTCTTCCTCGGTGTACCCGAACAGGTGCCGGCGTGTGGCAACTAGGGAATTTTCACAGTAACTTCATTGCAGTGTAAATGTAAGCCTACTTGTGACATTAATAAAATTTTCAAAATATATTGCGGTAAAATCTCCCATGGAGAGAGAGAGATGTATGAGGTATTTTTAGTTAGCTGGGTTTTAATGAACTAAAATAAAATGTATGGTTGATCAGGCAACAAACACAGTTCATCTCATTGCACCATTCTTCTGACCTAGTTCCAATTTTTCCCTGTGAGATTCTTCTGAACTATTTGTCTCTAGCAGAGATACAGATTGGGAACTAATTTAAGCCTCCTTAAAATAAACATTACTGTCAAACTGCCCACCTCTGTTTTTATTAAAGATTCTTACTTGGCTAATCATGGCTTTTATAAATGCTGGAATAATGCCATAACAGTTAAAGCACCCTCAGTGATGCCGCACAGCATACTGCAGCACATTTCAAAACTAGAGTTGAGATGTTCATTTGCATTCTCACTGGCCCGAGATTTTGCCCCATTCACTTTAAGGGGCAACAAGAGGTCCCAGGCTGTGCCGTAGATGAGTTAGAAACTCCTGGCCCAGGAATGAACGGATAAATTATCTAAAGCTTAAGATTTGTTTATTAGTGTCACAAGTAGGCTCACATTAACACTGTAGTGAAGTTACTGTGAAAATCCCCTAGTCGCCACATTCCGGCGCCTGTCCGGGGACACTGAGGGGGAATTTAGCACGGCCAATGCACCACCCATGTCTTTCTGACTGCGGGTGGAAATGGGAGCACCGGGATGAAACCCACGCAGACACAGGAGAGAATATGCAGACTCTGAACAGGCAGTGATCTAAGCTGGGAATCGAACCCAGGTTCCTGATGCTGGGAGGCAGCCATGCTAACACATGCGTCTCACCGTAGGAAGTGAGATTAGTTGGTCCTGAATGTAATGCCCATTTGCGGTGTAATCCTTTTGAGAGGGAAAGAAAGAGCTTGCAGTTATCCACTTAGAAACATCTCCCAAAGTATTTCACACGGCCTTTAATAACTTACTTTCTAAGCAAGACAGTCTCACAGTTATAAGTGACACCTGAATGGTGGCACCTCTGGCAATGCCAAACTCCTTTGCTCCTGCACTGGAGTACCACACTAAAGCATCCAGAGGGCGTTGAATCTATAAGCCTTGGAACTTATATAATAGATTTGTATCAACTGATCCAAGCTGCTTTAGTATTGAAAATAAAATATTGCGCCATTTGAATAACACTTTACAACCTGGAATGCAGGTAGGCAGTGCAAAAGAAATTCTGTACCTTCGACTGTGCCAGGAATATGTACAGAGTGTACAGTACATGCCTTGCACTTTATGGCAACTTCAATTCCTTGACCTTTACTAATCTCACGTATTGCACAAGTTGGTTTCCAGTTTCCTGGGCCTTCCTTAGGGAGTCGTTCTGTATTTTGCAACCTAATATGAGTCACAGAAACAAAAGTCCCTTAAGTTTCATCATGTCTTGTCACAGCTCCAGCCAGAGAAAAGAATACAATGAAACATCCATTCAAAATTCATGCTGATTAATAGAATCCCGACAGTGCAGAGGGAGACCATTCGGCCCATTGAGTCGACACCAACAACAATCTCACCCAGGCCCTTAGCCCACTTAGTTACCCTGCTAATTCCTCTAATCTAACATATCCTGGGACACTAAGGGTTAATTTAGCATGCCCAATCAACCTAACCCGCACATCTTTCGGGCTGTGTGAGGAAACCGGAGCGCCCAGAGGAAACCCACGCAGATATGCGGAGAATGTGCAAACTCTACACAGGCAGTGACCCAAGTTGGGAATTGAATATGGGTCTCTGGAGCTGTGAGGCAGCAGTGCCAACCACTGTGCCAACGTGCCACCCTAATTAAAGTTCTCAAAGATTCTGTGAGTTTTTTTTAAGAACCATTCCAGATATTATATTATTTTTGTCCTCCAATGCTACATGTCACTCTCGGGCAAGAGAGAGAGAACAGATGACCTGCTCCTCTATGGCTGCTAATACTACTTAATGACCAGTTTCTGGCAGACATACAGGAACAGGGATAAAGTTGTTGTCTGCAATTTGCTTCCTCTTCTCCTGAACTATTCTTGGCTCCTTGGCTCCAATAACATGCTTGAAACTAGCCAAGTGTAATGGAAATTGTATGTTCTCCACTGCCATACCACTTTGTCAATTCTTTGTGTTATGGTTCAGGTCAGAAACTGCAAAGAGTTTTATGGAGGCCATCTGGATCATAAGTGCTGCACCTTGAATTTAGCTAGGGTAAGCATGATATGGTTCACTTCAGGTATGATTCAAATGACCCACTAGGGAGCTTTTATCAAACAAAACTTATTTAATATAGTTAACATATATAGTAAGCAAATTGGCAATATCTTCTACCAATTACTAACACAAAACAACTATGATAATGTACAACCCTGAACAAATATATCTAATATGTTCCAATCGAACCAATCCCATAAACGCCCTTTTTCACAGGTTTAATACAGCAAAGACTAATATTCACGTGATACTGGAACTGAGTCCTTTGGATGACCGATGTGGTTCTGCTGATACAGCTTGGCGTCAGAACAGCTTCCCAGACCATCAGGGAGAGATTCTTGTCAAACCACCAAGAGCAGATTTTCTACCCCAGGAAGGCTTTCAGCTAACCCGCAGAATTTCCAAAACCAGGGAGAGAGAGAGAGAGAAAGTGAGAGGTGTCTTTCCAGCTTAATGTCCCTTCTAAAACTAAACAAAACAGCAGCTCAAAACTGAAAACAAAAGGGCTTGTGTCATCTGACCTGTCAACCAGTTTTTCTCCTAACAATGCAGAGCCATAAAAGTTCCCACAGTAAAAACAAACAACACCCGCCCCCCCGCCATTTAAGTAGCAATTATAGGACATCTCCAGACAAGCTGGTGCCATAATGAAGAAACAACGGAAGCCAAAAAGACCTGCTCATAACTGCAGAAAAAAGACATCTCTTAAAGGAACGCTAACGTCACATTTGGGGTTCCTAAAACTGTCCTTTCTTCTTTCTTGAGCAGACCACACTGCTTTATTTTGGAATAAAGTCAGAAGATTTACAAATGGGCATGATATTCAGGACCCACTTACCTGCAGCTGTAGATTGGAACCATAATGTCAGTACTGCTATTGTGAATGGAACATCAACGTCTGATCAAGAACGCTATACCACTGAAGAAACTGAAAGGCTGAGCACATAATCATGCTTGAGGACATTCTTTTGTATTAAATGATGTCTCTGATCCTGCCAATGAGCCTTGCAATGAGCACAAGTCAGAGATAGGGCTCAAACAATACATAAGCAATTCCCCTTAGATTTCCTCAGATCTTGATAAAGGGCCCAGCACAATGGCACTGCTTCCTCACACAGCCAGGGACAAGGGTTCAATTCTGGCCATGGGTGACTGCATGGAGTTTGCAAATCCTCCCCTTGTCTGTATGGGTTTCCTCCGGGTGCTCCGGTTTTCTCCTACAGTGCAAAGATGTGCAGGTTAGGTGGAATGCCCCTTAGTGTCCAAAAATGAGCTAGTTAAGTGGTTTGGCCATGGTAAGTGCATGGGGTGATGGGGATAAGTTGGGAAAGTGGACCAGGGTAAGATGCCCTTTCGGTGAGACGGTACAGACTCGATAGGCCAAATGAGGTCCTTCTGTAGTGGAGGGATTCTATGGAAGTTATCAATTGCCTAGTAAGTGTACTCACGTTATGGAGCCTAGATGGGTCATGATCTCTCCTCCCAAAATAAATACGAAATTTGAATTCTTCATGGACACCAGCACTTGTACCAGAACTTACAGCAGCATTTTATTTACACCACCTTCAATGTGATCTGCTGTATTCACTGTTCCCAATGCGGTCTCCCTTACACTGGGGAGACCAAACACAGGCTGGGTGACCACCTTGCGGAACATCTTCACTCAGCCCACAACATGACCCAACCTCCTATACCATTTTAACTCAGCATCTTACTGCCTTACCAGCAAACCAGCCTCCCATCCATTGACACACAAACCAGCCTCCCATCCATTGACACACAAACCAGCCTCCCATCCATTGACACACAAACCAGCCTCCCATCCATTGACACACAAACCAGCCTCCCATCCATTGACACACAAACCAGCCTCCCATCCATTGACACACAAACCAGCCTCCCATCCATTGACAGACAAACCAGCCTCCCATCCACTGACACACAAACCAGCCTCCCATCCATTGACAGACAAACCAGCCTCCCATCCATCAGCTCTGTCTACACTTCCCGCTGCCTCAGAGAAGCAGTCATCACATTCAAGGACCCCGCGCACGCTGGACATTCTCTCTTCATCGTAAAAAAAATTCGGGAGTCTGAGATCACGTACCAACCACGGATCAAGAATAGTTTTTTCCATGTGGCCATCAGATTTTTGAATGGGTCTACCATTACATTAAGCTGATCTTTCTCTACACCCTACCTGTAACTGCACCACTTTATTTTGCACCCTCTCCTTTCCAACTGCCCTATGTACTCTAAGAAAGATTTGTTTTGTGTGTATAGCGCGCAAGAGACAATACTTTTCACTGTTTACTAATACATGTGACAATAATAAATCAAATCAAAATCAGTCCACCCCCACCCTGCTCTGATCAGTGCATTCTAGAGGTGGGTTCCTTTAAAAAGTAACTGGACGAACACTTGACACATCATAACATTCAGAGCTGGAAAATCTCAGCAGGTCTGGCAGCATCTGTAAGGAGAGAAAAGGGCTGATGTTTTGAGTCCAGATGACCTTTTGTCAAAGCTTTTTCTCTTTTGGTTTCAGATTCCAGCATCCGCAGTAGTTTGCTTTTATAACATTCAGGGCCAAGTGCTGGCAGATGGGAATAGATGGGAATTCAGGTGTTTCTACTGCGTCGGTATGGACTCGATGGGCTGAAGGGTCTCTTTTGCACTGTATGACTCTATGATTCAAGACATGGGGTTGTGCAATCTTTCTTTTACAGCCGTAATGCTAGCACTGGCACTGTCTCGTTCACACTGCCTCTTGTTTAGTTGAGTCGCTGTTTGGTGTTGTGGTTCCACGGGGGTGGGGGAGAGGAATTGCTCTGATCAGTCAACGTGAAGCACCGTTGTGTTCTGCACCCCTGAGCTGAGTGCATCAGTCAATCACACTCCTGGCAACCTCCACGCACCGAGGACACAGTGCTTCTTCACATTGGCTGAGCATGATATACCCGGAGAGGTTACACAACCAGATGCTGTATTTTATGTGCCGTTTTATAGTCTGGAATAAACTAGCTAAAACATGTTGAATCCGTATATCTCACAATGCACTGACTTTACACCATTACTCAAGTTTATCGTTGGTTCACTGTATATTTCTGTTCAAAGTGGATGTGCATGTTTCTTACAATTAATTAAATATCTGAACTCACCCCTCAGACAACACCTTCCAAACTCATGACCACTATCATCTAGAAGGACAAGGGCAGCAGACAGCACCACCACCGGCAAGTTTCCCTCTGAGCCACTCGCCATCCTGACTTGGAAATATATCTCCCTTCCTTCGCCGTCGCTGGGTCAAAATCCTGGCACTCCCTCCCTAACACCACGGTGGGTGTACCTACTCCACCTGGATTGCCTAAGTTCCAGGAGACAGTTCACACCAGCACCATCTCCAAAGGTTAGGTGGATTGGTCAGGTTAAATTGAGCCTAGTGTCAGGAGGATTAGCAGGGTAAATGTGTGGGGCTTGCGGGAATAGGGCCTGGGTGGGATTGTGGTTGGTGCAGACTCGATGGGCTGAATTACCTCCTTCTGCTCTGTAGGGATTCTGTGATGATCTCAAGGGCAATTAAGGATGGGCAATAAATACTGGCCTACATCTCATGAATGAATAGTTAAAAAAAAACTTCTATTCAGCTCTTTGTTTACAATTCTTTTCTTCCTTCCTTTTCATTAAGGCAATGATTCATACTTGAATGAAGCAACTTTCCAATGTCCTATCCAAGAATTTAATGCAGATTAAACAGTAAGCTTTGAAAGGCTGCTGAACCTTGGGGAGCATCACACCTGTTCTGACTGTAATGGCTGTGCAGACACTTTCCAACAGGGCAGTGGTAGCATCTCCAATGTCCGTCTTTCTCACAGCACAGTGACTGCTCCCGGCCGACTGCAGCAGTTCAAGAACAGCAAGAAATCTCGCAACACCAGGTTAAAGTCCAACAGGTTTATTTGGCAGCACAAGCTTTTGGAGCGCTGCTCCTTCATCAGGTGAGTCCTGTGTCGATATGCACGATCTTCTTGGAGGTCCTCTCCACTTTGAGCTGGAAGTTTGTGGTGTCGGTGGTAGCTATGATGCAGAGGTGTTGCACCGGGGTGGTCACAATAAGAAATCTCATAACACCAGGTTAAAGTCTAACAGGTTTATTTTGGTATCACGAGCTTTCAGAGCACTGCTCCTTCAACATGTGAGTGCCCTATATGACTCTTCTTCAGAACTCGAGTTCTTTGAGTTCCAAAGAAGATCCGTATTGGATTCAAAACGTCAACTCTGTTTCTTGCTCCATGGATGTTGCCAGACCTGCTGAGAGTTCCAGCATTTTCTGTTATTATTTCAGATCTCCAGCAGTTGTAGATTTTATTTCACTACAAGGTTGGTTAATGTGTGATGTGTCCTTCTGCTCAATCTCTTTGAAAATAACTGTCAATGATACGGTATAAAATGAGGTGGTATTGTTGCAGCATTTGGTTTCAAAATTAAAGTTTATTTATTAGTCACTAGTAAGGCTTACATTAATGCTGCAATGAAGTTACTGTGAAATTCCCTTAGTTGCCACATACCAGCACCTGTTCAGGTCAACGCACCTAACCAACACGTCTTTCAGGATGTGGGAGGAAACCAGAGCACCCGGAGGAAACTGACGCAGACACAGGGAAAACGTTCAAACTCTACGCAGACAGTGACCCAAGCCAGGAATTGAACCCCATTAAACAGTGGTTAGCACTGCTGCTTCACAGCTCCAGGGTCCTGGGTTCGATTCCAGGCTTGGGTCACCGTCTGTGTGGAGTTTGCACATTCTCCTCGTGTCTGTGTGGGTTTCCTCCGGGTGCTCCGGTTTCCTCCCACACTCCAAAGATGTGCTGGGTTAGGTTGATTGGCCGTGCTAAGAAATTGCCCCTTAGTATCCAGGGATGTGTAGGTTAGAGGGATTAGTGGGTATAATATGTAGGGATATGGGGGTAGATCCTGGGTGGGATTGTGTTTGGTGCAGACTCGATGGGCCGAAAGGCCTCTTTCTGCACTGTAGGGTTCTATAACCCAGATCACTGTGAGACAGCAGTGCTAACCACTGCGCTGCCATACTGCCCAGTAAGTCTTTTGTAACTTTTTGCCTCCACATTCCTTGCGATATTGACTAATACCAAGTTCAGTTCTAACATTGCATTTTCAATACTGAATTATTTTCTTAGGGTGGGATTTTCTGGCCATTTTTCGCCGTAAAATTGGAAAACCCAAGGTCAACAGACCTTTGCATGACCCATGTCCCCCCCTCCGCTACGATTCCCGTGGCAGCCAGGATGGGAAAACCATGCCCTTAACGTTTGATATAACATTCAGCAACACCACTTTATTTGGGTCCCAGTCATCCTTTAGTCCCTATAACCCATCAAAGCCTTTGCCTGGCCTGCTTCATTCATCAAGCTTAATAATCTCACAGAAATTATTGCTTTGTTTTTGCTACTTGGCAACTCCAAATGCCAGCCACGGAGAAGTCAGCAGATCACTCACTTACTCGACCTCGTAACTGAAGGAGGATTCCCAAAGACAAAAGCCCGAGAAAAGGAGGGGAAAGAAATGAGAAAAAATATGAAGCAATTTTTCAAAACAAAATATAGCGTCTGCCGTCGGCCAAGATGAGAGACGTTTACTGGCCCATTAAATTATGCTGCTCTGTATCTATTTTCTAAACGGAGTCTTAAACATGCTGCCATTGAAAATAATGGGGTTACGCACAGGTCAATAAATATTTGGAATGACTGTCTTGGAATCTTACTTAACTGCCTCTCACACGGAGAGGCCACTTTGATCTAATCACCATAGTACAGTGCTATGCACCAATGGCGATGAGTAAAAATTTGCTAAAATAACTCCTAAGGAGACATGCTTAAAATCTAGGCACTAAAAAGTATAATTTGTGGTGAGTCATATAAAAGTTGGCTCATGAACGTTTGTTTTTAACGGCTGGAGTCCAACCTCAAACTCCCCATGAGGAACCACCACATCAAGTGTTGTCGGCTACCTTCAGCAGGGCTTAATGAAGTCTTAAGCAGGTTAACTGTATGCATTTATTAACGACAAGAACAGTGTACATATACACAGTGAAGGTTTCAAGCTAGGAGCTGTGCTCTGTCCAACATTCACCTGATCTTTAAGTGCAGGTCTACCGTATTTCAAGTTTTACTAGTCTACTGTATATATTTATATCATTATTACTACCTCATCTCTCCCTCTTCAAGGACACGATCTTATCGCCCATTTGTACCACAACCCCACTGCAGCGAGGTTGGAGAACTTGGCGGCCTGCCACATCTCTGTTCATTGCAGTGAGATGGGAAAATCCCATCAGTGTGAACAGTGGTAAGATTCCGGCCCAAGTCTCTGGGGCGAACTTTCCCATTCTATCTGTCGTGGGAATCGGAGCGGGTGAGGGTGGACCTTAGAGGAAAGGTCCATTGACCTCAGGGAGGATTTTCCGGTTTTGGGGTGAGCGTGGCTGGAAAATCCCATCCTCACAGTTTGTGAGATGGCCGTTAACCAAAATGTCCACATTCCCAATATGGATCTTCGATCTCTTTAAAGAATGTGTCCTCTTGGCGTGTAGACTCAACCTCATGAATCATCTTTGGGTTTTTGGTGCATTTAGATGTTTCGGCCTTGCAGAGTTTGCCAATTCTGTTACATTGAAAGCACTGAGCTGAAATTGCAGGTGTGCATGTGCGTGTGTGTGTGTGTGTGTGTACATGTGTGTGTGTGTGCGTGTGTGTTGGTGGTATTGGGGGAAGTCTTTGCTCTAACAGTGTTGGCCTGATTGCCCTAATGATTGGTTTGGGTACTTGTTTCCTTTGGCCTGGAGTGCCCCTGTTTCTGTGCTGTTTAACTGACTGGACTGTGGTGTTTCCTTTGTCATGATGTGGGTATGCCGGCGTTGGACTGGCGTAAACACAGTAAAAAGTCTGACAACACCAGGTTTTAGTCCAACCTATTTATTTGATAATATTCTCACTAGGTTGGACTAAAACCTGGTGTTGTCAGACTTTTTACTGTGTTTCCTTTGTACCATGGCTTACTTCCTCCTCTTTAATTTGCTGCACACAGAGTTCAGACTGTCTAATAATCTGGATAGCTTTCCCATGGGTTAGATCCTGCGCTTGTAGCATATCTGAGAATGCATTGTCCACTACTCCTTCAACTGTCCTATACCAGCACGTTGGCACAGTGGTCAGCACTGCTACCTCACAGCACCAGAGACCCGGGTTCGATTCCGGCCTTGGGTCACTGTCTGTGTGGAGTTTGCACATTCTCCCCGTGTCTGCGTGGGTTTCCTCCGGATGCTCCAATTTCCTTCCACAATCCAAAGATGTGTGGGTTAGGTTGATTAGCCATGTTAAATTGACCCTTAGGGCGGAATGTTTCTGACACGCCCCCCCAAGGTTCATACGATCCTGCGTGAGGCCAACAGAGAATGCTGTTCCCTGAGCCTCGCCTGCCCCCAGAATCGGGGCGGATGTGCCAGTAAAATTCAGGCTTTAGAGTCAGGGGTATTTGCAAGGTAAATATGTGGGGTTATGGGGATAGGGCCTGGGTGGGATTGTGGTCGGTGAATACTCGATGGGCTGAGAGGCTCCTTCTGTACTACAGGGATTCTATGACCTGATAAGTTCATATTTTAGGTTTCTGTATTTGCAGCTCCAACCATCCTGTACGTATTATTAATGAAGGAATCAGTAACTTCTTCTGGTTGTGGATACACTTATTAAATTTGGCACTTTCATGGATTTTGTTGCTTCTTAGGTTAAAATAAGCATCAAATGATGATAGTACTTCTTCAAATCTGATGATTCATTGATTCTTTTTCTAGTAATGATGCTGTCTACCACTGAGTAATGTGTTAACTTGTTCAGCTTCTGCCTTTCTGTCCAGACCTGAAGTAATCCTGTATCCAAGGAATTGTTTTCGCCCTAACTCGCCAATTATATTATTAATCTGGGCCTTGGACAAGTTCAAATTGACCAGGAACAGAGGATTTCTGACCCATGGTTCAAATATTTTAAAGATAGGGCTCAGTTTTAAGAATTTGATTTGATTTATTGTTGTCACATGGATTCACATACAGTGAAAAGTATTGTTTCTTGCTCCCTATACAGACAAAACATACCATCCATACAGAAGGAAACGAGGGTGCAGTCATAGCTAGGATGTAGAGAAAGATCAACTTAATGCAAGGTAGGTCCATTCAAAAGTCTGATGGCAGCAGGGAAGGAACTGTTCTTGTGTTGGTAGGTATGTGACCTCAGACTTTTTGTATCTTTTTCCCAATGGAAGAAGGTAGAAGAATGTCCAGGGCATGTGGGGTCCTTAATTATACTGGCTGCTTTGCCGAGGCAATGGGAAGTGTAGACAGAGTCAATGGATGGGAGACTGGTTTGCGTGATGAATTGGGCTACGTTCACAACCTTTTGTAGTTTCTTATTGTCTTGGATAGATCAGGAGCCATACCAAGCTGTGATACAACCAGGAAGAATGCTTTCTATGGTGCATCTGTAAAAGAAGGTAAAAAATTCAAGATGTTTGTTTGAAGATAAAGGGTTTATCCACGTTTGTCAGTTTTTACGGGTGCCTGATTTTAGGTGCTTATGTTTTGCTTTGAAAAAAGATCATACAATGGTAGCTGGGATCAACCAGCTGCAAATATTGCTGTTTTAGCAGTATGCTTTTGTATCATGAAAATGTCGCACCGTGATCTTTGCTGCTGAAAGATGATTCCTTAGTCGTGATTCTTCTGAATTAATCAATTAATGTTTTTTTCTTCTCAGAGTGAGCTTGGAACCAGAGTGGGGATTTTACGACCTCGCTTTAGCAAGGCTCATAAAATCCTGCCCAAGGCCAACCGAGAATTCCGTTCTATGAGCCTCGCCTGCCCTGGAAGTGGTAAAACTCTGGCCCAGATGTTTAGGCCTCATTAATCAAGTTTAGCCAACAGACATTTTTAAGTATCTATTTCTGATCACTGATCTATTTAACAGCTTCACAGGAATTACTGCATCCTGAAATTTAAAAGTTTTAGTTCACCTTGCTAGATCTGCTGACTCCACATTTTTGGAAATGACACCAGGTTTCCAAGAGATCCCATGGAGAATTCTGCTGCAGTGAGGAATTTTCAACTTCTGCCTTCAGCTTGCAAGCCTTTCTTTGTTGCTTCTCTATGGCAAATTTTCTCTGTGTGTCTGCTTCTGGAGCATTTCTTCAGGTCAGAATTCTTCTTTGAATTTTTATTCAGTCCTGCAGATTTTTTGTGTAGTTTTGGGGTTTTTCATTTGCTTATGTCATATTATAGGGTGTTGGTAAGTCTCAGTAAAGTCTTCATAGTCTTAAGTAGGTTGTATGTATGTATTAACTACAAGAACTATGTACATATATTCAGTAAAGGGTTCAAGCTGAGAGCTTTCTCCATGCTTGCTTGTGCACACAGCTCTGACCAACACAAAACTAAATGCTAAATTTGGGTCATTTTCTTTATCACTGTGTAGTATGCTAATTAGTCTCACATTAACCCTGTATGTGCCAGAAACTTATATGACACCACAGGTTAGGAATATTGTGTCAAATAGCCTCATAGAATCAGGCCATTGCCCAACTGTCGACGTTGTTATTTAAAAGAATATCAAAAATAGGAGGAGTAGGCCATTCAGCCCATCGAGCCTATTCCACCAGTTAATAAAATCATAGTTGATTTGATTGTGGCCTTAACTCCACTTTCCTGCCTGCGCTCCCCCTTCCCTGAATAACCCTTGATTCTTCATCGATCATACATCTGTCTGAGCCAGCCTTGAGTAATTTCAATGACCCCGTCTTCTCTTTTTACTTGGGAAGAGAATTTCAAAGACTGATCACTCTCAGAGAAGAGATTCCTCCTCATCTCCATCTTAAATGGAAGACCCAATATTGTGCCCCCAACTGTGCCCTGATAATTCTAGATACCTCCACAAGGGGTAAGCTCCTCTCAGAATCCGCCCCACCAAGGGCCGCAGAAACATATGACACCACGGATTAGGAATATTGTGTCGAATAGCACCAGGGACTCGGGTTCAATTCCAGCCTCGGGTCACTGCTTGTGCGGAGTCTGCTCATTCTCCTTGTGTCTGTGTGGGTTTCCTCTGGTTTCCTCCCACACTGCAAAGGTGTGTGGGTTAAATTCATTGGCAATGCTCAATTGCCCCTTGGTGTCCCAGGGTGCATAGAGAGGTAAATATGTGGGGTTGGGGAAATAAGGCCTAAGTGGAATTGTTGTTGGTGCAGACCGAATGGGGCAAATAGCCTCTGTCTGTAGGGTAGGGTTCTATTCTATGATTCATGTTGTGAAAAGTATCACCAGTTGTATTTTAAACCCATCACTAATAGTATTGAAGAAAAGTTGACCAATTTGTAAGTGGCAGAAAGGATTTGCAATCCCAAAAATTCTTACATGGGATGTGGGCATCATTGGCATACGCCAGCATTTATTGCCCATCCCTAATTTCCCTAGATCTGTGTGGCTTTCTAGGCCATTTCAAAGGGAAGTTAAGAGTTAATCGCATTGCTGAGGCTCTGGAATGACGTGTAGGCCAGACCAGGTAAGGATGGCAAACTTGATTTGATTTATTATTGTCAAATGTATTAACATACCGTGAAAAGTATTGTTTCTTGCGCACTATACAAACAAAGCGTAGCATTCATAGAAAAGGAAATGAGAGAGTGCAGAATGTAGTGCATTGTTAGAGAGTTTAAAAGGGTTAGAATGAAGTTTTAGAAACTTGGAGCGAGACTAAAAGATGGATTAGAAGGTATGCTGGGCACTGCTTGCCTCTCTCCGGCGCCATCTTGGATGGACACTGGGTGCTTAAAGGACATGAGCGAACCAGATGGTTTTGTTTCTGACAATCGACAATGGTTTCATTGCCATCAGTAGGCTCTTAATTCCAGATTTTTATTAAATTCAGATTCCACCATCTGCTGTGGCTGGATTCGAACCCAGGTCCACAGAACATGACCCCTGAGTTCCCTGCATCATTAGTCCTAGTGACAATTTGAGGGCTAGGTAAATATTTGGGCTATGAAAAGGTGCAGCAATGTTTTTTTCCTTCAGAGCAAGTTGTCTCAGGATGAGAACCTTTAAAGACTATGGGTGGGATTTTACGGCCTCGCTCATCTCAAAACCACAAAATCCCGCCTGAGGCCAATAGACCTTTCCGTGGTCTGTCTCTCATCTACTCCGATTCCCATGGTGGGCAGGACGGTAATATTCCGGCATATATTTTTTACGCTTAACGATGATAACACCTTCACACAGCGGTCCCTTTGTACAGAACAATTAACTGAACCTCGATTCACCCTGTTTGAATGGGGTGGTGTATACAGAAGTTTGAAGACACGCTGTTTAACCCTACAGTCAAATGTGTCATGGGTCCATCTCCACAGCACTGCAATCCACATGTGCAAGTACTTCATAGAATCCATAGAACCCTACACTGCAGAAGGAGGCCTTTCGGCCCATCGAGTCTGTACCGACAACAATCCCACCCGGGCCCTATCCCCATAACCCCATACATTTTTCCTAGCTAATTCCCCTGACGCAAAGGGGCAATTCAGCATGGCCAATCCACCTAATCTTTGGACTGTGGGAGGAAACCAGAGCACCCGGAGGAAACTCACACAGACATGGGGAGAATGTGCAAATTCCACACAGAAATAACCAAAATTATAGTTAAGAAAGCCCACCAACGCCTCTACTTTCTCAGAAGACTAAGGAAATTTGGCATGTCAGCTACAACTCTCATCAACTTTTATAGATGTACCATAGAGAGCATTCTTTCTGGTTGTATTACAGCTTGGTATGGCTCCTGCTCTGCCCAAGACCGCAAGGAACTACAAAAGATTGTTAATGTAGCCCAATCCATCAGACAAACCAGCCTCCCATCCATTGACTCTGTCTACACTTTCCGCTGCCTCGACAAAGCAGCCAGCATAATTAAGGACCCCACGCACCCCAGACATTCTCTCTTCCACCTTCTTCCTTCAGGAAAAAGATACAAAAGTCTGAGATCATGTACCAACCGACTCAAGAACAGCTTCTTCCCTGTTGCTGTCAGACTTTTGAAAGGACTTACCTTGCATTAAGTTGATCTCTCCACACCCTAACTATGACTGTAACACTTCATTGTGCACTCTCTCATTTACTTCTCATGAACAGTATGTTTTGTCTGTACAGTGCGCAAGAAACAATACTTCTCACTGTATGTTAATAATAAATCAAATCAAATTGACCCAAGTGAGAATTGAACCCCAGGTTTCTAGCACTGTGAGGCAGCAGCGCCAACCACTGTGCTGCCCCTTAATTGGCTGTGCAGCTTTTCAGGGCATCCTGAGGTTGTGAAAGGTGCTATGTAAATACAAAACTTTTTTGGGGGGCAAGGAAGGTAGCATTTGCTTTCAGCTCAGAAGCAAAAGAGGGAGGAGCTGTACTCATGTTATGACTGCCCTTCCCACTGTGTGAAAGTTAGTGGTACAGCAATATAGAGAGGCACTACGCAAGAGTCTAGACCGGACTTGCAACTGTAATAAAACTGCTCGCAAAGCTTTAAACACAAAGTACAGATAAGATCTATGGAATGAATCAACTTGGGGAGTTCACCTGTTATCAAGCATCGAAACTTCAAGTCTTTCCCCCGGTTGACTCCTGTCCGAACAGGGAAGAATGTAAATTGGAAGGTGGTACACCACATTTACAACCTTGAAAGCTTCAGGTCTTTGTTCTCCCCGAACAATCTGCTTTAAATTGACCCACTTACTCACAGATTTTTCAAAGCAAAAGGTATCTTACTGTCGCAGTTTCCACTGATGTTGCTGAGCTGGGAAGGGTGACTGCACCAAGGAGCGGCCGATTGCAATTCTAAAATCTACAAAGTGGAATTTGAAAAGTAAATTCAGATGGAGGCGCACAAGATTAGGAGGGGGCATGGACAGGGTGGATAGGGAGCAGCTTTTCCTCTCTGCTGAAGGGTCAGTCACAAGGGGACACAAGTTAAAAGTGAGGGATGGGAGGTTTAGTGGGGGGATTTGAGGAAAACTTTTTTACCCAGAAGATGGTGACGGTCTAGAATTTGCTGCCTGGGAGGGTGGTGGAGGCAGGATGCCTAACATCCTTTAAAAAGTACCTGGATGAGTACTTGGCATCAAGGCACATTCAAGGCTGTGGACCAAGTGCTGGCAAGTGGGATTAGGTGGGCAGGTCAGGGTCTTTCGTGCGTCAGTGCAGACTCGATGGGCCGAAGGGTCTCTTCTGCACTGTAGTATTCTGTGATCCTGTGAAATCCAGAATGTTGCTTTCAGTTTAATCTCTGCAGGATACAGAAACCAATATCAAGAAGCAATCCTGGGAGTGATTTTGTGGGCAAGATTGTAGAGGCAAAAACCTATTTAGGAAGCAGTTGGCCACTGGTGGTACAGGAATTGTATATTTCTGTGTAAGATTGATTAAATGTTTCTCTTGGTCGTCATTCACGACACTTTTGCTTTAAAAGTAGGGTGACATTGTTCGCTGCAATGTTAGTAGTAAAAGTATTTATCCATTTATTTGACGCCTTCCACCCATTTTTATTTGAAAAGGGCTTTCACCTATAGGTTAGCAATTCTAAATAGGTTAGCAATTCTCTTAAAAAAGCAAACAGAGGAAATGTCACATAAACATTCAATCCCCGGGAAAAGCCATTTATCCCAGTGTGCCGGTCTTGTGAAGAGTTATCCAATTCCCACATTTCAACGGTGTGACCACAGTTCAAAAGTACAACATTGGCTGGAATTTTACCAGCACGCCTGCCCGAGGTCCGTAAGATCGTGCCCGAGGCCAACAGAGAATGCCGTCCTGCGAGCCTCACCTGTCCCGACTTTGGGGCGGACGTGCTGGTAAAATCAGGGCCATTGTCTACAAAGCACTTTAAACCTTAGGTAGGGGAGTCTAAAACTAGAGGGCATAGGTTTAAGATGAGAGGGGAGAGAGACAAAAGTGTCCAGGGGGCAATTTTTTCACACAGAGGGTAGTGAGTGTCTGGAATAAGCTGCCAGAGGTAGTAGTAAAGGCAAGTACAATTTTATCTTTTAGAAAGCATTTAGATATTATATGGGTGCAATGGATATAGAGGAATATGGGCCAAATGTGGGCAATTGGGATTAGCTTGGGGGGTTTTAAAAAATAAGGGCAGCATGGACAAGTTGGGCCGAAGGGCCTGTTTCTATGCTGTAAACCTCAATGACTCTATAACCATAGAATCCCTACAGTGCAGAAGGAGGCTATTCAGCCCATCATACCTGCACCAACTCTCCGACAATAATCCCACCCAGGCCCTATCTCTGTAGCCCCACATATTTGCCCTGCTAATCCCCCTAACCTACACTGACTGGACAGAGTTTGCATGTTCTCCCCATGTCTGTGTGGGTTTTCTCTGGGTGCTCCGGTTTCATAGAATCCCTACAATGCAGAAGGGCCATTTGGCCCATCGAAGCTGCACCGATTCTCTGACAGAGTATCTTACCCAGGCCCTTTCCCCTGCTCTATCACTGACATCCCACACATCTACCATGGCTAAATCACATCTAACTTATACATCTTGGGACACCAAGGGACAATTTAGCAAGGCCAATCCACCTAGCCGGCATATTTTAGGGCTGTGGGAGGAAATCGGGGCACCCAGATTAAATCTGCACAGACACAGGGAGAACTTGCAAACTCCACACAGACAATCACCCGAGGCCAGAATTGAACACAGGTCCCTGGTGATTTGGAATGTCCTGAAGTTGCAAAAGGCGCTATCGAAATGCAAGTCTTCCTTTAAGCCCCACTACCCAGTTCCATTTAAAAATAAAGTCTTGCATTTATGTAGTGCCTTTCACAAACACCAGATGCCTTGAATCTTTCCCCATAGCCCTGCAATATTGTGTTTCTTTTTCATGTACTTGTCCAATTTCCTTTTGAAAGATTTTATTTATTAATGCATATGGCACAAAGCAGTCTCAATCCTCATCTATAATGTTGCTGAAAATGAAGGGCAGTTGATTCTAACATTATGCAGAAGATAGAATCCCTACAGTGCAGAAGGGGGCTATTTGACCCATCAAGTCTTCACCGACCACGTTCCCACCTTGGCCCTATCCCCATGACTCCGTCCATTTACCCCGATAATCCCCCTGACACTAACAGGCAATTTAGCACAGACAATCTATCTAATCCACATATTTTTGGCCTGTGGGAAGAAACTGGAGCACCCGGAGGAAACCCAAGCAAACAAGGGAGAACGTGCAAACTCGCATAGATAGTGACCCAAGCAGGGAATTGAACCCAGATCCCTAACCAGTGTGTCACCTTACCATCCATTGCTAGGATGAAGTCAATTCTATCTTTGTATAATCATGTTAAACTGATAACAGAGAGTCTGGAGACCATTCTCCATCTTCCCCCTGATTCTTAATGCTTTCAATAGCAGTCAAGAAGAGTTACCCCCAATTTTACACTATTGTGCAAAGTCAAAATCACCCCTGTGGGTTTGTATATCAGAAAAACCCTGTGTAATAGTTTTGAAAGCCACTTGCTGTGGCTTCAGATAATGAAGGGCTTATCAACAGCAACATTTATATGTACACAAGTGAGATTCTAACAGAACTGCAACACACAGTGACTCTCTTCCCCTCCCTGGCTCCACTGAGGTTCCTCCCTGACCCAGGGCATGGGCCCTTGCTTCTGATTGGCTTGGCTTCCCATGCTGCCTCCCCATAGGGCCTGGCCCAATCACATGGCCCTCAGGGGCCCCCCCCCCTTAAAGGGGCCATGTGACCACACCCTGAGTACCCACACCCATACTGCAGGGTCACCACACCCACTGGTAAAGTACCAAGTGCCTTTGAAGACTGACGCAAGAGTGCTCCAGGGATAGTGCACACCATTATGGGGCTCAGATAGATGGTCGCTGGAAAACCTGATGAGGTCATTGCTCCTGTTTATAGATTTTTCTATAGACATGCAAGTAATGTCACCTCCTAACACACTATATGTAACTATTATAAATACAGAAAAGAGAAAGATGGCCTGTTATTAACTAAGAGTTTTAATTTAATAAACACTTTCCAATGTAATTGACTTCACCCTGGCAATAGCAATTGAATTTTATTGTGTTAAAGATCGGCATGGTGGCACAGTGGTTAGCACTGCTGCCTCACAGTGCCAGGGATCAGAGTACAATTCCGGTCTCGGGTCACTGTATTTGTGGAGTTTGTACATTCTCCCTGTGTCTGCGTGGGTTTCCTCCGGGTGCTCCGGTTTCCTCCCACACTCCAAAGATGTGCAGATTAGGTGGATTGGCCGTGCTAAATTGACCCTTTGTGACAGGAGGATTTGTAGGGTAGATAAGTGGGTTTATGGGAATAGGGATTGTGATTTGTGCAGACTTGAAGGGCCAAATGGCCTCCTTCTGCACTGTGGGATTCTATGATTCTAAGAGCAGCAGAATAAGGATCTTGTGTGTTTTATGGTGTAATATTCTTTTTTTTTTATTCATTCATGGGACATGGGCTTTCCTCGCTGGCCAGCATTTATTGCCCATCCCTAGTTGCCCTTGTTCAGAGGACAACTGAGAGTCAACCACATTGCTGTGGTTCTGGAGTCACATATAAGTCAGACAAGGAAAAGACGGCAGATTTCCTTCCCTAAAGGACATTATTGAACCAAATCAGTTTTTCTGACAATCAACAATGGTTTCACGGTCATCAGTAGATTTTCAATTCCAGATATTTTTAACTGAATATAGATTCCACTGTCTGCTGTGGTGGGATTCGAACCCAGGTCCCTAGAACATTAACTGAGTTTCTGGATTAATAGTCTAGTGGTAATGCCACTAGGCCATGGCCTCACTTGATATATATGACCAACTATGAGCAAAGTCAGGGGAAATCTACCTGCAAATTGAAACCTCTTGGCCAAAATCTTATCACTATTTTCACACTGATGGGATTTTCCGCTGCAGTAAACGGAGATTCGGCTGGCCAACAAGTTCTCCAACCTCGCCGCAGCGGGAGCGTGTCATGAACGACAGGTAAGATCACACACCTTTTGTCTGATATTTGTTATATTGCCGACGTCACATCTTGTTGCGGGTATACAAACGTGTTCTTTGCAAAGAAACAAAGTTATCCAATGCTGGTTTCTTCAAGACTCTTGTTAGACAAGGGTACCAGAACCAAGCCGGGTAAATCTAGTTAAGGCACAGATCAGCCATTAACTAATGGAAGGGTGCAACAGTTTGAGGGATCGAATGGCCTACTCCTGTTTCTCTGGCCTGGAGACTGAAATTAGACAGAACTTCATCTGGCTTTCCAATTAACCCAAGGAGATCCTGGTGCTGATACGATGGGCTGAATGGCCTCCTGCTCCTCCACTGCAATACTTCAATAATTCTGAGATGGGACAGTGAGGGTGTGGCAGAAAGAAAGGGTTTTGTAATAGGAAGGTCTCCACACCTGAAAGCAGAAATGACGTAAGGCGACCAATTGGATGCAGTCTCCCTCATAACAATGGCAATTTGGCACCCGCACTCTGAAAATTGGTGCCAAAGTTCAGGGTAAACGCAGCAGTGATAAAACAAATCAAAAGCTTGCAACCTTCTTAAAGGGCCAATACGTTCACATGCAAAAGTGTGTACCAAATCTCTCTTCATTTGTTCACACCAAAACACGTGTCACTTGTTCATCACTTCACCACCATGAGAATGGCACACAGCCTTCCTTCACCCCCAATTCAGAAAAACTTGTTGACAAGCTGGTTTTTGATTTAATCAATTCCTTTGGTGAAATTTTCCTTTCACAGCTTGAGAAAGCTGGAAGAATTGAACTGTAACTAAGGTAGGATTTTCCAGTGCGATTAGTGCGATCTTTCAGTCCCACTGATGATGACCCTCCCCGACCCCCGCCCATCCCCACAGTGGCTTCCCTGGACAGCGGGATGAGGGAGACATGCAAAACACTTAAGTTGATTGGCCAAGCTAAGTTGCCTCTTAGTGTCTGGGAATGCATAGGTAAGAGGGATTAGCGGGGTAAATATGCAGAATGACAGGGATAGGGCCTGGGTAGGATTGTGGTCGATGCAGGCTCGATGGGCTGAATGGCCTCCTTCTGCGCTGTAGGGATTCTAAGGTTCTATGACAAACAAAACTTGCTTTAATGTGGCTCCTTGCATGACCTCAGGACATCCCAAAATAAAACCCCTATGATGCATGAAGAGGCTATTCAGCCCATCTTGTCTGAGCCAACTCTCTGAAAGAGCATCACTTCCTAGCCCTTGCCCCCATGCACTTAGCATGGGCAATCAACTTAACCTGCAAATCTTTGGACTGTGGGAGAAAACCAGAGCACCCCGCCATGCAAACACAAGGAGGGTGTGTAAACCCCCACACACAAAGTCACTCAAAGCCAGAATTGAACACAGGTCCCTGGCGTTGTGAGGCAGCAGTGCTAACCACTGTGCCAGTGTGCCCTCCTTGTGAAGTGTAGTGACGCTTACAAAATAGGAAATGCAGCAGCCAATTTGCAAACTGCAAACTCTCACAAACAGCAACGCAGTGTTGCTCAGGTAGTCTGTCTAAGATTTTGATTGAGGGATAAGTATTGGCCAGGACATCAGGAGGAACACTCATGCTTTTCTTCAAATAGTGCCATGGAAACTTTAACATCCGCAGTCAGGGCCTCAGGTTAATGTCTCAGTTGAAGGGTGCACACTTCTGACAGTGCAGCACTTCCACATAAGGAGTAAACTTCACCATGAGAGCGGAAAGATCAAGTGTAGTTTGGTAGTCCTACACTTGATAGAAGCCAATGAGGTTACGCTGAGGCTTTATTTGAAACTATTTTTTAAAAATGGCATCTAGGCCTAAGATCAAGCACTGGAGTGGGCGCAATGCCTGCTCCTATCAGCTTGGGTCAAGTAAATCAGACCCAAGCCAGCCTGTCTTGTCAGCTTGGATCTGGAATGTTTCACTGGTTGAGACTTTGAATCGAAATTTGATTGGAACTGATTGGCGATAACTAAAAAAAAATTCACCATAACAGCAAAGATAACTGAAGCAAGTCAAACTCACCGAAACAAAGACTCACCAAAATGGTAAAATTCTCCAAGAGATGAAATCAATCCAAACATTTGATGACTTAGCCAAATAGCAAGAACCAGCAAAAGAAAAAGACTCATTAAAGTGACAAAACACATCAAAATCTGTGAATCGAAAAGTGAGAATCACTAAATTCAGCGAGACATCAAAAAGCAGTGAGACTTAGCAAAACAGTCTGTCTCTTCGGAAATGGGAATTTACTAAAACAGAAATTCATAAGAATAGGTTCAGGAAAATGATCTCACCAGAACACAACACACTAAAATAGGTGAGGTTCGGCGTAGCGAATCTCGGCTTAAAACATTAACCCTTTCAGGATCATTGAAGAAGCCGCTACTCACAAAAGTAGTGACATTTTGTCTAGAATGTAAACTTGTTGCCTTATCCAAATGAAATCAGTATTCCACCCATTCAAAAATGAGCTGGCCTGGTTCTTGTGGCTGGTTTCTGAGGCCCCGCACTGTCTGTTCTGGATGAAGTGTTTTTTTTATAATTCATTCTTGGAACATGGGCATCGCTGGCTGGCCAGCATTTATTGTCCATCCCTAGTTGCCCTTCAGAAGGTGGTGGGTGAGCTGGCATCTTAAATCGCTGCAGTCCATATTTGGTGAATTGATCAACAGTGCCTTTAGGGAGGGAATTCCAGGATTTTGACACGGCAATTGCGAAGGAACAGTGATATATTTCCAAGTCAGGATGGTGAGTGATTTGGAGGGGAGCTTGCGTTCTCATGTGTCTGCTGCCTTTGTCCTTTTAGATGGAAGTGGTCATGGGCTGTCTCAGGATCTTTGGTGAGTTGCTGCAGTGCATCTTGTAGACAGTACCCGCTGCTGCTACTGAGCGTCAGTGGTGGAGGGAATGGATGTTTGTGGATTTTTTTTTCCCAAAAGTATACTTTATTCATAAAAATCTCAAATAAACCATTGCAAATCTACGTGTCTTTGAATTGCGAAACAGTGCAGAATTAAAACTTTTTACAGTTCTGTACAAATTACAGTCATAACATTTCAAACCTTAAAACTATATACATGCCTCAAAAATGACTGAGTGCCGTTATTTCTCAGATTGGCACACAGTTACGCAGGTCGAGGGTGTTCTGCAGTTCCCGGGCCCTCATTCTACCTCCGTTAAAAGGCCTTATAGTGTGGCCTTTCCCGACCCACCTTTTTTTCCAAAAATATACTTTACTCATAAAAATCTCAAATAAACCATTGCAATTCTCTATGTCTTTGAACTGCAAACAGTGCAGAATTAAAACTTTTTACAGCCCTATACAAATTACATTCATAACATTTCAAAACTTAAAACTATATACGTGCCTCAAAAATTTCTTTGTGCCGTTGTTGCTCAGATTGGCACGCGGTTACGCAGGTCGAGGGTATTCTGCAGTTCCCGGGCCCTCGGTCTGCCTTCGTTAAAAGGCCTTATAGTGTGGCCTTTCCCCCAAGCGGGCTGCTTTCTCCTGGATGGAAGCTACTTGAGTGTTGTATTGGCTGCGTACAAGATTCTACCAAGGCCCTTGATAAATGCATCTGGTAACATCTTCCATTGTGAAAATAAAGCTGGGTCCATGCCACTCTCAAATATTCAAACACCCTTTATCATTTCCAACTGTGAAGCACCTTGCCTGTCTTTCCAATGGTCAGGAATATTTTATAAATTTCTTTAATTTATAACTTAATTTGCATTCGGGCTGTTGGGCTGACACTGGTTTGCTCGGTGCCAGTAATGATCTCACTCCATTATTCAAAGTTGCTCCGTAATGATGAACAGCTCTGAGAAAAGAAGACAGTGAATGAATCCAACAGCCAAATCACCTGCTCTCTCGGCTGGATGTGAAAAAGGTTTGAATGAAGAGTAGGAGGGTTACTTCTGGTTGCCTGGCCAACATTCCTCCCTCAACCTACACCATTGAAACAGGTTATTTGCTCATTATCACACAGCTGTCTCTGGGATCTTGCTGTGAGTAAATTGGCTTCTGTGTTTTCTACATTACAACAGTGACTACCCTTCAAAAGTACTTATTTGGCTGTAATGTACTTTGCGACGATCTGAGATTGTGAAAGTCGCTATACAAATACCCATACTTTTTAACAATTAATGTTTTCTCTTTCAGCAATTAATTTTTGAATAGTTTGGCTCAAATGAACACCCTGGACTTTTAAGACACTTCCAATTAAAAATGCTTCAATTCCATTAAGGACCACAGCTCATATGCTTAGTGTTAACAGGATCCTGGCCAGTTGGTGAAGTCAAAAGCAAGACACATAGGCCAGAGTTTTCTGGCCTCTCCCATTGGTGGGATTTCCCAGTCCTGCTGAGGTGAATGGACTGTGAATTGCTCCAATGAGGTGACATGGTGACACAGTGCCAGAGATCCAGGTTCAATTCCAGCCTCGGGTCCCTGTCTGTATTTGCACGTTCTCTCCGTGTTTCCTCCTTGATCTATCAAATATTTATCCATCTTCACTTTAAATACTTCTAATAATCCAGCCTCCACTACCTTTGGGGGCTGAGGATTCCAGGGATACGCCACCCTCTGTGAGAAGTTTTAAATGACTGGTCCTTTATCTTGTAGCTATGTCCCCTTGTTCCGGATTCTCCTACTCGTGAAAACATCTCCCCATCTACCCTATCAAGCCCCCCTCAGGATCTTATATGTTTGAATAAGGTCACCCCTCACTCTTCTAAACTCCAAGGAATGCAGAACGGCTCCAGTTTCCTCCCACAGTCCAAAGATGTGCAGGAGATCCCAGAGGCTGGATCATTCAAAGTATCTAAAGCGGATTCGATAGATTGAGGAACAACATGGTCCTCAATGGTTAGCACTACTGTCTCACAGCACCAGGGACCCGGGTTCAATTCTGGGCTCGGGTCACTGTCTGTGTGAAGTTTGCACTTTCTCCTCATGTCTGTGCACATTTCCTCCGGGTGCTCCAATTTCCTCTCACAATCTAAAGGTGTGTGAGTTAGGTTGATTGGCCAATGTAAATTGTCCTTTACGAAGGGGCAGCAAATGCACCGAAAGCTAATGGCTTTTGCTACCAAATAAACCTGTTGGACTTTAATCTGGTGTTGTGAGATTTCTTACTATGACCACCTCAGTCCAAGTTCATTGCCCCTTAGTGTCAGGGGATTAGAAGGATAAATATGTGGGGTTATGGAGATAGGGCTTGGGTGGGATTGTGGTCGGTGTAGATTCTATGGGTTGAATGGCCTTCTTCTGCACCGTAGGGATTCTATGATTCCATGAATAGAGGGCTCGGGGAAATGGTACAGAAAAGGAGTTGAGGCTAGTATTTCAGCCACGATCAGATTGAATGGTGGGGCAGGCTTGAAGAGCCTGGTGGCCTAATCCTGCTTCTATTTCTTGTGTTTTCTTGTGACTTTGTTGACTGATCAGCCACACACAGAGCTCCGGCTATCTCCTATTTACATCTGACCCAAGTACTTGCTTAAACAATACCCTTCGCCTGTGTATCTTAACAATATAAGTAATATACTATTATTACTTAGTTTACCTTTGCAGCAGAGCTCCCTTCTAGTTTTACCCCCTTCCCAGTTCTCTCAGTCTCTCCTCTCATTCGCAGCCAATGAATATTTTAATTTTGACTTTGTTTTTATTTGTTCATTAGTTGCAGACATCGCTGGCTGTGCCAACACTTATTGCCCATCCCTAATTGCCCCTGTCCAGAGGGCGTAAAAGAGTCAACCACATCGCTATGGGTTTGGAGTCACATGTGGGTCAGACCAGGCAGGGAAGATTTCCTTTCTTAAAGGACATTAGTGAACCAGAAGGGTTTTTATGACAATCGGCAATGGTTTCATGGAAACCATTAAACTTTTAATTCCATATTTTCAATGAATTCAGATTCCACCGTCAGCCGTGATGTTGATGTCAATGGAAACAGTGAGCTGACTACATTCACAGCTGTCCAGCCATAACGTGATGACATAAAACATGGGCCAATGTGTACCCGTACTGAGCTCACCAGAGTCACTGCGCTGTCTGCTTCCCCGCTGGCACTGGGCCTTGGTGCCGAGGAGAGTGTGAGAGATCTGAGAAGAGGGTAAAATTAGGAGCCAACTCTGCTGTGAGGGTAACTGAGCTTCCGACCGACTGGAAAATCCACACCAAACGGCGTGTCAGTCGGTGTGGGAAGCTTCTCACCCGCCCCAAGACTCAAGGTGAGGCAGTGCCTTCTGTCAGGCTAAAAAAAAATATTCAGCAACAAATGGGCGGCACGGTGGCACAGTGGTTAGCACTGCTGCCAGGCACCTGGGTTCAATTCCCAGCTTGGGTCATTGTCTGTGCAGAGTTTGCACATTCTCCCCATGTCTGCGCGGGTTTCCTCCAGCTTCTCTAGTTTCCTCCCACACTCTGAAAGACGTGCTGGTTAGATGGATTGACCCGAATAGACGCAAGAATGGAGTGATTAGGGGAATTTTACAGTAATTTCATTGGAGTGTTAATGTAAGCCTTACTTGTGACTAATAAATAAACTTTAAAGGCTGAGAAATGAGCTTGTTTCCTGTTAAGACTGGATTTGGTTTAGCTCAGTTGGTTGGGTAGCTGGTTTATGATGTAGAGAGGTGCCAATGGCATGGGTTCAATTCCTGGACTGGCTAAGCTTTTCCTTATCATGAAGGGCCCGCCTTCTCAACCTCGCTCCTCGCATGTGGTGTGTTGGCCCTCAGGTCAAATCATCACCAGTCAGCTCTCCCCCTCAAAGCGGGGAAAAGTCTCTGGGACTATGATGACTTTTTAACCTGTATAATCTTCAAATGAAAGCATTGATTCGATTTCCTTTCCATAACTGAAATTGTGTATATGTGTGTCTGTGTGTGTGTGGGGGGGGGTTTGGATTTGGTGGCCAGCCAAATCGGGAAAATCCTGCTGGCGTGGACAGTGATAAGATTCCGGCCTAGATCTCTCTCTCAGTCAGCGCATTCCAAACCAGAGCACTCACTGTGCAAAAATAAAATCACACCCCCTCATCTCTCCCTGGCTCTTTCTAAATTCCCTTCAATCCTTTATTTACCAACCCGCCCATCAGAGGAAACAATTTCTCCTTGTCTACTCGATCAGAAAATCCCCATAGTTTTGAATACTTTCATTAAATCTCTCCTTAAGTTCCCATATGTCAGCAATTGAGCAGACATCCTGTAGTTAGGTTGTGTCGCAACAATTTTATACGCGATGACCTTTTGAAGGTATGGGTGTGCCAAGGTTAGTATTTTGCACATAATCCACTGAGGTAAAGCAAAGTTACTTTTATGTGTGGCACTTTTGTGGCTGAATTTTCCCCCCAAGTCTGAGTTAAAGAATGCTATATGTAAAATCCCTTTGACTGTAACTGGTACATAGCTGTAAAGTCCTTTTATAGATTTCCTGGAAGCTTGACTAAGACCAATGGATTAAGATCCTGTATTAATTAGAAAAAGAGGGAGAGTACCTGCTTTCCCCCGTTATTCATCATTTGCCAGCAACACCACATTCAGAAAAATTGCACACCTCACTTCTTCCTCTTAAAACTATTCGCTGGTTCATCGTTACAGAAAAAAGTAAGACTATTTAGTCAAAAGAAGAATTTTACATTAGTGGCAACAGGAGATATAGCTCAGTATAAGAACACACGTGAGGTCGCAGGTTCAATCCCTGGCATATCCACAGATTTCGAACGGGCTTCTGTTCTGTAACCATTTTATGAGGCTATAAGAAGAGAGTTGTGAGGTTACAGGGAGCGGTTCCTGGGGAAAGGCTCTTGCATGGAGCTAATACAGGCAGCAAGGCAATGGCCTAGTGGTATTATCGCTAGACTGGTAGCATCACTTAATCCAGAAACTCAGCTAATGTTCTGGGGACCCTGGTTCGAATCCTGCCTCAAAATCTGGAATTAAGAATCTATTGATATCGTGAAACCATTGTTGATTGTTGGCAAAATACTCATCTGGTTCACTATCATAGAGTCCCTATAGTGCAGAAGAAGGCCATTCGGTCCATCAAGTCTGCACCAACTGCAATCCCACCCACGCCCTATTCCAATAACTTCATGTCTTTACCCTGCTAATCCCCCTGACATTAGGGTCAATTTAGCATGGCCAATCAACCTAACCCGCAGATCTTTGGATTGAGGGAAGAAACCCATGCAGACACGGGGAGAATGTGCAAACTCCACACAGACAGTCATAAGAACATAAGAAAATAGGAGCAGGAGTAGGCCATCTAGCCCTTCGAGCCTGCCCCGCCATTCAATAAGATCATGGCTGATCTGTCGTGGCTCAGTTCCACTTTCCCGCCCTCTCCCCATAACCCTTAATCCCCTCTCTTATCAAGAACCCATCAACCCGCTTCTTAAAAATATTTAGCGAGGCAGCCTCCACCACTTCAACGGGCAGAGAATTCCAGAGATTCACCACCCTTCACCCAAGGCCGGAATTGAACCCGGGTCCATGGCGCTGTGAGGCTGCACTGTGCCAACATGCTGCCCACTGATGTCCTTTAGGGAAGAAATCTGCCAGTCTTACCTGGCATGGCCTACATGTGACTCCAGAGCCGCAGCAATCTCAACTGTCCTCTGAACAAGGGCAACTAGGGATGGGCAATAAATGCTGGGCAGCCAGCAATGCCCATGTCCCATGAATGAATGAAAAAAAGGCCTGTTAAAATAGCAGACAGAGAAACGCATCATGCAAAACTCAACTAAGCACAGCTCCACTGACATCATAGAATCATAGAATTCCTTACCTAAAGAGGATTCCTTATCTCAACAAGAACACCTATCACCCTGTGGAGACAGTACTGTGCTAACAGCCTGGTTTGAGCTTAAGAGTTTTACTGTGTATTCTTTGCTCAAGGTGTCAGCCTTGGTTCAGTTAGTTTGTACCCTCTCACCTCTGGATGGAATCTTATCAACCCCCACACGGCCCACCCCATCACTCCAAAGTTTGAGCGCAGAATCTAGCATGACGCTCTTGTTGAAGGAATTCTGCACTGTTGGATGTTTTATCTTCTGGATAAGATGTTAAACTGGGACCTGACTTGCTCTTTCAGGTTAGTCTGAAGGATTCAGTGACAGTGGGCGGGGTTTTATGGCCTTGCTCGTGCGAGTCCGGAATTTTCCACCTAAGGTCAATGAAGTTTTCAGTTGTCGGACCCTCGCCCACTCCAATTCCATGGCAGGCGGGGTGGGAGAGTTCCAGCAAACATCTCAGAATCACGCAGCATCATGATAGTGTAGAAGAGGGCCATTCAGCCCATTAATTCTGCACTAGCTCTCTGAAAGTCCATTCTACCTAGTCCCACTCCTTTGCCTTATCTCCGTAACCTTGGACATTCTTTTCAGTTAGCAATCCAATTCCTTTCCATCAAACCAGCTTCCACCATCCTCTCAGGAAGTTCATTCCAGACTCCAACCATTCTCTGGGTGAAAACATTTTCCCTCAATCACTTCCACTCCTTTTGCCAATTATGCCCTCTAGTTCCTGATGCTCTTGAATGGGAAGGAAGACTTTCTCACTATTTACCCTGCCCATAACCCCTCAGGATCATGAATACCCTTACCAAGTTTCCTCTCAGCCTTCTTTTCTCCAAGGAAAAGGGACCCACCCTCCCAATCTATCCTCGTAGCTATATTAGATAGATAGGATTGATAGAGGGGATTAGATAGGGTGGACAGTGAGAGCCTTTTTCCTCGGATGGTGATGGCTAACACGAGGGACATAGCTTTAAATTAAGGGGTGGTAATTATAGGACGGATGTCAGAGGTAGGTTCTTTACTCAGAGGGTAGTAAGGGCATGGAATGCCCTGCCTGCAGCAGTTGTGGACTCACTAACTTCAAGGGCGTTCAAATGGTCATTGGATAGGCATATGGATAACATTGGAATAGTTTAGGTTAGAGGGTCATTAGATTGGTTCCACTGGTCGGCACAACATTGAGGGCCGAAGGGCCTGTACTGCGCTGTAATGTTCTATGTTCTACATTTGTTTATCCCTGGAATCATTCTTCTGAATCTCCTCTGTAAACGTTTTCACATCCTTCCTCAAGCATGGTGCTCAGGACTGGATGCAGTGCCCCAAATGAGGCCAAACTAGTGTTCAACATGACCTTCTTACTCTTGTACTCAATGCCCCTATTAATTAAACCCAAGACACTCAGTCTCTCAACATGGCCCTGCCATCCTCAATGACTTAATTAATTACATCTCAGAGAAGAGCAGGGGGCAAGGCTAACAGGCACCCCTCAGCTGAAATCACCGAAACAGACCACCTGATCATTATCCCATTGGTGGGATCTTGCTGTGCCCAAGCCGGTTGCTGCATTACAACAGTGACTTGATAAAGGACCTAAAGCACTTTAGGACACCCTGAAGTTATGAAAAACGCATGATCCTTGTTTCTTACTTTGCATGAAGTGTAGAATCATAGAATCCCTGCAGAAGGAGGCCATTCGGCCCATCGAGTCTGCACCGACCATAATCCCACCCCGTCCCTATTCCTGTCGTCGCACATATCTATCCTGCTAATCCCCGAACACTAGGGTCAATCTAGCACTGACAATCAACCTAACCCACACAACAAGTCTGGACCAAATTCCTGTGCCAGAGCAGGACACTTTATAGAGACGTGTTAGAGCTGCCAGTGCAGCTTTTCACAGTAAGAAGTCTCGAACACCAGGTTAAAGTCCAATCAATTTGTTTCATAGTAAACTCACAAGCTTTTGGGGCTTGGCCCTTCGTCGGGTGACTGGAGAGTGCAGCTATTCCCCAGCTTTCATTGTAATACTGTTGGATCGTATGCTTCACTCCACCTGGTGGTGTACTTAGGCATTGCGCTTACTTTCCTGCAGGTGCCGACACCCAGTGCTATAGCCCCCTCTCCCTTACCATATAGGCGGCCTTTATGAGCACCAGCCAACAATATATGTTATCATAAATCTTAAATTCAGATTGACAAAGTGTTTGATGATCTGGCGATATTTGCTGACACAGCTCTTGGGGCTAAAGGGATCAAGGGATATGGGGGGAAGCGGGGATCAGGATATTGAATTCGAGGATCAGCCATGTACATAATGAATGGTGAAGCAGGCTGGGTGGGCCGAATGGCCTGCTCCTGCTTCTAGTTTCTGTGTTTCTATGAACAAGTTGTTATTGATAAATACTTGCTGAACTTAATGAGCCCAACCCTGTCACTGCATATCTGTGCAACGCCCTCTGGCCCTATAAACCCCTAAGAACTCAACAAGATTTTCAAGAAGAAATTAGATAAAGCTGTTGGGATTGAGGGATATGGGGGTAAGGGGAGAGATCAGGATATTGAATTCGATGATCTGCCTTGATCAAAATGAATGGCCGAGCAGGCTCGGAGGGCCAAATAGCCTATTGCAGCTTCTGGTTTCTATGTTTCTATCACCCTTAGCTTTGGCCTCTTGTACATTGCCTGCTGTGCCTTCAGCTGCTTAGGCCTTTTGTGCAGGAATTCCCTCCCCTAACTCTCCACCTCCCTCTCCTCTTCCAAGTCTCTGTTTCAAACCTACCTCTTTAACAAAGCTTTAGGTTAAAGTCTAAAGTCTCCTTCTTTGTGTTAATTTTTGTCAGGTTACACTCTGCTCAGATCTATGTCAGGGTTTCTTGTTATCTTAAAGGCGCTATATAAATGCAAGTGTGTTTGCTGCTTTGCATAAATTCAGCCATTTTGAGGACAGTTAGAATTTGGATCTATTCTGTCTGAACTTACGACACATAAGAACATAAGAACACAAGAAATAGGAGCAGGAGTAGGCCATCTAGCCCTTCGAGTCTGCCCCACCATTCAATAAGATCATGGCTGATCTGTCGCTGCTCAGTTCCACATTCCCTCCCTCTCCCCATAACCCTTAATCCAGTCTCTCATCAAAAACCCATCAACCCGCGTCTTAAAAATATTTAGCAAGGCAGCCTCCACCACTTCAACGGGCAGAGAATTCCAGAGATTCACCACCCTTTGAGTGAAGAAGTTCCTCCTCAACTCTGTTCTAAACCGCGCCCCCCCTTTATCTTGAGGTTTAGAACAGAGTTGAGGAGGAACTTCTTCGCTCAAAGGGTGGTGAATCTCTGGAATTCTCTGACACAACGCCATCACCGATTCCAGTGCTGTCCGCTTCTGTTTATGGATCTTTTGACGAATGTGGCGCAGTAGCACAGTGGTTAGCACTGCTACTTTACAACTCCAGAGACCTGGGTTCGATTCCCTGCTCGGGTCACTGTCTGTGTGGAGTTTGCACACTCTCCTCGTGTCTGCGTGGGTTTCCTCCGGGCGCTCCGATTTCCTCCCGCTGTCCAAAGATGTGCGGGTTAGGTTGATTGGCCGTGCTAAAATTTGCCCCTTAGTGTCCTGAGATGCATAGGTTAGAGGGATGGGGGTAAGGCCTGGATGGGATTGTGGTCGGTGCGGACCCGATGGGCCGAATGGCCTCTTTCTGTACTGTAGGGTTTCTATGATTTCTACAAGGGAAAGGATGCCAACTGGTGTAACTCTGCCCACTGCGGAGTGCAATGGGCTTGTTAATCCCGGCTTGATCCGCAGTGCGGGAGGGTCCTTTGTCCAAGATCTTAAGCATTTTCTTAAGGGCTGAGAAATGACAGCCAAGAATGCTGGCAGGCCTACTGGTGTCTTGTTAACAGAATTAATACCCAGAAGAAAGGTTGAGCGGATTGGGAAAATGATGCACAAAGCTCCGACTGCCTAATTTATTGATTGTGGTTCACCTTAAATAAACTTCATTGTGTTTGCACATTCAGTATCTAATAATAGGCTGAGTAAAGTTAGATTGTCTGGGTGGACAATAACATCACATGGCTCTGTTTGCTGCAGCTGCAATGAAGATGTAAGTGTACTCTTGCTCCATTTCTCTCCTGAATTTACCTGTAGACTCTGGAGGTTCAATCTGTGCAAAGGCACGCTCTCCGAGTCCCATCCTGCGATACCTTGTAAGTACAACCTCCCCCCTCCGCAACCAATAACAACAGCAACAAAAATAAATTGATAGGACAAAATATCGACAACGGAAACATGGAAGAAATCTGAGCTGAAATCTGGAACTGAGTCCACAAAAAGATCAGCCGTGATCTTATTGAACACCGCAGCAGGCACGAGGGGCCAGTTGGCCTGCTCCTGCTCCCAGTTCTTATGTTCTTATCTGTTCAGATTTATTTTGCAAAAAATATACTTTATTCATACAAAATCTCTAAAGGCACATTATGAAACATTTCAACTTATTACAATAGTAAAGTGCAAGGATATTTTCTCCATGAATCAAGGTGCATTCTGAGTGGTTTCATCCAGTAATGGGTACATATTTATTCATTTATTCGTTTTATCAGTGTCGCAAGGAGACTTACATTAACACTGCAATGAAGTTACCGTGAAAATCCCCTTGCCACCACACTCCGGTGCCTGTTTGGGTACACTGAGGGAGAATTTAGCACACGGCCAATGCACCTAACCAGCACATCTTTCAGACTGTGGGAGGAAACCAGAGCACCCGGAGGAAACCCACGCAGACACGGGAAGAACATGCAGACTCCGCACACAGACAGTGACCCAAGCCGGGAATCGAACCCAATTCCCTGACACTCTGAGGCAGCAGTGCTAACCGCTGTGCCACCGTGCCGCCCTGTGGAATAACGTGCAGCGTAGGTATATGTTTTGGCTTATGAAATGACCAGTTAGGATAGTGACGTGTTTCTCCTGATGATATCTGATAGAATAATCGCTATTGACTCACAGATCCAGTTGGGCGGCACGGTGGCACAGTGGTTAGCACTGCTGCCTCACAGCGCCAGGCACCCAGGTTCAATTCTGGCCTCAGGTCACTGTCTGCGTGGAATTTGCACATTCTCCCCGTGCCTGCGTGGGTTTCCTCCAGGTGCTCCGGTTTCCTCCCACACTCCAAAGATGTGTGGATTAGGTTGATTGGCCATGCTAAATTGACCCTAGTGTCAGGGGGATTAGCAGGGTAAATGTGTGGGGTTACAGGAGTAGGACCTGGGTGGAATTGTGGTCAGTGCAAACATGATGGGCCAAATGGCCTCCTTCTGTACCGTAGGAATTCTATGATTGTATGGATTCCACGATCAGCATCATGTGGACCATGAATAGTATCTCCTCCTCCTCTGCCCCACCCCTACCATTAAAGAGCTTCACGTAAGCCTATGTGTGACACTAATAAACTTTCTTTTAACAACAAGTCACAAATGACTTTACGTACAACCCCTAAGTGGATTTATCATGGTGCAAACCCTCTGGTCCCCTGACACAGCCAGCAAAGATCCAGCTGACATGGCTGACTGCCAGTTGGGCCACCTCCAAGCAGCTTTAATCTTATATCTTGCAAGGAACATCAAGTGCAAGATTTTCCCCCAGAACGAGGCCAACTGGAACTGCCTCGAACAGGAAGATCTACCTCAGACCAGCATCCCGTTTGCCAGTCAAAAGACGTGGAGTTAATCTGGGCCCAGACAGGACCCGATATTTAGTGTCATGTCACTATTGACTCACAGGCTCAGGCCTTTTAACTCCCCTTTTGTACCTTGCTGCAGTCAATGCTAACGGTGAAAAGGACAGGCATTTTAAAAAATGACCTCGATGATTGTTGGGCTGAGAGAAAGAATCTGAGAGTTTGCATTGTGGTAAAACATGAAGTCATAGATTCCCACTGCCTTCAATACATGTTTCAGCCCCGGGAACTGATAGTTAATAAGTTAATTCGCGCTGCCCACAGGTGAGGCGGTAGCACTGTGGCATTGTCGCTGGACTAGTAATCCAGAGACCCAGGGTAACGATTTGGGGACCTGGGTTTGAATCCCACCATGGCAGATGGTGAAATTTGAATTGAACAAAATCTAATGATGACAATGAAACCGTGGATATTGTTGTAAAAACCCATTTCATTCACTAATGTCCTTTATGGGCAGCATGGTAACACTGCTGCCTCACAGCACCAGGGATCCAGGTTCAATTCCGGCCTCGGGTTACCGTCTGTGTGGAGTTTGCACATTCTCCCCATGTCTGAGTGGGTTTCCTCTAGGTGCTCCGGTTTCATAGAATCATGGAATCTCTACAGTGCAAAAGAGGCCATTCGGTCCATCAAGGCTGCACCAATAGAAGTAGAAAGGGTCGAGAGCTTCAGGTTTTTCAGTATCCAGATCATCAACAACCTGTCCCGGTCCCCCCCATGCTGACACTATAGTTAAGAAAACCTACCAATGCCTCTACTTTCTCAGGAGATTAAGGAAATTTGGCATGTCAGCTATGACTCTCACCAACTTTTACAGATGCACCATAGAAAGCATTCTTTCTGGTTGTATCACAGCTTGGTATGGGCTCCTGCTCTGCCCAAGACTGCAAGGAATTACAAAAGTGAATGTAGCCCAATCCATCACGCAAACCAGCCACCCATCCTTTGACTCTGTTTACATTTCCCACTGCCTTGGCAAAGCAGGCAGCATGATGAAGGACCCCACGCACCCCAGACATTCTCCCTTCCACCTTCTTCAATCGGGAAAAAGATACAAATGTCTGAGATCACGTACCAACCGACTCAAGAACAGCTTCTTCCCTGCTGCTGTCAGACTTTGAATGGACCTACCTTGCATTCAGTTGATCTTTCTCTGTTATGACTGTAACATGACATTCTGCATTCGCTTGTTTCTTTCTCTATGAACAGTATGCTTTGTCAGTATAGTGCGCAAGAAACAATATTTTTCACTGTGTGTTAATGCATGTGACAATAATAAAGCAAATCAAATCAATTCTCTGCCAGAATACCTTACCCATGCCCTTTCCCCTGAACTATCATTGTCATCCCACACATTTACCACGGCTGATCACACATAACCTGTGCATCTTTGGAGTGTGGGTGGAACGGCAGTACGGTGGCACAGTGATTAGCATTGCTGCCTCACAGCTCCAGAGACCTGGGTTCAATTCTGGCCTTGGGTGGCCGTTTGTGTGGAGTTTGCACGTTCTCCTCGTGTCTGCGTGGGTTTCTTCAGGGTGCTCCGGTTTCCTCCCACAGTCTAAAGCTGCGCCGGTGAGGTGGATTGACCCTGCTAATTCCCCTGATGTTAGTTGAATTTAGCATAGCCAGTCCACCCAATCTGTGCATCTTTGGACTGTGGGAGGAAACCGGAGCACCCGGAGGAAACCCACGCAGACACGGGGAGAATGTGCAAACTCCGCACAGATGTCAACCCAAGGCCGGAATTGAACCTGGGTCCCTGGAGGCAACTGAGCTTTAGGAGCTTTATTGGTCCAACTGAGGATTGTGGCTCAGTTCCCGGAACCACAGCCCTGTATAGAATGTAGTTGTAAATCCGAATTAGCTTCAAGTTTCCTTTCAATCGCTTGGGATTGCTAAATTCAGTTCAAACATGGTGCACTGAGTTACTTGCTACCGGGGTGAATCCACCCCTCGTTTGAGTCAGGCATGAAATGGCCAACTCTATTGACGTTGAGTCTGTCCTCATTGAGGCATTGGCATGTTTCAGACATCCAGTGCCTGAAGAAGGATTAAGTTGCTTAACCCATGTATCAGGAGAGATGTTTACTTTGTGCAAGTGCATTTAGAGTGACACTTGGTGTTTGCCTAACATTGCTGTCACTTGTATCTGATAGTCAGGCCCATTGGAAAACAATGAGAAGAGGCTGTGACCTGCTTTTGAGTCCTAGATGAAAGTGATGCTAATTTAACAGGTGCTAACCCACTGGAAGCCTGTTTACCGTATGGAGAACAGGCCTGTTTGCTTGGGCAGGGGCAGGCCAGCACTTACAAGGTGCTGGCGGGGTTAGAATCAGATAATGACCTCTTCTTTCTATAGCTCGATAGGCATTAACAATGCAGAGGCACGTGGTGTGACTCCGAGTGTCTGTGGCCTACCTCAGGCCCGGGGTTTGTCTGTGTTTACTCAGTCTGATCCCGTGAGTGCCTCGAATGCAATCCTTTTGATTGGCTATCTTGCATCCGTTGTCACTTTTATCCAATAGCTGACCCGTGAGAAGAGGTTGTGACCTATCTCGACCCTGAGAGAAACATTTCTCTCAGCACTTCACTAGGTTAGAAAAGATTCCCATTTTTACCCCATTGAAAGCCACTCCAGCACTCATACGATTTTAAACAATTTGTTTTTGGAACATGGATGAAGCTGACAAGGTCACATTTATTGGCCATTATTATAAAATAAGCGACCATCGCAGAAAGAGTCAGGAACCAGGAATCATGTGTTGGCCAGGCCATTGACGAACATGGTATCTTCCCTTTCACAAAGAGCCTTTAATCAGTTGGTGGAGTTTTACCAACAACATTCATGTCTTTCTTTTCCCTCATCTTATTCATTATTCATTTCGATTTCAGTCCTGAGATTGAAACCCACTACCGTAGAATCCCATTGAGCCTACACCAACCACAATCCCACCCTAGCCCTATCCCCATAACTCCACACATTCACCCTCCTAGTCCCCTGACACTAAGGGGCAATTGAACATAGCCAATCAACCTAACCCACCCGTCCTTGGGGTCTGACAGGAAGCTGGAGCACCTGGAGGAAACTCACGCAGACGTGGGGAGAATATGCAAACTCCACTCAGACCCAAGGCTGGAATTGGACCCGGATTCCTGGCGCTGTGAGGCAGCAGTGTTGTGCCAACATGCCAGCCTCTTGGTTTGCTAGTCCAGTACCACCATGGTAGGCTCCTCGGTGTTTGACTATGTCAAAGCTGTGAATGATTTCATCATCTACTGTAGGTCCAGGAAAGTCTGATGCAGGACTGGCATGGACGTCCACAGGAGTGGTGGCTCATATTGCCATTGTTGGCACTATGGGGAAGTGTGATGCAAAACTATTTCATATGGTCATTAAAATAACAGAACATAAGAACTAAGAGCAGAGGTAGGCCATTCAGCCCCTCGAGCCTGCTCCGCCTTTCAATACGATCATAATTGATTCCATCTTGACCTCATAACCACCTTCCTGTCCATTCTCCATAACCCTTCATGCCACTACTAATTAAAGCCTATCCATCTCCTCATTAAATTTGTTTAGTGTTCCAGCATCCACTACTCTCTGGGATACAGAATTCCAAAGATTCACATCCTTCGAGAATTCCTCCTCATTTCTGTTTTAAAACTGCTACCCTTTAGCCTAAAACTACAACCTCTCATTATTGAATACCTAACAAGGAGTAACATCCATTCTATGTCCACCCTGTCCATCCCCTTTGTTCAGACAGCAGTGAGGAAACTTCAGTTGCAAGCAATAAAAGAACTAACTTCACAAAGTGTATCAAAGAGAAAGGTTTAATAAAGACCATTATACCATTCAGGCCACATCCTGGACCATACAAGCTCCCTACAATCCCCATCTGCTTTCTATTCATACCAGGTCAGTTGGTCAACTGACAACTGCATCATTTTGCCATTAGCCATATTGTCTACCAGGTCAGCTGACCCTCACAGCATGTTACCATTGGTTACATTATAACACTCTTTAGCACCTTACATCTCTCAATTTAATGTTGGCAAGTGTGAGGTGGTCCACTTTGGTAGGAAGAATGGTAGGAAGGACTATTACTTACGGGGCGAAAAACTGCAGCAGGCGACGGTGCAGAGGGACCTCGGGGTCCTTGTGCATGAGTCGCAAAAACCCAGCTTGCAGGTGCAGCAGGTGGCCAGGAAGGCGAATGGGATGCTGGCCTTCATAGCGAAGGGGATTGAATATAAAAGTAGGGAGGTCTTGCTGCAGCTGTATAGGGCATTGGTGAGGCCGCAGCTGGAGTACTGTGTGCAGTTTTGGGCGCCGCACCTGCGCAAAGATATTTTGGCCTTGGAGGGAGTGCAGAGGAGGTTTACTAGGCTGATACCGGAGTTGAGGGGGTTGAACTATGAGGAGAGGCTGAATAAACTAGGCTTGTACTCGTTGGAGTTTAGAAGAATGAGGGGAGATCTCATTGAGACGTATAAGATGATGAATGGGATGGATAGGATAGAGGTGGAGAGACTCTTCCCACTGAAAAAAGACAGTAGGACTAGGGGGCACAGCCTCAAGATAAAGGGGGGGCGTTTTAGAACGGAGTTGAGGAGGAACTTCTTCACTCAAAGGGTGGTGAATCTCTGGAATTCTCTACCCATTGAAGTGGTGGAGGCTGCCTCGCTAAATATTTTCAAGAAGCGGGTTGATGGGTTTTTGATAAGAGAGGGGACTAAGGGTTATGGGGAGAGGGCCGGAAAGTGGAACTGAGCCACGACAGATCAGCCATGATCTTATTGAATGGCGGGGCAGGCTCGAAGGGCCAGATGGCCTACTCCTGCTCCTATTTCTTATGTTCTTATGTTCTTAATTAGATCTCCCCTCATTTTTCTAAAGTCCTGTGAGTATAGGTCTAACTTGTTCAATCTCTCTTCCTTTAACCCTAATCAACCTAGTGAACCTTCTCTCAACTGCCTCCAATGCATTTATCCTTCCTCAAGTGAGGGGGGCCAGAACTTGGGCAGCACGGTGACATAGTGGTTAACACTGCTGCCTCACAGTGCCCGGGACCTGGGTTTGATTCCGACCTCAGGTGACTGTCAGTGTGGAATCTGCACGTTCTCCCTGTGTCTGCGTGGGTTTCTTCTGGGTGCTCTGGTTTCTTCCCACAGTCCAAAAGATGTGTGGGTTAGGTTAACTGGCAATGCTAAATTGCTTCTTAATGTCAGGGAGATTAGCTGGGTTATTACGTGAGGTTACGGGGATGGTGGATAGGATTGTTAGTGGTGATGGGTTGATGGGCCAAATGGTATCCTTTTGCACTGTGGAGATTCTATGAAAACTGTATACAGTACTCCAGATGCAGCCTCACCAATGCCTTGTACAGCTGTGACAGAACTTCCCTACTTTAATATTCTTTTCCATTAATAATTAATTAGCAATGAAAATTCCATTTGCCTTCTTTCTGCTGCACCTGCACACTAATTTTCTGGGATTCATGCAAGAGGACACCCAGATCCCTCTGCAGCGAAGCATTTTGAAGTTCCTCTCTGTTTAGACCATGAATTGCTGTTTCATTCCTCTGACAAAAATGGATAACCTCACACTTATCCATGTTAAATTCCATCTGCCAAGTTTTGGCCCATTCACCTAATCGATCCATATCCCTTCATAAATTCTCCCCATGTCTGCATGGGGTTTCCTCCAGGTGCTCTGGTTTCCTCCCACAGTCCAAAGGTGTGCGGGTTAGTTTGATTGGCCACGCCTCGTGTTAGGGGGACTACCAGGGCACATATGTGGGGTTACGGGAATAGGGTCTGGGTGGGATTGTGGTCAGTGCAGACTCGATGGGCCTAATAGCCTCCTTCTGCACTGAAGGGATTCTATGATTCTATGTCCATAGTGCAGAATATTGGCAAAGTTGAAAAAGAGAAGATGCGATAAGTGAAGAAATATTGTCTCAATGATTCCCTGTTTGGGTGTTAAAAGCCTGTGAGGTGTAGGAGGCTGGGATGGCCTTGCCCTTGACCTTATGGCATGTGAATATTAACATACCAAGGGCTGTTAATTCTTTTGTCTACTATTTAAATGGATTAGCACCACCATTAAAATAGCGGAGAAAGGAATTTGTTAAGCATTGCAAATGCTAATGTTCACACAGCGGGAGCAAGACTGAAGGGAGGTGAAGAGGTTTCATAGTATCGTGTGGAGGTCCTGTTAAAATAGGAGACTGTCCTGATCTCAGTGCGGGAGAACATCCATAAGAATTCTAAGGTAAATCTTGTGCTCAACTCGGCAATCACTGTCAGCTGCAAATTGAGCATCTTGGGACTGAAACCTCTTGGCCATTCCAGTGGAAAAACAACAATGCTTTTATGGTGGAAAAATATCCCAAGTTTCTTCATGGAGGCAGTTTCATGGGGGAGTAATCTCCGCTTGCCCTTACAAAGTCATTGACTCTTACAGGGGTGGCAGAGATAAGGGTGAGGACTCATAAGTTCATAAGATCTAGGAGCAGAATTAGGCCATTCAGCCCATTGAGTCCACTCTGCCATTCGATCATGGATGATATGCTCCTCATCCCCATTTTCCTGCCTTCTCCACATAACCATTCAACCTATTACCAATTAAATATCTGTTTCACTCCTCCTTAAATTTACTCACTGTCCCAGCATCCACCGCACTTTGGGTTGGTGAATTCCACAGATTCACAACCCTTTGGGAGAAGTAGTTTCTCCTCAACTGTTTTAAATTTGCTACCCCTTATCCTAAGGTTATGACCTCTGGTCTTAGAATGCCCCACAAGAGGAAGCATCCACTTTACCCATAGCTTCTATCATCTTGCACACCTCAATTTGATCTCCCCCTCATTCTTCTAAATTCCAGAGAGCATAGGCCTAAACTGTTCAATATCTCTGACTTCCTGCATCAGCAATTCCTGATCCCGGGGTTCGCCCAGCTAACTTTAGAGATTGGTTCATTGCATCCGAAGAATACCAGGATGGCTTTAATTCCCAAACCTTCTGCAATGAGGGTGGGGAAGGCAAGAGTGGAATGGAAATGGACAGTAAGGAGATGATGAGGCGGTTAGGGATATTGTTCCATTTGCGTGACTCCTGTTCCGACTTGTTACAGCATGTTTCAGTATAGCTACAGAGACAATTTGAAAATAGGTCAGAAGAACCAGTCAACCATAAACACACATTAAAGGGTTGAAAAGCTGACTGCCCATATTAAACAGTTCATTCAGCCTCTCCATTAACAGTGAAATGCTCCACAACAACACTGTGATTTTACAATAATGCCTCTAGGTGCTGGGTGTGGCTGCAGTTCTCTCTCTTGGGCAGTCCCTCAGGATTGGGGGTGACTTGCTTCCACTCTGGTTTGATGGGTTCTGAGACGTTCGATAAGTCCAATACATGATCTGCAGACTCTGCCACACGCGTGTGCTGGTGATGGGTGAGTTGTTGGTAGGTTCGTGCACCCCTCCCAATGTCTCGACTTCCAGGCCGATGGAGTGTTTGACACCTTCCCGAATATGCTGCTCCGCTTTATTTGATCACAGGCCAGGGCCTCTCAAGGATTGACGAGAATGTTTGATCTCTGCGGAGGGGATACTCTGAAGACTTTGCTAAAGCATTTCCTCTGTCCTCCAGGAGAATCTCCTACCACAACCGAGCATGCTGTGTACAACGGGCTACTGGGTTTTGCAAAAAGGATGTGCATCCTTCACATAATCCTAGAATCCATACAGTGCAGAAGGAGGCCATATGGCCCATTGAGTCTGTACTGACTACAATCCCACCTCAGCCCTACCCCCATAACCGCATGCATCTTTGGAGTGTAGGAGGAAACCGGAGCACCCGGAGGAAAACCACACAGACACACGGAAAATGTGCAGACTCCACACTTGAGCTAGTCCCCTTGGCACTAAAAATCAATTTACCATGGCCAATCCACCTAACTCGCATACCTTTGGACTGTGGGGGGAAACCAGAGCTCCCGGAGGAAACCCAACAGACACGGGGAGAATGTGCAATCTCCATACAGATAGTGACCCGCCGTGTCATTCCCAGATTCTGCCATCATTGAAAAGGTCTGCAGGAAATTTGTCACTGCATGTTTCCTCCATGCCTGCGTGGGTTTCCTCTGGGTGCTCCAGTTTCCTCCCACAGGTCACTTTCCGCTGCATCTGTGACCACGCTTGTACGTACATATTTCACAGTGTTTTTAATAACATGATACATTGATAGAAATGGGTCAGCTCTGTTTTATCCATCTGAAGCCAATGTTACATTATTAGGTTAATGACTGGCATTGAAGCATCATTAAATTAGTGGGGGGGGGGTCAAATATCAAAAGCAGTCTGACAGAAGGAGAGTAAGCTATATTAATCAATCCTTGCCTGGGAGGAAGTTTTGTAACATGGGGCGGCACAGTGGCACAGTGCTGCCTCGACGCCAGGGGTTCAATTCCCGGCTTGGTTCACTGTCTGTGTGGAGTCTGCACATTCTCCCCGTGTCTGCGTGGGTTTTCCTCCGGGTGCTCCGGTTTCCTCCCGCACTCCAAAGATGTGCGGGTTAGGTTGATTAGCCATGTTAAATTGACCCTAGTGTTAGGGGCCTAAGCGGGGTAAATATGTGGGAATAGGGCCTGGGTGGGACTGTGGTTGATACAGACTCGATGGACCGTATGGCCTTGCTCTGCAATGTCAGGATTCTACGATTCTATGAATTTCAGAGTTAGCAGCTGATAGTGGGCGGCGGTGGAGTGGTTGAAAAGAATCCTCTGAGTGGATAATCAGTGTTCTGCTGCTGGATTAGTTCTTGCATTTGATATAACACTGCAGAGATTAACAGCCCCTGATTGGAAAGGCAGTGCAGCCCAGTGAAGCTTTTGCTGTCATTGTGTTCAGGTATTGTATGGTAAACAGCCCAGGTGCCTCTAAGCCTGGGGTCCAGGGCTGACATTTTCCAACACAAAAAAGAAACTTGCTGATGAATTGGCTCAGAAGGGAAAGCATTGTTATCCAGACGGTTTGCAGCAAACATACTCAGGCATTGAAACCCAAGCGGAGATTAGACAAACCAATGTCACAACGAGGCTGGTACACAAAGGAGATAAATGTCTGTCGAAACTGATTGGCTTTACCAATATACATTGTTCTGCGTCTCCCTGATCCCCAGATGGGAATGAATTCAATTAAATAAAGGATATTGAATATTGAATAAAGGAAAACTGAAAACAAATACTTATTTCAATACAGCCACTTTTTCTCATCAAGTATCGCTGTAAACAAGGTCATGGCTAACTGTTCAGGAGACCTGGCGTGGTACTAAACCTCAGCGATCAGCAAGATCCCAGGTTTGAAGCCCAGCCTCCTGACTGGGAGACAAACCTGAGAATTCACTTGGCATCCTTGCCCAAACTTTATCAATCCCTCAAAAACGTCAGTGATAGGCTCACTTATCTCATCCCTGTCTGTGGATCCTCTCTGCGTACACCGTGGCTGTGGGGTTTATCTCCACTGGACATCACTAAACTTCAAAACAAACTTAATGAGTTGTGAAGTGTTTTCAGATACCTTGAGAGATATGAGAGGCAGTCCTTAATGAAACTTCTTCTTTTTCTTGCAGTGTTTCTTCCGAGTGCTCAGGTTTCCTCTCCCAGTCCGGAAGATTGTTGTTAGGTGTATTGGCCACGCTAAATTCTCCCTCAGTGTACACGAACAAGCGCCGGAGTGTGGCAACTAGGGGATTTTCACAGTAACTTCACTGCAGTGTTAATGTAAGCTTTACTTTTGATGAGGACACACACACAATAAGACATTACCCTTGTGGACAATTTGCAGACCATGCCAGCTGCACGATGGCACAGTGGTTCGCACTGCTGCTTCACAGCGCCAGGGACCCAGGTTCGATTCCCGGCTTGGGTCACTGTCTGTGTAGGTTTCCTCCAATTTCCTCCCACAGTCTGAAAAATGTGCAGGCTAGGTTAATTGGCCATGCTAAATTGCTCCTTAGTGTTAGGGAGATGTCACGGGGACTAGTAGGGTAAATATCTGGGGTTACAGGATAGGGGCTGGGTAGGATGGTTGTTGGTGCAGGCATGATGGGCTGAATGGCCTGGCATTCTGTAGTGTAGGGATTCTCTACACCAGTTTGATGAATGATGAGCCCAGCCTGGGGATAGTACACTTCATCCAAGATCCGATGGGTGAAGTGTTCTATCTTCTGCACGGAGACCTACAGCCAGATCATTCCAGATGATTTGGCTCCTTCAAGGAAAATCTGCATGTCCTCTATGACATTCACCAACTTTTACAGATGTACCATAGACCATACTTTCCGGATGTATCACAGGTTGGTCTGGCTCCTGCTCTGTGCAAGTCTGCGAGGAACTGCGAAGGGTTGTGAACAGAGCCCAATCATCAGCCTCCATCCATCGACACTCTCTACACTTCCCGCTGCCTTGGAAAAGCAGCCAGCATAATCAAGGAATCTGCAAACCCTGGACACTCTCTCTTCCACCTTCTTCCATCGGGAAAAAGATACAAAAGTCTGAGCTCACGTACTCAGAACAGCTTCTTTCCTGCTGCCATTAGACTTTTGAATGGATCTACTAGGTCCAATTAGATTGGGCTTTCTCTACACCATAGCTATGACAGTAGCATGACCATCTGCACTCTCTCATTTCTTTTTCTATGAACGGTATGCTTTGTTTGTTCAGCACACAAGAAGCAATACTTTTCACTGTATACCAATACATGTGACAATAATAAATCAAATCATTTGCCTGGACTGTTCTGCCAATGGCAGTACAAGTTATCTCAACATCTTATGCCATTGGCTAATTTCAACGAGCTATCTATATAATATCACCCAGCACTGAGTGACAGGCATGTTCCCATTAGGCCACCTGCCAACTGCCACAATTGAGAGAACTATAGGTGTCTCAAAGGGGTCTGACTGCTTGGTTGGGTCTGGAGGGATTTTGCAACATGTTTTTCAATGGGCTTCCCATACAGTGATAGCTCAATATGGTGTTTGCCATTCAATAAGGCCAGGACATAGAGATGCCTGAAGTGATGCCCCAGCTGCAATAGGAGCAGAGGAGGATGGAGGAGAGCGTCAACAGGGTGAGCAATCACAGATGCCCGCATGTGGCTGTGAGGCACTCCAGATCAAATAATGAATGCAATATTCTATCGCTGCAGTTGTTTCCCTTTACCCCAGTGCCACTGCTCCATTTAATTCCAGTCAACACCTTCCCATTCAAAATATACCGCGGAACCTGGTGTTATCTCAGCTCTTTCCATCCTTGACCAGACTCCACAGTTCCAAACATGCTATACAAATAATTGAGCTTGAAGTAACTACATAAACTCACCATGACAATGATGAACAGGAGCCATCCTCCTTCTTCATAATACCCTCACAGAAAAAAAGTTCAATCATCTTTTTTTTCCTACTCTGGACCTACCTCCTAGATGTTTCCTGAGGAGTGGGAACACAAGAGCCATTTCATAGAATCCCTACAGTGCAGAAGGAGGCCATTCAGCCCGTCGAGTCTGTACTGACCACAATCCCACCCAGACCCAATCCCTGTAACACCACCTATTTACCCTGCTAGTCCCCCTGACACTAATTTACCATGGCTAATTAACCTAACCCGCACATCTTTAGAATGTGGGAGGAAAGCGGAGCACCCGGAGGAAACCCACGCAGACATGGGGAGAACGTGCAAACTCCACACAAACTGTGAACCCCCCGCCAAGGCTGGAACTGAATGCTGGCGCTGGGTCTCTGGCGCTGTGACACATCAGTGCTAACCACTGTGCCACCGAGCTGCCCCTTTGTCGTTGCCTGTGTTGCCCGGTCTTGCCTCCTACACACTCCTTGTATGGTTCTGCGTGTGAATGTTACAAACATTGCAACAATTGAATGCACGCTCCATTTGTAATTGAGAGTAGATGATAACTGGGGAAAGGGTAGGGCGCTTCTATAAGAACCAGCACCCAGCGTGGAGGTGGGGTGGGGGCTCATGGTAAGCCTGCTTCCTGCGCCTCACCAAGTTGACCATTAACAGGTCCAGGTAACAGGCGCTCGAGGTGGGTGGCACCAACTCTCTGCCCCTCTGCCACTCCTATACTCCATGCCAGGTAGCCTTGGAGAGGGACATATTACCAGCACGTTTCAGGCATTCCGTGAGCATCACATGGGCTGGGCATCATCACCCCTAGAAATTCCATTTTGATTTAATTAGTTAAGTTTCCTTTGACATTTTGTTTTTGTTACAGTGCCCCACCAGCGGCTGTCACTCCTGTCTTTTGTATATGTTTAATTAATTGATTATTGTTTAAGGGTATAGAAAGACAGTTTCCACCTATGTGAGGGGAGCCAAATGGAAGGGAAAAGCCATCTGCACTTAGGTTATATTGAGCTTTGTGAATAATCGCATGCTGAAGACGGAATGGCTACAGCTCCTTCCTTTGCTGGGGAGATATTCACCAGATTAACCCTGTGAGGGGAGAGGCCAGATGCTTGGCATGTGCTTATAGCCTGCCCAGCAACTGCCCGCCAGTGATAAAGGCAAAATACTTGTGGATGCTGGAATCCGAAACAGAAAATGTTGGAAAATCTCAGCAGGACTGACAGCGTCTAAGGAGAGAGAACAGAGCCAATGTTGGCTCTATTCTCTCTCCACGGATGCTGTAGGACTTGTTGAGATGTTCCAGCCTTTTGTGTGTTGTTTCAATTGCCCACCATTGCTCAGAGGCCTGAAAGATAGATGTCCAACTCGATACAGCCGAATACAGTGTCTCATAGAAACGTAGAAATTTGAAACAGGAAAAGGCCATTCAGCCCTTCGAGTCTGTTCTCTGCCATTCATTTTGCTCATGACTGATCTTCAATTTCAATATTCTTCCCCCCATATCCCTTGATCCCTTTCGCCCCAAGATGTATATCTAATTTCTTCTTGAAATCAGACAACGTTTTGGCCTCAACTACATTCTGTGGTAGTGAATTCCACACATTCACCACCCTCTGGGCAAAGAACTTTCTCCTCACCTCAGTTCTAAGAGGTTTGCCCCTTATCCTCAAACTTTGACCCCTAGTTCTGGACTCACCCACCCTGATGAACATTCTTCCTGAATTTACTCTAGCCAACCCTGTTAGAATTTTGTAAGTTTCTATAAGATCCCCTCTCAGCTTTCTAAAATCCAGGGAATATAATCCTAACTGACTGAGTCTCTCCTCATATGACAGACCTGCCATCCCAGGAATCAGTCTGGTAAACTTTTGCTGTACTCCTTCTATAGCAAGGACATCCTTCCTCAGATAAGGACACCAAAACTGCACACAATACTCCAGGTATTGGCTCAGTTTTTCCCCAAGAGCTGGATTATTTCAGAGAAGTTGTGCCTTGAGATTGGTGCAAATTGTTCTCATGCCTCCATTAATCATGAAATGTATCTTTTTCGTATTAAAAATGACAAGAGTCTAATGTCAGCAAAAATTGACAATTCTGAACTTGGCAACTCAGCTGTAACTGGACCTGAATATATTCTCAATGGCGCACTTCTGATAGTAATTTACTCGTGACTGATGAATTGCCTACCCATGCTTTGTTATAATATCCTGTTGATGGCCACACAGGCTCACTGTACCTCTTTTGTAGATATATTGCAAATATCCTGGAGTGATCAGTCACGGAGAAAGCCCACGTCTCCCCCCCGCCCAGCCCCTCCCCTCCGAAATTGGCCCACTCTAGCAGCAGGAGGAGGTGGTGACAGCCTTCGAAACAGGAGAAAAATGGGGAGGCAACGACTCAGCGGAATAAACTAGCCCACACCTGGTACACTCACAACTCTCTTTTGCCCAGTGATTTCCTTTGTCCCCAGGATTGATACATTGGTTTAGGTGATGGCCTGAACAATGAAGTCACCCCATCTTGACAGAAGCCCTGTGCTACAAATCAACATTGTTCCCAGAAAAACATGGGTAGCCTGAAATATATCACGTCTCACCTGACATTCTCAGAATGTGGCTCTTTGCCTGCAGTACTGCTGTGGCCTGTGGGTGTTAATTGTTTAAACATATTTCTTTACCTGATAGATTTAATTGTACTTAGGAAAACAGCAGTTAGTTTTCCTTTACTTCTCCTCAGCTCTGTGCCTCTCTTGCTGCCCTTGCATTGAGGGTGGCACAGTTGTTAGCATTGCTGTCCCACTGCACCAGAGACCTGGGTTCGATTCCCGGCTTGGGTCACTGTCTATGTGGAGTTTGCACCTTCTCCTGCATGGGTTTCCTCCGGGTGCTCCAGTTTCCTCCAACAGTCCAAAGACATGCTGGTTAGGTGCATTGGCCGTGCTAAATTCTCCCTCAGTGTACCTGAACAGGCACCAGAGTGTGACGACTAGGGGATTTTCATGGTAACTTCATTGCACTGTTAATGTAAGCCTTCTTTGAGACACTAATAAATAAACTTTAGACTCATCGATTGCAATTTTATTGGCCTCATTTACTGGCCAGAAAGTTGAGGTAACCTCACCTTGGCCAATTATGGAAGCCTCAAGTGGATTTACAGTCCCCAGGCAATTAATTACCTGCTGCCAGGGCTTCTGGCTTCCAAGCTACAAGATATCACCCCCAAATGCTGTGGGGCCAAACAGAAGGCCAGCATCTCAGCAGCGCCCCTGTGAGCCCTGGCCACTGCTGGGACTGCAGCAGACCCAGATCAGCCCATATGCAGGAGGCCCTGGAATCAAGGTAAATTGTGGGGCTTGCTGGAATCGTGGCAAGCTTGGTGAGGGGCAGTGGGTATCCATCATGACAGCAGAGGAAGGCCACTTAGTTGGGATTGTCCTTGTTGGTGGAATGGGGGTGGGGGGTTGGGAGGGGCACGTCAGGATGCTAGATCTGGAAGGGCCTCCAAAGCTCACAAGGACGCCACCAGGGTATAACTGTTGGGCTCTCCACATGGCAAAGTGCCCAACTGTTGCTGGTAAAATAGTGACAAAGCTCAAAGAAGAGGCTCTCTTAATTGGACACTTCAGGACTTCAATTGACCTCACAGTGGGCAAACCATTGACCGTCTGCTTCAGGCAGGTGATGGGTTACACCCTCCTGGGTTTTACACCGTCCCTGCCCCCCAGCACACTCTGCGAGAACCTGTAAAACCCCAGCCATTAGGTTGCCATGCCAACTTTTGCAATGGCTGCACGGGGTGTATGACTTGCACAGGGTAATTATTCCTTCAACGATTCCCCGTGAGGCAGGTGTCAGATTCCTTTCAGAGATATATTACCATGGCTCAGATTAAGAATTTGTCATTTGAGGGTAATTCTACGCTGTAAATATCTGTTCCTCCACTCCATGTCCATCGTTTTGATTGGCACAGGCAAGCTCGAAGGCTGAAAACACAAAGAAATCGGAATTAGTAACATTCTGCTCTCGGTACAGATACTTAGTCCTTCACTCCAGCAGTTCCTAGTTAGTGTACAAACAATGTCTGCACATTAATTCCCTCTCAGCCCACCCCTGTTAAATGTACTATTTGTTATGGTGCCTCACACTGCAAACCCCTGAGACGTTGTTGACGAAATGCCACCCAACCTTTGACATGCTTCAGGGGCCACTTTGACCCTGGTTGTGGTCACACCCACCTCTGCCCCTGAGACAAGTACAAATGTTGAGGTAGGACAGAACTGGCCAACTCATTTGTATGTTATTTAATTTATGGAAATAGGTTTGAAGCTCAGTGATAAGGCTTGAAGGAGGACTGGAAAAGAGGAGAGGCATGAATAATGGGCATTTTAATGTGGCACAGTGGTTAGAACTGCTGCCTCACAGCGCCAGGGACCTGGGTTCAATTCTGGCCTGGGGTCACTATCTGTGCGGAGTCTGCACATTCTCCCTGTGTCTGCATGGGTTTCCTCCAGATGCTCTGGTTTCCTCCCACACTCCAAAGATGTGTGAGCTTGGCTGAATGGCCATGCTAAATTGCTCCTTAACATCAGGGGAGCTAGCGGGGTAAATATGTGGGGCTATAGGGATAGGGCCTGAGTGGAATTGCTGTTGGTGCAGACATGATGGGCTGAATGGTTTCCTTCTTCACTGTAGGGATTCCATGATTCTATAAATTATGTCTTGTACCCCATTCCTTCCATCCCTGGTTTTGGCTTCTGCTACATCTTGTGTCAGAATCTTTACGGCATCATTTCAATGCTGCACTCTCGTGACTGGGGACCTTTGTAGTATTTTTACATTTTATTGTAAATATGAAATAGGGAAGTGACATTTCGGGGAACAATTTTTGGTTGCGACAGGAGGGTATTATGTAACACCCCACGCCTCTCCATTATTGTCCTAAAGGTCACTGGAAAGTAGGATGGGCTATTTATGCAAAAGCAGGTGGACAAGAGAAAGTGTAAAGGCACGAAAAGTGTTCTGCTTACAATGCTGAAAGCAGTCAACATAATTAAGGACCTCACGCACCCCAGACATTCTCCTTTCCATCTTCTTCCGTCGGAAAAAGATACAAAAGTCTGAGGTACATACCAACCAACTCAAGAACACCTTCTTCCCTGCTGCTGTCAGACTTTTGAATGGACCTGCCCTGCATTCAGTTGATCTTTCTCTAGACCCTAGCTATGACTGGAACACTACATTTTACACTCTCTCCTTTCCTTCTCGATGAACGTTATGTTTTGTCTGTATAGAGCACAAGAAACCATACTTTTCACTGTATACTAATACATGTGACAATAATAAATCAAATCAAATCAGGAATTTATTAACCTCAGTGAGACCCATGAGGTTGATCTTTTGGAGTATGAGCTCCCTGATTGAGGTAATGATTGCCTGTCCAGTCAGGGAGTCTCACCTTCTCTATATTGAGGAGTGACAAGGTTACTGTCACTCCGCATCCTGACTTCGTACCTGAAACACTCTTAGGAGTGGAATTGAGTTTGTAAATAAAGGGAATCTGGTGACGAGACACCAACCTCACAGGAGTTATTACACTGCCCTTGGTACCTGTGGGTATTAATGACCACACCACATTGTCTCCTATTCAAATGCCAATGCTACAATGTAGGTTCAGCTTTATAGTTACTGTGGAGTCCATGTCAGCACCCTTTGTTAATGATATTTGCTATAAACTAAGTTAAGTTTATTTATTAGTCACAAGTAGGCTTACATTAACACTACAATGAAGTTACTGCTGTCTACAGGAATGCTGCCATGGAGTGCCAAAGACAGCCTTGCACCAAGCATCCTACTCCAGTGTCATAATACCTATTTCACCAACAAGATAACTAAAGTTTTAGATGCAAGGTTGCTCTGCCACTTGTTTGTTCAGGGCTTCATTTTGTTGTGCTTATTGCCCGCAATTTCCTTCCCTTCACCCTCTTCAGCCTGGGCAAAGGACAGTCAGTGGGTTGGCACACCTTCTGAGTTGGCCTAAAATTACTGAGAACCCTCCTACATATGTGGCCACGTCGCCTTGGCCAGCTGGATCCATCTTTCCTTAACTGACCGACAATCCTTTGTCTCTCTCTGCAGGGCTAAGTCCATCATTTTGAGATTAATGACATGAATCTTATATATGACTGGGGACATGGCAAGGAAACAAGCTGCTAGGATGTGCCCGCAATACCCGGCATGGAGCCAATCTCCCACAGGCAACATTTAAAAATCACTTCTTTTGAAGTCCTTCACCCGGAGGGTGGAGATACCATCAACGGTCCCTCTGTTTACTGATCTATCAAATATCACCAGGAGAGACAAGTCATTATCCTAACTGTTCATCTCAATGAGCCAAAACAAATCACCAAATCTATGCTGCACGTTAGTCTACAGGGCGGCACAGTGGTTAGTATTGCTGCCTCACAGCAGCAGGGGCCTGTGTTTGATTCCTGGCTTGGGTCACTGTGTGTGTGTGTGTGTGTGTGTGTGTGTGTGTGTGTGTGTGTGTGTGTGTGTGTGTGTGTGTGTGTGTGTGTGTGTGTGTGGAGTCTGCACGTTCTCCCCGTGTCTGCGTGGGTTTGCTTCAGGTGCTCCAATTTCCTCCCACAGTCTGAAAGATGTGCTGGTTAGTTGCATTAGCTAAATTCTCCTTCAGTGTACCCGAACAGGTGCCAGAGTGTGGCGACTAGGGGATTTTCACAGTAACTTCATTGCAGTGTTAATGTATACCGACCTGTGGCACTAATAAATAAACTGAATACCATGGTTTTATTGGTCTGGTTGTTTTTTTTCTCTGTTGCCCTGGCAACCGAGGAATAAATGGGCCATTACTTTTATTGCACCAGGCCCAGTCTGTGTTTGGACAGAATTTGGATTTGTAATTCATGTAAATGTAGTGATGAATATTAATATGTCCATTCTCCAGTCTGTCTGAAGATTTTATTTCACACATCATATATGCAAATGAATTAGCGCTGTGAAGGCTGTGCCCTGCAGCAATGTGTGTCAACTACAGTTTGTTTCTATTCTGCTACCAGAGAACTGATTCCTGTCCTGTTTGCACCACTCTTGAGACATCTTATCAGAAAGAAACAGAAGCCATTTAGAATCCCTACAGTCCAACTGGAGGCCATTCGGCCCATCAAGTCTGCACCAGCTTTCCAACAGAGCATCTTACTCAGGCTCTATCCCCTGAACCCCCAACATTTACCCGACAAATCCCCTAAACTACACATCTTTGTACACTAAGGAGAAATTTACCATGCCCAATCCAGCTAACCTGCACACCATTGGATTGTAGGAGGAAACCGGAGCACCCGGAGGAAACCCATGCAGACCTGGGGAGAATGGGCAAACTGCATTCAGACAGTCACCCAAGCCGGGAATCGAATCCAGGTCCCTGGTGCTGAGAGAACGGTGCCACCGTGCCGCTCTGTTCAAATCCAGTTTCTCTTGCATCTCATTGATTTTGACTTGTGGGACTCTGTTAGGACATCCCATAACCTCAAATCTGTCAGCAACAATGGCTGGAATTCTCCAATCTCACCCGCAGCTGAAACTATCCTGTCCTGCTGCTGTCAACGGAGATTTGGCTGAGCGCCAAATTCCCACTGGCAGCAATACCAGGCTATGCAAGACTGGAGAATCTTTATACTGTATTAAATATTCCCAAGGTACTTTAAAAGAATGGCTTTGTGGAGTCTGCACGTTCTCCGTTTCTGCATAGATTACCTGAGGGTGCTCCAGTTTCCTCCCACACTCCAAAGATCTGCAGGTTAGGTGGATTGACCATGCCAAATTGCTCCTTAGTGTCCCAGGATCTGTAGATTAGATGGATTAGCCACTGGGGTTACAGGGATAGGGTGAGGGAGAGGAGTTGGGTAAGATACTCTGTCAGAGAGTCAGTGAAGGCTCGATGGGCTGAATGGTCTTCTTCTGCACTATAAGGATTTTATGATTCTATGATTACACCCGGGTTCCTGGCACTGTGAGCCGGCAATGTCAACGTGCCATCCACTACAGAACACATACTGAACTAATACTGTTGCTAAATTCTGTCATCCCTAAATTTGACATTATAATGTTGAAAGATTTAAAGTTCTAACTGTTTATGTCTGGTTTGATTGTCAGATTAATGCTGTTCTACCTCATTTTTCAAAACAGCCTCATTTATTAGTCATGAGATCAGCACCAGAACAGTCCTCATAATAACCAATGAATCATGATATTATCGGATGGAATATTTTATATATACTATATTAAGATAGAGGTTAAGGGATCTTATCGCTTTGTCAATAAAGTACAGAAATATTATATTATATATTATTAACTGATTATATTACTGATACAAGTTATCAAGTAACATTCGAACCACACAAGTGCTAGGCAATAACCGTTTCTCACTCGAGAATCATCCCTTGACAAAGGGATTATCATCGCTGATTATCAAAATCCCAGAGATTACAATTGACCTGAAACTAAACTGGACTAGCTATATAAATACAAGTCAGAGGCTAGCAATACTACGGCAAGTAACTCACTTCCTGACTCTCCAAAGCCTAACCACCATCTGCAAGGTACAAGTCAGGAAAGTATGGAATACTGGATGGGTGCAGCTCCAACAACACTCAAGAAGCTTGACACCAACCAGGACAAAGCAGCCCACTTGATTGGCACCACATCCACAAACATTCAATCTCTCCTTCGACACAGTAGCAGCCCTGTGTACCATCTACAAGATTCACTACAGGAACTCACAAAGGTTCCTTAGACAGCTCCTTCCAAACCCATGACCCATGTTTAGAAGGAGAAGGGCAGCAGGGACACCACCACCTAGAAGTTCCCCTCCAAGCCGATCACCCTGACTTGGGAATGTATCTCCATTCCTTCACTGCCACTGGACAGTCAAAATCCTGGACCCCTCCCCCCAGCAGCACTGTGGGTTCACCGCAAAGACTGCAATGGTTCAAGTGATAGAATCATAGGTGAAATTTTCTGGTCACGCTCATCCCAAGATGGGAAAATCCTGCCCGAGGTCAACAAACCTTTACAAGGTCCGCCCCCGTCCATTACGATGCCAGCAGGCGGGACAGGAAGATTCTGTCCATAGAGTCCCTACAGCTCAGAAGGAGGCTATTTGATCCATCAAAGCTGCATCTATAACAATAGGTCCTATCCTTGTAACCCCACTGTTTACCCTCCCAGCACTCAGGGGCAATTTATCACGGCCAATCCACCTACCCCAGACATCTTTGGATTGTGGGAGGAAACTGGAGCGCCCAGAGGAAACCCACGTAGACTCTGGAAGAATGCGCAAACTCCACAAGACAGTGATCCAAGATGATCCTGGGTGAGGCAGCAGCGGTGCTAACCACTGTGCCAGCATCAGCCAGAGGCAGTGCAAGGGAGCAGTCGGTATTCTGAAATTCTTCTGGCCTCCCAGTGACTCGGAATATTCCCTTCGAGCTGTGACCAGGAAAAATCACGTACTGAGGTTTAATTTTCAAGCTTTCCGAGACACTGCTGAGAGAAGGAAGCTGCGCAGACTTGTACATTTTGTTGACACATCAAAGTTCAAGTCGAGACAATTGAGGACAATGACCACACACAGCTGACATTTTGAATTATCGCCGAGATACACAAACGGCTATCTGATCTCTCAGTTGAAACATATTTAGCATTGAAAGTCAGCCTATTCTGGGCCCAAAGTGAGTGGGAGCAAAAATAAGGAGGCAAAAAAAGTCTGCATATCAGCACAGATTAGAATAGTCTGGAGAATGGACTAAGAAAGGTGTGAGCATTCCTATCAGTCTTAAACCACTCTTTATTTAGAATGAGGAGAGCATTACCTCCCCTTTCTCCAGTGATTATACATATCTAACAGGCCATTAGGAAAACTGCTTTTTTTGTCACTGTTCATTCCTCCCCTCTTTTGAAGGCATTAACCCTTGGTTGGGGTACATTAACCCAGCCTCTAGCCACTTTTTTTAAAAATTATTTTTTAAGTTCATTCTTGGGACATGGGCACTGATGGCTAGGCCAGCCTTTATTGCCCATCCCTAACTTTGATGGACAGTACGGTGGCACAGTGATTAGCACTGCTGCCTCACAGCGTCTGGGACCTGGGTTCGATTCCCGGCTTGGGTCACTATCTCTGTGGAGTTTGCACGGGTCTCCCCGTGTCTATGTGGGCTTCCTCCAGGTGCTCCTGTTTCCTCTGACAGTCTGAAACACATGCTGGTTAGATGCATTGACCACACTAAATTTTCCCTCGGTGTACTGGAGTGTGGCGACTGGGGGATTTTCATAGAAACTTCATTACAGTGTTAATGTAAGCCTACTTGCGACCAAGAAATAAACTTTAACTTAGTTGCCCTTGAGAAGGTGGAGGTGAGCTGCTTTCTTGAATCCCTGCAGTCCGTTTGCAGTGGGTTGACCCACAATGTTCTTAGGGAGGGAATTCCAGGATTTTGATCCAGCGACTGTGAAGGAACGACGATATATTTCCAAAGCGGAATGGTGAGTAGCTTGGAGTGGAACTCGCAGGTGGCGGCGTTCCCATGTATCTGCTGGCCTCGCTCTTCTAGGTGGAAGTGTTCGTGGGTTTGGAAGGTGCTGTCTAAGGATCTTTGGTGAATTGCTGCAGTGCATCTTGTAGACAGTACACACTGCTGCTACTGAGTGTCGGTGGTGGAGGGAGTGGATGTTTGTAGATATGATGCCAATCAAGTGGGCTGCTTTGGCTTGGATGGTGTTAAGCTTCTTGAGTGTTGTTGGAGCTGCATCCATCCCGTCCAGTGGGTAATATTCCATCACGCTCCTGCCTTGTGCATTGTAGATGGTGGACAGGCTTACGGGAGTCAGGAGGTGAGTTATTTGCCACAGTATTCCTAACCTCTGACCTGCTCTTGTAGTCACTGTGTTTATGTGGTGAGTCCAGTTGAGTTTCTGGTCAATGGTAACTCCAAGGATGTTGATGGTGGGGGTTCAGTGATGATAACACCATTGAATGTCAAGGGACGATGGTTAGAGTGTCTCTTATTGGTGATGGTCATTGCCTGGCATTTGTGTGGTGAGAATGTTGTTTGCCACTTGTCAGCCTGAGCCTGGATATCGTCCAGATTTTGAACACGGACTGCTTCAGTATCTGAGGAGTTGAGAACAGTGCTAAAAATTGTGCAATCATTGGTGAATATCCCCACTTCTGACCTTATGGTGGAGGGAAGGTCATTAATGAAACGGTTGAAGATGGTTGGGCCTAGGACACTTCCCTGAGGGACTCCTACAGGGATGTCCTGAAACTGAGATGACTGACCCTTCACAACCGTAACCATCTTCCTATGTACCAGGTATGTCTCCAACTAGCGGAGAGTTTGCCGCATGATACCCATTGATTCCAGTTTTGCTAGAGCTCCTTGATGCCACACTCGGTCAAACACGGCCTTGGTGTGAAGGGCTGTCACTCTCACCTCTGGAATTCAGCTCTTTTGTCCCTGTTCGAATCTCTGTGCTGAACTTTGATTATCAGTGCGAGATGAGAAACAGTCGGGCTTCAACCAGCCACACACACCCACCTCAAACAAATCTCTGCGGCATGTTCTAAAGGAACAGCCATGCCGGTGGGACGTGGCACATTGTTTGCTAGCGCGGGATTCTCTGGTCCTGGTCCTGCCAATGGGAGTTCCCCAAGCCAGCAGGAAATCTGCGGGCGGAGGTGTGCTGCAGGAGGGACCAGAGAACTGCCAAAGAACTCTGGCCATTGTATTTCCAGGCTTTCAAAACTGTCTATGGAAATTGAATTTTTCCATTTAGGGTCATCACTTTATCCCAAGTCACAATAAAACACAGACAGATAAAGAAAAAACCACAGCTGTAGACCACCTCTCACATATCGAAGACATTCAAAGTGCATCATAACTTTGCTGGCGCCCAATTCGGGAGATCAAGGAATTGTGTGCTCCAAAAGGGAGAAGGGACATGACTTGAAATTGGGCTTCCAGCTGGATTAATATTAATCCGGCTCACTGTCAGTGTCCATCACTCCCCCCAAGTTGGATGGAATATCCGGCAGAGTTGGTGTTTGGGCATGGGGACAGATAGTGACTGGGTGCTATAGAGCCGGCAGGATCCACTTCTTGCCCCCCCTGTGCTTCTGTTGTAAAAGCTAATCACCAATGGGCTGCCATTAACAAGAAGCTTTCCATCCCACACACACTAGACCAGAAATGGAAGGCCTGGATTTACATTCAATATTTTAATGAACAGTAGATGATGGGCAGTGTGCAGAGTGGGTAGGTGGTGGGTTGAGGAGAGGGTTCAAGGGAAGGACAGAACCCATCATCTGTTGGATGATCAAGCATAAAATTTAGAAACTCCCAATCATAGACATGAGGGGCGAGTCTCCCAAAAAAGTTCTAAGTGCTAAATTTGGAGGAAAACTGGTGTAAATCTGCATTGTTTGTTCAGTGAGAGTTCAGACTCGAATCTCCCACACTCAGGTGCGTGGAGTTCCTGACGAAGGAACAGCGTTCCAAAAGCTAGTGGCATTTACTACCAAGTAAACCTGTTGGACTTTAACCTGGTGTTGTGAGACTTCTTACTGGGATGGGAGATGCCGGGGGTCCGGAGACTTCAGCACTGGGCTCGCTAATCACATCAAAATAAGATTAAAAACAGATTAAAATGACTTACCTATTGTTCCCGTCAGTTTCCAGTGTGGTCCCGACCTCTGAGATGCGCGCGTATCAGGAACGCACGTGCAAATCTCACAAATCGGCCCACACGCAATTCTTCTGACCCACTGTGCTAAAAGGTTAGCGTGTTGGGATGAAAGGATCACCCCCAAAATCTGCGCCATGCATTCTGCAAGTGGTAGTAATTCGCAACCCTACGAATGAAAGTTAACTATTTTGCCTTTTGATTAATACCATTAAGTGCCACGCATGGAGCATTTCAGTGTTTGCTGCTTGGCAGGCTGTACCATCACAGAATACAGTTAAATATATTTTAGAGATTGCCGCCACAATATCTGAACTAAAGCAAAGTTCAACTATTGTGTTGAGTAGAAAGTTTCCGCACCGTTTTTGACCACATGAAAGGAACACCAGCAGAACTCCCGACAATGTGATTAAAGTCATTGACCCCAGTTCACTTGCCGGCCCTTCATTTGCGTCGGTGACAAATGGTTGTTGAGAGGTCTGAAGAATGTGAGGGGAACTGTTTAACAATGGACAATAAATCAAATTTACACTGAATATCACAATGGACCTGTCTCTGCTGCCTCAAATGTTTCCAGTGTGTTACTAATGCCATTATGCTGTCCGTTTGCTGGCATTCGGCTGATCTCGCTTACACCAGCAAAGCAGTGTCGTTCCATTTGATTCGGGGTCACTCGGGCGTGCTTTGGATTCTGAGGTTTGCCATGCTGCTGAGCTTTGAGCTCAAGGTCTCAACTCCTGGAGGTGAGTGGTGTAACACAGCATTGGACACTCATTCACAAAGCCTGACTTCAGCTTCTGAATATCACTGTCGTTCAAGTTGAGAAACAAGAGGGCCCAGCCTGCGCCAAGCTTTTTTATTCATTCATGGGACATGGGCGCTGCTGGCTGGCCAGTATTTATTGCCCATCCCTAGTTGCTCTTGAACTGAGTGGCTTGCCGGGCTATTTCAGAGGGCAGTTGAGAGACAACCACATCGCTGTGGCTCTGGAATCACATGTAGGCCAGACCAGGTAAGGACGGCAGATTTCCTTCCCTAAAGGACATCCGTGAACCAGGTGAGTTTTTCCAACAGACAGCTGCCGTGGTGGGATTCGAACCTAGATTAATACTCAAGAGATAGTACCACTGGAACATCACCTCCCCTTGTTAGGTAAGAGTGCTCGCTCTTGGGTCGGGACAGGGAATGGCTCATTCTATCCTACCCTATCCTGGCTATTCCCTACTAGTTGGTGGGGAAAGGTGGTGGGGTCACTCATAGTTTCAGAACTGCTCACTCAAAGGGAAGGCTTGACTGTGGATGACAGAGGCAGATGATGAGATTGCAGTGCATATTAATGCCCAGATTCACAGGACAGCAAGGTCAACTCTACTCTGCAAACTCTTGAAGGTAGGGTTTGGTACAGATTAACAATAGGCTGTAATGTTACTCAGAAGCTGTGATATCCCAAAACATGACACATCACAAAGAATGGGCACAAAGATTAAGGACAATTATAATCCTCCGTAGTATGTGGAGAAATGTTTATTTGCAAACAATAAGGTGCTGGAAAACAACTTATTTCTTTCAACTACAAAATAATGAACCTGCAATACATTTTCTGCTCTGTTCCCAGTGTGCAAAAGTGTGAATGAAATCAACTGTGGTGACTATCTCAGCAAGGGTTTTACTCAGGTTTTTATACCAGGTTTAAATTTGTGCCTGTTTATCATTATCACCAGATACAAGACTCCCAAAGCAATTGTTCTGGATGAGTATATGGGGTTTAATGGGATTGGGGGTTATAGATAGGTCTATAGATTGGTAGGTGTTGATGTGATCGGCGCAACTCGTGGGCCGAAGGGCCTGTTTGTGCTGTAGTGTTCTATGTTCTATGTTCTACTCTGAACTCAGTGGGAGTAGGAGACTTCCCAGAATGATAGCAGGAAACACTTAAGGGATGTCCTGAAGGCATCCTGGGAGGCCCTGGCTTGTGACTGACCAAAGCAGAGAAGGTTTATTTGGGAAATTATTAAGCATGTTGAGAGAGTTAGAGTCACACAGGTTTACAGCATGGAAACAGGCCCTTTGGCCCAACTTGTTCATGCTGCCCTTTTTTTTTAAACTCCTAAGCATTTGGCCCATATCCCTCTATACCCATCTTACCCATGTAACTATCTAAATGCTTTTAAAAGACAAAATTATACCCACCTCTACTACTGCCTCTGGCAGCTTGTTCTAGACATTCACCACCCTGTATGTGAAGAAATTGTCCCTCTGGACACTTTTGTATCTCTCCCCTCTCACCTTAAACCTATGTCCTCTATTTTAAGCTCCCCACCCTTGGGAAATAGAACATAGAACATAGAACATAGAACACTACAGCACAAACAGGCCCTTCGGCCCACGAGTTGCGCCGATCACATCAACACCTACCAACCTACAGACCTATCTATAACCCTCAATCTCATTAAACCCCATATACTCATCCAGAAGTCTTTTAAAAGACCCCAGCGAGTTCGCCTCCACCACCACTGACGGCAGCCGATTCCATTCACTCACCACCCTCTGAGTGAAAAACTCACCACCCTCTGAGTGAAAAATGATATTGACTATCTAGCTGGTCTGTGCCCTTCATTATTTTATAGACTTCTATAAGGTCAACCCTCAGCCTCCTACACTCCAGAGAGAAAGGTCCCAGTCTATCCAGTCTCTCCTTATAACTCAAGCCATCAAGTCCCAGTAGCATCCTAGTAAATCTTTTCCGCACTCTTTCTAGTTTAATAATATCCTTTCTATAATGGGATGATCAGAATTGCACACAGTATTCCAAGTGTGGCTTTACCAATGTCTTGTACAACTTCGACAAGGTGTCCCAACTCCTGTATTCAATGTTCTGACCGATGAAATCAAGCATGCCAAATGTCTTCTTCACCAATCTGTCCACCTGTGACTCCACTTCCAAGGAGCTATGAACATGTACCCCTAGATCACTTTGTTCTGTAACTCTCCACAATGTCCTACCATTAACTGAATAAATCCTGCCCTGGTTCAACCTACCAAAATGCATCACCTTGCATTTATCTAAACTAAACTCCATCTGTCATTCATCAGCCCACTGGCCCAATTGATCAAAGATCCCATTGCAATCAGAGATAATTTTCTTCACTGTCCACTATGCCACCAATGTTGGTGTCATCTGCAAATTTACTAACCATGCCTCCTATATTCTTATCCAAATCATTAGTATAAATAACAAATAGCAGTGGACCCAGCACTGATCCCTGAGGCACACCGCTGGTCACACGTCTCCAGTTTGAAAAACAATCCTCTGGCTGCTGTCAAGAAGCCAGTTTTGTATCCATTTAGATACGCACCCTGGATTCTGTGAGATTTAACCTTACGCAACAATCTACCATGCAGTACCTTGTCAAAGGCCTTGCTAAAGTCCATGTAGACAACATCAACTACACTGCCCTCATCTACCTTCATTGGACTTCACTCATAAATCTAATCAAAGGAAAACATGTAACGTAGAAGTCAAGACTCAGAGAGCGTGCAAACCTCTGAGCCTTAACATAGAACATACATAGAACAGCACAGCACAGAAACAGGCCCTTCGGCCTACAATGTTGTGCCAAACATGACGCCAAATTAAACTAATCCCTTCTGCCTGCCCTTGATCAATATGCCTCTATTCCTTGCATATTAATGTGCTTATCTAAAAGCCTCTTAAACATCCCTATTGTGTCTGCCTCCACCACCACCCCTGGGCAACACATTCCAGACATCTACCACTCTCTGTGTAAAACACTTGCCTCTCACATCTCCTTTGGACTTTCTCCCTCTCACCCTAAGTGCATGTCCCCTAGTATTTAGCATCTCTGCCCAACCCTTCCAGCACCACCTGTCCCACGTGTGGCAGGGTCTGCCACTCGAGCATTGGACTTATTAGTCATCTCCGAACCCATTGAACTGGAGGGGAAGCAAATCATCCTCCATCCCATGGGACTGTCTAAGAAGAAAGTGTTGTGTCTCTTAATCAAGATTTAATTGTGCTTCCAATTCCTTCCAATAGTAGGGGTGTCCCAATCCGGAGTTACCAAACTGAAGTGTTTGTGCCTATTAGCAACAGATGAATGGAATCAATATTTACAAGCTTCACTGATCCTGTGAAAAACAAACAGTCTAGTGTTAATCCTGACACTATTGCTAACTGCTACGATTGTTACAACTCAGGAGAAGATCTCACAGCTTTCCTGTTTGATTAACACGGAACAAGTCAAGAAATATTGATGAAGGGTCAATTCTGTCAATTTTGGGGCGGCAAGATTAGCACAGTGATTAGCACTGCTGCCTCACAGCACCAGGGACCCAGTTCAATTCCCGGCTTGGGTCACTGTCTGTGCGAAGTTTGCATGTTCTCCCCATGTCTGCGTGGGTTTTCTCCGGGTGCTCCGGTTTCCTCTCACAGTCTGAAAGACGTGCTGGTGAGGTGTATTGGCCCAAACAGGCACCGAAGTGTGGTGACTATGGGGATTTCACGGTAGCTTCGTTGCAGTGTTAATGTACACCTTTCTTGTGACACTTATAAACTTTCAAAAAAACTTTGCTACCATAGAAACCTTTAGTTCACGATTATAGCAGCCAACTGCATCTTGAATGACTTCACCCGGCATGTACACACAATTGCAAGATACTGGGTAAGTGTTCTCCAAGGTAGCCTTTAAGACACACGACAACGCAATCTTTAACCTGTGATTATCCCTCTCTCCACTCGCACTGTCTGTACCTGTAAAGACTTGATTACCTGTAAAGACTCGCATTCCAACCAGTATCTTACAATTGTGTCTTTCTCTATATATGCTGTGTGTGGGAACCCACTTCTCCACCCACCTGATGAAGGAACAGCGCAACGAAAGCTCTTGATTCCAAATAAACTTGTTGGACTTTAACCTGGTGTTGTGAGACTTCTTACTGTATCATAGAACCCAGTGCAAGTTACAATAAATATTTAGTTAACCAATTCCAGCTGAGAAACACCCCCAAGTTCACAAGCAGTATAACACTCTTTGGGAATGCCGTCACCTGCAAGTTTCCCTTTAAGCCACGCAACATCCTGACTTGGGAATATATTGCCATTTCTTCACTGTCACTGGGTCAACTCCCTCGCTAACAGCACTGTGGGTGTATCTGGACTGCAGCACTTCAAGAAGGCAGCTCACCACCATTTTTTCAAGGGAGTTAGGGATGGGCAATAAATGCTGGCCTAGGCAACGAAGCTAACACCTCTTAAATTAATTTAAAAAAAAACCTATTGGCTTCAAATTATTTAGAGAGAACTTTATCCATTGGCAGCTTCCAATGGCAGCATGGTGGCACAGTGGTCAGCACTGCTGCCTCACAACATCAGGGACTCGGATTTGATTCCCAGCTTGGGTCACTGTTTGTGTGGAGTTTGCATGTCCTCCCCGTGTCTGCATGGGTTTCCTTTGGGTGCTTCTGTTCCCTCTCACAGTCCAAAGATGTGCAGGTTAGGTGGATTGGCCCAGCTAAATTCTCCCTCAGTGTACCCAAACAGGTGCTGGGGTGTCACGACTGGGGGATTTTCATAACTTCATTGCAGTGTAAATGTAAGCCTACCTGTGACTAATTAGTAAAATTTACTTTACTGATGTCTTGCAGCTCTGTGAATGGGGCAATGAAGGGTTTACCTACTCAGTGTAGGACTGACCCTTGGTGGTTCTTTTCTAAAGCCTCCCATTTCTCCAAATTTAGATTCAATAACCTAACCAAGATCTCATGACATTTGCCCAGCAAGATCAGATCGCAGAGGACTAATCTTCATTAAACTAAGGGCGATGTTATTTTGAACTGAGAATCCTCGACAAAGGTTATTGTTGTCAAGATTGGAAAGGACGTCAACCCAGACTAGAAGCAGTGGTTAAAGCTTTGACTACAAGTCACTGTCTAGCATTTCAATTGCACCAAAAAAGCAGGAACTTACTGTGTTTGTGTATGATGATTAAGAAGTATTAGGCCCTCCAAACCACTCAAACCCCCCCAGTACAGCTGCATTCCTCATCCCAGGGTTTGACCATGAATTGCTGATGGCTATGTGGTTATGAACATTAAACAGAATCTTGTTTTGTTTAATTTGTTGATACTTCCATCTCCAGCTGCCTGAGAATCGATTTACTTTTATGAGGCTGTATAACCTGGAGCCCCGCCCAGCCCAACATGGAATGCCTTGAGAACAGAATGCCTTTGTTGACATCTATGTGGGAGTCCAAATTTCATTTTTGGAGCCGTGACCCAGTTCACTCCTCCCCTCACTCCAATACATTTCAAAACAAAATCATTATTGGGAAGTTCCAGATCAAAGTCAGGTGTTTTCCTATAATATGGGTGGGAAGGCCTTTGTCGCGGCACGGTGATGCAGTGGTTAGCACTGCTGCCTCACAGCATCAGGGACCCGGGTTCGATTCCACCCTCGGATGGCTGTCTGTGTGGAGTTTCCACATTCTCCCCATATCTGCGTGGGTTTCCTCCGGGTGCTCTGGTTTCCTCCCACATCCCAAAGATGTGCAGGTTAGGCCTTTTTTAGGGCAAACCAAATAAACCAAATCATATTAACTCAGGGGTAAAGTAAAAGGGGCAGCTCCCCAAAAGGAGGGGGAACAGCCCAAACTGAACAAAAGTACAAAGGAAACTTAAAGCATCAAATCATAATGTGATTCCAGCTATGCAGAGTGTTCAATAATGAGGTGGACTAACCATGCTAAATTGTCCTAAGATGAATAGGTTGAGTGGATTGGCCATGTTAAATTCCCCCTTAGTGTCCAATGATGTGTAGGTTAGGTGGATTGGCCATGCTAAATTGCCCCTTACTGTCCAATGATGTGCAGGTTAGATGGATTGGCTGTGCTAAATTGCCCTTTAGTGTCTCAAAGATGTGAGGTTAGGTGCATTAACCATAGTAAATGTACAGGGTTATGGGGATAGAGCGAGGAGGTGGGCCTGGGGGGGATATTCTTTTAGAGAATTGGTGCAGTCTTGATGGGCCAAGTTGCCTCTTTGTGTATGGTTTGGAATCTCTGATTCTATGAAAACCAGTGAGGGAATTGCACTAAACTGCTCCTGTAAAACTCCTACTGACTGGTAATGGAGCCACAATAGCAGAGGCCTGGGAGTAGGTCAAAATGTTAGACTGAGTAGAACACAAAAAGCATGAAGGAGACCTCAAGAGGTAAAGACAAAAAATAAATGGTATGAATATCTGAATGAATTGATTGACCATAACTCACTTTTTTTTAAATGTAGGAAAGGAAAATAACTTTGATTGACAGACTGCACTCTAATCTTTGAGTTAAATGCCACTCCAGAGATATAAGCACAAACTCCAAGCTGAAACTCCAGTACAATACTGAGGAACATTGTCATGTCTTTTGGGCTGAGACATTAGAATGAAGCCCTGTCTGCCCTCTCTGTTGGATATAAAATGACCCCTTGATAATATTTGTAGATTAGCAGAGTTACCCCTGGTGTCCTGGCCTGATTTATCCCTCAAGCAACCTCACTAAAACATGTTATGTTGTCATTGTTATTCCCAGTCTCTTCAGGGACATTGCTGTGCATGAATTGACTTTTAGCATTCAACAGTGACCTCATTTCAAAGGTACATAATTGGCTTGAAAGAGCTTTGGGACTACCTGAGATTGTAAAAAGCACTTTTGAAAGAAACGCAAGCTTTTGTCATAAATTTTAAACTTATAAATGCCCCCAATTTTCTCTTCATTTTGTGAGGCCTGGTGATTTTGAATCATCTCGGCCAAGTGCTATCTTTAGTGTTCCAGCCTGAATTATGAGCAATGCTGGGTTATTCAGCAGTGAAGGCCATCACAAAGGAGCCTGGAAGTAACATATGTATCTACATTTACTAACAGGCATCATCACACAAAACAATTGGGAGTGGGAGCTCTGACTGATTTTCTCTCCCTCCTACCACCTATCCCTTATCCATGGATAGTGATAGCGCACCCCAGGCTGGGGCATGCTAACAGTATAGACCAGAGTTGGAATCTAAAGTCTTCTAGTCTTTCTGATTTGGTACAGCACTGAGCGATGTCTTCATCCAATAGTCATGATATGGAGATGCCAACGTTGGACTGAGGTAAACACAGTAAGAAGACTCACAACTCCAGGTTAAAGTCCAACAGTTAACTGTCCTGTCTGGACACTATACACATCTCTTTAACCTGTGCTTAACACTCTCTCCACTCACGTTCTCTGTACCTTTAAGGCTTGATTACCTGTAAAGACTCGCATATCAACCATTATTTTGTAAATTGAGTTTGTGTCTTTATATGCCCTGTTTGTGAACAGAACTCCCACTTACCTGACAAAGGAGCAGCGCTCCAAAAGCTAGTGGCTTTTGCTACCAAATAAACCTGTTGGACTTTAACCTAGTGTTGTGAGACTTCTTACTGTGTTCATCCAATAGGCCATGGGAGGAACTACTTGTAATATATGTATGATATTCAAACAATGAAAATTAAACTAAATTCTCACAGTGAATAATATTGAATGGTTAACATTAGTTTTAACATATAGGAGCACTGGCAGTGATAGGATGATTTAGTTTGATTTATTATTGTCACGTATTAAGATATGGTGAAAAGTATTGTTTTTTGCACACCATGCAGACAAAGCATAGCGTTCATAGAGAAAGAAACAAGAGAGTGCAGAATGTAGTGTTACAGTCATAGCTAGGGTGTAGAGAAAGGTCACTTAATGCAAAGTAGGTCCATTCAAAAGGCTAACAGCAGCAGGGAAGAAGCTGTTCTTGAGTTGGTTGGTATGGGACCTCAGACTTTTGTATCTTTTTCCTGATGGAAGAATGTGGAAGAGATAATGTCTAGGGTCCTTAATTATGCTGGCTGCTTTTCCAAGGCAGTGAGAAGTGCAGAGAGAGTCAATGGATGGGAGGCTGGTTTATGTGATGGATTGGGCTACATTCATGACCTTTTGTGGTTCCTCGTGATCTTGGGCAGAGCAGAAGCCATACCAATCTGTGACACAACCAGAAAGAATGCTTCCTATGGTGCATCTGTAAAGGTTGATGAGAGCCATAGCTGATATGCCAAATTTGGCAAATCAGATAGGGACCTGTGCCTGTCAGGTGCCCAGAGTGCAGCCACAGAAAGGGCACCTAATGCACTGGTAATAGCAGATCAATAATAATTTCATCAATTATTTTATAATATTTATTGCAACTATGCCTCTTCATGATATTACATATGCTGATTTGGCACTAGATTAAGTAGATAGTATTTTGTATGATTGTATTTTGCAAACTGTACCTTTGTATGGGACACTCAATGTAGCTCCTATAAACTCCACGGAAATCAATGTTTGAGAAGGGAATATCTCCCGGTGAAAAGATACAGAAAATCCCGCACTTGACCCGTTCTACACTTCTGTGTTTACTTCTATTACAGTCATTCTGTCTGGTTATTCCTATTAAGGGGATAATTAATTGCCTCAGCTAATGTTCTGGGTTCAAATCCTGCCACAGCAGCTGGTGGAATTTGAATCCCATATAAAAAAAATCTGGGATTAAGAATCTACTGATGACCATGAAACCATTGCGGACTGTCGGAGAAACTCATCTGGTTCACTAATGCCCCATTAGGGGAGGAAATCTGCCATCCTTGCCTGGTCTGGCCTACATGTGACTCCAGAGCCACAGCAACGTGGTTGACTCTCGTCTGCCCTCTGAACAAGGGCAATTCGGAATGGGCAATAAATGCTGGCCAACCGACGACACCCATATCCCACAAATGAATTAAAAATAATAAATATTAAAATTTGCAAGGATTTGCATAACTGAAATGCACGACAGAGGTTTTGCCAAGGGAATCCCTGAGATGTGCATCGTGCTGTGCAGAGTAGGAAATACCTGTGACGAGGAAGCGTGTATCCGTATGTTTATAATAAACTTGCTGTTTATACTGTCCCACACGTTTAGACACTCGCCACTCTGCAAAGCAAGTAAAAATGAAAGATTTCCATTTATATTATGCTTCATATTGTGTCTCACAAATGCCCCACAGGTAGCATGGCCTTTACTACAATGCCTTATCTTATCAGTGGACACAGCATCTTAATGTACAAGGTACTAAACTAATAACCTTGAGGTTGTGAATTCACTCCCACCTTAGCTCGTTTTGATAATGGAATTCAATAAATTGTGTAATTTGTGACTTGGCACTAGAGAAATGACTTATGACAATTTTTTTTGCAAAAGTTAAATGGTTTACTGATGTATTTTGGGCTAAGGAACTTGCCAACGCCACCTGGGAACAAGACAAAACCTTTTTGAAACAAAGTCTCAAACCAAATGGGAAACTTCAGGTTGTGAGTTTTTACTTTGGCAGATCGCAAACAGATTGCTAAGTCAGGGCGAGTTTGTTTAAAGTTTATTTATTATTGTCACAAGTAGGCTTACATTAACGCTACAATGAAGTTACTGTGAAAATTCCCTCGTCCAATGCCTGTTCAGGTACACGGAGGGAGAATTTAGCATGGCCGATGCATCTAACCAGCACATTTTTCAGACTGTGGGAGGAAGCTGGAGAACCCAGAGGAAACCCACACAGACGCGGGGAGAATGGTAGCATAGACATTGACCCAAGCCGGGAATCAAAGCCAGGTCCCTAACACCCTGAGGCAGCAGTGCTGACCACTGTGCCCCTGTGCTGCCCCAATGATGGGATATATAGAGTATATGTTACAGCCGATGAGAACAGGACATAAACAGCACATGACCGGCAATTTCATGATTAATAGACAAAGTATACAGGAGAAATAGTTGTTTCCTTATGAGTTAAAATTTAGTCATTATTTCGATGTGCTCCTGATGCTTCATTCTGATTGCTACAATGACAGAAGCAGAGACCTTTAAACAAATGCTCAGTTCACTCTCAGTTGAGCATTGGGCACAAAACATGGATGAGGGGCAGGTCCCCAAAAAGAATGCCAGCAGATAAAGGAAATAAAATGTTTGGTCGTGTTTTATGTATTTGTTCCCTATATTGAAACATTCTTCTCACCTTCAAAAAGAAGCTTCCTTCATATTATTGTTACTTTCTTAATATTGCACCATTCCATCAAGTAGCGCGTCTGGTGGAAAAAGCTTCACAAGGTAATCGTGTTGTTTAAGGATTCCTAAATGCATTCCTTTGAGTTAAAGATTCGAAGGTAAATTTCCAGCATGTGTTGAATCATCTGATTCGCCCACTGTAGTTGCGGGCGCAGTTGGCATCAGTAACTCCCACCTAAGCAAAAGAAATCTCAATCCTAAACACGATCTAACTAGTAACCCACCCCACACCCAACTTGAAATGTTTGCTTGGTGAGATTAGGTGAAGGCAGAATCAGCCTCTGAAGTGATGTCCCTTTTCAGGACTGGCTCAAAGTCGAGCACCCACCTCGTGTCCACTGCCAAATGGGAATGACCAGCCAGGCGGTGTGTTATAAAGCTTTGTTGTCCAAGGAACTGTATCATAGAATCCCTGCAGTGCAGAAGGATGCCATTCAGCCCATCAAGTCCACGCCAACCACAATCTTACCCAGGCCCTATCCCTATGCATTTACCTTAGCCAGTCCCTTTGACACTAAGGAGCAATTTACAATGGCCAATCAACCTAACCCACACATCTTTGGACTGTGGGAGGAAACTGGAGCATTCAGCGGAAACCCACACAGACATGATGAAAATGTGCAAACTCCACACAGACAATGACCCGAGCTGGGAATTGAACCCTGGGGCTGTGAGGCAGCAGTACTACTCACTGTGCCACCGTGCTGCTTTTGAAACTGAGAACTTTCATGGTGTTCACGCCTTTTGTGTTCCAAAATGCTTTGCGGTGAATCATTTATTTATTTAACTTTGATGGCAGCCGAATTGCACACAGCAAAGTTTCACTAACAGCAATATGATAATGTTCAGAAAATCTGTTGCCTAGATGTTAGTTGAGGGATAATTATTGGCTCGAATAACCCCCCTGCTCTTCAAAGTAATGCAATGGGATCTTTTACATCCAGGCACCCCAAAGCTGGCACATCCGACAGTGCAGCACTCTCCCTGTAGCGTCAACTGAGATTTTGTACGCAATGCTCTGGAATGAAACAAATAAGCCACGTTCAGAGGTATGAGTGTTCTCTTAAGATTAACGTGCATTTGTATCAACAGGGCTAGAATACAAGAGCAAGGATTACTTCTGAGGCTGTATAAGGCTCTGGTCAGACCTCATTTGAAGTATTGTAAGCAGTTTTGGGCCCCAGATCTAAGGAAGGATGTACTGGCCTTGGAAAGGGTCCAGAGAAGGTTCACAAGAATGATCCCTGGAATGAAGAGCTTGTCGTATGAGGAACAGTTGAGGACTCCGGGTCTGTAATCGTTGGAGTTTAGGAGGGTGAGAGGGACATTTTATTGAAATTTACAGGAAACTGCGAAGCCTGGATAGAGTGGACATGGACAGGATGTTTCCACTAGTAGGAAAAACTAAAACCAGAGGGCACAACCTCAGGCTAAAGGGGGAGATGAGGAGGAATTTCTCCACCCAAAGAGTGGTGAATCTGTGGAACTCTTTGTCACAGAAGGCTGTGGAGACCAAGTCATTGAGTGTCTTTAAGACAGAGATAGACAGGTTCTTGATTAATAAGAGGATCAGAGTTATGGGGAAAAGGCAGGAGAATGGGGGTGAGAAAAATATCAACCATGACTGAATGGCGGAGCAGACTTGATGGACCGAATGGCCTAATTCTGCATCTATGTTGCATGGTCTTATGGTCTTATGGACTGGGCCATAGTGACACCTAAATCAAGAGAGGAAACATAGAAAGAGAAGCATTTTAACACTCCTGTTCAGAACATTGCGACAGGTTACAGTGTCCAGTAAAGTTGGCAGTGATACACGTGCATCTGATTCAGGAAAGGGACACACAAAGAAGGTCCATCGCTTTGAAACGGTTTTGCTGACTCCACTTTATGGGAAAAGAACAAAAGGTACTTTCAATTGCAAAGTGATCTAACAACGCCCTCGGGAGGAGCAGGAACATGAGGTCAAAAAGTTGCGACCAGGTTAGCAGTGCAGGGAACAGAAGCCAGGGACAAAAGAACAGAATGTGGAAGCGCAGGAGTGAATAACTGGGCATGTTTCTTTGCTGAAAGATAATAGAGCTTACACCAGAACCACACTGTGATCTAAGACAGACTGCCCTGTTAAATGGATTGGGTGTCACAGCAGGGAAGAGGTCACAAGTCCACTTAGTCAGGCTAATTGGCAATTATGTGCATATTGAGTATGATAGCCTAAGCAGGAATAATGCCCTGAGAAGTGGTTGCTCTATTATTTTCCCTCTTACATGGTTCAAAGAGGAGATGATGGTCTATTAGAAATCTTGTGCCGATGGGTAGCAACACAACTCCTGAAAAGCACTGAGATATAAGGGGCAATTGTGATTGATAGTGGAGGGGCTGGACTATCACTGCCTTGGGATCTGTAAGTAGTACTGTAAACCCCCCATTGTAAATCTTACAAGCAGACAAGTGCTAACAAAAGCAATAAAAAAAGCTTTTAATTGTACGATTTGTTGGTTGCAAAATGCACCAAATAAGATTCCTAATGATGGGTAATTAAAGCACAAAAGACAAGTTAATTAAATTAAGTTAAATTATGATGACACATATCTGACGAAATTTTCCCAGTAATTTACCACAGCCTGTTTTTTATTCAAAATTTATTTATTAGTGATAGGTAGGCTTACATTAACACTGCAATGAAGTTACTGTGAAATTCCCCTAGTCGCCACGCTTTGGCGCCTGTTCGGGTGCACCGAGGGAGAATTTAGGACGGCCAATGCGCCTAACCTGCAGTTCTTTCTGACTGTGGGAGGAAACCCGTGTCTGCAAACTCTGCACAGACAGTGACCCGAGGCAGGAACTGAACCCAGGTCCCTGGAGCGGTGGGGTAGCAGTGCTAACCACTGTGTCGCCATGCCATGCTGTGCCTTTTTTTTTATAAAGTCGTCTTTATACCATAATCCTTAATTCTTTCAGTGATTGCCATCTCAAGTCAAACCACCCAAGCTCAACATGGGACTATGAAAAGGAATAGGGGACAGAAGAGAATGTCAGAATGAAATGGAAGGATAGAACTGCAACTTTGTGCATTTGTTCTCAGAATCTGGGTGACACTGCAATGTTGTTCTGAGAAGATAGAGTTACTTCTAACAACTGTTTGCACATCTCAACGCCTTGCTGGATCAGTTTGAAGTCAAGCAAACCAGCAGAGCTATTACACCAGAGTAAGATACTGCAGATGCAGGGAATCTGAAACAGAAACGGAAACAACTCAGCAATTGACCTGGAACATTGACCCTGTTTCTTCCTCCACAGCAGCTGCTTGTCCTATTGAATATTTCCAGCATTTTCTGTTTTTATTTCAGAGTCACACATTGGACCCAGAATGCAAGCAATAGCAGATTCTCCTCTCTGGGTCAACTTGGATGTTTGCAATACCTCCACAGCTTATATGGCTTTTCAAAAAAAGTATCGATCTACCTGCCATAATGGGATTTGAATTTGCAATCTCTGTGTTGCTAGGCCAGAATCTTAATCACATTACTACCATATGATTGCCAAACTGACTTCAGCACTTCTGGAGTAGAGGGTTCAGGTTCGGGGCGGGGGGTTGGGGGGTGCACAGTGGACAGGGGGAGGTAGGATTGGGGATGATGGTGGTGAATCAGCCAGCAGTGTCACTCTCAGTTGTTAACATGTGATTGCTGCTGGACATTGAGTGAAGAAATGACTGAACTTGGCTGAGATGTACCCTTGGTTGAATAGTCTGGTGGCCCTCGCAATTGTGTCCATGTTTAAACCATGTTTAAACCAAGGCTGCAATGGTGGAACTCAAACTGAGTATCAGTGATCAGGATATTGCTGATAGCTTGATAGCACCGTACATTACGCTTTCCATCAATTTGCTGTTGACCATGAGGAGACTGCTGGGATGATAGATCATAGAATCCCTTCAGTGCAGAAGGAGGCCATTCAGCCCTCGGAGCCTCCACCGACCACAATCCCACCCAGTCCCTATCCCCCGTAACTCCATGCATTAAACCCAGCTAAGGGGCAATTGAGCATGGCCAATCAACCTAACCCGCACATCTGTGGGAGGAAACTGGAGCACCTGGAGGAAACCCACGCAGACACAGGGAGAACGTGCAGACTCCACACAGATAATGACCCGAGGCCGGAATTGAACCTGGATCTTGGTGCTGTGAGGCAGCAACGCTAACCACTGTGCCGCCATGCCACCTTCTAATTGGTCGGGATGGATTTGTTTTGCTGTATCAGGTATTGGACACACTATTAACACCCTGTTATAATCAAACTGCAGTATGGGTTGTATGTTATATTCAAGAAAGCAAATGGTGATAGAGAGAACTGGGCCAATCTTTGTCCCATCCTCACACTTATTTATAGATTGAAGCATCACAGGCAAACACCCCCTAAGTCAACCACGTCACAGTTTCAATAAGCTTTTCCTTCTGCATGCTGAAGTGTTGGGGCAGCACAGTGGCACAGTAGTTAGCACTGCCACATCACAGCGCCAGGGGCCCGATTTGATTCCCAGCTTGGGTAACTGTCTGTGTGGGGTCTGCATGTTCTCCCCGTGTCTGCGTGGGTTTCCTCCGGGTCGTCCGGTTTCCTCCCACAGTCCAAAAATGTGCAGGTTAGGTGGATTGGCGATGCTTAATTGTCCCTTAGTGTCAAGGGGACAAGCTAGGGTAAATGCGTGAGGTTATGTGGATAGGGTCTGGGTGGGATTGTGGTTGATGCAGACTCGATGAGCCGAGTGGCCTCCTTCTGCACTGTAGGAAACTATGATTCTATAAGTGAAACCCAATAATATCCTCCACCTGTCTAAAATTAAATACATTTGATTTATACATAACTCTGGAGTCTTCATTGGAAGTGTAGGTGGAAAGATGGCACATTATACAAGAATCAGTTACCTTAGAGTAATTCTACAGATTTAATCAAGTTCAAAGTTTCATTCTCATAATTGAGGAATTTTAAATTGCTGCCATTTAATCCATTTAAAATCCATCTTTACCAAAGTGACCCAATGTGGGGCAAAGGTTTCAGAATTTAAAAGCACAAAGATGTGCATGCTGCCATAGTGTTTAGCACTGCTGTCTCACAGAGACAGGGACCCAGGTTCATTTCCGGCCTTGGGTCACTCTTAGGTGGAGTTTGTACATTCTCCCTGTGTCTGCGTGGGTTTCCTCCGAGTGCTCCAGTTTCCTCCCATAGTCTGAAGGTTGATTGACCGTGCTAAATTGTGCCTAGTGTCGGGGGATTAGTAGGGTAAATGAGGGTTACAGGAATAGGGCCTGGGTGGGATTGTGGTCGGTGCAGACTCGATGGGTTCCAATGGCCTCCTTCTGCACTGTAGGGATTCAATGATTCTATAGACGTTGCTCAATTCACTCTCTTCCAGATGCCTTCAGCAGGTGAAGCAAAAATAATCATTCGGCATTGCAGCAGATGTGAAAGGATGTGACCAGGAAATTGCTGATTCCTCCCGCATTTTGCACTTAACACAATAGGGCTGGATTTTACCGCTTTGCTCGTCCCGAAACCGTAAAATCCTGCCCGAGGTCAACAGACCTTTCCCTTGTCCGCCCCCTCGCCCGCTCTGATTCCCGGCAATGGGCGGGGTGGTAAAATTCTGGAGTTAGCTGTGATAATAGTGAATTAGTTAATGCAGATGAGCCCAAGTGTACACAGCTACATTGCCAGCAATGACCCATATCGCCTACACCCACATCGTACCCCCACAGCTGATTTATATTTCTAAAACTAACTCAAGCACACATACATGGAGACTGCCATAACATCATTCCCTCAGGCACACATTTCAGCTGACCCTGATTTCAAGGGTGACGCTCCCACTTCTGAACAATCACCTGCAACCTTTCTGTGTAGACTTTCTCCGCACTTATGTTGTTGGCAGATTTTATATGAAAATAAGTGAAGCGTGAGGCTGTGGCAACCCAACTCTTTGGCGGGAGGGGGGCTTGATTTAGCTTCCGAAACCTGAACAATCCTGGCTCTCCAACACTTCATACCTTCACCTCCTTGGCTGAATCTACACCCTTATACCGCAAAAGGAAGGTCGGGCTGTGTAGTGTGTTTGGGAATTTTAAAACTGGCCACAGAGACCAGTTTTCACCTCTATTTTTTCTGTGTTGAACAGGAAACTAATCCACAGAAAGCAGCCAGGCCCCACAATGAGGGGGTCTGCATATTCACATCTGGGTGTGTTTGAAACTAGGGTGAGAGGTAAGGCAGTGGGCAGTCAGGGGAGAGAGCAAGAAACAGGGGAGCTGATCTTATGACTGATCTAAAAGCCTCAGCCTTGCAAAGGGACTCTCAAGAAATCATAGTAGATTTTTGCTGCCCTCTTGTGACTTAGAAGTATATGTGATAATGGATTGATGAGACGCAGTTATTTGCCAGTGTTACCTTTATCTTTAACTTCTTTGGGTCACTTTTCAGGACCAAACAAGTCAATGACATGTTGTTGTCTTTTGCAAGTATTACATCGATGGCACGGTGGCATGGTGGGTAGTATTGCTGCCCCATAGCGCCAGGGAGCTGGGTTCAATTCCCGACTTGGGTCACTGTCTGTGTGAAGTCTACACGTTCTCCCCGTGTCTGCGTGGGTTTCCTCCGGGTGCTCCGGTTTCCTCCCACAGTCTGGTTAGTTGCATTGGCCATGCAAAATTCTCCCTGAGTGTACCTGAACAGGCGCCGGAGTGTGACAATTCGGGGATTTTCACAGTAACTTAGTTGCAGTGTTAATGTAAGCCTATTTGTGACTAATAAGTAAACTCTAACTTTACAATGCAATAATACAAACTATCACTGATTCAAAGATGAACAGGTTAGGTCAATTGGCCATGCTAAACTGTCCCCTTAGTGTCCCAAAATATGTATATCAGATGGATTAGCTGTGGTAAATGTATGGGATCAGAGGGGTAGGGTGGGGAGAAGGCCTGGGTAAAATATTCTGTCAGTGAGTTGGTGCAGACTCAATAGCCTCTTCCACACTGTAGGGACTTGATGAATCTATTGCAGAATATAAGCACAGTAGAATTAGGGACCTTGTGGTGAAGGATCCTCTTGGGAAGAGTGATCATTGTATGGTGGAGTTTCTGATGCAGATGGAGGAGGAGAAAGTGGGTTCCCGGACATGTGTCCTTTGTTTGAACAGAGGGGAGTACGATAGGATGAGAGAGGAATTGGCGAATGTTGATTGGGGGAGCGCATTGGAAGGTAGGTCTGCTGAGGAGCAGTGGAGGATCTTTAAGGAGATCTTTCTTGGTGCTCAGCAGAAATTTATTCCGATGGTTAAAAAGGATCGTAGGAGGAGGGATAATCAGCCGTGGATAACGAAGGAGGTAAAGGAAAGTGTTAAATTAAAAGCGGATGCGTTTAGAGTAGCTAAGAGTAGTGGGCTAGAAGAGGATTGGGAGAGGTTTAAATATCAACAAAGAATGACAAAGAAGTTGATAAAGAAGGGTAGAAGAAACTATGAAGCTGGGCTAGCGCTTAATATAAAAAAGGATAGTAAGAGTTTTTACAAATATATAAAAAGGAAGAGGCTGACTAGGGTGAACGTTGGACCCTTAGAGGATGAGAGGGGCCTTAGTGGTAGGGGATGGGGAAATGGCTGAGGCCTTGAATAACTTTTTTGTATCGGTCTTCACGGAGGAGGACGTGAATAATTTGCCGGGTGTTAGCGATGGAAAGATGGTAGGAGTGGAGGGCCTGAATGACATTATTGTTACTAGAGAGACGGTGCTCGAAAGACTGGAGGGACTGATTGTGGATAAGTCCCCAGGACCGGATGGAATGCATCCAAGGGTTCTGAAAGAAATGGCGGAGGTGATAATGGATGCCTTGGTGATTATTTTCCAAACCTCGCTGGATTCCGGGGAAGTGCCGCAAGATTGGAAAAGGGCTAATGTTACGCCGTTGTTTAAGAAGGGTGGCAGGCAAAAGACAGAGAATTATAGGCCGGTTAGTTTAACGTCTGTTGTAGGTAAAATGTTAGAATCCGTGATCAAGGAGAAAATAGCGAGGCATCTTGAGGAGAATTGTTTGATAGAGCAGACGCAGCACGGTTTTGTTAAGGGGAAGTCGTGTCTGACAAATTTATTGGAGTTCTATGAGGATGTGTCCAGGGCGGTGGATAGAGGAGAGCCGGTGGATGTGGTGTTTCTTGATTTTCAGAAGGCGTTTGATAAGGTGCCTCACAAGAGGTTATTACAGAAGGTCAGGGGGCATGGAGTTGGGGGTAGGGTGTTAGCGTGGATAGGGGATTGGCTGTCAAATAGGAGGCAGAGAGTGGGGGTCAATGGGTGCTATTCGGATTGGCGGTTGGTGACTAGTGGAGTGCCCCAGGGGTCGGTGCTGGGGCCTCAGCTATTTACCATTTATATTGATGATCTGGAGGAGGGAACCGAGTGTATGGTGTCGAAATTTGCTGATGACACCAAGATTGGTGGAACAGCAAATTGTGCGGAGGGTGTGGAGAGTCTGCAGAAGGATCTAGATAGGCTGGGCGAATGGGCCAGGAACTGGCAAATGGAATTTAATGTTGGCAAGTGTGAAGTTGTCCACTTTGGTAGGAATAATGGTAGGAAGGACTATTACTTACATGGTGAAAAACTGCAGCAGGTGACGGTGCAGAGGGACCTCGGGGTCCTTGTGCATGAGTTGCAAAAACCCAGCCTGCAGGTGCAGCAGGTGGTCAGGAAGGCGAATGGGATGCTGGTCTTCATAGCGAGGGGGATTGAATATAAGAGTAGGGAGGTCTTGCTGCAACTGTACAGGGCACTGGTGAGGCCGCAGCTGGAGTACTGTGTGCAGTTTTGGTCGCCGCACTTACGCAAGGATATTTTGGCCTTGGAGGGAGTGCAGAGGAGGTTTACTAGGCTGATACCAGAGTTGAGGGGGTTGAAGTGTGAGGAGAGGCTGAATGGGCTAGGCTTGTACTCGTTAGAGTTTAGAAGAATGAAGGGAGATCTCATTGAGACGTATAAGATGATGAATGGGATGGATAGGATAGAGGTGGAGAGGCTCTTCCCGCTCAGAAAAGACAGTAGAACTAGAGGGCACAGCCTCATGATAAAGGGGGGGCGGTTTAGAACGGAGTTGAGGAGGAACTTCATCACTCAAAGGGTGGTGAATCTCTGGAATTCTCTGCCTGTTGAAGTGGTGGAGGCTGTCTCACTAAATATATTTAAGACGCGGGTTGATGGGTTTTTGATAAGAGAGGGGATTAAGGGTTATGGGGAGAGCGCAGGAAAGTGGAACTGAGACACAACAGATCAGCCATGATCTTATTGAATGGCGGGGCAGGCTCGAAGGGCTAGATGGCCTACTCCTGCTCCTATTTCTTATGTTCTTATGTTCACATTAGTTGTCTGTGCTGAGTGAGCTGTTTCCTGGCACAGTAACAGAAAATAGGGGTAATACAACTGGCCCCAATCAATGCATTTGAGTTGGGGGAAGGGAACTAATCAGTCCCCCTCTTCCTGGCCACCATCCAGTGAGGCCTGCTGGATGCTCACATGGTTGAGAGCAAAATTGGTTGAAGAGTCCAACAATTCTCAATTGAAAGGCTCAGTCACCCATAAGTTAACACGTTACTGGAAAAGCAGACAGTCCTCTGCACACACTGTATCTTTTCCAAGAGATAAATCATTGAGCTGAGCAAGTTGAGGGAGGATGGAAGATGAGAGATGGGGAGGGGGTTGTGATGTAAAAGAAAATATTTGCTTAGGAAAAAGTAAGCAGTCTCACAACACCGGGTTAAAGTCCAACAGGTTTATTTGGAATCACGAGCTTTCGCAGCGCTGCTCATTCATCAGGTGAGTGATAAAGGGGCAGCGCTCCGAAAGCTCGTGATTCCAAATAAACCTCTTGGACTTTAACCTGGTGCTGTGAGACTTCTTACTGTGCCCACCCCAGTCCAACGCCGGCATCTCAACATTATGAAACAGAAATTGGAGAAATAAACTGGGATGAAAACTTGCAATGAGTAGGTGTGCAAAAAATATTTTCCTACAATTGATGCTATAAAAAAGTCGAAACAAGTATTGGCTCTTCCCCCCGTACCCGTCCCCCCCACCCCCCGCACTCACATCTCCCACCACCCCCCGCCCCCTCCACATTAGGTGATCCCATAAGATTATAAGACATAGGAGAAGAATTAGGCCACTCGGCCCATCGAGTCTGCATCAATGCAATCATGGCTGATATTTTTCTCTTCCCCATTCTCCTGCCTTTTCCCCATAACCCCTGATCCCCTTATTAATCAAGAACCTATCTATCTCTGTCTTAAAGACACTCAGTGACCTGGCCTCCACAGCCTTCTGTGGCAAAGAGTTCCACAGATTCACCACTCTCTGACTGAAGAATTTCCTCCCCATCTCTATTTTAAAGGATCGTCCCTTTAGCCTGAGGTTGTGCCCTCTGATTCTAGTTTTTCCAACTGGTGGAAACATCCTCTCCACGTCCACTCTATCCAGGCCTCGCAGTATGCTGTAAGTTTCAATAAGATCCTCCCCCTCATCCTTCTAAACTCCAACAAATACAGACCCAGAGTCCTCAACCGTTCCTCATATGACAAGCTCTTCTTTCCAGGAATCATTCTTGTGAATCTCCTCCGGACCCTTTCCAAGGCTAGCACATCCTTCCTTAGATGCAGAGCCCAAAACTACTCACGATACTCCAAATGAGGTCTGACCAGAACCTCATACAGCCTCAGAAGTACATCTGTGCTCTTGTCCTCTTTTAAGGTCAAACCAAATAGACCGGCTCAAAGTAAATTAGGTCAAAGTAAAAGGGGCAGCTCCCCAAAAGGAAGGGGAACAGCCCGAACAAAAATAAAAGTACAAAGGAAACTTAAGACACATCAAATCAAAATGTGATTGTTGGGGTCTATAACTCACCCCAGCCCCTGCGGTGCCCAGCGGGCACGGAAGGCATCAACTGCGCCTGCGGACACCTCATGCTCCCTCTCCAGGGACACCTGGCCACGAATGTAGCCGCAGTAGAGGGACAATCCTTGCTCTTGTATTCTAGATTCCCATATTTGTTACTTTTTAAAACATATTCTTTCATGAGAAGTGAGCACCACTGGATAGGCCAGTGTTCCATCCCAAACAGCCTGGCTTTCTGGGCCATATCAGAGTGCACTTTAAGAGTTAACCACATTGCTGTGGATCTGGAGTCACATGAACTGATGGGTTTTTACGATAATCAACATTGTCTTCATGATTATCACTAGACTTTGAAGTCCAGATTTTTATTGAATTCAAATGTCACCATGTGCCGCGGTGGGATTCATATTCATGTCCTCAGAACATGCCCCGAGTCTCTGGTGTATTAGTCCAGCAACAATACCACTGCGCTGTCACTTCCCTGAAGGTTCACTCGGAGCGAACTAAAACTGGCAGTCAAGGCTGAACTGAATTGTTACTGGGCCAGACTGTGGCAATCACAGTCGGATCTGGATGGCTACAGTCAAATGATCGGGGAGAGGGTGGAGAGAGGGTGGTTGAGTCATTAGGGAAGTGTAGGGGAATAGTTGTGGGGGGGCGGGGTTGGGAGGGTAGTCAGGAGTGGGAGGGAGGCGTGGAATGCAGTTAGTTGGGGCAGGATCCAGTGGAAGTTTGGCTGGCAGGGATGACAATGATGTAGAGATGCTGACGTTGGACAGGGGTAAACACAGTAAGAAGTCTCACAACACCAGGTTAAAGTCCAACCAGTTTATTTGTTAGTAATCCCACAAGCTTTCGGAAACGCTGTTCCTTCGTCAGGTGTGTGGAAGGTTCTGATCAGAGAAGGGCATATAAAGTCACACACAGGACGACAATAGTCAGTAGTATGATTACCCAGGCATTATGAGTGCTTTTAATCCTTCTAACCTTTCCTGGGTAATCACCCTATGAGCATGGAACCATCCGAAATCTGCTATTTAAATCAGAGTATTTGATCATTCCCAGTGCAGAGTAATTGTCCATCAGAAGTGTAAACTTTCTGGGTAATTCTTGTGCAGTCCTTGAGATACAAAAGCCTGAGGTCACGTATCAATGGATTCAAGAACAACTTCTTCCTTGCTGCCATCAGACTTTTGAATGGACTTACCTTGCACTAAGTTGATCTTTCTCTGCACCCTAGCTATTACTGTATAACACTATATTCTGCACTGCCACTTTCTTTCTTGATGAACGGTATGTTTTGTCTGTATAGCGTGCAAAAAAAATACTTTTCACTGTATAATAACACAGGTGACAGTAATAAATCAAATCAATCAAATCAAATAAATTGAGCGGGGACTTCCAGAGACAGCCCCAGGTCTGAAGTGCAACTCCCCACCCCTTGGAGATCGAATTTCTGGGCCATTTTTTTCGATAACCAGCTTTGAAAACAGTGGATATGTAGCAAAGAATTTCACTTAACTACCAGACCATCAGCACCCTGCTTTCTTGCAAAAGTTTAATTGGGATAGATGTGTGGGACAAATTATGTTAAAGAAAGAAAAGACTTGCACTTTTATTGCAACCACAAGACATCTCAAATAGTTTTACAGCCAATTAAGTACTTTTGAAGTGTAGTCACTGTTGTAATGACAGTCAATTTGCACACAGCAAACTCCCAGAAACAGCAATGTGATAATGACCAGATTTCCTCTTTGTAGTTTTGACAAAGGTATCATTATTGTCCAGGAACCCAGCATAACCTACTGTGCCTCTCTTGAAATAATGCCTTGGGATCTTTCAGCACCACCTGAGCAAGAAGAGGCTTTAGATTGATATCACACCTGAAAGGCAGTACCTACAACACTGTACCTTTGTACTGCACTGCATTGGTATATCAGTTTAGTTTTTTGTGCTTAATGACAAAGTGCACAGAAGGGTGTGTTGTCTGCCTGGTGCTCGGGTACAGGATGTCGCAGCTGGGCTGCAGAGGAACCTGGAGTGGGAGGGTGAGAACCCGGTCGTTGTAGTACATGTGGGTGCCGGCGACGTAGGCAAAGTGCGGACTGAGGATCTGGGGAGGGAGTATGAGAAGCTGGGAATGGAATTAAAAAGTAGAACCGACAAGGTGGTCGTCTCTGGGCTACTGCCTGAACTGAGTGCAGACGGGCGTAGGATTGACAGGATAAAGGAAGTGAATGGGTGGCTCAGGGATTGGTGTGGGAGGAATGGGTTCGAATTTATGGGGCATTGGCACCAGTATTGGGGTAGGTGGGACTTGTTCGGGCGGGATGGGGTTGGTCTGAATCGTGCTGGGACCAGAGTGTTGGCGAATCGAGTAAAGAGGACTGTAGACAGGGCTTTAAACTAATTAGGGGGGGGGAGGGTGCACGGGTAGGTGACGCTACGAGGTCTAAAGTTAAGGATAGGGTACAGGTAAGGGAAGAGGCCGAGGATGTCCCAATTGGTGGCGTTACGGCAAATAGGGTCCAGGTGAAGGCTGGGATGAAAGCGCTTTATCTGAATGCACGAAGCATTCGGAATAAAGTGGATGAGCTGGTGGCGCAGATCGACACAAATGGATACGATCTGGTGGCCATTACAGAGACGTGGCTGCAAGGTGACAGGGACTGGGAGATGAATGTACAGGGCTATCAAGTGTTTAGGAAGGATAGGCAGGAGGAAAGAGGGGGTGGCGTAGCTCTGCTGATTAAGGATAGTATCAAGGTGGTAGCAAGGGATGATATCGGAGCCAAAGAGCAGAACGTGGAATCGTTGTGGGTGGAGATTAGGAACAGCAAAGGGAGGAAGACGCTGGTGGGTGTCGTCTATAGGCCCCCGAATAATGATCTGGAGGTGGGGCGGGCTGTTAACACGCAAATAAGTGCGGCGTGCAGGAATGGGACGGCAGTAGTTATGGGAGATTTCAATCTGCATATTGATTGGTCGACCCATGTTGGACGAGGTGGGCTCGAGGAGGAGTTCTTGGAATGCTGCCGGGATAATTTCCTTGAACAGTGTGTGTTGGAGCCGACGAGGGAGCGAGCTATCTTGGATCTGGTGCTATGTAATGAGGCGGGTAGAATTAGGGACCTTGCGGTGAAGGATCCTCTTGGAGAGAGTGATCATTGTATGGTGGAGTTTCTGGTGCAGATGGAGGAGGAGAAAGTGGGTTCCCGGACATGCGTCCTTTGTTTGAATAGAGGGGAGTATGGTAGGATGAGAGAAGAATTGGCGAATGTGGACTGGGGGAGTGCGTTGGAAGGTAGGTCTGCTGAGGAGCAGTGGAGGATCTTTAAGGAGATCTTTCTTGGTGCTCAGCAGAAATTTATTCCGATGGTTAAAAAGGACAGTAGGAAGAGAGGTAATAAGCCGTGGATAACGAAGGAGGTGAAGGAAAGTGTTAATTTAAAAGCGGAGGAATTTAGAGTAGCTAAGAGTAGTGGGCGAGAAGAGGATTGGGAAAGGTTTAAATGTCAACAAAGATTGACAAAGAAGTTGATAAAGGAGGGTAGGAGAAGCTATGAGGCTGGGCTAGCACTTAATATAAAAAAGGATAGCAAGAGTTTTTATAAATATATAAAAAGGAAGAGGCTGGCTAGGGTGAACGTTGGTCCTTTAGAGGATGAGAAAGGGGACCTAGTGGTAGGGGATGGGGATATGGCTAAGGTCTTGAATAACTTTTTTGTTTCTGTCTTCACGGAGGAGGACGTGAATAATTTGCCGGGTGTTAGCGATGGAAAGGTGGTAGGAATGGAGGGTCTTAATGACATTACTGTTACTAGAGAGGTGGTGCTCGACAGACTGGAGGGGCTGATTGTGGACAAGTCCCCAGGACCGGATGGAATGCATCCGAGGGTTCTGAAAGAAATGGCGGAGGTGATAGTGGATGCCTTGGTGGTTATTTTCCAGACGTCGCTGGATTCCGGGGAAGTGCCGGAAGATTGGAAAACGGCTAATGTTACGCCGTTGTTTAAGAAGGGTGCCAGGCAAAAGGCAGGGAATTATAGGCCGGTTAGTTTAACGTCTGTGGTAGGTAAAATGTTAGAATCCGTCATTAAGGAGGAAATTGCGAGGCATCTTGAAGGGAATTGCTTGATAGGGCGGACGCAACACGGTTTCATTAAAGGGAAGTCGTGTCTGACAAATTTACTGGAGTTCTATGAGGATGTGTCTAGGGCAGTGGATAGAGGAGAGCCGGTGGATGTGGTCTTTCTGGATTTTCAGAAGGCGTTTGACAAGGTACCTCACAAGAGGTTATTGCAGAAGGTCAGGGGACATGGAGTTGGGGGTAGGGTGTTAGCGTGGATAGAGGATTGGTTGTCAAATAGGAGGCAGAGAGTGGGGGTCAATGGGTGCTATTCGGATTGGCGGATGGTGACTAGTGGGGTGCCCCAGGGGTCGGTGCTGGGGCCTCAGCTATTTACCATTTATATAGATGATCTGGAGGAGGGAACCGAGTGCAGGGTGTCGAAATTTGCTGATGACACCAAGATTGGGGGAAAGGCAAATTGTGCGGAGGGTGTGGAGAGTCTGCAGAAGGATCTAGATAGGCTGGGCGAATGGGCCAGGAAATGGCAAATGGAATTTAATGTTGGCAAGTGTGAGGTGGTCCACTTTGGTAGGAAGAATGGTAGGAAGGACTATTACTTACGGGGCGAAAAACTGCAGCAGGCGACGGTGCAGAGGGACCTCGGGGTCCTTGTGCATGAGTCGCAAAAACCCAGCTTGCAGGTGCAGCAGGTGGTCAGGAAGGCAAATGGGATGCTGGCCTTCATAGCGAGGGGGATTGAATATAAAAGTAGGGAGGTCTTGCTGCAGCTGTATAGGGCATTGGTGAGGCCGCAGCTGGAGTACTGTGTGCAGTTTTGGGCGCCGCACCTGCGCAAGGATATTTTGGCCCTGGAGGGAGTGCAGAGGAGGTTTACTAGGCTGATACCGGAGTTGAGGGGATTGAGCTATGAGGAGAGGCTGAATAAACTAGGCTTGTACTCGTTAGAGTTTAGAAGAATGAGGGGAGATCTCATTGAGACGTATAAGATGATGAATGGGATGGATAGGATAGAGGTGGAGAGACTCTTCCCGCTCAAAAAAGACAGTAGGACTAGGGGGCACAGCCTCAAGATAAAGGGGAGGCGGTTTAGAACGGAGTTGAGGAGGAACTTCTTCACTCAAAGGGTGGTGAATCTCTGGAATTCTCTGCCCGTTGAAGTGGTGGAGGCTGCCTCGCTAAATATTTTTAAGAAGCGGGTTGATGGGTTCTTGATAAGAGAGGGGATTAAGGGTTATGGGGAGAGGGCGGGAAAGTGGAACTGAGCCACAACAGATCGGCCATGATCTTATTGAATGGCGGGGCAGGCTCGAAGGGCTAGATGGCCTACTCCTGCTCCTATTTCTTATGTTCTTATGTTCTTATGTATTAAGGGTTATGGGGAGAGGGCGGGAAAGTGGAACTGAGCCACGACAGATCAGCCATGATCTTATTGAATGGCGGGGCAGGCTCGAAGGGCTAGATGGCCTACTCCTGCTCCTATTTCTTATGTTCTTATGTTCTTAAGTGCAGGGACTTGAACTTGAAACCTTGTGACTCAGGAGGCAAGAATGCTATTGGGGTACAGTTCATTCTGTCTTCTTCCCATGTTCTGACACGAGGTCACATAACACCAGGTTATAGTCCAACAAGTTTATTTGGAATCACAAGCTTTCGGAGCATGGTATTCTGTATAATTCAATTTCAAAGGCAGTGCAGGTGGATTTGACAAATGTGATGGCTGCAATGCTACATCAAACATCCAGTAAACTTGCAAGAAGAGAGAACTGCCACATAAGCTCCGGATCTGGGTGGGGGGTGCACTGTCACTTTAATTCTGGATAGGGGTGCACTGTCACTTTAATTGGGTGGGGACACTGCCACTTTAATTCTGTGTGGGGGTGGTCTGTCACTATAATTTAGTTCTGGATGGTAGTGCACTGCCACTTCAATGACAGATCTAGGTAGCAGTACATTGTCACTTTAATTCTGGATGGAGGTGCACTGTCACTTTAATTCTGGCTGGGGGTGCACTGTCATTTTAATTCTGGAGAGGGGTGCTCTGTCACTTTAATTCCAGACCCGGGTGGGTGATATCGATCGCCGAGCAGTCGCTGGGCGGGTGTATCTGTGTTCGATGCTGTGGCCTTGATGCTTCATGGCGATGGAGGCGCTGGATTTCTTCCGGAAGCTGGGATCCGGAGCCCGCTTCGACTTCAAGCGCTTCGGGCGGGACGCCGAGAGGCTGCGGGTGAGGAACCGGCCGCGCGGGGCAGGCAACTCCCCGGGGACTGGTGTGGCGGCGGCGGCGGCGAGGGAGGCCTATCGCCCCCCAGGCGGTAGGCCGCAGGCCGCATCCCAGAGCCTGGACACTGCCTCAGGGAGAAGGGGGACTGCTAACCCGGGGAGGAGGGGTGAAGGGCTTCATCTCAACCTTTCCGGGGAAAGCCCAGCCTCTCCACTGGAGAAATATTGTCCCTGGGAGCAAACTGCATCAGGATTCCCGGCTCGCTGGCCGGTGTCGCCCCCAGGCCAGGATTCCCGGCTCGCTGACCGGTGTCGCCCCCAGGCCAGGATTCCCGGCTCGCTGACCGGTGTCGCCCCCAGGCCAGGATTCCCGGCTCGCTGACCGGTGTCGCCCCCAGGCCAGGATCCCCGGCTCGCTGACAGTACAATTTGGATCCTGACAGCCAAAAATAAAATCACTCAAGCTGTTGAATTGTTGCAAAGGGCCAAGTCCAGAATCAGGATGAGGATCTGGTCCCAACTGCTTGCCTTCCTTGCTCTCTAGAAGGTTGACTTCATACCATCTGTAGCTCGCAAGCTACTCAGTTGTGAGCCCAGATCAATCTGGGAACATTGAATAATGCAGCATGGGGAGAAGGCATTCAACCTGTCATGCCTTTGCTTGCTTTTGGAAGAGCTATTCAGTTTCATCCCAGACCTCCGCTTTCAGCCTTGATTCCTGTATATTAGTCTTTAATTAAATTTCCAGTTGCTTTTTGGAAGTTCCTACGGAATTTGCTTCCATCATCATTTTCAAATATGGTGTTGCAGATCTTAACATTGGATATTGTGTGAGGGTTGGGGGTCGAAGCCCAATTTCTCCTCTTGTTCTTTGGCCATTACTTTAAAGGTACGATCCCTTATCCATTTGCTTAAGGTAACAGTTTCCCCCCCCTTGCTCTATCAAAATCCTTCATAATTTTGGATATCCCTATTAAATGCCCCAGCTCTAAGAAGAATTTTAGCTTCTCCAGTCTCCCTCACCCTTAGTATCATTCCAGTAAATTTCTGTACCCTCTCCAATGCCTTGACATCCTTAAATTGTATACGTCGCTCCAGCTAAGACACAACTAGTGATTTATAAGAGTCTCAGAATGACTTTTTTTTGAAATTCAGTGTCCCTATTCATGAAGCCGAGTATTCCAAAGACTTTATTTGGTTTATTATTAATTTGTCCTGCCACCTTCAAATATTTGTGAATATCCACTCCCAGAAGTCTCTGTTATTGCATCAGCCTGAAGATGATACTGCTTTGATCATATTACCTCTCCATCTTATCTCTCTTGTGCTCTTAGTTTTAAAGTTATGGAATCGTTGTATGGTCCAATTTCTGTTGCCAAGAGCAGAAATCTAAATTAATTCACCTTGTTTAAACTTCCCTGGAATATTTTGGAATGGATTAGTGTTGGCTGGGTTCTGATTCAAGGATATAGTGTTATTTTGTTGTTCAAGTGGGGTTAATAACTTATTTTTGTTTTATGTCTGTGATTTTAGGTTCATGTTTGAACTTTTTAGTGATGTCTTACAATAAACTTTAATCTACACTGAAATTGTACACACTTTCTTAGTCTTCTATTCATTTTAGCATTGTTCGTATCATCTCAGGTGACAAAGCCAAGCAGCGCCATCTTAAGTGAAAATGCTCCAGATCTTGACTTTTTTGACAGTCAGCTTGCAGAAAGTTACAAACCAGTCTTCAGTACGTTGAACAGCAATGAGGAGAAAGAGGATTCTGTTACAGATGAAGAAGATAATGGTTCTATATCTCTTGGAAAAAGAAAACTTGAGACAAGTAAATCAGGAAAGGTGAAAAGGAGCAAAAAGAGGAACACAGGTACAGTAAACTGAGAGTAAGGAGAAAATTCTCAGGATGTACTCGGGTCAGGCAGCATCTGTGGAGAGAGAAATCAAGTTAATATTTCAGCTCAATTACCTTTCCTCAGAATGGGGAAGAAGTCATAGATATAGCGGGTTAGCTGAAGTAAGCTGAAGTTGCTGAAGCAGTAGAATAAGTGCAAAGTTGGTCACTCTGATTTCCAAATCTGCAAAGTGCAGTAATTTCTGTTTTTGTAATGGTTAGCACCACTACCTCATAGGGTTAGGGACCTGGCTTCAGTTCCAGCCTTGGGTGACTGTGTGTGTGTGTGTGTGTGTGTGTGTGTGTTTACATGTTCTGCCTGTGACTACATGGGTTTCCTCCAGATGCTCCAGTTTTCCTCACTATCCAAAGATGTACGGGTTAGGTGGATTGGCCATGTTAAATTGCCCCCATGTTAGGAGGATTTGCAGAGTCAATATGTGGGGTTATGGGATAGGGCCTGGATGGGATTGTTGTTGGTGTGGGCTTGATGGGCTGAATGGCCTCCTTCTGCACTGTACCAATTCAATAAATGATATCTTCCTTTCTGTCCAGAGAGGAACATGGCCATTCTTATGCACCAACTGTCATATATAACTTGCCATTGATATAATGGTTTGCACAAAGCAATAATAGAAGAAAAATGAGATTAATGAAATGCTTTCTCCTCCTCAACCCTCCATTATTGTCGTGGTCCCTTTTCGCATAAAAGAATACAATCTGGTGTCTTGCTCAAGTGGCTATTCTCTATGTTTGGGATAACACATCTCAACCTCATCCTAATTCTTTTTCATGTCTTTGGTACATACTTTTCAATGAGTGTCACTAGATAGAGGTCAGGAATTCTCAGAAAATACTCAGGTCCACAAAATTATGAGAGGCATAGACAGGGTGGACAGTCAGTGGCTTTTTCCCAGGATGGAAGTGTCAATTACAAGGGGGCACAGGTTCAAGGTGAGAGGGGGAAAGTTTAAGGGAGCTGTGCAGGGGAAGTTTTTCTCGTAGAGTGGTGCATGCCTGGAATGCATTGCCAGCGGAAGTGGTGGAAGCAGGCACATTAGTAACAGTTAAGAGGCATTTGGATGGGCACACGAATAGGGAGGGAATAGTGGGATACGGACCAAATAAGGACAGAAGGTTTTTAGTTTAGTTAGGGCATTATGATCGGCACAAGTTTGGAGGGCCGAAGGGCATGTCCCTGTGCTGAATTTTTCTTTTGTTCTTTGAATCTTGACTATTGCTTTTCTGCTCCCTGGTCAGGAGCACTGAGGTCACTTGTAAGGTCTTCACCATAGTTGTGGTTATAATGAGCTAATTCAGCAAAGAAGAGAACTTTTATGCTTCGGTGTTACAAGAGATGTACCTGCTGCTCTGCCGCATGTTTAAAGATTTTGATGCTAATTTTACATCAGCTCAGAGCTGATCATTTTTTTTTCATTTAAAATAATTATACTTTTCAAAAAGCGCTTACAAATTTTAAACTTAATTGCTTGTTCCGCTGTCCACTTTTAATTTCTTTTACTGCTTCTATAGACCATAACGAGATTGATACACCATTGGGCAGCTAATCTGCTTTTGAAACACCGCTCAGCCTGTAGCTTGTACAGTAGCTAGGATGGTCTTTATTTTTTTCTTTCATGTGATGTGGGTGTCATTTGCAAAGGCCAACACTTGATTTGTGTCCATTCCTAGTAGCCTTTGAACTGAGTGGTTTGCCATTCCATTTCAGCGTACATTTAAGAGTCAACCACGTGGCCCTGGATCTCGAGTCACACGTAGGCCAGACCAAGTAAGGATGGCAGATTTCCTTCATTAATGAACCAAAAGACAGTCGATAGTGGTTTCATGATTACCATCACAGAGGCTAGCTTTATATTCCAGAACGATTAATTGAATTTAAATTCCACCAGCCGCCATGGTAGGACTTGAACCTGTATTCCCAGAACATGTTAAATTCTTGGTCGTTCCCTTCCATCCTATCTGAAGTTTCCTGACCTTCTGTGAGTGATCATGCTAACATGAGGAATCTAATGAAGCCAGAGATTAAACTAATGTCCCACAACTCTGAGGCACTTGTTAATGCTGGAACAAAGTATACACCGTTGGGAAATACTTTTAAACATCAGCATATTCACCATTCCCATGTGTGACTCAGTGGCAATCCACGTGATTCCCAACCAGCTGTTTACTGAACTTGGTTGTACGGTTGACAAGAACAGGCTTAATTATTTGATACAAATACATTGAATTAGATAAGCACAGTCTGAATTAGTTTTCTCGCGAACCTTCGTGCATTTTTTGGTTGACAAATTTGAAGTAGTGTTACAATCATAGAATCCCTATAATGCAGAAAGAGACCATTTGGTCCATCAGGCATAAGAGGTAGCATATTTAAAGAGTTGAGGAAAAACTACTTCTCACTAAGGATTGTGAATCTGTGGAATTCGCTGCCTCAAAGTGGGGTAGATGCTGAGGCAGTGAGTAAATTTAAGGAGGCAGACAGATTGATAATGGGTTGAAAGGTTATGGGGAGAAAGCAGGAAAATGGGGATGAGGAGCATATCAGCCAAGATCGTATGGCTGACTGGACTTGATGGGCCAAATGGCCTAATTCTGCTCCTATCTTATGAACTTATCATCAGGTCTACACTGACTCTCTGAAAGAGCATCCCACCCAGTCCTTCCCCTCTGCCTTATCCTGTAATCACTCACATTTACCATGGCTAATCCACCTAACTTACATATCTTTGGACAAGAAGGGGCAATTTGGCATGGCTAATCCACCTACCTGCAATCTTTAGACTGTGTAAGGAAACCGGAGCACCCAGAGGAAACCCAGGCAGGGAGACAAAGCGAGAATGTGCAAACTCCACACAGTCATCCAAGTATGGAATTGAACCCTGTAAGGCAGCAGTGCTATGCACTGTGCCCCCGTGTCACCCTAATCGTGATTGGCAGTGATTTTGAAGTACTTTGCCCACTGAAGTGTTCACCCATGTAAATAGGAGATTATAGTAAATGTATCATAAAATAGCAAAGAATCCACATAATTACTTCGGTGATGGAGAGAGAGATTGAGCTCTTTTTCAACCCCAATTATGTCCTGTACCATGCGTCTTTACTGACATTTGGCAATAATTAAATTTCTGATTTCTCTTTCTACCCCCTGCCACCACCAGCAGAAAACAAAACTGTGTGTGACATTTTTGTCGACACTGAAGATGAAGATGGGATAATGTTGATGTCATCCCTGGGAAGGAAAATCAAGAGTAAAACTGGCAAAAAAAGCACAGAATCCAGTGCCGAGAAACTGGAATATCAACGACGAGAAAAGGTTTGCCTTTATACCATGTCTCAGAACAAACTGACTTATTGTAAACTCTTCTTGGGGTAAATTAACTTTAGAAGCTCCACTGTAATGTTTGCCTATGTGGAATTAAAATACCCTCTCCCTTTTTCATTTTCTAGATAAATAAGTTCCGGCATAAGCATCGGATTTACCTGACTGGAACTGATGTTCCTGAACCAGTTGCTACCTTTGAGCAGCTCCAACAAGAATATAAGGTGCATCCAAAAATTATTCAGCACATACAGGAAGCTGGGTTCCAAATGCCCACCCCGATACAGATGCAAGCCATTCCTATCATGCTGCATGTAAGTGTTTTTCGGTTGACTTGTTAAGATTGAACGTTAAATTTGGTTTTTGGGGTATGTTAATACTGAATCATGCAGATGAGGTCACTACTAGATTGTCAGCTGTGGCTCATTTTGTAGCACACTCACCCCAGAGCCATGGGCTTCCAGGTTCAATTCCCATTCCTGGACTTGAGCACAAAAATCAGGCTGACACTCCACTGTAGTACTGAGGGAGTGCTGGACTGTCTGAGGCGCTGCCTTGCAGATGAGTTGCTGAACCAAAGTCCCATCTGCCTGATTGGGTTGATGCAAAAGATCCCACAGCACCATTTCAAAGAGCAGGGCATGTCCCTGTTATCATGGCTCAATATTTATCCCTCACCTCACATCAGAAAAACAGATTAACTGGTCACTATCACATCGATGTTTATGGGTGCTTGCTGTGCACAGATTAGCTGCTGCGCTTCCCACATTACGACAGTGACTACAGTTCAAAGGGTATTTGATTGGCTGTAAAGTGCTTTGAGATGTCCGGTGGTCACAAAAAATGCAAGTCTTTATTTATCCCAAATCAGTGTGAATAAAGCTGAACTTGGCTAGGACAAAAGACACTAGGAATCCCCTGCCAGTACCCATGGACTTGCCAAGAGAGTGGTGAGTTCCTGTTCCTGATCCCTATTCATCTGTGCTAGAAACGCACGTTTAACAATGTGTAGGAATGTAATTTGATCATTATGACTAACAGTTTGAACACTAGCTACATGGGTGAGTAAATAGAGGGCGGATGCCATTTAGTTTGGCTGAATTTCTCTAGCTTTATATTAAAGCAGTGGATTCTCATAAGTTTGTTTTTTATTGTTAACTGATTCCCCATGTGAAGTATTTTGATTTATCTTCAATGCAATCTCTCAGCTGGGCTGAGTAAGGGATAGGTTTTGCAAAATTGGAATATACTTCCTTGTGTAGGGTGGGATTTCACCAATGCTCCCTCTAAATTGTACAGCTGCACAGCAATGCAGAAGACCCTCTGCGGGCAAGTAAAAATCAGCTCCATAAATTAACACCTCGCTAAAGAAATTTTAAAGGGCGTGTGCACTGAAGAGGAAGTGTTGGGGTCACTTAATCTCTCAGAATGAGCACTCTAATGGTGCAGGCAGGTCATTCTTTGCCTGTGTAACAAGAACAAATTGTGTTAACGGTGAAAGTTTTGGGAAAGACATCATTCACAATCTGGGCATTGAATTGAAAACTTAAGTTATGCTGCAGAAATAACTATACACACAGATTTCTGTCTGAGGACATGTGGATAAGTACTATAACATAAAAGAAGTGAACATGAGCCATTTCTCAAAAGCTGTGATATTCCTAAGGACTTTTGGTTTAAATACACACTGTTATGTCAAGAGTTAACTTGAACTCCCATGTATACTTTCACAGAATCGTGAAATCCTAGCCTGTGCCCCAACTGGATCAGGAAAGACATTGGCCTTTTGCGTTCCACTTTTGACTTGTCTGAAACAGCCGATGAATAAGGGTTTCAGGGCGCTGATAATATCTCCTACTCGTGAGCTTGCCAGCCAGGTAAGTTTTATTATCAGAGGACTAATGAACAGCAAGCTGAAAGTCACTGATGATTCTTGTTTTAAAGCTTAAGCTGTACTGTTTTGAACACAGCTGCTTGTCAGAGACAGTTGACAGTGAGTTGGCATGAACAGCAATGAGCCTGTGCTAACATCAGAATACATTCAATGAATGAGTGTCCTCTTGTTAAACATGCTGGCCTTAATGTAGGAGAGCAGTATAATGAGACATTGGCATTGATTTTCTCAGTACCACTTGTATTTTTTTGGTGCTGTAGTCTTCAAAAGTGTACGAGCATAAGTTTGGAAATTGGCTGCATCAACAGCAACCAGAACAGCATAAGTATTAAGTTAATTCTACTTTTTTTGTAAACGTAATGTGGAGATGCCATTGTTGGACTGGGGTGGGCACAGTAAGAAGTCTCGTAACACCGGGTTAAAGTCCAACAGGTTTATTTGGAATCACGAGCTTTCGGATCATTGCTCCTTCATCAGGTGAGTCACCTGATGAAGAAGCAGCGTTCTGAAAGGTCATGATTCCAAATAAACCTGTTGGATTTTAACCCAGTGTTGTGAGAATCCTTACATTTTTTGTAAAAGTTAAGATAGTGGCTCAATTATTTTCTTTGTGCTTCATGTTCCTCTGTGGCCTTGACCTTTCCCCTCCCCTTCTTTACCTCTGTAACCTCCCACAAACCTCTGAAATTTCTGAGTTCATCTAATTATGGCCTTGTGTGCAGCCCTGATTTCCACAGCTGCACATTGGTGGTTGTACCTTCAACTGAATGGGCCCTAAGCTATTTAATTTGTCCATAAATGTCTCCACCTTTCTGCTTTCCTCCTTTCCTTTCAGCCAACCGCTTTATCTAAAACTTTGATCTGGTAACACTCCTCTGAAATGTCTTGAAAGATTTTACAAGGTTAAAGTGCTATATAAACACACGTTTGTTTTTTGTGTAGTTCCTAGAAGAGGGAATTAGTTGGATTTTTTTTTCTTCTTTTCATGGGACGTTTTCCCAAACTGGGAAAAGAACAAGATAAATAGTCTAAACTCCCAGGTGCTGAACTTATATAATTCAATGTTCCTCTATTCCTAGACTCATCGGGAACTAGTAAAACTGTCTGAAGGTATTGGGTTCAGAATTTGCATGATCGACAAAGCAGCTGAAGCAGCTAAGAAGTTTGGCCCTAAGTCATCAAATAAATTTGGTAAGTGATTGTGTGTATTTCCACCACTTCTTTAAAAAAAAATTTTATATCAGCTGGGAAAAAGTCGGCCTCATGTCAGGAGTGAGCTTTAGGCTTGAGTGTGTATTGAGCCTCAGTCTTGGGGTGGTACGGTGGTGCAGTATTTAGCGCTGCTGCCTCACAGCGCCAGGGACCCAGGTTCAATTCCCAGCTTAGGTCACTGTGCAGAGTCTTCCTGTGTCTGCGTGGGTTTCCTCCCACAGGCGAAAGATGTGCAGGTTAGGTGGATTAAATTGCCCCTTAAGCGTCAGGCAGAGTATCAGGGTAAATAATGGGCCAGGAAATGGCAAATGGAATTTAATGTTGGCAAGTGTGAGGTGGTCCACTTTGGTAGGAATAATGGTAGGAAGGACTATTACTTACGTGGCGAAAAACTGCAGCAGGCGACGGTGCAGAGGGACCTCGGGGTCCTTGTGCATGAGTCGCAAAAACCCAGCTTGCAGGTGCAGCAGGTGGTCAGGAAGGCGAATGGGATGCTGACCTTCATCGCGAGGGGGATTGAATATAAAAGTAGGGAGGTCTTGCTGCAGCTGTATAGGGCATTGGTGAGGCCGCAGCTGGAGTACTGTGTGCAGTTTTGGGCGCCACACCTGCACAAAGATATTTTGGCCTTGGAGGGAGTGCAGAGGAGGTTTACTAGGCTGATACCAGAGTTGAGGGGGTTGAACTATGAGGAGAGGCTGGATAAACTAGGCTTTTACTCATTAGAGTTTGGAAGAATGAGGGGAGATCTCATTGAGACGTATAAGATGATGAATGGGATGGATAGGATAGAGGTGGAGAGACTCTTCCCGCTCAAAAAAGACAGTAGGACTAGGGGGCACAGCCTCAAGATAAAAGGGGGGCGGTTTAGAACGGAGTTGAGGAGGAACTTCTTCACTCAAAGGGTGGTGAATCTCTGGAATTCTCTGCCCGTTGAAGTGGTGGAGGCTGCCTCGCTAAATATTTTTAAGACGCGGGTTGATGGGTTTTTGATAAGAGAGGGGATTAAAGGTTATGGGGAGAGGGCGGGAAAGTGGAACTGAGCCACGAGAGATCAGCCATGATCTTTTTGAATGGCGGGGCAGGCTCGAAGGGCTAGATGGCCTACTCCTGCTCCTATTTCTTATGTTCTTATAAGATTACAGGGATAGGGGCTGGGTGGGAATGTGGTCAGTGCAGACTCAATGGGCTGAAGGGCCTCTTTCAGCACTGTAAGGATTTTACATTGTGCAGGGGTTTTTTTACTTGGTTGCTGGACAAAGGGATGTGTGTATGCAGAGGACAACTTGGCTAAGAAAGATTCATGAGCATCTTGATCAGGTGGTACTTACAGGTTACCTACTCGCTATCAACTAATGGGGGAAGAATGGAAGTGGGCACAAACAGTAGGGAACCTAAAAGTTAGAGACGTATTTTATTTACATGGCAGTGTTTTATTTCTAGGTATCAGTAGTAAATATATTGGCTCAGTTTTCTCATGTACCTGATTTTAACAACAATTGTAGTTAAAATGTTTTCCTTTTGTTTTCAGATATTTTGGTGACTACTCCAAATAGACTCATATATTTGTTAAAACAAGACCCCCCTGCTGTGGACCTCAGCAGGTATCAATACTTTCTGTTTTGCAGAAATGTTTGTTACATGGAAGCTGTAGTTAACAAACTACTTGATGTCTGTTATTGTCTTTTAAGAGCTAAATATGGTCATCCATTGGAATGTGATTCTATTCGAAAGCAGGTTATTGTGTGGATTACACATTGTTGTGAATTAATGCTGTGAATTTGATTCACGTATCTTGCGGCTATTTAGGGAAATATTTTAAACGAGAATTTCTAATATTTCTCCGTGGTTACAGAATGTTATTGAATCACAGACTAGGAGTGTGTAGGTTTAATTGCCTATCTAATAAGATGCTGACCTGATTTGCGGTGGCAATAGAAATGCTACCGCTATCATTGGTGACTTGACGAGAGGAAGGAAACTCGTTAATGGTTAACACTGCTGCCTCACAGTGCCAGGGACCCGGGTTCGATTCCTGGCTTGGGTCACTGTCTGTGTGGATTTTGCACATCCTGCCCATATTCTCCGAGTGCTCTGGTTTCCTCCCACAGTCTGAAAGATGTGCTAGTTAGGTGCATTGGCTGTGCTAAATTCTCCCTTAGTGTACCCGAACAGGCGCCAGTGACTAGGGGATTTTTCACAGCAACTTCATTGCAGTGTTAATACAAGACTACTTGTAACTAATAAATAAACTTTACTTTTAATTGTATCTGCTCCTGATTGTTATCCAATGATTCTTGTTGCAGCATATCTTTTTGAATGTTGGGTCAAGGTGTGGTTGGACTTTGCTGTGAACCCATGGTTGAATATTCTGCTGATACTTACATTCCAGACTCTCTCGTGGGAGGCACAGATGGGTGCCTGGTGTCTGTAGACCCATACCTCAGCAGTCAAACATTTTCAGGAGAGCGTTTGTTGAACGAGAGTGAAATCCCTGAACAAAGAAATAAAATGTTGTAGATGCTGGGAACCTGAAATAAAAAAAGCAGCAAGTGCTGGAAATACTCTGGTCTGGCAGCATCAGTGGAGAGAGAAAATGAGTTAACATTTCAGGTTGTGACCTTTCATCAGAACCAAACTGCACTGTAGCACAGTGGTTAGCACTGCTGCCCCACAGCGCCAGGGACCCAGGTTCGATTCCTGACTTGGGTCACTGTCAGTGTGGAGTCTGCACGTTCTCCCTGTGTCTGAGGGATTTCCTACAGTACTTTGATTTCCTCCCACAGTCCAAACGTTCAGGTTAGATGGATTGACCATGCCAAATTGCCCCCTAGTGTCAGGGGGACTAGCTAGGATAAATGCATAGAGTTATGGGGATAGGGCCTGAGTGGGATTGTGGTCGGTCTGGACTCGATGAGCTGAATGGCCGCCTCCTGCTATAATGGGGTTAGATATTGAATGTAAAAGTGCCTTACTAAGCTTATTGAAGTGCCCCCACTAATGTAGAAATTGCATGAGTGAAGTTGGGAAGAAATTGAGCTGTGGAGTTGGTTGGATTTTTTTCATACTTCGTATTAGCCTCCCCTCCATTTAATCAGCTATTGACGTAGACATAAATTGAGGTATTTCATGTAACTCTAACATAATTACTCCCCAATTTTATCAACTGATGACCTGTGGTCCATTACCAGAAAATGTGTTGTCTCATAAACAAATACAAACTGACGATTGCAGTTTAGTTTTTCAGAAGCTTTAGCCTTTTATTTCTCAGTTGTGTCTGATTGGTACAGTTCCAGTGAGTCATCTGAGCCGTTTTTAATGAGGAATTAGTTATTTGAATTGATACTGTTTATGTATGGGGGAAAAGCTGAGCGCTGTTCCACAATTGACAATGCGAGCTTGATGCTTCAAAGGAATAGTGTGTTCATTGAAATGTAAATGGATATATAGGGTATATCATTACACATCGTGATGAATATTATAGAGAGTTCATGCAAAGAATCTGGATTACTCCCACACATTCACTCCTGTATACCTCCAGATCAATCACAATAACAGATTTGACAAGTCTTTCATGTCTTGCCAGTGTCCTGAGAAATGGAATCTGTTTGTAGGTTGATCATTGCAGGATGACAAGTATATTATCCAACCCACAGCCCAAAAAGATTGAAATAATATTTGGGATATGCTGGTATCCAGTATTGTGTGCTTTAATATGTTGAACTGAAAGTGTTTTTGGTTTCTGAAATGCTCCTTTTTATTTAATTGAATTTCAGAGTGGAGTGGCTAGTCGTTGATGAGTCGGATAAATTGTTTGAAGATGGCAAATCTGGATTCCGAGATCAGTTAGCCACTATCTTCCTGGCGTGCACGTCTTACAATGTGCGGCGCGCGATGTTCAGTGCTACATTCGCATTTGATGTTGAGCAGTGGTGTAAACTGAATTTGGACAATGTGATATCTGTGTCGATTGGAGCAAGGTGAAACAGAAGGGATAACATCTACACTAACTTTGCTGATTACTGATCTAATTTTACTGCAATACTTTAAAAGTTTTTTGTGCCGTTTTGTGTATTGATACAATGCACAGTCTATTTTTCTTCAAGTGCCAATTCGTAACTAAAGTTGTAATTTTGATGTAAATTTGCAAGGCCCAATTGGCTAGGAATATGAGTAGTGAAGATGGACGTCCATGATCACAGCTGATTTTCTATTGTAGGGGTTCAGTACATCGAATCTATTATTTCATATAATGTGCTCTAAATTGAGTAATATTTAAAATTGTTGCACAAAAATTTTAAACTCCATTCTGGGAACCCACTGAAAAAAGATCTGCATCTCTCCCTTACTGGGTGAGGATTAGGAATTTTCCAAACGCTTTGTCCATTTGACTCTTTTATCCACTATGACCTTATTGAATGGCAGAGCAGGCTCGAGGGGCCAGATGGCCTACTTCTGCTCCTAGTTCTTACGTTCTTGTAACAGAATTTCCTGTCTACAAATGCATCTCATGTACACCTTTAAGCTACAACACTAGCTATGTCCTCATCATAATTTTGCACATAAATGATCAGTGGAAATATGATACAAACCTTACATTTTACTAGACTTATGTTGCCAAAGCAGTAAAGCTTTTTGTTTGGGTTGGTTTGTCTGTGTTGGTTTATTAAATGTCCTCCATTATGAGCATTGATTAGACTTGTGCTGTTTAATTTCCCTTGTAGAAATTCTGCTGTGGAGACTGTGAAGCAGGAGTTGCTTTTCGTGGGGACTGAAAATGGGAAACTGCTGGCAATGAGAGACCTCGTTAAAAAGGTAGGAAAATGAATTGGATAATTAGATGCACGTGACCAGCACCGTGACTATATTTCATTTGACTCTTCAAAAATTATTTAAAATGCCTCTTCCTTTAGTGGAAATTTTGCAATTCTAATGGTCGAAAAGAATCTTTCTGGTCAAGATGGACCATTGACGTACTATGATGTGAGCAACTCTTGGATTGAATAGAATCGCAGAATGCCTACAGTGCAGAAGAAGGCCATTCAGCCCATCTAGTCTGCACTGACCACAATCCCACCCAGGCCCTATTCCCATAACCTCTTAACATTTACCCTGCTAATCTCTTGACACTAGGGTCAATTTAGCATGGCTAGTCCATCTAACCGGCACATCTTTTGGACTGTGGGAGAAAACTGGAGGAAACCCATGCAGACACGGAGAAAACACACAAATTCCGTACAGGTAGTGATCCAAGCCGGGGATCAAACCCAGGTCCCTAGCACTGTGAGGCAGCAGTGCTAACCACTGTGCTGCCCAGAGTTGACATTTTATTCAGTCCTGGCATTGGAAAACCACTGAAAGGTTGAGCCGTTATTCATGACAGTCTTCACCATTTTAAAAGACTAAGATCAGGATTGAACATAAGAACATAAGAAATAGGAGCAGGAGTAGGCCATCCAGCCCTTCGAGCCTGCCCCGCCATTCAATAAGATCATGGCTGATCTGTCGCTGCTCAGTTCCACTTTCCCGCTTTCTCCCCATAACCCTTAATCCCCTCTCTTATCAAAAACCCATCAACCCGCGTCTTAAAAATATTTAGCGAGGCAGCCTCCACCACTTCAACGGGCAGAGAATTCCAGAGATTCACCACCCTTTGAGTGAAGAAGTTCCTCCTCAACTCCGTTCTAAACCGCCCCCCTTTTATCTTGAGGCTGTGCCCCCTAGTCCTACTGTCTTTTTTGAGCGGGAAGAGTCTCTCCACCTCTATCCTATCCATCCCATTCATCATCTTATAAGTCTCAATGAGATCTCCCCTCATTCCGTTTCTTGATAAAATGGTTTTTATTGTAATTATTCATTCCTCCAAATTAATTAGTGGCAGGCTGAGAATCCCAACCAGGTGTATCTATGCTGGCCTACTTGATGAATTTCCTTTGTATTCCACTATGTGGCACCAGCCTATTTAACATCAATGGTTGACACCTTTCAGCATTGCCATCTTCTAAAGATCTGGTAGATGACTTTGGGTTTAGGACCAACAGTAATTTCCCTTTTATCTATTATTGCATCCATAGAAGATGCATAGTGTAGAATCCCTACAATGGAGAAGGAGGCCATTCAGCCCATGGAGTCTGCACCAACAACAAATCTATCTAGGCCCTATCCCTGTAACCCCACATATTTACCCCTCTAATCCTCTAACCTACGCATCCTGGGACCTTCGAGAGGCAATTTAGCATGGCCAATGCACCTGACCAGCACATCTTTGGACCGTGGGAGGAAACCAGAGCACCCAAAGGAAACTTATGCAGACATGGGGAGAACATGCAAACTCCACACAGACAGTGACCCAAGCTGGAAATTGAGGCAACAGTATGCCACCCCGAGTTTCTATCTATATAAGAACATAAGAACATAAGAAATAGGAGCAGGAGTAGGCCATCTAGCCCTTCGAGCCTGCCCCGCCATTCAATAAGATCATGGCTGATCTGTCGTGGCTCAGTTCCACTTTCCCGCCCTCTCCCCATAACCCTTAATCCCTTCTCTTATCAAAAATTCCAGAGATTCACCACCCTTTGAGTGAAGAAGTTCCTCCTCAACTCCGTTCTAAACCGCCTCCCCTTTATCTTGAGGCTGTGCCCCCTAGTCCTACTGTCTTTTTTGAGCGGGAAGAGTCTCTCCACCTCTATCCTATCCATCCCATTCATCATCTTATACGTCTCAATGAGATCTCCCCTCATTCTTCTAAACTCTAACGAGTACAAGCCTAGTTTATTCAGCCTCTCCTCATAGCTCAATCCCCTCAACTCCGGTATCAGCCTAGTAAACCTCCTCTGCACTCCCTCCAGGGCCAAAATATCCTTGCGCAGGTGCGGTGCCCAAAACTGCACACAGTACTCCAGCTGCGGCCTCACCAATGCCCTATACAGCTGCAGCAAGACCTCCCTACTTTTATATTCAATCCCCCTCGCTATGAAGGCCAGCATCCCATTCGCCTTCCTGACCACCTGCTGCACCTGCAAGCTGGGTTTTTGCGATTCATGCACAAGGACCCCGAGGTCCCTCTGCACCGTCGCCTGCTGCAGTTTTTCGCCACGTAAGTAATAGTCCTTCCTACCATTCTTCCTACCAAAGTGGACCACCTCACACTTGCCAACATTAAATTCCATTTGCCATTTCCTGGCCCATTCGCCCAGCCTATCTAGATCCTTCTGCAGACTCTCCACACCCTCCGCACAATTTGCCGTTCCCCCAATCTTGGTGTCATCAGCAAATTTCGACACCCTGCACTCGGTTCCCTCCTCCAGATCATCTATATAAATGGTAAATAGCTGAGGCCCCAGCACCGACCCCTGGGGCACCCCACTAGTCACCATCCGCCAATCCGAATAGCACCCATTGACCCCCACTCTCTGCCTCCTATTTGACAACCAATCCTCTATCCACGCTAACACCCTACCCCCAACTCCATGTCCCCTGACCTTCTGCAATAACCTCTTGTGAGGTACCTTGTCAAACGCCTTCTGAAAATCCAGAAAGACCACATCCACCGGCTCTCCTCTATCCACTGCCCTAGACACATCCTCATAGAACTCCAGTAAATTTGTCAGACACGACTTCCCTTTAATGAAACCGTGTTGCGTCCGCCCTATCAAGCAATTCCCTTCAAGATGCCTCGCAATTTCCTGCTTAATGATGGATTCTAACATTTTACCTACCACAGACGTTAAACTAACCGGCCTATAATTCCCCGCCTTTTGCCTGGCACCCTTCTTAAACAACGGCGTAACATTAGCCGTTTTCCAATCTTCCGGCACTTCCCCGGAATCCAGCGACGTCTGGAAAATAACCACCAAGGCATCCACTATCACCTCCGCCATTTCTTTCAGAATCCTTAAACCTTATGGTCTTTTTTCCCTTGCCGGCCTCCTTATATTTTTTTTTGGCATTGCATAACATCGTCGTTGAAAATGGCAGGCAAGAAGATTACTCCCAGGGTTTTATTAATGCCTCTTCCCCTATTCCAGTCTGTCCCATCCCTGCCTCGATAGAATTTTGCCAAAGATTTAGAGCACATTGAATTGGGAGTAAGATACCAGTGTGTGTTGAGAATTAATGAACAAAAGGGCGTAGGATTAAACTGATCATTCTCAGGATGGCAGGCAGTGGCTAATGGGGGTACAGAAAGATCAGTGGGCCATAGCTGTTCACCATTATGTTGGTGCCTGCATGGGTTTGTTACAGGAACTAATTCATTGTTGTTTCATTCTAAGAGTACCTGTCCTGTCAATCCAGTGAAATAAAATGTTTTATAAGTCTCATGATTTGTATGAACATCATTGCAAGTGTCATTATAGATAATGTGAGAGCATTCTCTTCATTATAGGAATGGCTTGGGATTGTAGTAGTGTGACTTGTTTCATTTGCACCTGTGTAATACGCTTAACTTCTTTTCTTCATAGGGCTTTTCGCCTCCAGTGCTAGTTTTCGTTCAGTCTATTAAAAGAGCAAAGGAACTCTTTCATGAGCTAATCTATGAGGGCATTAATGTTGAGGTTATCCATGCAGAAAGAACACAGCAGCAGGTATAATGACTTTCATTTTATTTGAAGAAGCCAAACTCAACGAACTAATCGGTTAACAGTGGAAACTGGAAAACTGACCTATTAATGATCCATTAATTAACTTTAAAATTTCCAAGAATTCTTTTGATGAACAGAGAAGTTATAACTGGTATTTTGTATGCTGAGAGTGTGCTGGTACTTCATATCCTTGATATAAAATCAAACAATAGGCAGATCTCTGACTGGAATCTGTTCTGAATTACTGTATAAACCTGTTTAAAGGTTCATCTCAAGGCTTCAAAAATTGGTCTTCATTTTGGCTTACAACTTTTACCTGGACTTGTATAGTAGCCCAACTCAGCTAGAACAGTTACAGAAGTACTGGATTCAGCAGAAGTGCCCACAGGCTTGGGCAGAGAGAAAAAAATAAAGCAACCTTTCCAATATCACAATTGGTTATAAACTGTGCCTTTGTGCATCAGAAAAAGATTGATCTTGTTTGTGAAACCCAGTGGTCGAATAAAAGTTCAGCACTCACTATCGAGTCTCACATATAAAGCCTCTTGTTGAGGTACTGTCTGGCTTACGGTAACTGGAGTTCAACTTGATGCCTTGTATTTTTTGGCTTGAAATTTTTGTAACATATATCCCACAAATATTTTTTGTAAAAATGTTGTTGGAGTGAATAACTTTCACCTCGTTTTCAATCATAGTTGGATCTCCAGTGGACCTAGAAACTGGAACTCTGAATTCAATCTGGTTTTACTTTGTGAATATCTGTAGGCTCGCCGACAGTTTAATATTTCTATTTCTTCCCCACCAGAGAGATAACGTGGTGTGCAGCTTCAGAGCAGGAAAAATTTGGGTGCTCATCTGCACAGCACTCATGGCTCGTGGAATTGATTTTAAAGGCGTGAATCTAGTCATCAATTATGACTTTCCAACTAGTGCTGTTGAGTACATTCATAGAATAGGTACGTATGCATTTATTGCTCTGTATTTGGTGAAATGTCAATTGTTTACAGAAAAGAGAATATGCTGAATGGCACTAATAGATACGTTGGACTTTGCAAAGTTTTGTGTCCTACAATAACCTGAACAAAGTTCCTATTCACACAAGTAAGGCTTATTTTAAATGGAACAAATATTGAGATTGCAGCAGATTGAGCATCCATCACCCCTCCCAGTGACATTTCCGAGCCAATGTATGAACTATGTAGCTCTTCATTTGGGGCAGTAATTGTTAACAGATTAAGTTGATGGATGGGCTGGCAAAGGCGTCTTGAAATTTACTATATTTTGTTCACTATTATTTTTTGTTTACTATATTTTGTTGGCTCTTAAGAAAGTTAAGCCAAGTCTTGTGTGTTGGGATTTATTTTGTCCAGTAGCTAATTGAGTAATTGTGGCAGTTTTCTAATTTGAGGGGAGGGGAGAACATTTGCTTTAAATTTCAAAATTAGCCTTGCCCAACCATTCCTGAGGGAAGAGTTGAGTAATTAGGCCCCAAGTGAGTAGGAGCCATCAAGGGGAATTCGGTAATAATAAAAACAGTGGGAAAAAGTCCGCAGGTCTGGTAGCTTCCGTGGAGAGCAAAGTAGAGTTAAAGTTTCGAGTCCAATATGACACTTCAGAACCCAGCATGGTGGCACATAAGACATAGCAGCAGAATTAGGCCATTCAATCATGGCTGATATTTTTCTCATCCCCATTCTCTTGCCTTTTCCCCACAACCCCTGATCCTGTTATCAATCAAGAGCCTATCTATCTCTGTCTAAAAGGCAGTCGATGACCTGGCTTCCACAACCTTCTGCGGCAAAGAATTCCACAGATGCACCACTCTCTGACTGAAGAAATTCCTCCTCATCTCTGTTTTAAAGAATGGTCCCTTTAGTCTGAGATTATGCCCACTGGTTCTAGTTTTTCCTACCAGTGGAAACATCCTCTCCATGTCCACTCTATCCAGGCCTTGCAGTATCCTGTAAGTTTCAATAGGATCCTTCCTCACCCTTCTAAACTACAATTAGAACAGACCCAGAGTCCTCAAACCTTCCTCATATGACAAGCTCTTCATTTCAGGGATCGTTCTTGTGAACCTCCTCTGGACCCTTTCCAAGACCAGCACATCCTTCCTTAGATACGGGGCCCAAAACTGCCACTATTCTCCAAATGGGAGCCTCAGAAGTACATCCCAGCTGTTATATTCTAGCCCTCTTGACAGGAATGCACAGTGGTTAGCATTGCTGCCTCAAGGCTGGGGACCTATGTTCGATACCCAGGTTGGGTCACTGTCTGCACAGAGTCTGCAAGCTCATGCTGTGTCTGCGTGGGTTTGCTCCGGGTGCTCCAATTCTCTTCCACAATCTGAAAGACATGCTGGTTAGGTAATGGGCCATACTAAATTCTCCCTCAGTGTTCCGAACAGGTGCCAGTGTATGGCGAAGAAGGGATTTTCACTGTAACTTCATTGCAGTATTAATGTAAGCCTACTTGTGACACCAATATAAATAAATAATTAAATAAACTCTTTCTCTCTCCATGGATGCTGCCAGAGCTGCTGAGGTTTTCTAGTACTTTGTTTCATTTCAGACTTTTAGCCTCTGCAGCATTTTGCTTGTATTTAAGGAAAACTTGGCATTGATCACTGGGGGAATGTCCCTAGAATGTGGTTGGTGTGTTTTACCATTGCCTGTAGCATCACCAGCCCAGGTTTCCATTCCTGATTGCTGTCCAGTGAGCCATGCTGGGATTGTGGACAACATTAGACTCTGTTGTTAATCCAGCTCTTGTTGTCTAGGCTCCAGAAAAATGGTCACAATGCAACTGAGAAACTATTTCCCTATTGGTCTCAGAAGGAGAAAATAGCAACAGGAAAATGTAACAATCATGCCTTCATCCAGGTCATTTTTATAAATTGTAAAATGTTGAGAGCCCAGCACTAATCCCTGTGGCACACCAGTCCTGCCAACTAGAAAAAGACCCATTTACAGACACTCTCTGTTTCCTGTTAACTAGCCAATCTTCTATCCAAGCCAATTTGTTACTCCCTACACCATGAGCTTTTATTTTCCCCTAATAACTTTTGATGTGACACCTTATCAAACACCTGGATACTTTACAGGGGACAAGAGACTTGATACAACATGTGTACCTTCTGTATAACGTGACTGTCGTTGAGCTTTGCTGATGAGTTTATTTTTGTAACTAGGACGTACTGGAAGAGCTGGCCATACAGGGAAGGCTATTTCATTTTTCACAGAAGATGATAAACCACTTTTACGGAGGTCAGTTTGAACATGAGCGTATGGAAATTAAGAATTCCCCAACATTTGAGTGAAGTTAATCACTTTGATATTTCTTGATCTATGGGACGTGACCATTGCTGGTAAGACCAGCATTTATCATCCATCCCTAAGTTACCCTTGAGCTTTTTTAAAGTTTATTTATTGCTGTCACAAGTAGGCTTACATTAACGCTGCAATGAAGTTATTGTGAAATTTCCCTAGTCGCCACACTCCAGCGTCTGTTCAGGTCAATGCACCTAACAGCACGTCTTTAAGACTATGGGAGGAAACCAGAGCATCTGGAGGAAACCCACGCAGACACTGGGGAGGGATGTGCAAACTCCACAGAGACAGTGACCCAAACCGGGAATCAAACCCAGGTCTCTGACACTATGAGGCAGCAGTGCTAACCACTGTCAACGTGCTACCCTTGAGAAGGTGCTGGTGAGCTGCTGCCTTAAACCACTGCAGCCCTTGTGATGTGAGCACCCTCACTGGTGAGGTGGATACCCTCACAGAACTATTCAGGGGGAAATGTATAGCATGATTGTATACATGCATTACCCTTAAAGACAATAATGCTTGATGTGCTTGCAAATGAAATCAATTCTGCCTTATACAGCAGAGCAGGCTTATTGTGAAAAGCGTAAATGAGCTGTCCCTTGTGGTGATTAAAATGTACTTTCTGTGTATTGTTGGTGCTCACTGACTATTGAAATATTGCTCACACATTGTGAGCTGCATGTTCTAACAATCTGCTGTGTATAATGAGAATTGCGAAGCTTCTTGCTCTTTCTATTTTGACGTCAAGAAGTGACAACCATTATGTGAGAGAGAGCACCGTCGCTAAAGCTCCAGTGAACTGCTCCCCTCCCTGGAGAAACAAAGATTAGACGTTTTGCAGTAAGTTTCTGCAAAAGCTTGTGCTCCTGTTCCAAAGGTGGAATGTTTTGTTTGGGAAGTTTCAGAAGATCCTCTTGATATAAAATGGAGTTAAAGTGTCACTAACTTTGTAAAATATGAAAAAAGAGCTTTTGTTAAAAAAAATTGCCTTCATACTTGTTGACCTTTGACAGGTGCTGTAGCCAGAAATGCTGATTCATCATTTGGCCCTACTGACTGAATGAGTTCCAGATAGGTGCAACAATGCTATGTTGGCAACTCATTCTATAATTCAGTTCTCCTTGACAAGTGCTGTAGCCTGAAGTATTTTTTTCAAATTTCACCAGTTTAGAAAGAAAATATTGTCCCAGCATACGTGAATACAGGTTTTATTTTCTTATGACTCAACAACTTCTAAATTTCTCAGTCAAGGAGGTGAAAAGATAAAGTAGAAGTTTAAAGTTTATTTATTAGTCACAAGTAAGGCTTACATTAACGCTGCAATGTGAAATTCCCCTAGTCGCCACACTCTGGTGCCTATTTGGGTCAATGCACCTAACCAGTATGTCTTAGTTATTCACTCTGTGCTGTGATGGAATCAATAGTTTTCTTGTTGATCAATACTGACACTTTGTGTCAAAAAGTTTCATGGTTATTTATGGTTAAGACTGACTGAAAATTTTCAGAAGTGTTCATTTTAAAAAATGTTTTTCTTCTATTTTAATTAGTATAGCAACTGTTATCAAAAAAGCTGGCTGCCCTGTACCAGACTACATGATGCAAATAAACAAACAAACGTAAGTGTCAATAGTTGTAAAACATGTTACGCTAACTGATATTAAATAAGCTATTTTAGACAAAGGACTGGTTTGATCTTGGTGAGTGGACTGGGCTGCAATATTGATAACCAGCATATCTGTCAACCTGATTTGAGTTTGTTCTTAAAGCTCTATAATTTATTTTTTTGCATCTTCCAAATAGATATGTACTTCCCTGGGAATGCACAGTCTTGATCTTGTGCTTTTAACACTCTCTACCCTTTTGTTTTTGAGTGTAATGTGCTTCAAGATTAATTATTTGATGTACCACACCTCCCTCTTATTGGAGATAGCAAAACAAGTTTACTTTGTGATGAGTCAGCTGTTGCCAATAATTACTCAGTTGAGAATTAGCATTTTAATTGGTTAGGTTTTCAGAATTGCACTGTTTAATGGAATCCTTTTAATGGGAGCGTTGATTTGAAGAAAGTGAGCCTCATTTTAATTTATAAAGATGATGACCAGGGTTAGCTTTACCACCCTCATTTCTTTCCCTGCTTTGGAGCAAAAGGTTTTTTTTCTCCCTCACCTCTTGCCAGTCAATGCGCTGCACACAGGGCTCCTCCAATGCTGCTTTGAGCCAGCTATTCGGGCTTATGAGAGGCCACCCTGGGGTTCATTCTCTTCCCCGTGTGAAAACAGCTTGCTTCCATTTTGAGATTGCAGATGGAAGATTTAGCTTGCGTTTCCGTTCCAACAGCTATTTAACCACGGTTTCTATCTATAGCACTACTCTAATTCAGTTGATTAACAGTCGTCTCTTTGAACAGCGAAGTAAGTGCTCTAAACCTAATTATACACAGCTACAAGTTGTAAAATTGTAGCATTGACAAATGAATTTGAAACGGACGCCAGTTTTATTGATCCTTCATTTGTTCAGGAAAATCCACAATCCAGGATGTGAAAAGGTGGCAAATTACAGCCTATTTCCCATTGTCCATCCACTTGGCGTTTGATAAGGTGCCACACAAGAGGTTGTTACAGAAGGTTAGGGGGCATGGAGTTGGGGGTAGGGTGTTAGCGTGGATAGGGGATTGGCTGTCAAATAGGAGGCAGAGATTGGGGGTCAATGGGTGCTATTCGGATTGGCAGTTGGTGACTAGTGGAGTGCCCCAGGGATCGGTGCTGGGGCCTCAGCTATTTACCATTTATATAGATGATCTGGAGGAGGGAACCGAGTGTAGGGTGTCGAAATTTGCTGATGACACCAAGATTAGTGGAACGGCAAATTGTGCAGAGGGTGTGGAAAGTCTGCAGAGGGATCTAGATAGGCTGGGCGAATGGGCCAGGAACTGGCAAATGGAATTTAATGTTGGCAAGTGTGATGTTGTCCACTTTGGTAGGAATAATGGTAGGAAGGACTACTACTTACATGGCAAAAAGCTGCAGCATGCTACGGTGCAGAGAGACCTCGGGGTCCTTGTGCATGAGTCGCAAAAACCCAGCCTGCAGGTGGTCAGGAAAGCAAATGGGATGCTGGCCTTCATAGCGAGGGGGATTGAATATAAAAGTAGGGAGGTCTTGCCGCAACTGTACAGGGCACTGGTGAGGCCGCAGCTGGAGTACTGTGTGCAGTTTTTGTCGCCGCACTTGCGCAAGGATATTTTGGCCTTGGAGGGAGGGCAGAGGAGGTTCACTAGGCTGATACCGGAGTTGAGGGGGTTGAACTATGAGGAGAGGCTGAATAAACTAGGCTTGTACTCGTTCGAGTTTAGAAGAATAAGGGGAGATCTCATTGAGACGTATAAGATGATGAATGGGATGGGATGGATAGGATAGAGGTGGAGAGGCTCTTCCTGCTCAGAAAGGACAGTAGGACTAGAGGGCACAGCCTCGAGATAAGTAGGGGGGGGGGGGGCAGTTTAGAACAGAGTTGAGGAGGAACTTCTTCACTCAAAGGGTGGTGAATCTCTGGAATTCTCAGCCCGTTGAAGTGGTGGAGGCTGCCTCGCTAAATATATTTAAGACGCGGGCAGATAGGTTTTTGATAGGCAAGGGGATTAAGGGTTATGGGGAGAAGGCGGGAAAGTGGAACTGAGCCCCGTCAGATCAGCCATGATCTTATTGAATGGCGGGGCAGGCTCGAAGGACTGGATGGCCTACTCCTCCTATTTCTTATGTTCTTATGTTTGAGATCGATGTGGTTTCTTGAACGCAGTGTTAATGATTGGCTTTTTCAATTGTTAGTGGATATGGTTATATTTATCAGCCAATAATCAAGAGGCGATGGCCAATCGAGAAAACGAAGTTCACATACCCAACGGCAGCTGGAATTTAAATGCGATTATTTAAATAAATCTGGAATAACAGCTTGTATCAGTAATGGTGATCATGAAATTACTGGATTGTCATAAGAACATGTTTCATTCGCTTTAGGGAAGGAAATTTGCCATTCTTGCCATCCACTCAGCTCACCACTTATTTTTCAAGGGCAATTAGCAATGGGTAATTACTGCTGGCCTTGCCAGCAACATTCCCATCCCATTAATTAATTCACTAAGGAAAATGTCACTTTTTTCCATCAATGGTAGGTGGCATTGTTGTCATTTTTCTTTCTTCTAGAAATATAATTCATACCCTTACAGTTCTGCACAATCATGTCAAATGTAGTGGATGAACTTCTGTTAACAAGCATGGATTATTGCATCAAAAAGTTGTCTGCTTTACATTATCAAATATAAATATTTTAGCACTGTTTTATCTCTCCCTCAGCATAATCTGGCTAAATATTAAAGCTGGGAAGATTCAATTTAAAAGAAAAGGGAATAAGGTAGAAGCTTGGTGTTTCTGAAACACAGTCTCTGCAAACTCCACACTGGAGCTCCAATTCCTAGATTGGATTTGAACCCAAATCCCTCTAATACCACAGTTTAAGAGTGGTTTGAAGCTCTTAGCACAGTAGCCTGTCAAACACCTATCCCATTCTTCATATGTGTGGAATTTACCACAAAAAGTAGTTGAGGCCAAAACATTGTGTGATTTCAAGAAGAAATCAGGTACAGCTCTTGGGACTAAAGGGATCAAGAGATGTGGGGGAAAGGTGGGATCAGGATATTGAATTTGATGATCAAAATGAATGGTGGAGCAGGCTTGAAGGGCCTATCTATGTTTCAATGTGTATGTTATTTCATCAAAACTTTTATTTTCTGCGTTGATTTTGAAACTTAATCAAGTAATAAGTGACTACTATCTCACCCTCGTTGCAGTAAACAAAAGAAAAGATTGATCAAAAATCCAATCAAACGAGCAGCTATCAAGACCATGCCTAAATGCTTCTTAGAAGAGGCAGCCAGGAAGAAGTAAGATTTGATTTTTAAATTTAATGTATTTACTCTTGAATTGAAATGTGTGGAATTGGAGAACAGTAAGTAGTGACCCCTCGAGGTTTTTCTTCCTGTGCAGTGCGGCCTTTTCATTCCAAGCACATGCACGAGACCTGACGGGGATAATTTGTGAACAATGCTTTTCGGTTCCTTCCCGCACGCACATGCACAACTTACAAGTCACGTTGTTTCTGAGATATCTGAAATGGAACCAAATTTGTCATCAAACCAATTAATTTTTGAAGTAAGAAATTGAAGTAGGTTTTGCGCGAGTCTTCTGCCAGTTTGTGTGTTTGGAAGACTTGTCTTGGGTGTTCTTGTGTTTTTATAGTGTACCGTGAGCAGTTCCTACTCTAAACATTCATTTGCAAAATTGAGGGGAAAAGTATGCTTTTAGAAATTGAGCATTTTGAATGTTCAAAAACAAAACAGTCACGAGAACATTGCCTAAAGTGATGTTTAATTTATTGCCTCAAGTATGAAGATGTAATCACTAATATAAAGGATACAATTGCTATTTGTTATAAATATCAGGAAAACGCGTGGAAACGATCTGATGTAGCGATACTATATGAAAATAATACAAATAGAATTGTAGAATCTCCACAATGCAGAAGGAGGCCATTTGACCTATCGAGCCTGCACTGATAACAATCCCACTTTATCCCCATAATCCCACGTATTTACCCTCCTAATCCCCCTGACACTAAGGGAGAATTTTAACATGGTCAATCCACCTAACCCGCACATCTTTGGAGCATGGGAGGAAACCAGAGCACCCAGAGGAAACCCGCGCAGACACAGGGAGAATGTGCAAATTTTGCACAATGACCCAAGGCCAGAATTAAACCCGGGTTCCTGACGCTGTGAGGCAGCAGTGCTAACCACTCTGCTGTCCATGCATGGCACTCCATTGATTTAAAAGTCTCTAGATCACCACCACCCCCCCCCCCCCCCCCATGTTTAATTCCTATAAATCAGATATAACATTGGAGAATAAAATGACGTAGTGATAATTGTTGAAATTTTCAGTCATGTGAAGTTCAATTTTACCTGAATGGGGCAGGTTATAGTAAGTTGTAAATCCTGTGATTGCTAAGACATAAATGTTATATTTCAGTCGGGAGGATTTGTTGTATGAAAACAGCAAATGGAAAATAATTTTGAACATGTTTTAGACTAAATGGGAATGTGGGGGGAAAAAAAAAGTTGCTGTACGAGTACAGTTTGTGCTGTATCTCAGTGTCCCAGTTAGCTTCACTGAAATTTAACCTTTATACTTTTGCTTTCCTGTTCTCAGAAAAATGATTCAGAAGACCAAGAAAAAGAAAAAAGCAAAATCTCACACAAGTCTGCCAGCTGCCACAGCTGAACAAGGTTCCACTGACAGCTAATGCAGCACTGCCAGGAATAGTCAAGATTATATTGTCCCTGCCTTCTGCACATACAGCTGTTTGAAAAGTGGAGCAGCTGATAGCCACGTGCAGATCACCACAAATCTATGCTGAACAGTTCTATTGTTTACACTTTTGTATTTAAGAAAGCTTTATCGAAGATTAGTCTTTTTTAATAAATATTCACAAGCGCAGTGATGTTTGTAGTGCAACTGAGGTCTCTTGTACATTGATTATTTCTAAAAGTTCAAATATACAGTATCTATATGTCATTGTAGGGAGTGAGAATGTGGTCTTCATACAGACTGAAAGTGGTACTTTTTGTCTGGTGCAGGAAGTTGCAGTTTGGGTGCTTGAAACCATTTCTCAATTTATTTTATGGAAGTTACTGTGCATGACGATACAGTTTAGTATATAACAGTGGGAATAAATATCATTGGCACAATTTAGGGTAAATTTTAGATATTTTTCTATACAGTGATTAATCTTCAGCAAAAAAATCATGATTTACTTTAAGAGTTAATGAAAGGAAGAAAAATTCATGTCAACACTGTTTGAGATGCAGTATTATTAAAAAAAAATTAAATTCGTATTTCATAAATGTAGATTGTGCAATAGGTTATGCATTTTGTAGAATCTTGAATTAGTTAATGTTGGAGCGTAAAACTCAAGGTAAAGTCAAAGAGCTATTCTCACTCTTGCTATCTCTTGAGCTCACTGCCTACTATGCATTTGTTTATTATTCACTCTCTGAATTTGAGCAAGGTAGTCACTTATTGTTCCTAGTTTTTTTTTCTGGTGGTGAGCAGTCGTCTTGAGCAATAGTTCAGACTCAGCCATGCTAAATTCTCCCTCAGTGTTACCCAAATAGGCATTGGGGTGTGGTGACTAGGGGATTTTCACAGTAACTTCTTGTAAGCCCACTTGTGACACGAATAAAGTATGTTTGGTTAAGCTGCTGTATTCTACAACTAAGGGAACATGCAATGCAAAGTTAAGAGGTTCATTTGATTCAATCAGTATATATCTTCATAAGATAAAATGAACTTGCTGTGCTTCCTATAGTAATGAGCCATTTTCCTTCAGTTAATAAAATAATATTGCTGCTCTACTGCATTCTCCTAAATCCGGTGAAAGATTGCCATTCAACTTTCTTCCTGAGGCTTAATTGAGTTCTTACTCCCTATACTCATTCTGGAAAGAATGATCTATGCTTAACAATCTATGCCATACCTCTGGGATTAGGGATCTTCCCACACAACTGGCATTAAATATTTGTTTTAATTTATAATGTTGAAAGAATATCAAAGGTTAGTCTAGTAGAATTTTAATAACTTTTTGTGTCTTTTTTCTTAATTTTGTGAACCCTGTGCGGAGTTGGTCAAAAAGCTCTGAAACATCACCATCACCAGAACATGGAACATTCTCAGACTTAAGTGCTACAATCTAATGACTGCTGAGAGAGAAACAAAGATAGTTATTGGGAAGGAAAGGAGAGAAAGTGTTCAGTTGGGAGCTGAGACTGATGTCAAATTAAAGGGGTGGTGTTTGCAGAACATTTAAATACCCCATTGGGCACATGAGTCTTTCTTCCAGTACTGCTACATGGTAGTAGATATTTCGAATCATAGAATCTCTATAGTGCAGAAGGAGGCCATTTGGCCCATCGAGCCTGCACTGACAAAATTCCAACCCAGACCTTATGCCCGCAGCCCCACGCATTTACCCTGCTAATCCCCTGACACTAAGGAGCAATTTACCATGCTCAATCCACCAGCCCACACGTTTTTGGACAGTGGGAGGAAACCAGAGTACCCAGAGGAAACGCACACAGACACGGGGAGAATATGCAAGCCCCACGCGCAATTGCCCGAGGCCAGAATTGAACCTGGGTCCCTGGCGCTGTGAGGCAGCAGTGCTAACCAGTGCACGAACGAGCTGCCCAGTGAAGCATAATAGATTCACGCTATGAAGTATTGCTACCTGTAATTTTCACAAAGGAAAGAATTGTAACGGTCACAAATCCTAAGGGAATCATGTTAATGGCTGTTTTGGCAATTTAATGAGAGTTTTTCCTCCGGATTATGGCAGGAAATTGCAAATGACCACGGTACATTTTGATAGGAATGAATAAGGAGGCTACATACTCCCTGGAAAATAAGTTTCCAAATAGAATAGAGGGTTATAGCAATCTGAGGATACAAATGCCTATATTACAATTGTAAGAAGTCTCACAATACCAGGTTAATGTCCAACAGTTTATTTGGTATTACGAGTTTTCGGAGTGCTGCTCCTTCATCAGGTGAGTCCTATTACTATTCTAACACCAGTTAACAAAGCCTTGAAAAATTTATAGAGTGATAGAATTGAAGAGAATTGTTAAACTTGTAGAGAACATTGACTAGCCCACTTTTGGATTACCGTCACTGGAAAAGGTGCAAAAAAGGGATTTACTAGAACGATACTAGCATTGAGAACTTGCATGAGGAAAGTATGAAGAAACTTATATGACGGTACTGTGCCTTTAAGAAATGTATTTTAATCACGTTCCTCTGTAGGATTTTGGTCAGCACCATGTTGTTTGTGACTGGTGTCTTTTGTTGCTGCTGAAGTAATATAATTGATATCATGCTGATTTTAATTTGGATTAATGGAGTGTTCTGGGTTTTATGATCCTTTGGGGATTGCTGAGTGGAGCTTGATTTGGGGATGATTCACAGACCAGGTGATACGCCTAGGGACAAAAAAGTCTAGTTTTAGTTTTGTTTCCGTTGCTGCCAGAAGTTGGTGCAAGAAGGCAGTGCCTCTGTCTCTCTTTCCAGGCTTTTTGGAATGTTCCAGAACTGGGAAGCCTTTCAGATTTAATCCAATGTGCAAAGGACCAATTGATAGCAGGTGTTAAAAAGCTGAAGATCCAGCATGATGTGAGCATACTTTTGTTTTGACGCAAAGAATGAAGAGAGATGTACGTCTGTGAGATAGTGTTTAACTTGGAAGCAACAGAGATAGCTGGCTGTTTGGAGTATACCGTGTTATGTTTAAATTTTATAACTGGTAAAAAGTGATGCTAATTTCTTTTTGTTATGTTTTAACTTAAACTTTGATAAAAGCTTCCTAATGGGTCACTCGAATCATACCTGGAGTGAAACATCTTACGCTCACCCGTGCCAAATTCAAATGTAAAAACTTAAGGTCTAAGCTAACTTCATAAAACACTTTGGAGTTTCTGGCTCAGGTCGTAATAAAATATTGAACTGGCTGGGATTGAGGGTAACTTGGAAGTATTTAATATTACAAAAGATCATGATAATTTAGATGCAGAGAAGTGTCACGAAGGTGCATTACAGCCCCAAATTACTTATGGGCATACTGAACTTTTTTTAAGGGAGGCATCTTTTTTTTTTAGAAAAAACGAGCAAAGACACTGAGTAAAAGATGGCTGAAAATGTAAAGTGACCACCATTTACAAAATTCTTGTGTGTTTTATACTTGACTGACTAGTCTTGAAAGAACATGGCATGTCACACCTGACAGGTGTCAGGGACTTCTTCAAACAGGGAGTTGAAATGGAGATGGGAAAAATGTAAAAGATTGAACTTTAATCTTCTGTGGTTGTGGAGACAATGGAGACTTACTGTCACACCCTAGACATCCAAAACCCATCTCCTGTTGAGTTATATCTCAAATTGTGGAAATGGTCTTAATTTAAAAAAAAAACTGACTCTGAGTGAAAGATATGTTTGTCTGTTCCCTTCCTGAATATACAGAGAAATGGGTTAAAAATTAGCTGCAGACTTGATCTAGGTTTACTGGTGCACTGGAGTATCCAGTGTGTGTGAGACGCAGAAACAAGAAGAGACAGCAGCTAGTCACCCCTGCAAAGAAAAGCAGAGAAAGGACCTCCCTCTTGATCTCTCGCTCGCTCTCTATTGCTGGAGGCAAGACTTAACAGGAGGCACCATCAAATGGAAATGGGACAGTAGTTAGCTACCCTGCAGAATCCAGTCTCTAAACCAACTGCTAAAGTCAGCTCTACTCGAATCACCCAACTTAATGGCTGCAACGCACCACCATCCAAGCTTCGTAGGCAAGTCAAGGACTTCTTTTACTTTTATCTGGACTTTTCGTTTCTCTGTATGTGTGTTGCATTTTTATTATTTTCTTGGGTTTTTAGTAACTAATAAACTTACTCTTTCTTTGACTTGAGAAAGCCTCATTAAATTGGTGTCTTCTCAAAAATAAATACATTTGAATTTGGAGAAAGTATCCACAGTGGAAAGGATCCCTTTTAAATTAACCTTGTTGTGACTGACTTAGAGGGGGTTGACTAAAGAAGGGAAGCCAGCTAATTCCTCTTCACCAAGGAGCACAACAAAATTAGGGACCCATTCGAAAAGTAAAGATATTAGGGGATCTCAGCTGGGGACCGGTTATAACAAGAAGATATTTCCACTTGCAGAAAAACTAGAATTAGCGGCCTTAAGGATAAAATAAGCACTGATAAACCCAATACCAATTCAAGAGAAACTTATTTCCCAGAAAGTGATGAGAATGTGAAACTCATTATCACTGGAAGTACTTGAGACAACGTAGATGGAAAGGAAACATAGATGGGGTTAGATTAAAAAAGAATGAGAGAAGGATCATATGAAACATAAACTCTGGCATAGACCTGTTAGGTCAAATGGTCTATTTCTGTGCTGTAATTACTTGGTAAATTCTGCCCCTACATCTTCTGACTTAGCATAAACAATGACATTGGAGATCTTCTGGATTTATTAAATAAGAATTGAATTTAAAGTGAAAATCATGGTCAAAAAAAATCCTGAACATGTAAAGCATAAAGTGTCAGTGGTTCTTTGACATTTGTGTTCTCATTTTGATATTCTATACCCATTTACTTAGACAACTTCACATTAAGTCAGACCACCAGCAACAGTGAAGTTTTTCCTAATCAACTTCCCTCAGTTTAGTAAGTCCTAATGTGATTTTTTTATTCCTTCGTGGGACATGGGCATTGCTGTCTGGCCAGCATTTATTGCCAACCCCTAGTTGCCCAAGGGCTGTTGAGAGTCAACCACGTTGCTGTGGCTCTGGAATCATATGTAGGCCAGACCAGGTAAGGACAGCAGATTTCCTTCCCTAAAGGACATTAGTGAACCAGATGGGTTTTTCTGACATGGTCATCAGTAAATTCTTAATTCCAGTATTTTTTTTTCATTGAATTCAAATTCCACCATCTGCCGTGACGGGATTTGAACCTGGATCCCCAGAATGTTAGCCTAGTTTCTGGATTAATAGTCCAGCGATAATACCAATAGGTCATCGCCTCCCCCATGTATTCAGTCTTAGGCAAGCGCATAGTGAGAATACCATATATTTGACTTGCCATGAGCAATATGATGGGAGAACCACTTTTGTTTACTGAACAGTGTTGACTTTAAAGCAAAACGCTTTGCAGAAAACCTTGAACAACATTAACAACATTGTAGACCACTTTAGATTATTTCAAAGAAAGACTTGAACTTATATAGGGCCTTTCATGTCCACAGAGCACACTTGTACTATTTACATAGAGATAAAGAACTCTTAACCTGTCTCCAATACTTTTCCCAAGTATCTTTCTCATGGTCACAATTAAACGGCAGTATCAATAAGCAGGGAGAGTCTATTGCAAACCAAAAACTGGCCGTACTCTCATGAAGTGGTGTAACCCAGGCCTAACAAAACCCTGAACTCTGACAAATTGCTTCCTGAAGGTTATTCGGGATACACGCCACATTCTCTTATGATTACATGATGCAGAAGATACAAATTGATAGATCACGATGTACCAGCTATACTAATGTACAGATTTATTTAGATGAAATGAGATAGAAAAAAGAAAGATCAGTAAGATATTATTCAGTTCAATGATTAAAGATAAGCAAACAAAATGCACCTTGCTAAACAAGCGATAGTGATGTAAACTGCTAGTGGTATAACGCTCCACTCATTTTGACACAAGCAATTACATTGTGATCTCTGTGCATTTGGTATCAAAATACCCAGTAACTCAATCATTTTTTTAACAACTGTTTGCTCCTTTCTGCAGTTAGAATTTCTCCTGTCTTTTTCCTGATCGGAGAGGTAGCACGGTGGCACAGTGGTTAGTACAGTTGCCTCACAGCACCGAGGTGTGGGTTCGATTGGGTCACTGTGTGGAGTCTGCACGTTCTCCCCGTGTCTGTGTGGGTTTCCTCCGAGTGCTCTGTTTTCCTCCCACAGTCCAAAAGACGTGCTGTTTAAGTGCATTGAACATACTAAAATCTCCTTCGGTGTATCCGAACAGGCACTGGAATGTGGAATTTCTCAGTAATTTAATTGCAGTGTTAACGTAAGCCCACTTGTGACACCAATAAATAAATTTCAAACTGCCCGGGGTGCAGCCACAATGGGCCAAATGACCTTCTGTGCTGTAACAATTCTGTGATTCTATGATTCTTGCAGCAGCCTTCCGTATTACTTGGAGATTCAGAAAACAAAACATAAAGATAATAGCCTACCTGTCACAAAAGCATTGTTACTTCCATTGCATTGTTATTTACTCTGCTGAACAGTTCTTATGATACTGATAATTCTGGTTTATCTTGTCTGGATCTTGCTTTGCTGCCTTCGAAATTGCACATCTGGCAATTTAGAGCATGTTTGATTCCTAATTAAAAGCAATTTCCACAGTAAATAATCTTCTTGATTTTTTTTTCCCAATTGTTTATGAAGTGATGCATCAAATTTTAAACTGAATTTACAAATCTGACATCTTCATTTGAGGTTAGAGATGACTCACACTTACCTATGAGTCAGTAGGCTGTAGGTTCACATCCCACTCAAGAGACATGAGCACACAATCCAAGCTGGCACTTCAGTGGAGGACTGAGGGGGTACTGCACTGTTGGAGCTGTTGTTTCTTTGCTGAAATGTTAACTAAGACCCCATTTCTTTTCTCTCCGGTGGATGTGAAAGATCCCACAACATACTTTGAAAGAGTGTAGGGAACATCCCTGATGTTCTGGTCAACATTTAATCCTCAACCAACGTCTAAGAATTGGTGATCTGCTGATCTTCACATTGCTGTTTTGGAACCTTGCTGTATGCCAGGTGACTGCTGTGTACCCAGTAGCTGCACTCTGCAAAGTACTTTGAGATACAATACAACACAAGAAATAGAAGCAGGATTAGGCCACCAGGCCCTTCAAGCCATTCAATACAATCATGGTTGATCTATTTTGGCCTCAGCAAATTTTCTGTGTTATTTCCCCATAATCCTCTATCCCTTGATCTATCAAATAAGTAGCCATCTCCACTTTAAATACTTCTAATGATCCAGCCCCCACTACTTTTGGGGCAGAGGATTCCAGAGATTCACCACTCTCTGAGAGAAGAAATTTCTATGCACCTCAGTTTTAAATAACTAGCCTTTTATCTTGTAGCTATGTCCCTTTATTCTCGACTCTCCCACTAGTAAACACATCTCACCATCTACCTTGTCAAGCCCCCTTAGGAGCTTACACATTTAAATAAGGTTACTTCTCTCTTCTAAGTGCTAAGGAATACAGACCTCGGCTACTCAGTGTCTCTTGGTAGGATTCCAATTTCACCCTTGGAATTAGCCTGATAATCTCCTTTGGATTGCCTCCAATGTTACAATATCCTTTTTCAGGTCAGGGGACCAAAACTGTACACAGTATTCCAGGTGAGGCCTCACCAACACCCTGTACAATTGCAACAAAACCTCCCTATTTTTAAATTCCAACCCCTTTGCAATAGAGACTTAAATACCTTCTCGACAACCTGAGATACAAATACACTCTGCAAAGTATAGATGCAATTTCCTTTTTGCCTTGTATTCATCAACTGTGATGGCTCATCTTCATTTTCCCACATTAGGTGGGCACAAAAGGTCCCTGACATTAATGTGAAGAAGAGCCAGGAAGTTATCCCTGGTATTCTGGCCAATGTTAACCTTCCATCAACATTACACACATTATCTGGTCACATTGCTCTTTCAAGGAACTTACTGTACACAAAGAGGGAATGGTACCAGATGAATTACTCATTCTGAGAGCTGGTGTAGACACAATGGCCAGAACGAACCCTCTCCAGTGTTGTAACCATTCGGTGACACTGCATTCATTAGCTGTAAAGCGCTTTGGGATGAATGACAGATATGAAAGGCCCTATATAAATGCAAGTCTTTCTTTAACTTTCCCTGCATTTCCATGGTCCGATCTCCAATATCTTTTCTTGTCTATGGTAGTATCAATGCACTTGAGAGGACACAAATGCATTCTGATTGGATCAAGAAAGTAGCATTCCCTCTCCAATTCAGGCTGGTTTGTTCCAAAGAGAAACCCACACAAACCCTGTGCATTATTTTGATTAAGGCAAAATACTGCGCGTGCTGGAATCTGAACCTAAACCAGAAAATGCTGGAAAATTTCATCAGGTCTGACAGTACCTGTGGAGAGAGAATAGAGCCAACATTTTGAGGTTGGAGGGCCCTTTGACGAAGGATCATCCAGACTGGAAACGTTGGCTCTATTCTTTGTCAGACTGACAGACTCAAAATATTACATAGAAACTAGAAGTAGGAGTAGGCATTTCGGCCCAGCGAGCCTGCTCTGCCATTCATTTTGATCATGGTTGATCATCAGATCCAATATCCTGATTCCCTCCCTTTCCCCCCATGTCCCTTGATCCCTTTAGCCTTAAGAGTTATACCTAATTTCTTCTCAAATCAGGCAATGTTTTGGCCTCAACCACTTTCTGTAGCAGTGCATTCCACAGTATCACCACCCTCTGGGTGAAGAAATTTCTCCTTACCTCAGCCCTAAAAGGTTTACCCTTTATCCTCAAACTATGACGTCTAGTTCTGGACTTCCCCGCTATTGGGAACACTCTTTCTGAATCTACCCTGTCCAATCCTGTTAGAATTTTATAAGTTTCTGTGAGATCCCCTCTCACTTTTCTAAACTGCAGTGAATATAATCTTCACCAACTTTAGCGTCTCCTCATATGCCATCCCAGGAATCAGCTTGGTAAACCTTCGCTGCACTTCCTCAGATAAGGACATATTATTCAGTGTCAGATTGATGTAGGATCATCCAGACTCAAAACGTTGGCTCTATTCTCTCTCGATGTGGAGATGCCAGCGTTGGACTGGGGTAAACACAGTTAGAAGTCTCACAACACCAGGTTAAAGTCCAACAGGTTTATTTGGTAGCAAACTGGCCATTAGCTTTTGGGGCTCTGTCCCTTCGTTAGGTGAGTGGGGAGTTCTGATCACAAACAGGGCATAGAAACACACACACTCAGTTTAGAGAATACTGATTAGAATCTATTTCCACTCACATTGTCCACTTAGCTATCTCCACTCACATTGTCTGCACCTTGATTAACTGTAAAGACTCGCATTCGAATCAGTATTCTGTAAACTGAGTGCGTAACTTTATGTGCCCTGTTTGTGATCAGAACTCCCCACTCACCTGACGAAGGGGCAGAGCCCTGAAAGCTAGTGGCTGATACCGGAGATGAGGGGGTTGATCTATGAAGAGAGACTGAATAGACTGGGTCTGTAGTTGTTGGAGTTTAGAAGGACGAGGGGATATCTTATAAAGACGCATAAGATAATAAAGGGGATGGATAGGGTAGAGGTAAAGAGATTCTTTCCACTTAGAAAGGATAGCAGGACTAGAGGACACAGCCTCAAGATAAGTGGGGGGGGCAGTTTAGATCGGAGTTGAGGAGGAACTTCTTCACTCAAAGGGTGGTGAATCTCTGGAATTCTCTGCCCGTTGAAGTGGTGGAGGCTACCTCGCTGAATATATTTAAGTCACGGGTAGATAGGTTTCTGATAGACAGGGGAATTAAGGGTTATGGGGAGAAAGCGGGAAAATGGAACTGATCCACTTCAGATCAGCCATGATCTTATTGAATGGCGGGGCAGGCTCGAAGGGCTAGATGGCCTACTCCTGCTCCTATTTCTTATGTTCTTATGTGTTTGCTACCAAATAAAGCTATTGGACTTCAACCTGGTGTTGCGAGGCTTTTTACACTATTCTCTCTCCGCAGACGCGGTCGAACCTGCAGAGATTTTCCAGCATTTTTATTTCATAATTCAGGTGAGACTGAATGGAAAAGATGTGGGGCAGAATGATGGAAAGGGGAAACAGAGGAACATTTAGGCTGCAGCAAATCCTCCATTCCACCCCCCTCCCAAAAAACATAAACAAAATGGAAAAAACTCAATGGGGACACTTAGCAAAGTGCTTGGGGCATGTTAGAATGAGGCTGACTCAGTGACATTGATACAGCTTCTGTCAGGTGACTGACTGGGCGGTGACCTCCGGGGGGGAGGGGGGAGGAGACCCGGAAGTAGTTGCCGGTTGACAAGGAGCCGAATCAAGATGGCGCTGCGACCAGGCTCAGGCGGCGGCGGTGGCAATAGCAGCAGCAACAGCGGTGGTAACGGCAGGTAAGCCGGACAGTCAAGCGCTCTCTGTGTGTTTTTATTAATAATAATAAATCATATCCGGTCATGGATTATAATCGTGTCGGCGGGCGATTCAGCTTCAATCACCGAGCCGGTGGCCGCCTGTACGATGCTGGTGATGGGGGAAATGGGGGTCAGTGACCAGGACACACACTCACACACATATCGATAAATATTTATCCCCTCTCACCTCAGGATACACTCCATTACAACCCGAAATCTCTGATTTCTATCCATCTGGTCTTTGAATTGACCTTAATTTAGATTCAGTTGCTTTTTAAAAAATAAATAATTCTCCCCAAATAATTTTGTATTAAACTCCATTCTGTCCCCTCCCTCAGAATGCAGTCTATACAACCAGAAAACTTCTTTTTCTATCCATCTGGTCTTTTAATTTATCTTAATTTTGATTCAGCAGCTTTCTTAAAAATAAACAATTCCCTCAAAACAATTTTACGTTAAAGTTTACATTTCATTATTTCTTCTTCCTTAGAATGTGTCCTATATGACCAGAAAACTCTTATTCTTATCCATCTGGTCTTCTAATTTACCTTGATTTTGATTCAGCTGCTTTCTTAAAAATAAATAATCTCCCCCAAACAATTTAAAATTAAACTACATGTTTCATTCTTTCCCCTCTCTCAGTTTGCACTCTATATAACTGGAAAGCTCTTATTTCTATCCATCTGGTCTTTCAATTTACCTTGATTTTGAATCAACTCTTTTTTAAAATATGTATTCTTCCTCCCCCCACCCTCTGCTAATTTTACATTAAACTTCATGTTTCATTCTTTCCCCTCCCACTTTAATGTTGTGTCTATAACCCTACATCTCACTCACACACACACAAAATAAATATTTACCCCCTCTGTTAAAATGTATTCCCAACAACCAGATTGCTCTCATTTCTATCCATCTGGTCTTCTAACTTACCTTGATTTTTTTTTGATTCAGCCTTTTTTGCCTTTAAATAAATAATCATGCCCACCCCCATAAACAATTTAACAGAAAACTTTGTTTCATTCCTTCCCCTCCCACTTTAATGTGTGTTTATAACCAGACGCATGCAAAAGAGGCTGAATAAAAGGACATGCAGAATCCCTTCTTTTCAAGCTGCCTGTCATTCTTCTGCTCCCTGAACTAAACGGGAAGCTGATTCGCCGAACACTAAATAATTGATGTGCCAGAAGCAGCTTGTCCTTCATGTATCTTTCATCCCACCCTATCTCTTTTCATCTGGCATTACTAATTTAGGTGGAAGTTGCTTGCATGAGCGTGATCTAACAAAATTTGAGTTGTCCAACCCAGTTTATTTAAACAATTGCCAGCTATGTGTAGTCTGGCAGTAAAAGTATTCATTCGTTCACTTAATGTAACTCCAGTGATCTTGGCAATTTGTGGAGTTTTCCAAGGAGAGGGTGAGGGGGATAAACTGGCTTTGAAATTGCTTGATTCACTCCCTGGTGAGTGAATGAGTGTGCGTGTGGATATGATCTATATTTTTAATGTTCAGCAGGTTTGGCACCATCTACTTTTTAATTTTGTGCATTCCTGGGATGAAAAGAGAGTTTGATTTTGGTGCTGGCTTAATGATTTCTGCCATGTGTTCTCTGTTGTATTTCATTGCACGAGTGGATGCATAAAGAAAGTAACAAAAAATTCAAGAATTTGTAAGCTGAGATACTTTGGCCATTTTGAGCAGCCAACCATTTTGGGTTGATGCAGTAGTGTCAAGGTGTTTGGGGCTGTGATCATACATTTTAGGAATGCCTATCTCTTTCCAGCAAATGGGAATGCTGAGCTGATAAAGTAGATGTAAAGATGGAAGATTGTCATGGTGGAAGACTTCATTTCTCCTCCTCTTCCCCGTTTCTCATTGTCAATATGTTTCCTTGTGTAATTGGCTAGACTTTTGATTCAGGTGAATGAATCGTACTAATTTAATTTTAGAAAAGCTTTTGACTCCAAAATTACCGGATTAAAGAAGTTGTTGAACATTTTCTTCATTTCCTTATTGTATTTAACATCCCAGGCATTCCTGTTAAATGTGGCTATTTTCCATCGAATCCTGACACTGCTGAAGGAGACCATTCAGCCCATTGAGTGTGCACAGACTCTGTCTAAAAGAGCATCTCACTCAGGTCCACCCCATCTGCTCTATTCCTATCACCCCACGCATTTACCATAGTTAATCCACCTGACCCACATATCTTTAGATTGTGAGGGGAAACTGGAGCACCTGGAAGAAGCCCGTGTAGACATGGGAAGAACGTGCAAACTGCACACAGTTACCCAAGGCTGGATTTGAACCCAGGTCCCTGGTGCTGAGGCAGCAGTGCTAACCACTGTTGTCACCCTATGTTTAAGTACATCCACCAAAGCATCTCTAATTTATTATTGACTGTAATGTGAAACTATATGAATCAAAGCTGTCAGTTTTTATTTGGTTCCCAAAACCAATTATATTGAGCACTGTGGCATATTAAATAAAGTAAGGATTATATGGCATTTTGTGTTAAGTTTGTCACGTTTAGACTTTAGTTGCTCTACTTAGTTTGCGAGAAAACATGAGAGCTGTATTGGGTTATTGGAATTTGAGTATTGAAAAATTAGGCTTTCCTAGATTGAAGTGCTGGGATTATTAACGTGCTAATGAAGAATTGTGGGGAGAACATCCCTCCCACTTATTTACACTGATCCCCCCCAGGCTACACAGTGAGAACTGTACTGGGAGCTTTCTTTTTGGTTTCGACCTTTTCAGAGAATGAACAACTAAGCATGGATCTAATTCAGAACTGACAGTTCTGTGATATTGCTTTGAGCCATGTAAGTAGCATCTCCAATAGACCTTAATTTAAAATTGAGGCTGAACAAATAAAAATGCAGAGATCTTCAGAGCAGCCAGAGTTCACTACTGTTGACTTTTAACCCTTTTAAAAAAAAAATGGAGGGCTAAAAATAATTATTGCATTACGAGATAGCTGCATTACAATTTGAAGATGTGTGTGGATGACTTGATCTGTGGAGGAAAGTGAATTGTTTGAGAGTAAGGTCTGCTCATTGATCTTAAGTGTTATTTAAGAACCTGCAGAAACCCACAAAATATGTACAATGAAATTAATCCCTATTACAGTAGAACTTTTGTTAAATCCCACTCCATGGCATTCAATTCTTCCCCATGCAATCTTTCTCATGTTATATCCAGTCCCATCCGTATCATCAGCTAAACCAACGACAGAAATAATTTTTAATCTCTGCTTGAGTTTAATGCTGATTAATGTCCCTGTGATTACCAAAAAATAACTAAAACAATTGCTTCAGGCTTATTTTGTACATACAATCTTAAATTCTGATTTATGCACTACAGTTTGAATGTTCTTTATCTGAAACCCTTGGAACTGGTTGCGTTCCAGATTTAAAGTAATTGCGGTTTTCAGAAACTGCATCTAGGCCTGGGCTACTTACATTACAATGGCTGAAGAATAGGCTCACAATGGTCTAAGGTAAATAAAATGGCTAGAAGAGTAAGATGAATCACTGAATTTTAAATATGGGGTACCTGGAAAAAGTTTCCACTCGTGACACCATCATTCTGCCGGTAGGAGTGGGTTCACAGGTGCAGACAAACTAGACTTTCTGCTAAAGGTGGGCTGTGACCAGTGAGGATCATCGGTTTGATCGTATTGGCTCAAGTCAGTGACTTCCCATGTCTAAAGGTCGGGTACTGTTGACATGGTCTGTCACAGATCAGAAACTTCCTGCACTGAAATTCAATGAGATTTAAAAAAGCGTGGTTTTGGATTTATGTACAAAGGATACTCGACCATTTTTGATCTGTTGTTGTGAGCTCATTTTACAGTTGTTGAGAGTTGGGGCTGTGTATATTACTATCGTGTATATTGACCTAATTTGTGCAAGATTTTTTGACCTTCATCTCTTGGATAAAAAAGGCAGGAAAATAAACTGGGTGCCTTAGTTTGGTCTCATGGTACCGGTCTAGCAATCTCAAGATCGAGTTTAAATCCCACCATAGCAAATTAGTGCCTTTCCAATGTTGTCCACATCCCCAACGAAATTATGAAAAAATACTGCAGGATGAAAATAACAGTAAGACTTACTAGTATAGAAATCTACAATTAATTAATGGGGCAACTATTGGAAATACTTAATAAAACTGCTCAGTAGAATATCCCTTGGTATGAAAAGTATATTCAGGCAGCTATTTCATGGCTATTGGCACAAGCTAAAGCTTTACTATGCTAAGCAGATCTCTGATACCTTTGTCATCTACATCTTTTGAATACATTGCAACCTTGAGATTCACGTATTAAGCTCAGTGTTTGTCTAGAGTTGTAATACCTTTCCATAAGACTTGTCAAAGTCAGATTTCATGGCTTTTTCTATGATGCTGGAATGATAGTTCAGTGATATTGTGACTTCCAAACTTTGCGGTTGATAAAATACCTGCTCTCCTGATCTTTTTCTGGTGAGCCACACAAAGGGACTGTCACTCTCAGCTTTTCTTTACAACTGTCTCATTAAGCTAATGGACACATGGTCTGTCTGTGTTATTGGTCTTGTCATTTTCCCCTCCAGCCCTTCAGTTGTTGGTCTTTTTCTTCCCTATGTAGTACTGTTTTATGCTTCATTGTTGGGTGTGGGAGTTCACTGTATTGTTTGGTGTGTGAGGGAATGGGATGGGTGCATGTATACGCCTGCTTTCTATCTTTTCATTAAGGTAAATTTTATAAATAGTACTGTGATTTGGACAAATTAATATGAGTTGTCTTGTCTGAAGAGTAGTATGACTACCCTTACAGAATTAGGCAATGTGATGGTGCATTTTATGAAAACAGTTATTGCTGTAAACTACAATAATGTTGGGGTGGTGATGGGTGGGGAGAAATGAGTAGCACAAATAAAATACTTCAAGCAGGAATTTGCAGCCAATTTGTTCACCATGTTGGCAGTGCACTAGAATTAGCACTTATTGCAAATATAGTACTTGGTGGGTTGAGGTGGGGTGAGTTGCGCACCTTCATTGAATCATAAAATCCCCACAGTGCAGAAGGAGGCCATTTGGCTCATCGAGCCTGCACTGGTGACTACCCCAGCCAGGCTCTATCCCAAAAAACCCATGTATTTATCCTGCCAATCCCCTGACGCTGTGGGGCAATTTACCATGGCCAATCAACCTAACCCACACATCTTTGAAGTGGCTTTCTACCTCTAATCCTGAAACAACTAGGCCATTTCTTAAAATATGCAGCCACCACAAGTCATAAAAGGCTGGTCTTCATTACCCATTCCTCGCTGTCCTGAAAAGGTGGTGCTGGGTTACTTTCTTACAACTCAGTGGCTCACTGAATTTTTAAAATATTAATTCATGGATCTTTGTGTATAACTTGAAATTATGCAATGGCACACTAACTTATTGTGGACTAACACAACCTCAGGAAAATTGTTCACTCTCAGCAGTTTGAAGAACCAGACCTGCTGACTGAGATCACTGATTCTAGGTGGAAAACAACAGTGGCAAAAACGTCTAATGTGATATTGCAATTAAGACTGCAGTGTAACACCATCATGACTTGGGACTTCTCAGTACAAAAGCATGTCCCAGAGATAGATGTTTATGAATAATCAACCATTAACTTCAGTACCGAAAGTCATATGCACACACAAAATTCCCAAAGTACATCAAAGCCAGTGAACTAATTTTGGAGTGTAAAATAGGGAAACACAGCAAGCAATGTGCACACACTAAGGTCTTGTTAACAGTAGTGAGATAAATTACCAAATAATCTGTTCGAATGAAGTTATTAGCCTGCGCTGTACTGTTCTGTGTTGGGTGGCACAGTGGTTAGCACTGCTGCCTCTTAAGTGCCAGGGACCCAGATTCAATTCCCAGCTTGGGTCACTGTCTGTATGGAGTTTGCACATTCTCCCTGCGTCTGCATGTGTTTCTTCCGGGTGCTCCAGTTTCCTCCCCACTCCAAAGATGTGCAGCTTAGGTTGATTGGCCATGCTAAATTGATCCTAGTTTTGGGTTGGGGGGGAATATGTGCGCTTACAGGGATAGGATGGGACTGTTGTTGGGTGCAGACTCAATGGGCCGAATGACCATCTCCTGTACTGTAGGGATCCTATGTTGAGGGATAATTGTGGACTTGGACATCGAGATACCTTCCATGTCTCCTGCAATAATTTTTTAATCTATCTAAGAGGATACGCTGAGCCATTGTTTTACATTTCATTTGAAAGATAACACCTCCAACAGTGCAGCATCTTGTCAGTACTGCGCTAAGGTGTAAACCGAAATGATGAGCTCAAATCTCTGGAGTAGGGTTTGAACCCAAAGCTTGTGACTTAGAGTTGAAAGTGTTTCCACTGAACCAGAGCTGACGCATTTACTCTGAAAGCTGCACTGAGTCATGTTACATGAGTAATTCTATTGATACTTTTTTGTTGCTTACATGTCACTTACGATACTAAATTCAATATCTGATTATCCTTAAAAATGTACCTCTCAGACTTCCTGTTGGATTGTCAAGTAATGAATCACAATGATATGCTGTAGAATAAGTTCCTGCCTTAAGTGGAAAAACCTGCTTCAACGTGTTTGCCATTATTATTTTATTTCCAGAGCTAGTGCTCTCACTCAGTAGGTCTGATTTTTTTTCAAACTGTTTAGTTAGTGCAAATGAGCATCTATTTTTCTTGTAAATCTGCTCACCTAATGTGCTTAAAACCTTATGTCAGAAACTTATATTTGGAGAGTGTAAAGTAATAAATGGGGCAGCACGATGGGGCCGTGGTTAGCATTGCTGCCCCATGATGCCAGGGAGTGGGTTTGATTCCAGCCTTGGGTGACTGTCTGTACGGAGTTTGCACATTCTCCCCATGTCTGAGTGGGTTTTCTCTGGATGTTCCAGTTTCCTCCCATAGTCCAAATATATGTAGGTTAGGTAGATTAGCCATGGTAAATGCGCGGGATTACGGGGATAGGGCAGAGAGGAGGGCTTGGGTGGAATGCTCTTTTAGAGAGTCAGTGCAGACACGATGGGCCAAATGACCTCTTTCTGTACCATAGGGGTCTATGGCTCTGTATTTGTTTATAAGATGGAAATATGCAATGCTAAAGCCCTGAATTAATTAATTAACCTTCTGAAGAATCATCAAACTTTTGGTTGCGGGAACATTTTGTTTTGTGCGTCGAGGCTTGGCTAACTTTCTTGCGGTCCCTTTCTCTTCTGTATGTCCACAAATAATCGGTTGCTGCACAGTGCCATGTTGAGCGAGAGGTGGGGCTGGCTCTCAGTTCCGTGACAGCATTGTACCACAGTTACTTGCTAGGCGATGCATTTAGTAGCCCAGGGAGGAGCCTTTGTCAAATGTTTAATAGGCAGATGGGCTTTCCTTGCCAACTCCTTTTTAACGGTCTGGAACTGATCAGGAACTCGCAACGTGATGATTTGGTAGAAAGTTTCCTTTGGTTAAACCAAAACTTCAGTGAATTCAAAACTTTGTTACTGACTGCAATACTGTACAGATGCTCAAGACATCTATACATCACTGCTGTTTTTAGGGATTGCCGCAGTGTTGCATTTTACGGTAGGCTATAATTCTTACTGCTATCTAATAAACTAAAAGATTGAGTTTTTTGTTGTTTCAAATACTTGTATCTGAAATCTCCGTATAATAACTAATCATCTTTAAAAAAAAAAGTTTCCAATTTTCCATTTTGTTGTTTGGAGTTGATTCATTATAATTAAGGAAATATTTGTTGGGGTAACATCAAGGAAATATTTTGGTGGGGGAGAATATCAAATTTCTACAAACACTGAAGGAAAAGTGGGCAAGATTACATGCTCCATTTTCAAAAGGAGAATATTGAATACCCTGCTCCAAAATGAGCAGCCTTCTCAGTGACTTTCCAGAATGATGATGATAACTTGGCATAGAATCATTGAACGTTGCACCCCATTCTGGCAGTCAAGCCTATTCTGCTGTTTTCTCCCATCTGTGAATGTAATTCCACCCTCCTACTACCTCTCCATATCCTTTAATATTCCTCTCTTTCAAACCTATCTCATTCCATTTTTAAAATATTCATGGATCTGTCACAAACAATTATTGAAATTATTGAATTTCAACCTTTTGTATAAAGATGTTGTTTTCCTCCAGTTGGAATATAGGTTTCAAGGACGTCAGTAGTTTAAACTCTCAGTAAAAACCTGTTTTGCTAATTTATTTTCTTTTACTTTGGTTGCAGCTTCATATTCCCAGTATCAGGGGGATTAGTTCCTCCCCAAGGTATGTATGGCACTACTGCAATTCTACCATGCATATCTTGATTATTTTTCTTTGTGTTTTTGCGCCATTTGTGATTTGTTACATCGATGTATTGACATTAATCTTTAAACACGCATTGTTGTGGCTTGGTTTTGCATGTGTTTCTTTTACTGAATTGTAGTAAGCAGCGAGTAAGTTCTTGAATTGTTAGATTTAGCATATAAAAGACATGAAATATTTTTAAAAAATGAAATGCATGTAAATGTTCTGAAGAGTACCCTCTGAGCATGCCAGATATCACTGATTTGCCATTTCTGTATTGTTATTTACCCAGCAGCTGAAGTAATCCAGTGCGTAGATGCTGTTAGGTGCTTTACTTAATGTATGGTTATCTTAATGAAGCAATCCTAATTCTTCCCCTCCCTACCCTAAAATGGGCTAAGCAGTCAGACTTTTTTCTTTCTTTCCTCATTTCCTACCATCCTGCCCACCCCATCAACTTTGCGAAAAATTCTGATTGATTCTCATTGCTCCTGGGTTGGCAGGTTAATATCTTGGCGATACCCCAGAAGATGCACTGGTGGACACTGTGGAAGCCCTATGCAAGGACTGCACAGTAGTTGCCCAGGAAATTTAAACCTTCAATGGGCAACTACCCAGCACTGGGAACCATCTGATACTAAGATTTAAATCAGAGACTTTGGATGGTGATGACTCAGCAGAATAGTTATTCAGGAAAAATTGGAAGAATTAAAACAACTTCTAATCCTCTCCACCCCCAACCCTACGTACCTCCACCAACTGATCATGCTACACCCCCACTGACATCTTCTACCACCCCTGACCTATCCTGCCCACTTACCTTACAAACTTATCTTCTCCCTGGCTTCTCAAAGTGGCTGGGACATTTAAGCTTACATGCTTACAAAAGCTGGTGCTGTAAAGAGGGGGCATGGCTTCACTTCCCCTGACACTGCTGGCCCACACTGAAGCCCTCGGAAAACTCCTGCACTGCACTATTCTGACAAGAGCCACGTCAGAAGATTGGGTGAAAAATGTAGCTTCCAACTAAGGTAAGTAAAAAGGCGCAGAGTGGAAATCTGGTTGCTCAGCGAATGTCCTGGCTCAAAGTTTTGTGTGGGCAGATCTAGTTGGTACACGTTTGAGCCTTTTCTCATGCTTACAGCTGGCCACACTTTCCATAGGTGGATTGAATTTCCTATGAACTGCAATCTAACATTTGTATTCAAAACTCTTCATAGGTTAACATAACCCAATCTGATAATTAACTCTGAATTTCAGTAAATTCTTTTCTGTTAAATACATGTTCATAAAATCCCTACAGTGCAGAAGGAGGCCATTTGGCCCATCTTCACTGACTGTTACCCAAGCATGTTAGTTGTGGAGGAGGGAATAACTAGGATACGATATAGCAGAATAGTTACCTCTGAACTTCATACCAACTGAGGTGGCTTTAACTCTTAACTTGGGTGGTTCTTTTAACTCTTCTCAACAAACTCCTAACATCACAATTACTTAAGCTTTGAATGTGTGGTTATTCACATAGAACCATAATGGGCTGAAGAAAGAAAAGCTCCCAAATTATACAGATTTGTTTTGATTTGATGTTGAAACTGTCTTTGTGAAGATGGTTTCTATCAATTCGGATCAGAGCAGATTGACCTTGGTGTAAATTATGAGTTCCTGTGATTGGAATTGGTCTCTTCATCAGGATGTTCACTGGTAGATTCATAGAGGTTTGCAGCGTGGAAATGAGCCCTGTGGCCCAACTTGTCCACGCTGCCTAATTTTTAACCACTAAGCTCATCCCAATTGCCCACATTAGGCCCATATCCCTGTATGGCCCTCTTCCCCATGTAACTGTCTAAATGCTTTTTAAAAGACAAACCTCTACCTGCCTCTACTACTACCTCTGGCTGCTCGCTCCAGACATTCAATGCCCTCTGAGTGAAAAAAATTGCCCCTCTGAACCCTTTTGTATCTCTTTCCTCTCACCTTAACCTATGCTCCTTAGTTTTAGATTCCCCTACCTTTGGGAAATTATTTCAACTATCTAGCTGACTTGTGCCCCTTATTATTTTAAAGACCTCTATAAGATCACCCCTAAGCCTCCTACGTTCCAGGCAAAGAAGTCCCAGTCTATCCAGCCTCTCATAACTCAAACTATCAAGTCCCAGGAGCATCCTGGTAAATCTTTTCTGAACTCTTTCTAGTTTAATAATAATCTTTCTATAATAGGGTGACCAGAGCTGTACACTGTATTCAAAGTGTGGCCATACCAATATCTTGAATAACTTCAAGATGCCCCAACTCCTGTATTCAGTGTTCTGACCAATGAAGTAAAAGGTCTGACAACACCAGGTTTTAGTCCAACCTATTTATTTGATAATATACTCACAAGCTTTCGGGGTTAGCCCCTTCGTCAGGTGAATGGAGAGTTCTGGCCTCAGACAGAGCATATAAAGCACAGACAGTTTAGAGATTACTGATTAGAATGCGAATCCTTACACCTAACCTGCTGTTCAAGACCTGAAGTGGCTGATAATGTGAGTGGAAGGAGCACTATTTATCAAATAAATAGGTTGGACTAAAACCTGGTGTTGTCAGACTTTTTACTGTGTTTACGCCAGTCCAACGCCGGCATACCCACATCCTGACCAATGAAACCAGACATGCCAAATGCCTTCTTCACCACTCTGTCTACCTGTGACTCCACTTTCAAGGAGCTATGAACCTGTCCTCCTAGCTCTCTTTGTTCTATAACTCTCCCCAGCATCGTACCATTAACTGAGTAGGTCCTGCCCTGATTTGATCTTCCAAAATACATGACCTCATGTTTCTCTAAATTAAATTCCATTTGCCATTCGTTGGCCCTCTGGCCTAATTGATCAAGATCTCATTGTGATCTGACATAACCTTCTTCACTGTCCACTATACCACCAATGTTGGTGTTAACTGCAAACAAACTAACCATGCCCCATAAATTCTCATCCAAATCATTAATATAAATAACAATAGACTCAGCACCGATCCCTGAGGCACACCCATGGCCACAGGTCTCCAGTTTGAAAAACAATCCTCTACAAATACCCTCTGTCTTCTGTTGTTAAGTCAATTTTGAATCCAATTGGCTACTTCACCCTAGATCCCATGAGATTTAACCTTACGCAACAGACTACCATGCGGTACCTTGTCAAAGATTTTGCTAAAGTCCATGTAGACAAAATCAACAGCACTGCACCCATCTACCTTCTTGGTTACCCCTTCAAAAAAGTCAATCAAATCCATGAGACATGATTTTCCACTCACAAAAGCTATGCCTCTTTAAATGCCTTTAGATCCTTTCTCTCAGAATACCTTCTAATTACTTGCTCATTACATACATTAGGCTCACCAGTCTGTAGTTCCCAGGCTTTTCTCTGCAGCCCTTCTTAAGTAAAGGCACAACATTTGTGACCCTCCAATCTTCAGGCATCTCACCTGTGACTTTCGATGATTCAGATATCTACTAGGTGACCTGCAATTTCCTCTCTAGCCTCCCACAATGTCCTGGGATACATTTCATCAGGTCCCAGGGATTTATTTACCTTGATGCGCTTTAAAACTCCCAGCACCACCTCTAATATTTTCACTCCTCAAGACATCACTGTTTAATTCCCCAAGTTCTCTCACATCCATTCTTTTCTCAAAATACCAGTGAGAAATATTCATTTTGAATCTCACCCGTTTCTTATGGATCAGCACATAGATGACCTTGTTGATCCTTAAGAGGCTCTGTTCTCTCCCTATTTACTCTTTTGTCCTTTATGTATCTGTAGAAGCTCTTTATATTCTCCTTTGCCTTATCTGCCAAAGCAATGTCATGTTCACTTTTGCCCTCCTGATTTTTTTCTTGACTCTACCCTGACAACCTCTATACTTTTCAAAGGATCCATTCGATCCCAGCTGTCTATACATGTTTATGTCTCCTCCTCCTTGACCAATATCAATATCCTGAGTCATCCAGGGTTCTCTACTTCTGCCAGCCTTGCCCTTCACTCTAAAAGGAATGTGCTTACCCTGAACCCTGGTTGATATTTCTGAAAGCCTCCCACTTACCAGATGTCCCTTTGCCTGCTAACACACACCCCCAAGCAACTTTTGAAAGTTCCTGTCTAATACCATCAAAATTGGCCTTACCCCAATTTGGAATTTTAACTTTTGGGCCAGACCTATCATACTCCATAGCTACCTTCAAACTAGTGGAATTTTGGTCATTGGTCCCAAAGTGATCCCTCACTAACACTTCTGTCACCTCTTTATTTCCCAAAGGAGGTCAAGTTTTAGAACATAAGAACATAAGAAATAGGAGCAGGAGTAGGCCATCTGGCCGTTCGAGCCTGCCCCGCCATTCAATAAGATCATGGCTGATCTGTCGTGGCTCAGTTCCACTTTCCGGCCCTCTCCCCATAACCCTTAATCCCCTCTCTTATCAAAAACCCATCAACCCGCTTCTTGAAAATATTTAGCGAGGCAGCCTCCACCACTTCAACGGGTAGAGAATTCCAGAGATTCACCACCCTTTGAGTGAAGAAGTTCCTCCTCAACTCCGTTCTAAAACGCCCCCCCTTTATCTTGAGGCTGTGCCCCCTAGTCCTACTGTCTTTTTTCAGTGGGAAGAGTCTCTCCACCTCTATCCTATCCATCCCATTCATCATCTTATACGTCTCAATGAGATCTCCCCTCATTCTTCTAAACTCCAACGAGTACAAGCCTAGTTTATTCAGCCTCTCCTCATAGTTCAACCCCCTCAACTCCGGTATCAGCCTAGTAAACCTCCTCTGCACTCCCTCCAAGGCCAAAATATCTTTGCGCAGGTGCGGCGCCCAAAACTGCACACAGTACTCCAGCTGCGGCCTCACCAATGCCCTATACAGCTGCAGCAAGACCTCCCTACTTTTATATTCAATCCCCTTCGCTATGAAGGCCAGCATCCCATTCGCCTTCCTGACCACCTGCTGCACCTGCAAGCTGGGTTTTTGCGACTCATGCACAAGGACCCCGAGGTCCCTCTGCACCGTCGCCTGCTGCAGTTTTTCGCCCCGTAAGTAATAGTCCTTCCTACCATTCTTCCTACCAAAGTGGACCACCTCACATTTGCCAACATTAAATTCCATTTGCCATTTCCTGGCCCATTCGCCCAGCGTATCTAGATCCTTCTGCAGACTTTCCACACCCTCTGCACAATTTGCCGTTCCCCCAATCTTGGTGTCATCCGCAAATTTCGACACCCTACACTCGGTTCCCTCCTCCAGATCATCTATATAAATGGTAAAAAGCTGAGGCCCCAGCACCGACCCCTGGGGCACTCCACTAGTCACCATCCGCCAATCCGAATAGCACCCGTTGACCCCCACTCTCTGCCTCCTATTTGACAACCAATCCTCTATCCATGCTAACACCCTACCCCCAACTCCAAGTCCCCTGACCTTCTGCAATAACCTCTTATGAGGTACTTTGTCAAACGCCTTCTGAAAATCCAGAAAGACCACATCCACCAGCTCTCCTCTATCGACCGCCCTAGACACATCCTCAAGTTTTGCCCCCTCTCTTGTCGGGCCATCCACATACTGCATGAGAAATACCTCCTGAATGCACTCAACGAATTTCTCTCCATCCAAGCTCCTAATACTGGCTGTCCCAGTCAATGTCGGGAAAGTTAACTGTTACCACCCTATTTTTCTTGGAGCTATCTGTAATTTCCTTACATATTTGCTCCTCAATTTCCTGCTGACTAGTTGGGGGCCTCTAGTACAATCCTATCAAAGTGATCTCTTTCTTTCTTATTTCTTAGTTCTACCCATAGTGACTCAGTGGGTGAACCCTTGGATATATCCCTTCTCAGTACTGCTGTAATGTTTTCTCTAATCAAAAACGCATCTCACCCTCCTCTCTTACTATCTTTCCAATAGCATCTATACCGTGGAACATTGAGCTGCCAATCCTGCCCCTCCCTTTGCCATGGTTCAGTTATAGCTTTAATATCCCAGTCCTATGTACTCATCCATGCCCTGAGTTCATCTGCCTTATCCGTCAGACCTCTTGCATTGAAATAAATGCACTTTAATCTCGATTTCCCTTGCTCTCTGCCCTGCTTTCTCAGACATCTATCTTATCATGTTTTGTACACTCCCTGTGTTTTATTTCTCTTAACCATAGTGGACCCATTCACTGAGTTCCTGCCAGTCTCTGTACTGTGGCCCTTTTTGATTTTGGTTTCTCTTTTCCACTTATTGCCTTTTGTTTTGTCGCCACTTTATTTCCCTCTGACTTCCTGCTACATTAGTTTAAACTGGCCCTAATAGAAGTGTTTAATCTTCTCTATACCCTTCCCCATGTGGAAAGGTATTTATCACGATAGCTTGGCCATAGAAGGAGGCTACTTTTTTTCTTCTTTCATGGGATGTGGGCGCCATTGGTAAAGCTGGCATTTGCTGCCTGTCACTAATTGCCCTTGAACTGAACATTTCAGAGGGCAGTTAACAGTCAACAAGTTGGAGTGGCCTTGAAGGCACATGTGGGCCAGACCAGGTAAGGGCGACATATTTCCTTCTCTAAAGAATATTAGTGAACCAGATGCGTTTTTGCGACAGTTTCATGATCACCATTACTGAAACCAGCTTTACATTCTAGATTTATTAATATAATTTAAATTCCATCAGCTGCTTTGGTGGCATTTAAACCCATATCCCCGTAACATTAACTTGGGCCTCTGGATTACAGTGACATTTCCACTATGCCAGCAACTCCCTCAAAACTTAGCTTGTTATTTCTGTGCATGATCACAGAACACTCACTCCTTCTGCCCATTTCCTGTATTATTTAAATCCCTTTTAAAAGCTTTTCTGTTTTTGTTTCCTTTGCTGCTTCACATGGGCATCTCTGTTGTAAAAACATATTTTAATCTCTTTATTTGCTTAGTGATATTAAGAACACTGATCTCTATTTACTGACTTACGAGACAGTGGAGTTTTCCCAGTATATCTTATGAAGCCCTGTACCCTCTTGCCTGGTATTTTCTGTCTGTATGTCCTGTTCTCAAGGCCTTGCCATAATTCTTAAAGTTGAGAACTAAATCAGACACTAAATTCTAAGTACAGCCTAAGGAATAATTTCCATAAATTCATTGTGAAGACCTTTATTAAAAGTACAACTTTGACTAAATTTCGGGTTCCTGTCCTAGCATCTCCTCCTTTGGCTTCGTGTCAGTTGTTATCTTTTTGCGCTCTTGTGACGTGCCTACGAATATTTTCCTACATTAAAGGTGTAAATATATATCCTATTTTAAAGGGTTACATACATCAAAACCATATTGCTTTTCTATTCTTTGTTAATGTTTCATTGTTTTTAATGTATTTTTCTTAACCTTTAAAATTTTATTGTTTCACATTCCTGTGTAAAATTTCAACCAAGTGATTTGTCCAAAACCCCTCTGCAGCTTAAAAAGCAAATTCTGAAATACTCCTTTATCCACTTACATATCACCTGATTGACATCACTGTTTACAGGCTGCCGGTTCAAAAACATCATCAAAGCATTTATCTTTGTTTTTAACCCTTTAGCTAACCTCTTATCTGTGCCTCCATGTTCCTTTAAATCGTAGCTTAATTGTATAATTCTTCAATGTATGGAAAATTGTCAATGAATTAATTTTGCAAATCTAGGCCTGCTGAAGATCCCCTGTCAATAGAAATAGACTGTGTTTGAACATGGATATCAAACAAGCAGGAAGGTTACTTTTAAATTGGATATTTGCACTAAATGAGTTTACAAGGGTTGACTGCATGCAGTACATCACAAATATTGGCTGCGCATGGTTGGCCTGATAATGCTGCAGAATAAAGGAAAATTTGGACCAGAGGTCGGTGAGGCACAGTTTTGCTATGGATTTATTTTGTTAAAAAGGCACAGGAAAGCTTGTTTTCATTACATCGTTCTTTTAATATTCTAGATAAAATTGAAGAGTCGTTGTGGCCGTTCTTGAAACCATCATGGCACAAGGCCTTCTAATTCATTACTTGCTCTTCAGTTAGATTGTAATTTGTGGAAATCATGCCCAATGCATCTCCTGAAAGAGATTTGCAATTTCAAGCAGCAAGGATACTGCAAGAAATACCATTACACCCACGTCCCAATTTATACTGCCCTTTAAATATTTATATTTAAATATTTATATTTATTCTTTTTAACACTCCCTGCAAAGGCTCACTGACACAGTGCCACCGACTGCTGTGTGTGCCTATAATTGAGATCGATCCCAGCTGTATTGTCTCAAGAATAAAAGGAAATTTAAGAAGATGCTGAATGAACAAAGGAATAAATTTGGGTATTAAATTTATGTCTGAGGTAACTACTTTGTTTTATTGGAAATAGTAACTCTTTAATTCCTATATTGTGGTCAAAACTAAAAGGGTACTTGAAAAAACTTGTTCCAATAATTATTTACTAATTTTAATTTTATATCCTTTATTTTTTGCCTGTGTTGTTTACAGGTGTATTCCAATTCTGCCAGTTTGTGAAATGTATTTCTTCCCACTCCTCTCCCTTCTCTGTGGTGCTCACTCTTGGTGGGAATGACTCCATTGGTACCAGGTATCCTCTGGCACTTCTACGCCAAAGGCCACCCTGAGCTCAGGCAGAGGTTGCCACAGCCTATTTGCAGGGGGACATCACTGTCAAGAACGGTGCCTGTTGCTGCTGAAAAGCAATCGGCAGCAAGAGCAGTGGGGAAAACCACCCAACCCAAGACACTGAAGCTAATTGGAATGCCCAGTGAGACCAGTTAGATCGGCATGGGGATTGAATCTCAAGATGTTTTGGTCTCCAGACTGCAGTATTACTCCCTGCATGCTTCTATCCAATAGCCTTTTGTAGGATTTCATTTTAATTGTTCTCCCATGCTTATATGCAGAGAAAATCAAAAGTTAGCCTTTTAACAGAATCGCTTCTCATTTTGTGGACTTCCCATATTACTGTGCTATTTTCATGTGAGCTAACATTATAGAAGTGTTTAGGAATAAAGCAGATTGAAGTGTCATGTGGGGAGTTTTCTACCAAGTATTTGTTACCACTGATGCTATGGAAATCCAATGTAGTCTTAGGCACAGGGTTATCTGACTCGGGTAAAAATGAATTAAATCTCAAAGTTATTCATAATGTATTGCATCAGCAAAGCTGTGATAATTGTGTATCTCTTTTCCTGGTTACATTTTCTGAATTCTTTTTCTGTTGGTTTTCTCCCTTTCCCCTAAGATGCTGAATCTTTGACCACTGTTTCACAGCTGCCAAATCACCTTGCGATTCCTCATCCACGTGGCCATTCTCCACTCTTGTACACAAAATATCGAGTAGTCAGGCGTCAGTTATTAATTGATGTTAGCCCTGCCACTTCCGATCCCCTCCTCAGGGATATTTACACTGGCACTTCCTGCACAATGACTGGATTTAGGAATCCTGGATAATTTTCCTCAGGGAGTCGATTCTAAAAGCCTTTCCACAGCCCCAGCTGTGATCAGCAAACTCAGAAATATACCTACCATTATTGCATCAGCTGCAATCAGCTCAGCACAAATGGGATCAGCCGTGTTTCATTTTTGGCCTTTTTTTTTAGCTTCTCTGCTTTGTAGTAGGGGTGCTTAAATGGTGGAAATTCAATCACCTAATAAGGTTGGTTTGTCACATTTACGATCTAATCTAACTCCAAGCTGACCGTCTCAGCGGAGGTGTTCAAAATTCTCAATTCAGCAGAATTGACTTGTTAAATTGATGCTTATGTTTGTGAAATTTCTCCCAATTGTGTGTTTAGCATACTTTGGAAGTATTTTCACCGAATGTGTAGTAACATAATCTTACGTGAAATGAACTCACTTTAAATAGGAGATGTGAGGGATGTATAATGTATCAAGCTATTTATTGTCTGCTAATCAATAGTTGATGTTTTGTCAAACTTCCAATGAATTATTTGTCTGTTAGAGTAGCTATCACTGCATGGCTTAACAAATACATCTATCTTTCATTATGTCAATTTTGTGGGGATCTGGTAGGCCAGAAGGTAGGAGGTGGGAAGGGGGGGTGGTATATTGAATGGAGTCATCCATTTTATCTGCTACTAGAAATTGGCATTAAAGGACACTCCCAAAATACAGACATCTCCAAAGAAATGGTGCTTATTAAAAGTTTTACATTGCATTGTAACAGATGCAAGTTTCACTTTGATCGCCAGGCACACTCATTGTAAGCGATGATTCGATAAGTCTGTTTACCACTTCAGACACAAGACATTCAGTTTAGTGTGAGTCAGCAGTGGGTGAAGGAAGCTGCTTTTGTGGATTGCGTGAGCTTTTTGCCGAGAATCCATAGCAGGAGAGAAATTGTCATATCCCTAGGGTTAAATGTTGATGCACGTCTAATTCCAAGGATCAAGTGATTTCTCTGCTGTTATGGATGCTGGACAAAGAACTCCCCTTTGGACAAAAGCCTGGAGCAGTGTCAAGTCGCAGTAAGCTGCTATGAGCATCCTCCTGCTCCCTGTCGAGCCCTTACAATGTTAGCAGCTGCAGCACAGTGAGAGAGAGGGTCCCTTGACAGCTGCCTTAATTCTCCTCCTCCTCCTCCTCTTCCACCCCCCCCCCCCAAATGTGACAGATTCCTGGATCACAGCACCCTCAGTGAAGGAGGACACTAGAATGCCCAAGAAGTGGCAAACTCAACAGAAAAGGATTATCGCTACAATGCAAAAAGAGACCATTCAGCCCATAGAGTCTGCACTGACTCTCCGAAAGAGCCTCATCTGGGCTTTCTATCTCCCTCTCGCTTTCGCGCGTTCTGCCTGGACACTAAGGGGAAATTTAGCACGGCCAATCCACCTCACCTGCACTTCTTTGGGAGGAAACCCAAGGGGAGAATCTACATCACATTCTGCTGGTCAAGTGCTAGAATTATGCACAATCCCAAGTGAGGGTGAACAAAAAGAAGCAACTTTACAGGAGGTAAAGCCAATCACAGATGTTTGGCTTATCTGATTTACTGTACATTCAATGACCATTTTGAAAATAAGGACACCTGCAAAAAAGAGAAATTTTTTATAAGTCCCTTTCTTGACCCTAATTAACGCATTCCACTTTTCCATCAGCACATGCAGTAGATTTATTAATTGTTACAGTTTGAGCCGATGTCATGTACTGGGTGACAAAGCACAGGAATATGTCTGTGCTGAGCTAGTGATGGAAGTAAATTCCCACTGTGGATGGGCATATTTTGAAGAAGCAATAGGGTTGTCCCACTCACCAAACAAGAATCAGCACAACAGATTTCCCTTTTACATTACCACTAATATGAGAAAGAATCATTGGAGTTCAATCGTAGAACCCCTGCAGTGCAGAAGGAGGCCATTCAGCCATTCGAGCCTGCACCAACTCTTCGCAAGAGTATTCCACCTACTCCGTAACCCTGCACATTTACCATGGCTAATCCACCCAACCTCACATCTTTGCACACAAAGGGGCAATTTAGCATGACCAGTTCACCTAACCTGCATGTCTTTGGACTGTGGGAGGAAACCGGAGCTCAAGGAGGATACCCACGCAGATGCAGGGAAGATGTATAAACTCCACACACAAGCACCCAAGGGCGGAACTGAACCCAGGTTCCTGTCGCTGTAAGGCAGTAGTGCTAACCACTGCGCCACCACGCTGCCCCTAATCAAACTAAAAGAAACCCAACATAAGCAACTAAAACTCTCCTGACAGACAATGCATGTTCCCTAGTTAGGGAAATCAGAACATGGACCACTCAGCAGAAGAGAGGCAAGCCACTAGGATTACCGCCATCATCAAGGAGAGAACATTTGGAAGTGTTTCTGTTCTTGATAGCTCTCCAGGGTTTACATAGAACATAGAACATTACAGCGCAGAACAGGCCCTTCGGCCCACGATGTTGTGCTGACCAGTTAAAAAACAATGACCCACTAACCTAAACCAATCCCTTTTCGTCCATAAACCTATCCACGGATCTCTTAAACGCCCCCAAACTAGGCTCATTTACAACTGCAGCAGGCAGGGCATTCCAATCCCTCACCACCCTCTGGGTGAGAACCTACCCCTGACATCCGTCCTTTTAATTTAAAGCCATGCCCCCTCGTGCTAGATTTCTCCATCAGAGGAAAAAGGCTATCACTATCCACCCTATCTAAACCTCTAATCATCTTATATGTTTCAATAAGATCCCCTCTTAGCCGCCTTCTTTCCAGCGAAAACAACCCCAAATCCCTCAGCCCCTCCTCATAGGACCTCCCCTCCATACCAGGCAACATCCTGGTAAACGTCCTCTGCACCCTCTCCAAAGCCTCCACATCCTTCCTGTAATGTGGGGACCAGAACTGCACACAGTACTCCAAGTGCGGCCGCACCAGAGTTGTGTACAGTTGCAACATGACGCTGCGACTCCTAAATTCAATCCCCCTACCAATAAACGCCAAGACACCGTATGCCTTCTTAACAACCTTATCTACTTGATTCTACTTGATTGGGTATAAGTTCCATGCATACAGAAGCAGCAAGGTCTTTAACTCTCCCTTTAAATTTTTACCATTTGGTAATCCTCTCACCCACTCTGATGGTCTCTTTCTCCAACTTGTTTTTTCTTCCTTAATGCTCATTTATCTCGACTGCAAATTAGCATGTTTTTGTTTGGAAAATCTAATGTCAAAAACTGCAGAAATATTACTTGCAAATTTGTGTGTTCTTGTTTGCTTGTTTCAAAATGATGGTGAACAATGCATATTTTCAAATGAAGATAAGACTTTGCTATTTCACTGTTTCCCACAGCAGATGCACATTGCATAACAAATCACTGACTAGAGATCCATCATCACTTGGTGTCTTTCTGGTTTATTGATCACAGAAAAGTGCTACCACTACCACAGCCACCAAAAGTTTTGTTTTGCCTGTGATAATTTCACATTTGTTTCTGTACGAATTAAGTTGACCACTTTGGTCTCTAGAATAAGATGCAAAATTTAAGCATGTATTAGTAACGGGGAAACAAACCCACTTTCCTAACACCTCTTTTGTAAAGTAACTGAAAAAGGCAGCATTCATTCACAACTCCATGATCACTGTGAATAGAAATTTAACCTTGATTCATTCCAATCAGAGAATCCCTATAGTGCAGAAGGAGGTCATTCGGCCCATTGAATTTGCACCGACCACAATCCCACCCAGGCCCTATTCCTGTAACCTGACATATTTACCCTGCTAATCCCTGAATTTAGCATGACCGACCAATCAACCCAACCCGCACATTTTTGGGCTGTGAGAGGAAAGCAGAGCATCCTGAGGAATCCCATGCAGACATGGAGAGAACGTGCAAACTCCGCACTGACAATGACCCAAGGCTGGAATTGAACCTGGGTCCCTGGTGCTGTGAGGCAGCAGTGCTAACAACCACTGTGCCACCATGCTGCCATTATTACGAGAATGGGACTCAGCAAGTCACCAGGCAAAGAAGCTACCCTTTTATTATAAGCTTGCTTCTTCCAGGGAACTGTAGATGTTGATTTGAGAATGGGAATTTGCTAAACGAGCTACAGTGATCAAAATAATGCATTGCAATATTGAAGCATACATTAACACGCTCTATCAAAACCCACCCGTGTATGGCCGACACCAGTGGTGCTAAATCTCATCATGCATTGTCATGTTCAGGAGGGGAAGGAAATAATTGAGAGGAAAAGAGTCAGAATTTGTTGGTGAAAATTACTCAAGTCCTCAGTAATTATGCTTTGTGCTCATTCCTACGTCTCTGGTAATTAAGGATTTTACTGATGACTAAAACCTTAATCAGCAGTTAAATGAATTATACCATAGATATTCACCATTAAGTATAGTTTAGTATTACATACTGAGTCATTAGATGTCGCCCTCTCTTGGCATGAAGATTTTTTAAAAAATGGTTTTGTTATTGTAAACATTCTGACATCCAAGCGTTTATGATATTGTAAAAACATTGTGGGCAGTGAGATCTCAATTTGTATACCATTAATGTCTATGTAATTTGTGGTACACCACTATATACAACAGACTCAAAAACTAAAGATACTTGTTTTCCTGGCAATGTTGAGCTCGGTTATGATGTAGTTGGACGGCTGTTTTTGAGTCGTGAAGTGTTTCTGATGGCTTTGGATTAATTGTTGTGTTGCTTTTAGTTTTTGGAAAGCTGATCTGGTGAGTTTAAATGAGGATTTCCATTTTGCCGTCTGTGTGTCTGTAGGAATGATGACAATGCAACAACAGCAGCAACAGCAGGGATTCCCCATGGTTCCTGTGATGCAGCCCAACATGCAAGGCATGATGGGCATGAATTTTGGTTCACAGATGCCTCCTGGAGCAATGCCTATGCAGGTAATTCAGTGGTGAAAATTTTTCCCTATACACAAAATTAACCATTCTTCATCAAGTATGGCATTTTGAATAGAGCCATTTTTAGCTGCACTTATGTACAAAATCAAGTGTGATGGAGTGCTGGGGACATTGGGTACAATTTCCTTTAAAGGTGGTGTTCCCAATCTCAGCTGTGCAAATATGGAGAGGTGCTGAAAAACGGCACACATTTTTGCCTCCAAAGAGGGGAAAATCAGAGAGAGAATCAATCTCAAGCAGCAATCGCACAATCTAAAAGTTTGTATGGAAGTCACCTGCTTGACCTCCCCCCACCCACTCCCTCCACCCCTGGACAAATAGAGGGAGAAGAAAATATGACTTAAACACATTTTTACCAATGCTTGTCGTCTCAACCCCCTACTCAAACTAGGGAGGTCATAGTGACATTTTGCAGCTTTAGATTTGTTGATGCAATTCCACCCCCTACTGTGCGAGATGCTGTTCAAAGTTAGCCTTAGGATAGAGCACTTGAATTTATTTATTTGTTGCATATAATTTAAATGCATTATCAAAATGAAAATGGTACTTGTTAATAGACATTGCAGTTGGAATGTTTATTTAAAGGGTACACTTAGATGTCAATTGATTTCCCATATATTGTACAATGTGTGCTTAATTATTAACAACTCACTCAAGGGAGTATTGGGCTACCATGGTGATGTTTCTATCACAGGGCATATTATGCAGTAATATTGAACAGTTAGTAGAGGGTACAAAGGAGATGAACAGGTTCTGTGCATGGAGTGAAACAACAAGAGAAGCAAGTTGAATTGAATTATCTATTGGGTCCTTATTATGCTCATTCAGGGGTATTATTTTAATCTTTTATTCCCTTTAGGGTGGAATGGCAATGGGACCAATGCCACCAGCTGGAATGTCTTTTATGCCTCAACACCATTACATGGGGATGCGTCCTTCTCCACCACAATACACACCAGATATGCAAAAGCAGTTTGCTGAAGAACAGCAGTAAGATGGTTTACTGATTCTAAGTTGGTTTAGAATAATGATCTAACTTGTCTTTCATTTTACAGTAATATTTACATTTCACAGTAACTTCATTGCTGTTTTAATGTAAGCCTTTCTTGTGACTAATAAATAAACTTGAATAACTAAACTTTTAATTTTAAAAAGAAATATGCACGACTAAGTTAGAGTTTTAGTCAACTTCAACAGTAGAAGTGAATTATCAAGAGTGCAGACTTTGAACAAAAGGTTAGCAGATCTCAAGACTATGAATTCCTTAATCTCAAGAGTTCCTGATTTTTCCTAAATCCAGCAAACATAATCCTGGCACTACAGCATTAAAAGTAGATCGTCAAGTCATCTTCTATATTGCAGAAAATAAATTGTTAATTTTTTTTTCTTTAACTGCCAGTGTGGTTATTTGTCTCTCTCCGCTCGGTCCCCAGTGTGTGCTCAAATACTATCAGTCGTGAGTAATATGCATTGGGAGGATTTCATTTCTGCTAGCACCGTTTGCTGTTTGTTCTCTCCAAATATGTGTATACTTAAAGGATAGTAAAGTGGTGAGAAGTTCTTGATTTTTTTCGAAAAACTTGCATTGAAATGAAAGGTCATTTGTTAAGGAATTCCACTGCAAGGCAGCCCAATTAGTGCAAATTAAATAGCTTGTTTTGGATAGTTTTATTATATAAAGAAAGATAAAGGAATATGTTAGTCCAAAGGTAATTGTAGTATTACAGTAACTATACACTGATTTAGTCTTTCATGACTGTTGTTTCTCTAGGAAGCGATTTGAACAGCAGCAAAAGATAATGGAAGAGGAAAGGAAGCGGCGACAGTTTGAAGAGCAGAAGCAAAAGCTGCGTCTTTTGAGCAGTGTAAAGCCTAAGGTACTCAGTGATGTTATGGATATGTTTTTACCTCAGATGATTTATTTAATTCATTGGAAAAGAAAGCCCTTGAGTTTTTGGTGTGAATTGAGGCCATTTCTTAATAAATAAGAGCTGTGTATTTTAATCTGGTTCTCCCGGTGAGATTATGTTCTGAATATTCAGTGTAATTTAGAGCACCTTTCCTCAAAGACATTTTGTTGGATTGTTCTGAATTCGGAGTAAAGGGGTGTCAAAGAAAAGTGAGTAAGAAGTCGCACAACACCAGGTTAAAGTCCACCAGGTTATTTGGTAGCACGAGCCACAAGCTTTCGGAGCACTGGCCCTTCTTCAGGTGATTTTAATCTGGTGTTGTGAGACTTCTTACTGTGCTTACTCCAGTCCAACGTTGGCATCTCCACATTGAAGAAGAATAAATCAGAGTCTTGATTTCCATGAAGAAAAGACGATCAAGAACTTCAAACATTAAAAAAAAATGCCCTGACGGCTTAACTAGTTTGATCAGTGAGCAGAAGTCAGGAAGGTGCCAGGTTTTGTATGTGCTGCTTGATTGACATGTAAAGGGGGTGATGATAGGGTTGGTACCATTAACTAGAACATTGCCCTATTTTCCACTTGCTAACATTCAATGTTCTCAGTTTTGATTAACAACCTCTGTTGAAAGTGTGTATGTGTGATTATAAGATGGGGACAGGATTGAGCTTGGTTGTAATGCTATCCATGGTTACATAGCCTGCTTTCATCCTTTGTTGAAGTTTACACGCAAATTAGTAGTTGTGGTGTCCACTCCAGTTAAACAGTCGACAACTTTAAGAAGAAAAACGAGAAAAGACATGGGAAAAAATTAAAATTCATAGATGATTGTCAGTATTTTGCTGTCACCCATGAGCAAACAATACAATACCGGCCACTCATTACATTTACACTTGTCTGCAGACTGACTTTGGACTGGAAGCAGTGGTTGTTACAAAGCCAAAACAACATGGCAACCTTTACAGTGGGGTCTAAGATATGTGTGAATATGGAAGCAACTATGTATCTTCCTAGCAATCAGACTGAAGAATCTCTGTTGAGGCTAGTTAATTCAAGCCAAATCTTCATAGAATTTATAGAATCTGTAGAATTCATAGAATCCCTACAGTACAGAAGGAGGCCATTCAGCCCATTGACTCTGCACTGACCACAATCCCACCCTGGCCCTATTCCTTTAACCCCACATATTTACACGAGCTAGTCCCCCTGACACTAGGGTCAATTTAACACGGCCAATCAACTTAATCCGCACACCTTTGGACTGTGGGAGAAAATTGGAGCACCCGGAAGAAACCCATGCAGACATGGGGAGAACATGCAGACTCTGCACAGACATTGATCTGAGCTGGGAATTGAACCTGGGTCCCTGGCGCTGTGAGGCAGCAGTGCTAACCACTGCGCTGCCCCCCAAATCATAATTTTCTCTTTTCAAATAGGACCTCGTTCAAGAGCAAAAAAAAATACACTCAAAGGGAATCTTTTTGTTTAATTAACATGTCCTAGACATTAAAGTTCGGAGACCAGGAAACAAAAAATCATAATTGCAAATTGAAATCTCTTCATGTTTAAAAAAAACCTAAAAAGCCACATGCTAATCTCAGCTGATGCTTTTAAAGAGTAGAAAGTTTAAGTATGACTGACTTTAGAAGTGGAACTCTTGTCAGTGCGTCACCATGTGATCAAAAGCAGAACGTGACATAAAAAGCGGACAAAAAGATGGGATTGAGAGAAATGATAAAGGAGACAAAAAATAAATTTATTAAAAAAAAAGTGCCAATTGTAAGTAAAATCTGATGGAATGAAAGTAAGAAGTATTTTTTAGTGTCAGATAGGCATTGTGGCAGTTTTAAGACTTGTCACAATGTTAAAAGTTTACTTGTGCTTAAAATGGACAAGCCCTGAATATTTCTGACATGTTGAAGCATCTATCATCTAAGAGCTCCAAATTCACATTCTTTCATGTCCGAGTTTCTTGGAGCAGTACTGTTATAGCAAAACTTGTGTGTGTGTGTGTGTGTGTGTGTGTGGGTGGGGGGGGGGGGGGGGGGGGGGGGGGCAGAGAAACTAGGACAATTTCTGCATCTAACTGAGCACACAATTGCCAGAAATTGCTGTTCATTTATGCTTTAAAAATGGTGAGCACTGAACCTTTTGTTATTTTTACCACAAAATCTGGGCCAATGTTAAATATAAGCAGGTTTTTAACTGAGGATGTAATTCCAAAGTTGAATACATGCATCCAGAGCTAACAGGTTTTTTTTTTAGATATTGAGTTTTGCACAAATTAGACTTTTTTAGCTCGCTCAGCAGGTACCCATCAAAAGTCGTAATATCATTAACCTTTTTAAAAAAAAGGCTTGGATTACTATCTATTCAATAACAGAGTTGATGGTGATAAGGATAGAGAGCTTATCTAACCAGCACAAAGTGCAGTAGGTTTTGTGTTGATAAACGCATGGATAAGTATTCAGTGCAACTGGTCAGATTTGAGGTTAGATTAAGAGCCTGAGATTTTTTTCCTGATAAGATGAGTGAGCTGAGACAGACATATTAGAGGTACTTATAATTCAGTTTACATGTCAGGTGATTGGATATGTCAACATTAAAGAAATTGTTTACCTTTTTTGAGGGATTTAACTTGATAGGCTTACGTGACTTTGCTTTATTTTATATACTTCTGACGTTATTTAAATGCTTTTTGACTTTCTTTGTTATGCTGTGCTTTCTACAATTTACATGATCTATTATATGGTGGGCAACCTGCTTGGCAGGCTTCTGCCAGTGCGGTTATAAAATCAGCTCCTGAGAGTTGTGGGCGAATAGAGCTATGTAGTTAGTCTGTCTGTCTCTGAGGGGATCCCTGTTTATCACTGCTCCACAGCAGTCTGACTGAAAGTAAGCACTCTCTTAGCTTCACATAATAGGGGAAAACATAAGTAATTATCCTTCCCCGTCTCATTGCCACTGTATAAGAGATAGATCTGTTACCATGTTATCAGCCCTCTATGGTTTTCCTCGCAGGTGCAGATATGGGTTTCCTTAATGTTGTGTTTTTTTTCCATTGTCTCACCTTCTCCCTATGGGAAAGTATTCTGCATCTTCTTTTGGAACATATGTAAAAGTTAGAACTGCAGCATTGTAAAAGAAGGGAAGAGTACTTTATATGTACAACTTGCTAAATTATTTGAAACCAAAAGAAAAAACGCTGGAAAACCTCAGCAAGTCTGGCAGCACCTGTAAGGAGAGAAAAGAGCTGACATTTCGAGTCCAGACGACCCTTTAAGGGTGAGGGTCATCTGGACCCTTCTGGTTTCGAAACGTCAGTTCTTCTCTCTCCTCATAATGCTGCCAGACCTGCCGAGATTTTCCAGCATTTTCTCTTTTGGTTTCAGATTCCAGCATCTGCAGTAATTTGCTTTTATTATTGCTATATTATTTTTCACTTTTTACTTGGACTAAAAGAAAAGTTGATTTTCTTTATTCAGAAGCACTACTTCTTAAAAAAAAAATCACAGTTTCACATCACTTGAAACTAAAACTCACTGGTTTCTGCCTCATTCTGATTTCAGATGGGCGAAAAGAACCGGGACGATGCCTTGGAAGCTATTAAAGGAAACCTTGCTGGGTTCACAAGGGATGCAAAGATGCACCCAGCCCCCTCTTCGCATCCCAGTAAATCAGGTAACAATACTATTTTAAAGAAATACTCCAATAGCTTATGATTGGTACAGTCGCAAGTTTCTAGTGGGTTAATGGTAATGTCACTGGATTAGTATTCTAGAGGCCCAGGCTAACACTTTGCGGACATAGGTTCAAGTACCACCAAAGTAGCTGTTGGAATTTAAAGTCAATTAAAATGTAGAACTTAAAACTAATCTCAGAAATAGTAACCATGAAACTGTTATTGATGTTGTAAAAAGCCCATCTGGTTCCCTAATATCCTTTAGGGATTGAATCTGCCATCTTTACCTGGTCTGCTTTACATGTGTCTCCACACCCAAAGTAATATGGTTGATTCTTAATCGCCTTCTCAAATGGCCTAAAAAAAATACTAATCCGTTCACGGGGGACTTAACAAAGGGCTACAAATTCTGGCTTTGCCAGAGATGCTCACATCCCATGACATGATACATTTTTTAAAATTGACGAAGATGCTCTTTTCCATGATTTATCATAGCTCTTTGCATGATTTATCTCTAGGCTGACCTGAAATAATATAATCTTTCTTTTCCTTCCCCACCACTGTGGCATATTCAACTGGCACTGAATGCAAACCATTTTTTGTTACACATCAGCTTGTGAAAATGAACAAATTGCCGATTTTGTGGGGTTTTTTTTGCAGACCGTGCCTCTTGTTTGGGCAGTATGGTGGCACAGTAGTTAGCAATGCTGTCTCTCAGTGCCGGGACCTGTATTTGATTCCAGCCTTGGGTGACTGTCTGTGTGGAGTTTGCATGTTCTCCCTGTGTCTGTGTGGGGTTTGCTCCGAGTGCTCCTGTTTCCTCCCACAGTCCGAGACATGTAGATTGTTTGGTCGTGCTAAATTGCCCTTGGTGTAGGTTAGGCAGATTAGTGGGGTAATTACATGGGGTTACAGGGTCTGGGTGGGATGCTCTATCAGTGAGCTCGATGGGCCAAATGATGAGATTCAATTCAATAAAACCAGCTTGTTGCTGATTTGGATTTGGTGCAAAATATTGGGTCCTAAAATTCAAATTTTAAATAACGAGCCGGAAATATTACCCAGCTTGTTGTTTGAAAACATAGATCCCTAAATTGCAATTCTCTCAGCTGTGTGGAAAATATTGGCTATTACTTTGCACAGCAGCCCTGTAAGCAGAAAATTGGAATTTTAAGTATGCCTTTTACAATGAAACTTCAACTTGATCTCACTGCTTTGGCTAGAAAATATTAGAAATATGTTTTGAGAATACGGAATTGAACTTTTCCTCAGAGTTCCCCTTCGCTGCCGCTGCCCCCCCCCGCCAACCATCCCAACATTGCAGCAGTACCCAAATACAAAGGCCTTTCTCAAAGGTGCTGTGCAATCTACTCCTGAAAGTCATGTTTCCTGACTTAAATCTTTACCTTTAGATGTGACACAGTGGTTAGCACTGCTGCCTCACAGCACCAGGGACTTCGGTTCAAATCCCAGCTTGGGTCACTGTCTGTGTGGAGTTTGCGCGTTTTCCCCACATCTGTGTGGATTTCCTCTAGGTGCTCCAGTTTCCTCCCACAATCCGAAGATGGTGTGGGTTAGATTGATTGGCTATGATAAATTGCCCCTTAGTGTCCTGGGATGTGTGGGGTTGTGGGAATAAGGCCTGGGGTGGGATTGTGGTCAGTGTAGATGTGGGCCGAATGGCCTCCTCCTGTACTGTAGGATTCTGTGATCGTAACCTGCAAAGCCCCTGTTTCCTTCAACCCACTGCAGTCCACCAAAAAGTTTTTTTTTGTCAACTTAGTTAATTAATTATGTTTTTGATGTGTTGTTAAGCCACATAGAACAGGAAGTCCAAGGCTTGATTCCTGCTAATGTTAAATTAGCTGATTTCAACTGGGCAGAAATGGGAATGAAAAACTTGGGCTGAGTCCTGGTAAGAACGGAATGGTGTTCTTCCTCTTGTGTGTGGGTGGGGCCTGAGGTGACCTTAGAATTGTTGAATGTGATGCACCCCATGCAGAATCAAACTTTTTGTCTTGAAGGGTGATCTGTGAATCTACATCCCAGTATTTTCCATGTGGTGTATAATTTTACAAAATGAACACAGGCCAGCCTAATAATGTAGATTTCAAAAACTAGAAAACTCACCTCCTTTGGTCCTGATAATGTGACCTGTTAGGTTAGGACAATAATGCCATTTGTTTAACTCTTTCTTTCCTTGATACCAAATTGTTTTGCACTTCTGAAGTGACTGTTACATCCATGTACTAAGTATCTTGTATGAACATAAGTGTTGCTACTGTATTCCTGAATTTAATTGAATGTGCTTCTTAACCATAAGATTGCAGGTGTGTGGTTAAATAAATGTGGAAATCTCACTTGCTATTTTATCATGTTATGGTTGTATCTAATCTGTTCTATCAGCCAGACTGCATCTAACAGCATGGCTCCGAGTTTGTTAATAAGGCACCAGGGAATATGATTTTGTGCTTTCTCATGTGTTAAGAATACTAACAAGTTTACACAAACCCTTTGGCTTCCCTGCAATCTTGACTGTGTTTCATAAGACTCTGGGGAGGGAGGAACGGTAATTACAATTAGAACCCACTGCCATCGTTGGAGATCATTTCTGACCTTGTACAGTTATGGTTGGCAGTTCCAACATTTCAATAAACTGAGAGGCAGACCAGCTGGAGAGAAGCAGTAATCAGTTACTTGGGAGAAAATGGTATAAATAACAACAGAATGTTCCCTTGTCTTTGAATTTGTTGTAATTTTTCTCCCACACCACTGCTGCTTAGAGGTTGTTCATTTTTATTGCAGTAATCTGCATTCAAATCTTGTTTCATTTGCCGACCAGTGCTATCATTTTAAATGACACTGTGTTCAAAATGTATTTACTGCCGCACGTTTCTGCTAGGAATTTTGAACAGCTTGACAGTCTGGTGGTCATTTCACTAATTTGCACCATTTTAATTTTGTCTGGCTACACTACACTACAATGCAGCAAATATGTATCCAATTTGTTTAATTGGTTCTTGTATATACTGGCTGGCAGGAGAGGAATTAATGGTTTTATGTTCACGGTAAATATTTGAGCAATTTAAATCAAGCTAAAAACTAAGTGATATTTCCAGAGGAAAATGACCTCCTCATAAAGCCTAAAGCTCATCTCTCTATCCCCATCCCTTTTGTTGCTACTTGTAGCACTATGGAATTAACTTGTTAGCTTGCAGGCCTTTTTAGCACTTAACCAATTTCCAGGTTTTCATTATGTTATTCAGTTATTCCTGGAACCTTTCTTACCTGTGTGCATTGAAACATACTCCAGGTCTGTTTTGGCCAGCAGAAGCACAGCCTATGAAAACTGATCCAACCTTAAAACAAGATGACTTCAGAATATTTTACAAGTAAATAGTTGAAAGTGAAATAGATCCGCAGGACTCTAGTTGCTGCTACTATCTGTATAATTCTCTCCTTCAGCACCAAGTGTTGAATTGTCTGCATCTGTTATATTCAGCTGTTTGGTGAAGCTCTGTTCTCTGCCTCTGGAAATGTTACTCGTGTGGTGTTGCATTTTTCATTGAATGGCTGTCTGCATTGGCAATGTTTACTCTGGACATCATGCTTTAACTTACTAACCTTTCTGCTGGTTTCACATTGTTATCAGACCAGAAATCATGATTTATTCCTTGGAGTTGGAGGAGTTATGTGTATTTTAATCTTTATTTTGGAAATAGCTGTCATAGTTCGTTTTCTGTTGTATTTTTAGAAGTAAGATTAGGTGAAATTTTATTGGCACGTCTGCCCGAGTTTAGCATGACCCCACCTGAGGCCAACGGAGAATGCCATTCTTCGAGCCTGCCCTCCCCCGGAAATGGGGCAGGCATGCCAGTAAAATTCCAGTCATTGTTTCTTGTTCAGAGAATCTCTTCATTCTCATTTGCCTGTATGTACCTGTATTTTTTAAATAATTTTAGTTTATTTGATTTCTGTGTTGCCTTATTTTGATTTATCCATTTTTACAGATACTCCCCAGTCATCCCTATCAACTGCCCCTCCTTCCCAGTCCCCTGCCTTTCCTGATGATGAAGAATTCAGTGACTTTATTCAGGGGCCTGAATCTGCCGCACCTGCGGCTCCCACCAGTTTCCAGCCTTTCCAACCCTTTCACCCCACATTAGAGGCTGGGCTGCAGTCTGAGCTGGCCGCAGCTCCAGCACAGCCTGTTGTTTCAGCTCTCCCCTCCGCTGCATCTTCATTGTATGCTACAGCAGGGCATTCAGCAAAAATCGGCCAAGGTAACAAGTGCAAAACTTACTTTAAATTGTTTAAAACTAATTGAAAAATCTGAAAGTGTCTTATGTAATTTTATGGCTGATGCATTTTAAAATTTTTGAACTTGTTAATTAATTTTCTTCAACTGATAAAACATATTTGCAATGAACTAACTTTAGAGTTTTAGTTCCTTGTGCAAAATGAAGGCGGTTGATTTAAATATATAGATACATATTTAATTATACAATCTCTTTAGGAATTGGGGTATGTAATCTCGGATTCTGAAACTTCAGTGGGGCATAGTTATGTGTTTTTTTGCTTAACTAAGCTAGGAAACACTTGTTCCACCTCCTGTTTGTTTAGGCCCTTCATTGGAGGAGAAAATGTTTGCTTCCTGTGATCTCAGCATGCCTAAGCAGGCACACACTAAATTTAACCAATCTCAGCCTCTGGCTGACATTGGGTCTAAAGCCTCAGTCTCAAGTCAGTTTCAACCGAGTGCCAAGGCCTGTAATTGGGCCAGCCAAACTGCAAACCTCAGTGGTGTCTTCACAGCAGACATGCCAAAGGATCCAGAACAAGAGACACCTGCTAAAGAGAGTGGTGAGCAAACTTGTTTGTTTCTATTTCCTTCAATAACCAGGATTCTGCAAAATCAGGAAAATATACATTTTCTTTTAATTTTTCTAATTTTTATAACCCATTATAATTCCCTCTTCAACTTTTCTTCTCATGTAACCGTCTTTATGATCTATTATGATTTGCCTGTGTAGAACAACAAGCCTTGTATGTCAAAGATATTTCAGCCTTTACTGAAATTTATTCATGTGGTGTTGCTACACTGATTTGTGCAAGCCCAGGTTTCTTTGTTATAATGTTATTGATCAGTATATTAATAAGAATTTGGTGTGGATTATACATTGTTCTTCAACTTTAGTCTTTACATGTGGTCTTGTCAATCAGACAGAGACAAATAAATATCTCTTGCAGCACCATCCTTTCTAGTCACTGATCATGAAGATAATATCAATTAAAGGTCTACACTGAGCAGCAGCTTAAGTGTTTTTGACTGGATTTGTTGAGATTCTAGATGAGGGATGGATGTATTTTATAGTTAAAATTCTTGAAGTTCATATGTGTGATTGTTTCAAAGGCCTTAAATTAAGTTTTTTTCTATAGGTATTTGAATATCAGTTCTTTGACTGCAAAGCTTTTTCATTGTAATTCACAGCAAATATATGTGGAATCATTTTGCAGATGCCCTAAGATAGGAAGATGTGAGCCTTCTGGAAGCTTTAGATGCCAGGGATTTCAGGAGAAGATTCTGCATGTGATTTGTATTTGATTCATAACTGCTCAATCCCCTCTTGTACAAAAAAACACTTGTTCATTTTTCCTCTACTGATTAAAAGGGACAGTTAATAAATTATGCAGATAAATTAAAGATGAGTATCACCATTATAATCCAAATTTTTGTCAGTTTATATCATTCAGTACACCTCCACCAAGATAGTTTTGTTCAGTGTGCTAATATTCATGTTTAAAGTAATGAGATTGTTAAATAGGCAATTATTTTATGTGTCTTAAACTCTATATTCGCATTCTTTGACATTACCATAAATCAGGCATTACTTACTGAACTCTTTGTTAAAGCATGAATTTCATATTAATTATTGAAGCTTTGTCAGATTTTAGTGATGTGGGATTTCTAAGCCTTTTGTGAAGGATCCCAGATTACAAATCAAAAGCATTATTGGTAGATGCCACCCAGAAACGATCTGTTCAGAGACCATAAATGAGTGCACGTTGTAGTTTAGCAACATAGTTACATTTCTGTACTACAAATCTGCCTATTGTGTACAAGTGCATGTAACTTCTGAGCTGGCAATTCAATGATTTCAAAAGTGGAAGTAGTTTGTAGTATAGTGACACTGCTTTACACAATAGATTATAGTGTGAAAGGACCTAGTTCTGAGTTCATGACGGTTTTGCTGCTCGTCAGCCGTGCTTTGGAGATACACTGGGCTGTGGCCAGGTGTTATCCAGAAGAATAAGTAATTGTGCTGCCTTTTGTGCTTCCTGGTTGATGGTTCAGAGTGAGGTTGCAGGAGATTTTGGAGTAGGTTCATGAGATTGGGAGGGTTACGTGAATTGTGTGGGTGTGTGTGTGTGTGGGTGGGGGTGTTGGGGGGCAGGTTGGTGCCCATTGTGAAAATGAGCTGACAGAATTTCCTTGGAAAATGATGACTGTTCTTGGATAATTCCCTGAAATGTTGTATGTCTCATTCCCGGCAGTTTCAATTTATCAGCCAATGAGAAAAATATTAAACTGATAAAAGGAAAATGCAGCACTCTTCAGATTTAACAAAAATAACAAACTCGAATAAATATCTTCATTCCTTCATTATCACCTGACTAATCACTTTGAAAAATTTTCAGAAATTCTGAACTGGAGCTCAGCATGTTGAGAGAACGTGCCACGTTGCTACTTTCATTCTAACAGTTCTTTTTGAAATAAAATTGGCACACATTAGTATGTCATTGTATTCTCCTGTGTAATTGTTCATTTAATTTTATTTCTTAGGTGTAGGAGTGTATCCTACACAGGAAACACTCCAGCCGATGTTACCGCCCTGGCTCTTCAATGACAGTCTTGTCCCAGGTATAATGTGCTTTGTACTCCTTTAAATCTCTGGCTGAAAATGATGCTCAAAAGGGGCCATATTGAAGTCATTCATTTTTCACAGTTTCATAGCACTTCAGTTAGTGATATGAACTTACAGTTTCCATTCATGACTGTTAATTAAAACAATTCAGTTGGATACAGAGAATTAAAGCTTTTCTCCATCTATCGAATTATAATTTAATCCTACATGTATTTTCTAACTACTGAGTTTTCCTCTTTTGTAAATTCCCATTATTGCTTAATTTTAGCATGATCTTAGTACGCACACAAGATGTGAATGTTCGTTTGGGTTCGAGTGCATTCCTGACTTGCAAATTTACAAAATTATATTCCAACAGACCTCTACAAGAAAGTTCTTGAAGCTACTCTTACCCCATCAGGCATTGATACAGCAAAGCTTTACCCAATTCTTCTCTCATCGGGACTACCAAGGGAGATGCTGGGTCAAATATGGGCTTTTGCCAATCGAGCAACACCGGGCAAGCTTACAAAAGAGGAACTTTACACAGTATTGGCTATGATAGCGATGTCACAGGTACTGGCACATTACTCGGTTTTAAAAATCAGTTAATTTCTGAGCAATTATTTGGATTTTTTTAAATTAAAGTTTTCATTACAGAACATCAGATGTCTGAGTGCATTTTTTTTTGAAATTTAGTATAGAAAATATTTGATACTTGGGAGTGACTGAGTTAGTTGTGATTCAGGCATTTAAACGGAGCTTGAACACTCTCAATTTATGCTTGGAGCTTTGCTGCAATTTATTGGGTTGAAATTATCCAAAGACAAGTTATTTTTTAATTATAAGGGCAAAATATTGTATGTGGTGCACATTTAAGAGAGAGAGAGGAGAGAGACAGGACATGCTGGAAATGCTCAGCATGTCTGTCAGCTTCTATGGAAAGAGAAACGGTGTTTCACATTTCAAGTCAATGGCCCTTCGTTGCACGTACTTAGATGTAGCATTTCTGTAAAAGGCAGGGAGATAGTTGGATGGGGGGAACGTGGAGAAAGAAAACAAAAGGGAAGACCTGTAATAGGATAGAGGGCAAACAGTTTAAATGATGGTACTAGACAAAAAGAGATAATGATGGGGCAAGTTTAAAAAAAACAAAAGGTTTATTTAGAGGAAGTATCAATGGGAAAACAGAATCATCACCCATATTTGCTGTGTACAATAAAATGAACACAGAAGTTATGTGTGTTATGAAATGTTTTTCTCCACTGCTGCCAGTTTTCGATGATGGTTGAACTTGCATGTAATCTCAGATTTTAAAAAGATTACTAGACTTCCTTTGAAAATGAGGTGTGCAACTGCATTTAATCATCAGCAGTAGCCTTGCAGTACTTGTTCATGATGGTGAATAATTAACAGTGGAATTACTGACAAGATTGGGGCATCATGATTATGGAATGTCCTTCATTGGCAGAGGTATAGAATATAAAAGTAAGGATATAATGTTGGGATTTATTGGAATTCTGAGGATGTGACTAGTGTGGTAGGCATCTTATCAAACGCCTTCTGAAAATCGAGAAACACCACATCCACCAGCAAGGGGGATAGAATATAAAAGCAGGGAGGTCTTGCTGCAACTGTACAGGGCACTGGTGAGGCTGCAGCTGGAGTACTGTGTGCAGTTTTGGTCACCACACTTGTGCAAGGATATTTTGGCCTTGGAGGGATTGCAGAGGAGGTTCACTAGGCTGATACCGGAGATGAGGGGGTTGGACTATGAACTGAGACTAAATAGACTGGGTCTGTACTCGTTGGAGTTTAGAAGGATGAGGGGGGATCTTATAGCGACGTATAAGATAATGAAGGGGATGGATAGGGTAGAGGTAGAGAGATTCTTCCCGCTGAGAAAGGACAGTAGGACTAGAGGACACAGCCTCAAGATAAAGGTGGGTGGGGGGGGGGGCAGTTTAGAACGGAGTTGAGGAGGAACTTCTTCACTCAAAGGTGGTGAATCTCTGGAATACTCTGCCCGTTGATGTGGTGGAGGCTACCTCGCTAAATATATTTAAGCCACGGGTAGATAGGTTTTTGGTAGGCAAGGGAATTAAGGGTTATGGGGAGAAAGTGGAACCAAGCCACTTCAGATCCGCCATGATCTTATTGAATGGCAGGGCAGGCTCGAAGGGCTAGATGGCCTACTCCTGCTCCTACTTTTTATGTTCTTATAATTGTATAAAACACTGGTGAGGCCACAGCTGGAATATTGTGTGCAGTTGTGGTCACCGTATTACAGGAAGGATGTAATTGCTCTGGAGAGTGTGCAGAGGAGGTTTACAAGAATGTTGCCAGGGCTAGAAAACTGTAGCTATGAGGAAAGACTGGAGAAATTGGGGTTATTTTCCTTGGAACAAAGAAGGCTGAGGGGTGACTTAATAGAGTACAAAATTATGAGGGGAAGAGATAGAGGGGACAGGATGAAATTGTTTCCCTTGGTGGCGAATTCTAGAACCAGGGGACAGAGATTCATGATAAGTGGCAGTAGGTTTAGAGGGGACATGAGGAAGAACATTTTTAATCAAAAGATGATGGGTTTCTGGAATTTGCTGCCCGAGTTGGTGATGGAGGCAGAGACCCTAAACTCCTTTTAAAAAGTACCTGGATCTGCACTTTAAGTGCCGTAAGTTACAGGACCTTGGGTCATGTGCAGGAAAGTGATTAGAAAGGGCACCTGGTGTCCCCAGGCTAGCATAGACAAGATGGACAAAATGGTGGTTTTGTCACCTTCTGTGGTTCTACGATTGTAAATAAAGGGCCTAATTCCTGTGAGATAATTGAAATATCATGTTTGGTAAGCAACTGAATGTAATTAAAAGCTTCAGAAATTTGAGTTGATTAGAAGGTATCAAAGCATTTAAACCAGAATATTGTGGAAAGAAACTGTAGTTTGTTCATTGTGGTTTCAGTTCTGTGTCCCACTAGTTCATGATTTTTTTCCCCTCAGAGAGGCATTCCTGCGTTGAATCTTGAAAATCTCAACCAATTTCCATCTGCTCCTATTCCTACATTAAGTGGGACCTCGCTGACTTTGCCTACTTCAGTGCCACAGCAGCCTATGATATCGGTGCCAACTGGTACGACTGTATCTATGTCTGTTCACACAGGCCAGTCTGTGGTAGGAATGAGCCTTCCTGTACCAATGGGTGGCAGCACAACCCAAGTTTCCAGTGGTTTTGTGGCATCTTTCCCTGGCAGTCAGGTAACTACCAGTATTACTTTTGTGCAACAATATTTAGGACAAGAAGTACAATGATATAAATATAGTATAAAAATAGCACAAATACAACACTACAAATAATGCACTAAAATAGTAATTTTGAGATTGAGAGCTGGTTAAGAAAGTATTATAGATTATTAATTAAAGCAACAAATAGGGAGGTTGTTTCCACTGACAGGTCAAACTAAAACTAGTGGGCATGGCCTTAAAATAAGGAGGAACAGATTTAGGACTGAGTTGAGGAGGAACTTCTTCACCCAAAGGGTTGTGAATCTGTGGCATTCCCTGCCCAGTGAAGAGTTGAGGCTACCTCACTGTTTTTAAGGCAAGGATAGATAAATATTTGAACAGTAAAAGTATTAAGCGTTATGGTGAGCGGGCGGGTAAGTGGAGCTGAGTCCGTGAAAAGATCAGCTGTGATCTTATTGAATGGCGGAGCAGGCTTGAGGGGGCCAAATGGCCTACTCCTGCTCATAGTTTTTATGTTCTTGTGCTCTTACGCTGAGATTATCAGTCCTGACTCCCTGTTGCCGCAGCCTTAACTAAAGCAACGTAACAGGATATCTTGTCTCCACTCAACATTCTCCACTGGGGAACAATTCCCTCTGCAATATAGTATCCCAGAGATGGTAAACAGAAACAAGAATAGAATTTTTAAAAATTGAACAGTACGCTCAGCTGATTCTCGAAATCCATAAAGACAACCTACAAAAAGAAGCAAGGAGAAGAGAACTTCCCATTTTGCAATGGAGAACGAGAGGAGGTGGCGATGAGAAACTGCGATATAGCCAGAAACCTTGATATAATCAATGTCTGCGTGAACTCGGAAGTTCTTTTTCTTTATTCTATCTTGATGCTGATTCCTTATTTATGCAGAATATTTTAAATAGACTCGAGTTGTCTTCTAATGCATGATACAAGGCAAGTTTTGATGGAGCTCTGAAAACTAATCGGTAACTTCCGATGATTCCATTTAGAAACATATATTCCAGTCAGCAGTTTTTCAGGTTAACTTGTTGACTGCACATCCTGTCCTGAAGCTGTTGGGTTTATGATGGGGTGCAGTGCCACTGGTACTGGCAGCAATGTAATGTCTTACTTAAATGATCATTTTTCCCATGTGAGCTTGCTTCTGAGGTGTCCTTCTTGATTGAGCCCAATCCTGTCCTTAATGTTCACATGCATATGGACTTTCTTGTGTAGTGAATAGAAGCTGGTGTATGTTTTGTTCTGCACTATTAATTAAGAAAATGATTGTGCTTTCCAGCTTTATTTTAATTTTTTGAGCTGCTGTAACTGTCCATTGGGCTCTGATTTGTTTTTAGCTAACAGAAGTGAATGAGTAAAGTCATTTAGGTTCTTTTGACAGCTTTTGTTCGATTATGTCATTGTCTTTCATTAAATTAAATAGCTAACTTGCCTGGTCAAAAAATTAAAATAAAGGAGTTGATTCCCTGATACATCATGCATGAAATGCTAGTTTAGGAAACTGTCCTGGCTTTGTATCCAGTTAGGGAATCAATCCAAATAAAACCAGGATGGAAAGTTGAAAATAAAAACATAAAATGCTCTTTCATTAATATCTGAGAAGAGAAAAGGCAGAGCAAAACCAGTTTTAACTTGCCATTTTTCTTTGCTATGTATTTCAAGCATTTTCTTCTTTCCCTGTAGTTTTATGCCAATCTAAGATTATCTTAGCAGATGTCAGCATTGCAGCCTCTATCATCTTTGTAATCTTGACTTTAAAAGAAACGTTGCAAAGACTAAATTCACAGTATTGTTGCACATTAACACTTTGCCTTTTAGCTAAAGCGTATATATAGGATGATAGTTATAGTGGATATTTGGTCAGTATATGTCGAGTGAATATTGTTTATGATATTTAAGAAAAAGGTTTGCAATTCAATGCAATAGCAGTAACTGAACCATTTTAACCATATAAAACTGTCCCTTTCCCAGGCTGTAAAATCTGATGATGATGATTTCCAAGATTTTCAGGAGGCACCCAAGCCTAACACAACTGATGATTCATTCAAGGGATTCAAGAATGAAACCTCTGGAAGTCTATCGAAGACAACAAACTCACAGACCACAATCAGGTTTGAACCATTGACACGCAGTCGTTCTCTGCATAGTTAGATCAAGCCAAGTGAAATTCCAAATGCCAATTTAGGGAACCAGACAGCCTGGCAATGCAGTAAAAGTTTAAAGTTTATTTATTAGTGTCACAAGTAGACTTACGTTAACACTGCAATTAAGTTACTGTGAAAATCCCCTAGTTGTTCCACTCCAGCACCTGTTCAGGTACACTGAGCAAGAACTTAGCATGGCCAGTGCATCTAGTGAGCATCTCTTTCAGACTGAGAGGAAACTGGAGTACCTGGAGGAAACCAACGCAGACATAGGAAGAACATGCAGTATAGACAGTGACCCAAGCTGGGAATTGAACCCAGGTCCCGAGTGCTGTGAGGCAGCAACGCTAACCACGGTGCCACCATGCCGCCTTAGTGTATGTAGTACAGTAAATGACTTTCAGTAACAGCAGTAAACTTATTATGCTTTATTAACAAGGCTGGCAAAAAAGAAATGGTGTAGAACATCATTCCTACATTGATTTCTTCATAATTTTGACAGTTTGGGCTGGTGATGTCTTCCACTCCAATTGAAATTATGTTGTAGCATTGAGCCAACAAATATCACATTTGAGTGACTGCCCTTTACTTGATGCCTTTTGATCAAATGAGGTAGAAGTTCAGAATTGAATTAGTCATTAATATTGGTTCAAGTAGAATACCAAATGATTCCTATTGGCTCCAGAAGCAGCAAGAAGGTTGGTAAATATTAGCTCTGCAGATTTATCTGTACTTGCTGCTGGGCAAAAATAAATACCATTCATTATCCAAACCAAGTACACAAGATAGGATAGCTAATTCACATTTGCCCAAATATTGTTTAATAGCTTGGTTATTGCTAGGGATCCAAAACTACTTTAGGGCTAACTTGTAAAGATCTTAAATTCATTTTGCCGTCCTTGCAACATTCAATTTTCAGGGGAAAAGTTGACACCGAGTAGTAAAGTCTGTTGGTGTCTCAAATAAATGATTGTGCCATAAAGCTGAATCTCAAGGCCTTTGTCATAAAGCTGGAGTATTGTCTCGATTTCTGGACACCAGAAGGATGCAAAGGCTACAAAGAAGATACATGAGATTTACGAAAATGGTTCCAGGGATGAAGGACGCAGATAGACAGGAGAAGCTGGTGGTCTTCTCTTTGGAGCAGAAAAGGCAAAGAAGAAAGAGGTGTTTAATATCATAGAAGTCTAAAGGGGAACTGTCTCCAATATTTGAAAGGTTACTAATGAGAGGGCATCAACTTAAGTTGATTGGCAAATGAACCAAAGGTAGTGAGGAAAATTGGTTAACGTTTGGAATGCACTGCTGTAAAAAGTGGTGGATATAGATTCATCAGTAGGCTTCAAGAGGGAATTGGATAAGTATTTGAAAGAGAAACAATTGAAGAATTATGGGATAAGAGTGGGGGAGGGAGCAAGCACAGCCTCAACCCACTGAATGGCTGGAACATTTTGGCTGTTCACACCAGTGGGAACCTCTGGTCCTGCCGATGGCGCACCCCCACCCCAGGTTTCCTTGCGGCATCAGAAGATTCAGCTGCCGGCTAATGGCAGGTTGCCACAGTAAAACGCGTGGCAGGCCATGTGGAAAATCCCACCCAATGACTTCCTTTCTGTCCTGCACCATTCTGAGATTCTAAAACCAAAGCGATTTTGCCGTTAACCAGGTGAGCTTACTGAATGTTTTTCTTACTAGACTTGTGCCGTTTGTGTAGTCTTTCTGGTCCCCAGTTGTAAAACATTTTGTATAGTACGTGACGATGCCATTTTAAAAACCTGTGAAATCAGAGGGGTTTTTTTTGTCTCTGAAATGAGATCGTTCTTTACTTGAATGAATGATTGCAACCAAACTACCCAATCATAGGGTGTTTTGAAGGAAGCTCAGAACACAAGCTGGAAAGTGATTTTTTTTATAAATAATTTATAGTTTGCTCTGTAAATGGGGAAGGAATATTCCAGAAAGTGGAACATGGTTTCTGCTTTATAACCAACGGGTGGAATTTTCCCAAGCAGTTTGAGGAGGTTCAGAGGCAAGCTAGATAGGAAAGACCTGGAAACTGATGCTGGGTCAGGATCTTGCTATGATCCCACTAACTTCTGCCTTTCAGGATGGGATTGAAGGCAAGCGAGGAATCCCCTTCATTCCTTTCCTCTTCCCACCTGGTCTTTTCCTTTGGGCAGGTGGTTTGCTTCCTGCAAAGGGAGTAGAGAGGTGCGTGTGCTTACTGGTTTGTGAACAGACAAAAGGACACCGTTTGTTGAGGGTGACTGTGGCATGACTGTAAGTAGGTAGATTTTGAGATTAAGCCAGTTGGGAAGATCTTCAGTGAAACTGATGAACTGTTGATTACTGAATCCATGGTTATTGAGAAGTTGCTGTGCAAAGCTCATCTCTCTCAAGAGTGCTTTTACTACTTAACGCATAGTTGTTGACTTCAGCTATCTATCATTGCACTTGCCTGGAGTGACACTACCTTGCTGTCAGCCTTTAGCACATGATGGGCACATAACTTGCCCAATTCTACCTTGCACCTACTGAGGTTCAAGAGCAGAGGCCACACCATAGCCAACTGCTCCAACAGCAGCATCAGCTTCTCAGCCACATGCCCCTCCATAGAGCTGATGGGATGAACACCAAGATCCAGCCGGAATGAGGTGACACCACCAACACAATGTTCACAAGCAGAGCATAAGTCCTTTAGGCATATCTGAACACCGGTGCCTCAGGAGACTCAAGCTAACACGGCCGTCATTGCTGATATGTGCACTCTCCTGGTGCAAGATCTCCCTCCTAGTGGACCAGGTTGAAAAGCATTGCCAATGGTGCAGAAGGTAAGGGCCATTCCACGCTGGCCTTTTCCTATGGGCGGGTGGTCTGCCTCCTGCAGGGAGAGCAGAGAGGTGCGAGTGCCTAATTGCTTGTAAGCTGACAAAAGGACATCATTTGTTGAGTGTGGCATGGGTGTGAGATAGCACTAGGATGAACTTGGCTGCTCAGATGGGGATGTGAAGTACCTGCAGGGAGATAAATGAGTGAAGCTGCAAAGGTGTGCTGTAAACATTGCTATGTGATTTAGCAGCTGAAGGCATGATGCCAGTTGCCTGCCATGTCCTCCAGAGACCGTGCATTGTCTTGATGCACTGTCTGCAGGTTGGAAGGAGAACATCCCCTTTGCTGACTTATAAGGGCCAATGCAGGGTGCAGCGGAAAGCCTCAATATGTAGTGGCTAGTTGGCGATGTATTGTGATGTTGCAGATTTCTGTCTTTGAGAAGTATTTCATTGAGGTTAATTACATGACTTGCAAAATTATATAATAATGTTGCCTAAATTTAGTTATTAATACTGCAGTGTAAAATGAGCCACAAGATAATAGTTAACATAGTTCATTAAAATCCAAACTAGACAAAAGCTGTCTCTGTAGAATCAGAATAGAATCATAAATGAACGATGGATATTCTTGGTAATGAGGTGAAGGTTATCACAGCTTTACTAAAATGCAGTGTAGAAAGGCGCACAATATATTAAAGACGGAGTTTATATATTATCTTTAGCTCACCTTTTTAAATAAAGGAATATTATAACTCTGGTAAACATTTCCTTCCACCAAAGCTGAAAATTGAAAAATTTTATTATTACTGTCTTTCTTGTTTTAGTTTGATTTACATATTTTTTCTGAATCCTGATATTACAGTAGTTCCCCTAATTCTGACATGGACAGTATCTGCTGTTGATTTATTTTTTCTTTGTGCTAAAATTTTGAGAAAATTTGTATTTTTCCTTCAGTTTTTTTTTACCTCAGGTCAGCCCTTATCCTTCAAAGCGCAGTAAATTAAAGGTGTCTCAGGATATTGAGGCCCTGATGGAGAAGAAGAGAGGCACGTGACATGCATAGGCAGCTGGGATCAAGTGAATCCCTTGAATAGTATAGGGGGTGTCGGAGTAGAGTTAAGAGAGAAATCAGGAGAGAAAGGGGACATGAGTTTGTTTTGGGAGATAAGGCAAAGGAGAATCCAAAGAGCTTCTGCAAATACATAAAGGGCAAAAGAGTGACAAGAGAGACAGTAGGGCTCGGGAGGAAATTGCGCATCTACTTGCAGAGACATTTGAAGCATCGACAGTAATGGGTGAGGTGCCTGAAGATTGGAGATGGCAAATGTTGTGCCTTTATTTAAAAAGGGCTGCAGGGAAAAGCCTGGGAACTACAGGCCAGTGAGCCTCACATCTGTGGTGGGTAAATTGTTAGAAGGTATTTTGAGAGACAGGACCTATAGGCACTTAGAGACACAAGGACTGATTAGGGACAGTTAGCACGGCTTTGAGAGTGCAAAATCATGTTTCGCAAATTTAATTGTGTTTTTGAAGGGATAACCAAGATGATAGATGAGGGCAGTGCAGCTGATGTTGTCTACATGGACTTTTGCAAGGCCTTTGACAAGGTACCGCATTGTAGGTTATTGCATAAGGCTAAACCTCACGGGGTCCAGGGTGAGGTATCTAAATGGATACAAAATTGGCTTCTTGACAGGGTGATTGTAGAGGGTTGTTTTTCAAACTGGAAGCTTGTGACCAGCAGTGTGCCTCAGGGATTAGTGCTGGGTCCACTGTTATTTGTCATTTATATTAATAATTTGGATGAGAATATAGGAGGCATGATTAATAAGTTTGCAGATGACATCAAGATTGGTGGCGTAGTGGACAGTGAAGAAAGTTATCTCTGCAACAGGATCTTGATCAATTGGGCCAGCGGGCTGATGAATGGCAGATGGAGTTTAATTTAGATAAATGCGAGGGGACGCATTTTGGTTGATTGAAGGAGGGCAGGACATCAGTTAGAGTTACAGAACAAGGAGATCTAGGGGGGCATGTTAATAGCTCCTTGAAAGTGGAGTCACAGGTGGACAAAGTGGTGAAGAAGGCATTCAGCATGCTTTGTTTCATTGGTGAGAACATTGAGTACAGGAGCTGGGATGTCTTGTTGAAGTTGTACAAGACATTGGTAAGGCCTCACTTGGAGTATTGTATACAGTTCTGGTCACCCTATTATAGAAAGGATATTAGTAAACTAGAAAGAGTGCAGAAAAGATTTACTAGGATGCTACCAAGACTTGATGATTTGAGTTATAAGAAGAGGCTGGATAGACTGGGACTTTTTTCTCTGAAGTGTAGAAGGCTGAGGGGTGATCTTATAGAGGTCTATAAAATAATGAGGGGCATAAATCAACTAGACAGACAATTTCTAGTCTATGACTCTCTATGATTCTACGTATTTTTGGTATTGCTGAGATTCTTTTTGTAGAACTGATAGGGGGCTTGCTCTGGTGTTCTCTGACATTTGAAAGGCACTTGATAAATTCTGCATGTGGAATTATAGACTATAAATGGAGAGCTTTATTTGTTTCATTTGTAACATTAACAAGTGACTGTAATTATAACTTGAGGAAAGATTGCTCACCTGAAGTTCTTCTGGCACACGCTGATGTTTGAGATTTTGTGGGTAACTGAATTCTCTCTCTCTCTCTCTGTCTTTCAGTGCACATACTTTACTGACTCCAATTTCAGGAACGTCTACATTATCTTCAGTGGACAAATATGCCGTCTTTAAAGACTTGACGGAAGACAAGCCTACGGAAAGTTCTTCATTTGCAGGTAGAATGGACTGTCCTCTAGCACTGTCTACATTTTATTCCCAAATCGAGCATTTAAAAATCGTAATGAATGGAATTATTCACTCCAGATTTCAGTGATGATATGTATAAAAAAAGGAGCATATATCTGGCCAATTGTTTGCATTTTAAAATTTCTGAATGCATGAATTAGAATAAAATAAAACAAATATGCTTTTATAAACAGGATGGTCTTTGCTTAGTACCTGCTGTTTCGTATTCTAAACTAATGAAATCATAAGAACATAAGAAATAGGAGCAGGAGTAGGCCATCTAGCCCTTTGAGCCTGCCCCGCCATTCAATAAAATCATGGCTGATCTGAAATGGATCAGTTCCACTTTCCCGCCTTGCTCCCCTTAACCCTTAATTCCCTTATCGATCAGAAATCTTTCTACCCGTGACTTAAACATATTCTACGAGGTAGCCTCCACCACTTCAATGGGCAGAGAATTCCAGAGATTGACCACCCTCTGAGTGAAGAAGTTCCTCCTCAACTGCACCCCCCCCCCCTTTATTTTGAGGCTGTGCCCTTTAGTTCTGATTTCCTTTCTAAGCGGAAAGAATCTCTCTACCTCTGCCCTATATAGCCCCTTCATTATCTTGTAAATCTCTATAAGATCCTCCCTCAGCCTTCTAAACTCCGAGTACAGGCCCAGTCTATTTAATCTCTCCTCATAAGCTAACCCCCTCATCTCCGGTATCAGCCTGGTGAACCTTCTCTGTACTCCCTCCAAGGCCAATATATCCTTTTGCAAATAAGGGGACCAAAGTTGCACACAGTACTCCAGTTGTGGCCTTGCCAGTGCCTTGTACAATTGCAGCAAGACCTCGCTGCTTTTATATTCTATCCCCCTCGCGATAAAGGCCAACGTTCCATTCGCCTTCTTGATCACCTTCTGCACCTGCAGACTGAGATTTTGCGATTCTTTCACAAGGATCCCGAGGTCCCTCTGCACAGCAGCATGCTGCAACTTTTCACCATTTAAATAATATTCCATCTGACTATTATTTCTTCCAAAGTGGATAACCTCACATTTGCTAACATTATCAGCCTGTCATAAAATGTCAATAAAAGATTGAACAAAAAAAAGTTTTTTCTTCCACATAACTAAAATTATATACCAGTAGATATTATATTTTCATCTTCATTATTTTTGAAGATGTTCCTGTTTCTTCCCCGTTCTCCTCCTCTTTAGACCTCATACACTACCCAATACTTCAAGTCACCATGGCTCCCATGCCACTGCCAATGATCAGAAGGCACGTAAGAAAGCAATAAGGAAGAAAAGATGGAATAAGTTGAATTTTTATAGTAGCTCATGATGTCCTCATGCACTCAAGTGTGCGCACTAATTTAAGGCAAGAAAGTGGCCAATAAATACAACAGGATTCCACGAGCAATAGCAATGAGATAAATTACTGCAGAATCTGTTATTGGTCTTGTCAACCGAGGGATAAATATTTCCAAGGAGAATTTCCATGTTTTGATAGTCTCATTGGATTTTTTTTGTGCTTATCTGAGAGGGTTGATGGGACCTTGTTCTAATGTCTCAGCCGAAAGATAGCCTCTATTGCTGAACTTTCTCAGTACAGATGAAGAGCTAAGTGTATTATCAGAAGTTACCAAACCATGAACTGCAATGTTGTTGGTTGACTGGTTGAAAAGGAATTCTGGAGAGCTACGCCATCAGGACTGTAGTGACCCGAGGGCAAGAAGGTTCATAGAAATATGCCTTGTTGGTAATTGTACCCGTGAAACTCTTGAGGTGAAAGCTGTTCACTAACCTAGTGAATAAAGAACAATATAGTGGAACTCAAAACGTTAAGTCTGTTTCTCCCTCCACAGATGCTGCCAGAACTGCTGAGTTTTTCCAGCGTTTTCTGTTTTACATTGTGGAACTGTGTAGCTGCATAGTGCCACATGTCTGCAGGGAATGATGCAAATGATTGTGGTCGTGTAAGATTTGTCTTTGTTGTTTCAACTATTTAAAATGAAGTGTACCTTTTTATTTGAAGTATCAGATTTCCTGTTAATTCACAATTAATTTGCATTATCTCTGATTTATGTTAAAGTAGAAGTTACAAAAGTGAAATATTGTTGCTAATTTTTTTGGCGTTTGATAATGGAGTCATAGTCACGCACGCATTGAGGAAAACAGCATGGAAACAGGCTCTTTGGCCCAACCTGTCCATTTCGCCCTTATTTTTAACCACTAAGCTAATTCCAATTGCCCGCGTTTGCTCCATATCCCTCTATATCCATCTGACCCATGTAACTATCTAAATGCTTTTTAAAAGACAACGTTGTACCCCCCTCTACTACTGCGTATGACAGCTCATTCCAGACACTTACCATCCTGTGTGTGAAACATTTGACCCTCTGGACCCTTTTATGTCTCTCCCCTCTTATCTTTAACCTATGCCCTCTAGTTTTAGACTCCCCAACCTTTGGGAAAAGATGATGACTATCTAGCTGACAATGCCCCTCATTATTTTATGGACAGCTATATGATCACCCCTAAGCCTCCTATGCTTCAGGGAAAAAGGTTACAGTCTATCCAGCCTCTGCCTATATCTTATATCAAGTCCCGGTAATATCCTAGTAAATCTTTTCTGCACTGTGTCTAGTTTAATAATGCCCTTTCTATAATAGGGTGACAGAACTGTACACAGTATTCCAAGTGTGGCCTTACCAATGTCTTGTACAACTTCAACAAGATGTCCCAACTCCTGTATTCAATGTCCTGACCAAAGAAACCAAGCATACAGAATGTGTTCTTTACTCTGTCCACCTGTGACTCTACTTTCAAGGAGTTATGAGCCTGTACCCCAGATCTTTGTTCTATAATCTCCTCGACATCCTAACATTAACTGAGTAGGTCCTGCCCAGTTCGATCTACCAAAATGCATCACCTCACATTTATCTAAATTAAACTCCATCTGCCATTCATCAGCCCACCGGCTCAATTGACCAAGATCCTGTTGCAATCCTTCACTATCGACTATGCTAGCAATCTTGGTGTCATCTGCAAACTTGCTAACCGTGTCTCCTAAATTCTTATCGAAATCATTAATGACAAATAACAGTGGACCCAGTACTGATCTCTGAGGCACACCGCTGGTCACAGGCCTCCAGTTTGGAAAAATCCCTTGACAACCACCCTCTGTCTTCATTATTTTAGTTTACAGTTTCCCCCATGCGAATTGTAACTCTGACTTGGAGGAAAAATTACAACTTCCAGACTCCTGAAATACTTTGATCCAAGCCCCTCTCTGATGGAGAGCTATCTGACGCCCTAACGTATTGTTTGTGCATGTATACTCAACATAGGGAGGATGTTAACACTGGGATATGGGACAACCTACCTCTCAGGCAGCCATATCATCGTTTGCAAGTACCAGTGTGAGCCATGATCTTATTGAATGGTGGAGCAGGCTCGAGGGGCCAGATGGCCTACTCCTGCTCCTAGTTCTTATGACATAACCATGCGACACGAAAAGAAGAGTTCCCAAGAATATTTTGATGAGGAAGCAAAAGTGTGAAATTTTCAGATTAACAGTGCATTATAAACAGTGTTTAATTATTAAGAGTCTGAAGTACTTCAGCAAAGGAAATCTTTTGCACTAAATTGTTACTTGACACATTTTTGTTATTACGGGTTGAGAAGATGCAAGGTTGTTTGGATACGTTATGACTGTTTCAATTTCTTTCAGATTTTGGCGACAAATACAGTGTTTTTCGGGAACTTGGCCAGAGTACAGAGAATAAAAGCTCAGGTGAGTGGATATACACCAGTGTGTTGGATCACCCATGCATGTACTCGCTGTGGTCAATAGAGTACTTTAAGATTCATCTTATGAAAGGCATAGTGTTTCCCAAAGAAACCATAATAATCGTGTGTTTAATCTGTGTAGATTTGCTGGTTACTCTACAAATGACATCAGTAACAGTGCATCTCCAAATTGGCTCCCATGTTGATCCAGAATTGTGATGACTATTAACATTTAATGATGATGATTCAGAATATTCCTTAGACAGTAATCATGTAACAAAGGGATACTGATTTGATTGGTCACCAGAATAAAACATGACTTAAAACCGTGTACCCACAAACCCCCGCCTCCCCTTCCTCCCCCAACCAACCTCGACACATACGCACACAAACACACACACAGACCACCACCATACACAGCCTTCTTTGTGACTAAGATATGTGATACAAGATTGAGCAGCATGCTCACAATTGGGATTCCTCTTCCTTCCAATCTTCCGTCCCAATATTTTCTTTTGAATTCTTGCAAATGGTAACAGTCTTAATGAAAATAAAGTGCAAGGATTGGTAGAGAGTGCCAGTATTGCCTAGATGTCTGACAGAGTCATCCAGACTTGAAGCATTGGCTGTGCTCTCGTTCCACCCATGCTGTCAGACCTGCTGAGATTTACCAGCATTTTCTGTTTCTGATACCTAGGTGTCCAGTTGATTAGGCTGATGTATTTATATTTGGAATTTTTTAAATTTGTACATTTAATTCTCCTCTTGCAGTTAAAATAATTGTACTATAGTTTGTAAAAGCTAAGCTGAGTAAGCAATTTGTAGTGTTTTACTTTCTGCTTTTTTCCTTTGTTTTATATGCCTCTTTTTAAAAAAGAAATTGAGGTGGGATAGAACAATATATCCATATTCAACACACTGCATTAGAAAATTATTTCTGCTCTCTTCTGTTGGTGGATTCCCTATTGGGGAGGGAGGGAAAGGGACAGAGCAGGTGTACTCCCATAAAGAAAAATAAACTAAGAATGAGCTTTGCTGAATTATTTTTAGGTGCATCTTCATTTTAGCTTGATTTACATTAGCAATGATGCCACTCTCACTGGGCACAGCTTGCCTTATCTACCTTTTAAAATTGGGGAATGCAGCAGAGTGCTTTGAGAGTTGGGAAGAAACATTCACTTTGTTGGCCCAGGTCAAAGTGCACTTTGATCAGTCACATCAACGTACAGGAGAAAGCTATTACTCAGCTGAAGCAAGAGAGGCTAAAACAGTTCATACAGAGGATAATTTGATTATTACAACTTAGTAAAAATGCCTTGAAGATTTTTTAATTTAGGAAATGCAGTCACTATGTTAAGGGCCCAAAGCATCATAAGAACATAAGTAGTAGGAGCAGGAGTAGGCCATCTAGCCCTTCGAGCCTGCCCCCGCCATTCAGTAGGACCATGGCTGATCTGAAGTGGCTCAGTTCCACTTTCCCGCTTTCTCCCCATAACCCTTAATTCCCTTGCCTACCAAAAACCTACCTATCCGTGACTTAAATATATTTAGCAAGGTAGCCTCCACCACTTCAGTGGGCAGAGAATTCCAGAGATTCGCCACCCTTTTGTGAAGAAGTTCTCCTCAACTCCGTTCTAAACTGACCCCCCCCTTATCTTGAGGCTGTGCCATCTAGTCCTGCTGTCTTTTGAGCAGGAAGAATCTCTCTACCTCTACCCTATCCATCCCCTTCATTATCTTATACGTCGCTATAAGATCCCCCCTCATCCTTCTAAACTCCAACGAGTACAGACCCAGTCTATTTAGTCTCAGTTCATAGTCCAACCCCCTCATCTCCGGTATCAGCCTAGTGAACCTCCTCTGCAATCCCTCCAAGGCCAAAATATCCTTGCACAAGTGTGGTGACCAAAACTGCACACAGTACTCCAGCTGCAGCCTCACCAGTGCCCTGTACAGTTGCAGCAAGACCTCCCTGCTTTTATATTCTATCCCCCTTGCTATAAAGGCCAGCATCCCATTCGCCTTCTTGATCACCTGCTGCACCTGCAGACTGGGTTTTTGCAACTCATGCACAAGGACGCCCAGGTCCCTCTGCACCGTAGCATGCTGCAGCTTTTCGCCCTTTAAATAGTAATCCCTCCTACTGTTATTCCTGCCAAAGTGGATAACCTCACAGTTGCTAACATTGTACTCCCATCTGCCAGGTCCTCACCCACTCGCTCAGCCTATCTAGATCCCTCTGCAGACTTTCCACACCCTCCGCACAATTTGCTTTTCCACTCATCTTTGTGTCATCAGCAAATTTCGACACCCTACACTCAGCCCCCTCCTCCAGATCATCTATATAAATGGTAAATTTATCACCTGAGGCATAATGAGTGCACTGTGCCTTAGCAATGATGTGAGCCTGAAGATTTGCAACTGAGTTTCCTTACTGTTTCTCACCCTAGTTTTATTTTTTGAGAGCAGTTATATTTTGGCAAGTGATAGGCACTTGAAATGATGCAGTTTAGCTTCTCTGAAAGCTCAGGTGTATCTGTTGAATGGCTAAGGCAAAGTGATCAGCGCATCACAGGTTTGCTCTTTGGCCTGTGCTGAGCCACAGTGACACTACGGTTGGCTTCAGTCTTCCACAGGAGGATGAAATCAGTCAGTGAACCCCACACATTGATTTCCCTGCTGGAAAGGCAGGTTTGAATGGTGGGTGAATGCTATAACAGTGGTACTTTGTTCGAATAGTTATCTGATAGCCTCCTTTAAGGATCACAAATGAGATATGGTCATTGTGGTCAGGTGATGACTGCCTGTTGTACGAGATCAGTATCTTTTGAAGAAAAAATAGTGGGGATAAGCAGGAAAACATTGGTATTTTTGATTTTGATTTCCAGTTCTTGATCTGGTCGCAAAATAGTCTCATACAAAATATGGTGGTTTTTAAACCGAAAATCGCTATCTCAGATTGGCTATGTATTTTGAGCTGTTAGCGTAAGTGTCATAGAAAGAGAAGTCGTAGAGATTGGAAGCCAATTGACTGGGCCAGGAAAGCTGATGGATACTCTCAAATGCAGCACTCTGAATTAGTAGACTCCCTCCCCTTTCACCACCTCCAAAAAACCTATTGCATCAATTACAGCAATATTTCTAGATATTAAAATGAAAAATGCAAGCCAATAAATTAACTGACCCTTCTCCGTAAAAAGACAAAAGTAAATTGAAATGTTCACCACTATACTGCCACGTGAGCAGAACTAGACAGTGTACCGTCATTTGTGTGTGGGCTGAATAGATACTTAGTGGAATGCTGCCACGCATGCACCATGGGAAATGTCCAGACCATTTACCCGTCGAAGCTGGGTTAAAATTCTCACTTTCTTTTTTCCAGATTTACAAAATGGCCCTAATTTGGGCCAGTTTGGTATTTAAATTTGGTTCGTTGACCATCCCTCTTCCCTACAATGAGAAATTAAATGGTGGTATGTTCAATGCAGGGTTTTACTTGGCAGTGCATGCTTGGTATGGGTTGGTGCTTTGGTCGTAGTTACTAACTTGAACATGCTTGTGTTTGTGTGCTGTGAAAAGTGAAATATAGAATTCCATTCTTAACTGCTGATATTTTGTCACTGAAAAGATGTATGTTTGCAGGGGAGGGCTTTGCAGAATTCAAGTCACCAGGGAATGATGATGGATTCACAGACTTCAAAACCGCAGACAGCATTTCACCAGTAGATTCGGCAGAGCAAGCCAAGACATTCGCAACAGCATTTCCTTCTGTGCCATTTCTTCAGCCACAGCCGCAACCTGTAACACAACCTAAAGACTCTTTCAATCTCACGGACCTTTTTACCTCTGTCAGTTGCACTGGAGAGAACAAATCTGTGTCATTTCCACCAGTTTCTGTGACATCATCCATTACATCATCTGTATGTGTTGCATCATCATTGTCATCGCTATCATCTGGTACTTTTTCTTCAGCCAGTGGCAAGACTGCTGGTGGAACTGATGACTTTGGGGACTTCAATCTTTTTGGTGTAGCAGCCAATACTTCATCGGGTGGGGGATGGGGTCAGGATGAATTTGCAGATTTTATAGCTTTTGGCAGCTCCAGCACTACAGGATCCTCTGAGCAAAAGTCAAGTGATAAATATAGTGTTTTCAGGCAGGAGAAGAATGATGGCTTCACAGCATCTTTTGATGCCTCACTTGGCATAACAGAGGGTGGACAACAGCCTTCAACCACTACTGTAGACAAGTATGATGTATTTAAACAGTTACCTGAGGAGGGGCCTGTGATGGGCTTTGAGGAACAAAAAGACAACTCCTCCCTTTCTCAAGAGAAGAATGAGGATGACTTTCCAGTTACCAAGTTGTCCCTTGCATTCAGCACCTCGGACAAGGCTTTCGTAGATAAACTCTCTGCTTTTAAACAGGCAAAAGAAGACTCTGCCTCTGTGAAATCTTTGGATCTTCCTTCGATTGGCGGGAGCAGTATTGGTAAAGAGGACTCAGAAGATGCCTTATCTGGTCAGTTTGACATGAAGTCAGCTGAGGTTGGTGGTGATTTGAAGCATGTGTTGTCTGACAGCTCGCTGGATTTACCACCTGTCATTGGTCAGCCGCCTCCTGTTACAGGTGAGGAAATGGTTCGCTTGATCTGGTAAATGCAGCCAAATCATCTGCATACTGCAGGTACCTTTCTATAATGCCGCACCAATGATTTACCATTTATATATGTAGCTGCCCATTCTGCATAATCATGGCTGTTGGGAATTGTTCAATTTGTCTCTTCTTCAGTGGGTATAATTACAATCAATTGTTAATTGTAGTGGAGAAATCCAATGAATGCCCTTGGTTTAGAGTTATTACCAGGCACCTTCAATTGTTAGGGTACCTTGTGTCCACTATATTGTCTTCAGTTACCATAGTTGAAACAGCACAGTTGTCAATATTTTTTCCCATTTAAAATGCAACAGTTGTTTGTTCAGTACTTGGAATTAGTGGAATAATCTAAATGGTGTTGCTTCTTTTCTGAACAGACACCTACATATTCAATTCATCCATTCTAGTATCTGAATAATGAACAATTGCGGCAATTTTAGAGAGTGTTGTAGTCAGCTTGGACAGCACTGGGTTGGTTGTATTTTTTTATCTGCGCTCTTTTGACCAGTATTATAAATTTCTCTTTCCACTTTATTCTTTTGTAGGCAGCTACATCCCACAGATGCTGCCAGACCTGCTGAGCATTTCCAGCATTTTCTGCTTTTATTTCAGACTTCCAGAAACTACAACAGTGTGCTTTGCACATTCAATGGTGATTGCTTACACAAAATGTAACATGGTGCCTAGTTTTAACTGCAATCTTCTTACGAGGTTGCAAATAACTCTTGTGTAATTATTGTGAAATGGGCACCATGATTGAAGGTTTATATTTCTAGACAGCTCTTTCAAACCACTTTCAAAATGTCTGGAATAAAGAGCATTGGCCTTAATTCTGGATGTAAAACCTCTGGGCGTGACTTGCCTCACGTTAGAACAACTAAGCACTGTCTGTTCAACTAACAGACCGAGCAGTGGGGGATGAATGTGCCAGTCGCACGTAAATAATCACTGGACAAAAATGTGTGCTAACAAGGGTTATGATTGGTGGGTTAGGAAGACTTTCCAGGTCTAGTGACTGGTTTAACAATCTCCAGTCTTGGAAACTGAGCCGGACAGTGTGCCCGCAATATTTCTCTGCTTCCCTTTTAAAATATCTACTTTTTTTAACAAACCTAATGTAGTATAAATAATGTACCAGAAATTAAAATATCCTGTTTGTTAAATACAGAGCCTGTTCACTATACTAACTGTACAACAGTGACCCACCAGACTAAATTTGATGAGTGATGATAGTGTTGGTGCATATAAATGATAAGTAAGTATCAGTGCATATTATGTGTGGCATTTAAGAAGTGGAATGCAGGACCTGAAATTAGACTAAGCTGAGCCTAATACTTTTCGGATGAACCACTCAGAGTTCAGAAACTCTGCTGATCTGTTGATCCCTTGCAGCAGTATGGGAGTAATGCTTCTATAGTGTTCCTTAATGCCAGTAGCAAGCAGAAGGGGTTTCTTTCAGTTTGTGAAGTGAAGGCTTTTCACTGTGGACTAAGTTGGGTGGATATCGGATTGGTAAGTATAATGTATTAATTAATACATCAAAGCATTCCTCAACCTCTATAATTTACAAGAGCACACCAACAGTTAAAATGCACAATTGTGTGAAAGTGTGTAACTGCAGAGGTAGACTCCTGTGAAACTATCCTAATTAGCTTGGAACATTCATACTGTGGTAATGGTTAGGTAGAACTGTTCATTTGAGAATTTCTTTACACTTAAACTGCTTTGCAGAGATCCGAATTAAAACTCTGGCTGTGTTCAAGTAAAATTTTAGGCACAGGACTATTGTCCAGTGCATCTGATAAAACAGAATGTGCAGTAACATGACTCTTCAGATTTAGTCTGGCCTGTTCGTGTTGTGTGAATGACTTGGTAAACAGGTTCTCTTTTAATCAGCCTAAGAAATGGTAGCAGGAATTGGCCATATAGCCCAGGGAGCCATTCAATAAATTAATGGCTGGAATTCTACCTCAACTCCACTTTTCCATCCATGTCCCTGATTTCCCCATGAGTCATAAAATCTTATTAATCTCAGAGTCACAACGCTTTCTGTGAAGAAATTTTTCCTTACCACAGTTCTAAACTATCCTGACTTAATGCCCCTAGTTCTAGACTCTCCACCCAGAGAAGATAGCCTCTCTGCATTTATCCTAACAAGTTGTCTCAGAATCTTATTTGTTTCAATGAGATTATCTGTCATTTTAAACTGTAGAGAATATGGCCTATTCTACCCAATCTCTCAACATGGGTCAACCCAGGAATCAGTCTAGTGAGCCTTCATTGCTGGACAAATGTATCCTTCAATTGATATAGAAACCAAAGTTGTGCAGAATACCCAGGTGTGGTTCTACAAAAGCCCTTTTACAATTGCAGAAATACTTCCTTACTCTTGTATTTAAACTCCTTTTGAGTCCAACGTACCATTTGTTTTCCTAATTGCTTACTGTGCCTATACATTATCTTTGTGTTTTGCGCAGAAGGATTGTTACAAATTCTTTGGGCATCAACGTTTAATTGTCATCAATTAAAGCAATGTTTTTCTATCCTTTCTACAAAAATAAATGACCCAATTTCTCCATGTTATACATTATCTCTATACTTAACCTGTCTACATGCCTTTGCAGATACTTTGTGTCCTTCTCAAAGCTTACTTTCCTACCCAGCTTTGTATTATCAGCAAAGTTGGATACATTACACCCACTTCACCTGAGCTGTTAATTTAGATTGTAAATAGCTGAGACTCCATCATTGATCCTTGTGTACCAGCCTGTCAACCTCAAAATGATCCCAGTTCAAGTGAAGCCCCTCTCAGTGGAACAGCTCCCTCATTCTCCAATGCTGATGCCAGTACCCCACGAATTAAACCCTTTCTCCCACACCATTCTTTCAGTCATACATTCGACTGTCTGTCCTGTTTGACTATGTGCCAAATTGAAAGTGGCTGTGTAATAATCCAGAGATTATTGCTTTTGAGGTTCTGTTTATCAATTTAGACTCTAACTCTTCTTGCTCTCTCAGGACGGCACTGCTGCCTTATAGCCCCAGGGGCTGGGTTCGATCGTGGCCTTGGGTGACTCTGTGTGGATTTTGTATGTCCTCCCTATGTCCGATTAGGCTTCCTTCATGTACTCCGGTTTCCTCCCACAGTCCAAAAATGTGCAGGTTGATTGGATTGGCCATGCTAACTTGCCCCTTAGTGTCCAAAGATGTGTAAATATACTGGGTTACAGGATAGGGCAGAGGGTTGGCCTGAGTAAGATGCTCTTTCAGAGAGTCAGTAAAGACTCGATGGGCTGAATGACCTCCTTCTGTACTGTAGGGATTCTATGATTCAGCAGAACCTCATTCTCATTCCACCTATGTTGTTGGTTCTTGTTTAAGTCTCCTCCTCCCACTCTGACTCTTCTCATCCCCACGGCACAAGGCAATGGACCTTTTGAAATTATTTCAGACATTGCCTTCATCTGCACAGACAATAAGAATCCTTGTTAGGTAAAGACATAAGCCAAAGCTCCTTCAGTTCTGCTCTTAGGATTCCTTTATGTACTTGACTCGCAGTTACACTCTCCAGTCCATGATCATTAAATGGACCTGTGCTACTACCTAATCTAAGGGGTAACTATCTCCTGGATCTGTGTTCAGGTAACCCTTCTCTCTCCCTGATGCCTTGCAATGACTGTTCCTCAGCCTCCAGCTTACAAATCAATTGGATCTGAAGTTTCTCCGTCTGAAATTCATTCCTGCTGCGGTTAGGGCACACAACCCTTATCCCTATCTAACCTTATATAATTTGTATAATTGAAGTTTATGCCTACATTCAACTGGCTACTTGTTTTTAGTACTTGAATGAATTATTTGATCTCATTTTTTATATGTAAATTAAATCAAATATTGACTGACAACATAAACCACCACAAATGTTGAGGGCAAAAAGCAGCACCAACTCTATCCCTGCTCCCACTCCCACCACTCACTCCAAATTCCCAAATTTTACACTCTGTGATGCACTTTAGTTGATGACGGCTCTGGGACCATGACAACTGAGCTATTTCATTTCTGATGCATTATTTATACTGTATTATGTTTCCATTGTCATCGGTCGTACACCACTGTTAAAAGAAAATGATGTTTGTAGATGGGCGGAATAAATACGGTATTAACAAATGTTCATCTATTGCATTGCTTTTGTGGGGTTTTGCTGTGCACAAATTGGTTACAAAACAATAGTGATTTGTACTTAAATGAATTGGCTTTGGAACATCCTGAGGGCATAAAGGTGCTATTCAAATGCACGCTCCTTTTCTCTACAGTACGTTTTTTTAAAAAATCACTTTATTTATATCAGTTTGTACTGGCATTGAATAAGAAGAATGGCTGGAGATGACATTTCAAAACTCCACCTAAGCTCTTGGTTGATTAGTGCCAGCAAATGCAGCTCAGGGTGACAGTTTCCCCCTCCTACATTGCAAGCATTGGTTTCTGGCTGATGAACAGACCCAGAGATCATTTTGAGAGACGGAGTCACGGTATTCTGCATTCTTTATTCAGCTATTCAAAAATACATCAAAGCCCAGCCTGGTGGGATGATATATCTTCCACATCTTGCTGGCAATTCCAAAAGTGCCTCGGTGAGATAACTCATCTGTATTATGGTCATTGGTAATGCATAAGTCTTTTATGTTAATACAGTAGTGGCAACTGGGTTACAGCTCCAGCTAGTAGCTTCTTGCAAAAGAGCACCATTTATTTTCCTAGTGTTTATTAGCCATTAGATTATCAGCTAGATTTTATGGGATCTATTAAGCACTTGTTGCCTGGAAAGTTGCTTTTATTTAAAATGTGAAGATGCTGGGTAACGTGTTGTTTATCAACAATATCTGGGTTTTATTAAATAACCCCTGACGGCATTCAACCTCCAAAATAATTTGTTATTTAGAAGCTGTAAGTAAATGTGTGATTTAGTGATCAGTCAAGTTTGGAGCCAATGGCCGGAATTTTACCGCCTTGTCTGCCCCAGAATCGGGGCAGGCAAGGCTCACAGAATGGCGTTCCCCATTGGCGTTGGACGGGAACTTACAAGCCTTGGGTGGGCGAGGCGGTAAAGTTCTGGCAAATGTCCTTGTAGTCTAACTTAATAAAATAGAGAGCCTCATCACTTTTCAATGAATAAAACTTGTTTTTGTGTAGAAATTAAAAACATATTAAAATGGGATGCTTTTCTTAAGAGATTTGGGAAGTAGATTCTTAAGGTTGCAATTGAGACAGGAAACAATACGCAAAAGAGAGTTTACAGGTGTTACGTTTTCACACTGTTGAACACAAAGGAATGAAATATCGAATTATTACATTTTGGTCGTATTTAAGATAGTGTTTAGGTTTGTGGCCTTTTGTTGGATACAATGCACTTGTGTGTGAGTTTCTCTGTGCTTTGTAGCAACTTCAGTGAAGTTTTTGCTTGGCACAATGCTTTTGACAATTTGAAAGTAATGCCAAGTTCTTGTTGGAGATTTGAGTGTTAATTGTTATTTGAAAAGATCTGAAAGCGGCACTTTCTGTACTTCTCACATTTAGCCCAGCTGGGGCTGTAATTTGCTCAGTCTTTTGTTTATAATTGTTATACCATGTATTTTGCTTGCTTGCAGAGTTTTAATCTTTCACTAATCATAGTATTTTCTCCACCCACCTGCTCTGCTTTCTAATCATGTCTCCGTTTCATGCTCGCCTCGTATTGAGTAATAAGTTTGAATCTATGGAACAATATATGTGTAGATTTTCCAATCAACAGCTATCAGCAGCACAATTGTAAGTATGCAGCTTTTTAATTGTATTTGGGGAATCTGAGTTGCAGGTCAGAGCTCATAGAGAAGGTCAACACTGCGGCAGAATAGAACAGATGAGAGGACTAAATAATTCATGGTGGTTAGGAAATGCCAACTTTTAAAGGTCAAAGTTTCTAGGAGCACAGTGAGTCCCCAGAGATGTTTCTTCTCGTTAACCTACTCCTGTTTCCCCTGACATTCAACGGTGTAACCATCTCTGAATCACCAATGTCAACTTCCTGGGGTCTCCGTTGACTAGAATCATGAGAACACCACTACCTAGAAGTTACCCTCCAAGGCACTCAACCTGACTTGGATAGCTTTCCTCCCACAGTCCAAAGATATGCTGGTTAGGTGCATTGGCGATGCTAAATTCTCCCTTAGCATAGCTGAACAGGAATGTGGCAACTAGGGGATTTTCACAGTAACTTCATTGCAGTGTTAATGTAAACCTACTTGTGACACAAATTTTAAACTTTCAACATATTGCCTTCACTATTACTGGGTAAAAAGCCTGGAAATCTGTCCCTAACAGCACTAGGTGTACCTGTACCACATGGACTGCAACGGTTCATGAAGGCAGCTCACTACCACCTTCTCAAGGGCAATCAGGGATGGAAAACAAATGCTGGCGTAGCCAGCCAAGCCCACATCCACTGAATGAATAATAAAAAGAAAACTGCATCAGCTATGTGAAGACTATGGCTACAAGTATGGATCAGAGGGTTGGAAATCCTATGTTAATTTTAACTGCATAGCACCTCTAAAATAATTTGTTGTACAGAAACTATAAGTAAATGTGGTGCAGTGTTCAAAGAAGTCTGCAACCAATGGCCTGAAGTCTGAGGTGCTATTAAATAGAGAACCTCATCACTTTTAATGAATAGAACTAGTTTCATGTATGGAAATTAAAAGCAAAACCTCCTGGCACCTCAAAAACTTTTCACCGCTGACGTGAACAAGACAGGATTGTGATGGAACGCTCCCAATTCATGGATGAGTGTAGTTTCAACAACACCTGAGAAGCTTGACACGACACAAGAGAAAGTAGCCTAGTTGTTTGGCACCTATTCACCACCATCGTGAGCATTCACTCCCTCCACCTGCATACTGAGGCTGCAGTGTACCAACTACAAGGCACTCTTGTCAAGAGTACATTGACAGCACTTTCTAAATGCGCAACCTCTACTACTGAGAGCACCAAGTGCAACAGAGTTTTGCGAATACCACACACTTGTTACTCATTGCACAGTAGTTAGCACTGCTGCCTTACAGCGTCAAGGACCTGGATTCAATCCTGGCCTTGGGTGATTGTGTGGTGTTTGCACGTTCTCCCATGTCTATGTGGGTTTCCTCTGGGTGCTCCAGTTTCCTCCCACAGTCCAAAGATGTCCAGTTAGGTGGATTGGTCTGGATAAATGCATGGGGTTATGAGGATAGGACAGAGGGAAGGGCCTGTTTGGGATGCTCTTTTGGAGAGTTGGTGCAGACTTGATGAGCTGAATGGCCTCTGTCTGCACTGTAGCGATTCTATGCGTTAAGAGTTGTGGCAGCAGAATCACTTTGCACTGGTCTTTAGTTACTTCAGAGCTGCTGGCCTATAAGGAGCTCAACCCGCAAAGAATTGCGGCTGTTTCTATTTATAACATAATCAGTGTTTTACTGGCAATTCTATTTGCAGGTGATTGCCACATTCTGGTCAACAGTATATTGACAAAAGTTGCAATTTCCCCACCAAATCCTGATTAGAAAACATGTTGTTCCTTCATGTTAGCTAGGTCAATATCCTGGACCCAGCTAACATGAAGCATATGAGCATCCCTGACCAGGCCAGCAATCCAAAATGCTCTTCAGAATCTGAGAACAAGCAACTTGCTTGAATTTGCTGCAGTCATCAGTAGGTACACCCACAGTGCTGATAGAAAAGGAGTTTCAGTTCTTTAACTGAGCAGCTCTGTGGAGGTGTTTACACCCTACAAACCACAGCAGAACAAGAAGGTACTACCACCTTCTCTAGGGAAAATGGGAATGGGCAGTAAATGCAGGCTCGTGCCAGTGATGCCCATTTCCCATGAACAGAAAAAAATGGTAGCATACGAAATTTTGTTTAACAAAATAGGACACACATGGTGCATAGAAACTGCTCTATTTTTTCTTAAATTGTGTTCCAACCCCTGCAGTGTAAATGCTGTCATTTTCTGAGTCATTAGTATAAGGATAGGCAGCAGTAGACCAAAAAATCTGTCTGAATGTTTCACTAAATTAAAGGACAAGTGTGGTGAGGTGATGAGGGACAATAGCAAGAATATTTGGGTTGTACCTGCAAGAGTGCATTTGTTATCCTTTTAAGGAAGAAAGCCTGCTGTCCTTACCTATTCCTACTGATACGTGACTCCAATTCAACATTAATATATTTTGACTGTTAACTGCTGTCTGAAATGGCACAGCAAATTGTAACATATCTTGATAGCTAGGGATGAATTATAAATGCCAGCCTTACCATTGCTACTCATATCTTGAAAATTAATTTAAAAATCCTGAGTCATAACCTGGTCATTTTGAATGTCAGAAAACGGAATTTTCCATTTGTTATATCTTTGGCCTTTCATTATATGTAGTTTTTGATGTACAGAATGACATATTTACTAATGATGAGTAAAACCGCGATCAGGTGTAAGGAAGTTCCCAGTTATCTTGATGGATTTTTGGAACATAGCTAATGCCTGCTAAAATATTATAGGTTACCTGTCATATGCAACAGCAAGCTTTGTGGGTCAGTTTGAATACAAAAAGTCAGTTTTACAATATTCTCGTTTGGGATTTTTGACCAATTAGGAGGCATCCTGGATCCACTCCTATTAGGATTCTGGAGATATATTCAGATTCCGCAATAGACTGTAGATTAGATTTGGATGAAACATCTGTCCAGAATGGTGCTTCCTGTATGTCTTATTGGCTTGAAAAAGTGGAGGTTCATTAAGACATTTCAATAAATGTTTCTGCGTAATAGATTGGAAAGGTGCCATTCACATGAAACTAAGCTCCTGGTGTCCATATTTGGAAGGAAGTTGGGGAGTTTTGGTTGGCAGCTCAATTAGCTAAACTCTGAACACATTTGTGGGAGGACTAGCAGTCAAGGCTTTAGCTTCCTGTCCAACTGGGAATTGACAAATAATCAGCAGAAAGTCAGACAAAAAGGGTAGATTTTTGTTGAAGTTTAATGCCAATTAATTTCAGAGAATGACTGGTCAGAAAAGTAAATTCAGCTACGTTATAGACCTCTGTGATTTGCTTCCTTTTTTGAGAAGTATTGTGAAATAGTTTAAAATTCACTCTAATGCTTATTGTTTGTTTGCTTGTTGTACTTGTTGTACGAACTTGGAAAATTGACAAGCAGGTTAAGACCTATTGGTCCATTTAGCCTTTACAGTCACGCTGTGATGTAGTCTTCAGCACAAAACAGATATTTTTCACCTGCCTGTAGCTCTGTAGTCTCTTGAAAGAGGTGAAAATTCAGAAAGAAGCCCAAGCCAACAGGGCAAGAGCCTGGAAAAGCTTCTCTGACCTATTTAAACAATTGACAAAACTTCAAGAGATCTTACAGCCTCTGATTTCTATTATAGAATCTTTTCTATGATATGATCTCTGTTCCAGCCAAAACAGATTTCACAGTGAATAGTCCTGTAAATATAACCTAGAACCCTGTTAGCTTTAGCTAGAACTTCGCAGTATTAGTCATGAACCTTTAGAGACTGGTGCAGTAAAATGTCTCTTTCACCACTGGCTTAAGTTCTATTCTTCACCCGTTCGGGTGTATAGGTATCAGAATTGCTTGCCTATCCCTAGTTGCCCTGAGAAAGTTGGGGTTGCAACTAAGCGGCTTGTTAGGCCAATTCAGAAGATAATTAAAATTTAGCCAGTGTGGTGTAGGACTGGAGTCATAGGCCAGGCCAGGTAAGAATCGCAAACTTCCTCCTCGAAAGGGTATTGATTTGAGTTTGTTCCCAATGTGTAGTGTGGAGTTGCCGAACTGCGAAATTCAGATATTTATATTTGTTCTAGTTAATTTGGGGCATTTTTTTCTATAGAAATAGTGTAAAACAATGTTCTGTAGAATTGGGGGGAGGAAAATAAGTAGTTTAATCTTCTCTCTTTTTAGTCTTCATGTCCCACGTTGCAGTCTTTCATGCCTCACCTAGGTTGCTCGAACAAAAAATTTGTGTGTTGCAGCTGTAAGTTAGTTATTGACAACAGTAGTTTGCCTAAACAACAGGTGCTGAATTGTAGATCCAAACAAATGATTCATAGTGAGCAGTGTGTGCTGTGTTTCTGTTCATCCTTGATTTGCTGCTGAGCGTCAAAGATATCTTGAACAAAGCAACGCGCAGTGTTTATATCTTCAAATCTGTAATGGCCTCTGCTATCTTGGTTCTTTTATGGAACGGGCCCATTTGTTGACACCATGTTCATGTGTTGTTTATGTTTCCAGTAAGTCTGATCCTCTTGAGCTAAGTTTAATTTTATAAAAACAAAGTTTGGTTAAAAATACATTGCTTGTACAGTATTTTTAACCCATTTCTTCAACAGGACTAACCTCCACAAGGATTATATAATATTTTCCTAGATCTAGGAATTGATATTGGCCAAATACGTTCCTTCATATACGTTGTTACAAAAAGTATTATGGGCAGAATTCTCCCCAAAGAAGTGTTGTTGTATTCGCATGAGAACTAGAGTAATTCAGGCTGGTTTTTCCAGTGGGAGTTCAGATAAGAATCTCGTACATTGTGCACTGCAGAGGCCACCAGTGTGAATACCGTTAAATTTCAGGAGGCAGGGTCTATTCCAGCTGGAGAGGCTCAAATCAGTGCGATGAGCAGGCCACTGCGCACGCGCTGATCTGTCAGTGCTGATGTCAGCGCATGCATGCTACCAGACTTCAGCCTTCACTGATTTCCAGCACAGCAAGTGCTGCTGGAAATCCAGCAATGGAAGACGCTAGTGGGGCGCCAACGTGTGCACAAACCTTGTGAATCGGCTGACGCAGGATTCTCCTGGCTCGCTGTGCTAGAAAGTTAATGCAGTGGGATGGGACAATCACGGCCTATATTTTACAATTATGATGCGTGCCTTCGAAACAAATGTCAGTATTAATCTGCCACTTGTATTTGTAAACTTATTTCTCCATTACAGAGCATTTTCTAAAACACTGTGTTTAAAACATGTAGATTAGCATGTCCTTGCTGCATTGAGGGACACATGGGAGGATGTCAATATGACTAACATGCAGCTCAAATGGTTGGTTTATCTATATTGCACAAACAAGGGACAGTTTCTTCTATCATATGCTGTATTTTTAGTAGGGCTGGCTTCTGTAACTTGGAAAAGGGATGAATGTTGATGGTGGTGGATGAATCTAATCAGCTGCTGTAATGTAAAAAACACTTATAAATTGGGCTTTTGAAGTCATTGTACTGGGATTGAGATGTTGGTTGACAGGGGTGCAGGATAAGCCAGGAGTGATTGAGCTTTGGACAACAGTAAATTTTTATAGCCTTTAGAACTTGGAAGATCAGCGCTGAGAAACCATGCCAGGGTGTGCTGAGACATTTATTGAGGGTTTTGATGTTAATAGGGTGTTAGGTGAATGATGTACAATTTTGGCAGATGCATTCTGACAGTAGAAGTAGGCAGCTTGTTCTGATCCTTGACCAGTTGTGGCAGAAGATCGGCATCTTCCAATCCCATGACCACTACCATCTAGAAGGACAAGGACAGCAGATACCTGGGAATGCCACCACCTCCAAGTCACCCATCAATCTGACTTTAGTAATATATCGTTGTTCCTTCCCTGTTACTGGGTCAATACCCTGGAATTACCATCCTGGAATGTACCTGCACCTGAGGGACTGCAGTGGTTCAAGAAGACAACTCGCCACCACCTTCTCAAGGGCAATTAGGGGTAGGCCATAAATGCTGGCCGAGCTAGCGACGCCCACATCCTGTAAATGATTTTAAAGAAACATTCTGTTTAAAGGAGATAAAGTTTGAGATTCAAAATACTTACTAAGCAAAGATTAAGATTCCATGGATTTGAATCAAACAAAAATAAACTTTATTATACAAGTTCAGAAAGGCGAAACAATCTATTTTATTTTTTTGCATTCAGGGTTAGTATGAGATGCACATGAATTAACAGGCTGTGGTCAGACACACCAATCTACCCAATAGATAACAGATGCAACCAAAACAGGTTCCATGGATCTCCCAACAACCCCTTCAGATATTGTCACATTGTGAGCTAATCAATCTTAATGAAATTCCTCTTTCTAAGGGTTTCCAATCTCCACGTTCGAAGATCTCCCCTTGTAATTCTCTCCAAAGTCACTTCCTCTCAGACAGCTTTAACAACGACCCACCTTGCAGGGTTTCAACCTTGCCTTCTGAGATTCCTTTCCACTGGATTCTGACGACGCCCAAGCTTCACCTTCCAAGTGCAGCTTCAGATCCCCAGCTGAGCCAAGTAAAACACTATTTTCTGATGGGGTGACCCCCACCCCATTCACACAGAGATACCAATCTTTGGCTGCCTTCTCAGCTCTTCAAGATTTCTTTCATTCCCACTTAGTCTGCTCTCTGCGTCTCATTTAATTCTGAGCCTATTTATCTTTTTTAACTTAACAGGATCTATTTTTGTCCCCTGTCTTTTACCTGGGAATTATGTTGGGCACCTCTCCTTATAGTTTTCATTGGTTTGGGAACTCCCAATCCTCCTCCTGTGACCTGCCTCCTGAGACGCTTACCAGATCATGGTGCTTTCAATCCCATCATCTGACCTGCCTTTTTTCTTGTACCTTTTTTTTATTTACCTGCACAGGCGCGAAGGGCCAGTCCTTGGCCTGAAGAGTGCAAAATAACCGAACTGTGCATGTGCAACAGTTCCTGGTTGATGCATGTGCGAGAGACCCCAAATCCATCGGGAATCAGCATTCCCAACCACGGGAAGAAAGTTTGGGTTTCTTAACAAGTCTTGTGGGTGTGACCCATCATGGACAATATTGGGGTTGCACATCATAAGGTTAAGAATGAGAGAGAAGCTGGAAAGGAGATTCATGCATTTTCTGTCAGCAGTGTAACACTAGTGCTAAGAGCACGAGCGGTGGTAAATTTGAGCTGTTCAAATTCCAGAGGGGGAACTTGAAACAGCTGCCCTCATTTTTGTGTTTACAATTTGTATAGTATGAGGAGAGGTTTTGAAATCCAGAAATTATGTCCCCAACTACTTGTGATGATTTTGTAGTAAAGTAAGTGTTTGCCAAGAAATAAGGAAAACAATAAACTAAAATAGGAGTACACCTGAAAAAGACAATGTTCACTTAGTACCGATATTATAAACAGTTCCAAACTAATTTAACTACCTTCAAAGCTAACCTTCCCTCATCTATTCAGCAACACATCATAGATTTTAAAATATGTAAAAACCCAGTAATTTTTATTACACAGTGCCTCTAATTCTCCCTTGTGGTGCCAGCTGAAGTTTCCCAGCTGTTGGCTTATCAAATCTGGCTTTGTTCACACTGCTTACTGGGAGTTAACCAGCCATTCCTGCCATTGGCTGAGATCTAAAATGGCTCTCTTGATAGGTTTTCAGTTTCTTCTTAAAATGTATTGTTTCCCTAGGATTTCTCCTCATCTCACCCAGTTGATTTAGAACTGCTCTCTGCCAGAACTGATTCACTTCATTTCTTTATTTTAGCTTTTAGAATTTAAAAGAAAAATAAACTCCCTTCATCCACACTTTATCTAAGGCATATCTTTTCCTTTGAACCACAACACTCATTCAAATCTATTTCTGTTCTATAACCATCCTTACTAAATTACCTTAGGTAAACATTTCAAGTTTAGTTAAGCTCATGAACATATCAAATTCACATTCACATAGTCTGTCCCTTTAATTAGCATTTGCATACCCTAATAACTTAAAAATATTATCAGAATGTTACCAACAGAAAAGTATTACAATTTCTTACTTCTGACAAGTTTCCTTGCCATTAATGACCCCAGTTTTGTCATTGTTGAACTTTATAAGGCACTAGCTCATTCTTGACTTTATGATGAACAGCCAGCATATTTACGAACACAGGTCTGGGATGATAATACACAGGTAAAACCCAAAAAAAGTTTGCAAGTTAGACGAGTGAGGAGGTAGGGTAAGTGACTAATAGGGAGGTAGGGTAAGTGACACCCTAATGCATTGACCATGCAGAAATTATCTGGGTAATTTGGATTTCAGACAGGCAAATCTGTACATCTGGAACCATCTGGTATTCTGAATCAGGAAAAGAAATTTTAGATGATTCTGACTTACTTATCTAGGAAAGGTTCAAAGGATTAAGATCAGTTCTAACTCCTGGGAAACCACAATTCTCCACTGGACCACCCAACTACACCCCACATCCCTATTAACCCTACCTATTCTCCTCACCTACACCTGTTCCTAACCTGCTGCTCTATCCCCTTATCCACTTATTTGGCTGAGTGAGTGGGCGAGGACCTGGCAGGTGGACAAATGTTAGCAAATGTGAAGTTATCCACTTTGGTAGAAATAATAGTAGGAGGGATTATTATTTAAAGGGCGAAAAGCTGCAGCATGCTACGCTGCAGAGGGACCTGGGGGTCCTTGTGCATGAATTGCAAAAACCCAGTCTGCAGGTGCAGCAGGTGATCAAGAAGGCAAATGGAATGTTGGCCTTTTAGCGAGGGGGATAGAATATAAAAGCAGCGAGGTCTTGCTGCAACTGTACAGGGCACTGGTGAGGCCACAACTGGAGTACTGTGTGCAGTTTTGGTCCGCATTTGCAAAAGGATATATTGGCCTTGGAGGGAATACAGAGAAGGTTCACTAGGCTGATAGCAGAGATGAGGGTGTTAGCCTGTGAAGAGAGATTGAATAGACTGGGTCTGTACTCGTTAGAGTTTAGAAGGCTGGGGGGGCGGGGGGTGGATCTTATAGATTCATATAAGATAATGAAGGGGCTAGATAGGGTAGAGGTAGAGAGATTCTTCCCACTTAGAAAGGATAGCAGAACCAGAGGGCACAGCCTCAAAATAAGGTGTGGGGGGTGGGGGGGGGGCCAGTTTAGATTGGAGTTGAGGAGGAACTTCCTCACTCAAAGGGTGGTGAGTCTCTGGAATTCTCTGCCCATTGAAGTGGTGGAGGCTACCTCGCTGAATATATTTAAGTCACGGGTAGATCGGTTTCTGATAGACGAGGGAATTGGGGGTTATGGGGAGAAAGCGGGGAAGTGGAACTGATCCACTTCAGATCAGCCATAATCTTATTGAATGGTGGGGCAGGCTCGAAGGACTAGAGGGCCTACTCCTGCTCCTATTTCTTATTTGTCACCCTTTCCCCTCACATTCCCCTGCCTCTCTACTATACTCACCTGGCTTACGTACTTTCTTTTCTCTGTGGCTTCTTGACATGGCTTTGGGATTTTTACTCTTACTTGAATAATTCAGCCAGTGCTGTAAAAAGGAGGCATGGCCTGGCTTTACCCAACAATCCTGCACCACAAGGAAGGTCTCTGATATTGGGTATGCTGCACATTGCTGAAGAGACTGGTTCAGGTGAGAAATGAGGAGCATAAGTTAAGAAAATAGAAGCCAAGTGGCAATCTGATAGTGATTGCAACTCCTTGGAAGATTTAGCCCAATATCTAACTGCAGTTAGACGAGGCATGAAATGCACATCCCAAAGTAATTTATGCAAGAGGAGATGCAACCAATAAAGGAGATGGGTCACAAAGTTCGCTTACCCACCATTCCAGTTCTTGCCCTATTTTGGTTGATTGTTCCCAGCATATTAAATTTAAAATCTTCACTAACATCTCTCCCATATACTGTTCTGCCTCCCATTGGTGACTGAGTTATGTCAGCCTTGCTTACTGGAATTCACTCCCTTGACTCTGTGCTTCTCATTCTACCTTTTAAAAATTGTATGAAAATCCATTTATAAGGCTACATTTTTAGTTACCCTTCCTGATCTTTCTACCCAGGACTTGGAATCCGACTCTTGGCAATTTGCATTTTGCGGCAATTTGCATTTTGCGGCATCATTTTTAAAAAAAATTATGAACTGCTAGACAAATGCATATTGTTGGAATTGAGACTCGGCTTTTTAAGCTGGTGTACTGATTGTCATGATGTGGACATTATTCGCATTCCAGTTATTATTTTGTAAATTGAGTTTGTGTCCTTATATGCCCTGTTTGTGAATAGAACTCCCACTCACCTGACTAAGGGGTAGTGCTGCAAAAGCTAATGGCTTTTGCTACCAAATAAACCTGTTGGACTTTAACCTGGTGTTGTGAGACTTTATACTGCTTGTGGCAGATTTGAGGAAGCAAGGGACAATGTCAGCAAGCGTAGGAGTAAACCAAGTTGGCCGAATAGGTTACCATTACTTTGTTTTGCTTTATCTTCTTTCTATAATTGATTTTATCAGTCAGCTAGTAAGAATCAGTTTACTGTGGCCATGTTTTTGTTGGAATGTATCTGAAAATCTTGGACATTATTGTTGCGTACAATGCAACATTATTGTTGCGTACAATGCAACATTGAGAAAAAGTTAATGGTTGATTGGAGAAGTTGTATGCCCATATAAATGCTTCTATTTTGTGGGTCTCTTTTATAAATAATGGTGGTCTAGATATTTAAGCTCATTCATAGACAATGGGTAGATAATGTAGCCTGAGATTCGATGGCCACTACCAGTCAGTGAAAGTCTCTTTTTCTATATTCTTTCGCTATTGACTAATGCTAGTCAATAGCGAAAGACAGTATTAACTGCCTCATTTATATTGCAGATGCTTTCTAGAGAATCTAGTACAACTTGTACGTGATTGATATGTGTACTGTTTATATTATTTCCAGTTTTCATACCTTCCTCAGTGGCTTGTGAATTTTTATACAGGCCGTTTCCCCTCCATTGGCCAAGTAATTTTAAGTTTGACCATTGACAGGAAGTAATGTTGGCAGAACCTTGCTCAACCTACAGCAATCAGAAAAATGCCCATGTCGATCTTAATTTTTAGGGGGCAATAAATCGGGTCTCAAGTCCATCATCAACCACCTCTTTTTTTTTCGGGTTTCACACCCAGGCAGCAGTGTTATTTGGTTTCCAGTTTTACACTTACATCTCGTAAGATAAACCAGTATTAGTGTTCTGATTTCAGTCCATTTGAAACAGTGTTCATTTTCACACAAATTAAGGTGCATTTAAATCATAATATTCTCAGACACATGTGCCTCATCAGCAACCACTGCTTGAGAACCATTTTAGCAGCATCGTTGCCAAAATGAATTGTAATGATCAACCTCAACTGAAAATGAATGCGCATTGCAGGTATTAAGTATAGAGGTGTGATTTAGTCAGCTAGTCTCGCATGTACTGAATTTGTCCTTTTCATTCTGGCCACTTAATGAGTGATTCTGAATAAGTTGAACCATTTTATCGGGGGTGGTGAATGTATGGGAAAAAAGTGTTAATTTTCCTCCATGTTGAATAACCTTTTTTTTAATGCCTGAGCGTAGGGGTGGATATCAGTGGCAAAGTCTGTCAGATCTGATCTGCTTATCTTGGCTTATAAGGACTTCAAAGGAAATTAAGGGAGAACTATAGCTTGAAAACAGTATTATTTAGACTTACCAAATTTCTGCTGTTGTGCCCCCATGTGACCTGCATAGTTTCAGATATTTAAGCCCTCAAATATTGCTCAGTGGGATCATATCTGTCAGAATTACCAGTGTAAAAAATTCTACTACTGAATGTAGCTGCAGGCATGATACTGTAGGAATTAACTTGTAAATATTATTGAAAAATAACTCAACAACATAGAAATAATGGCACACGTAGATTGAGATTATGGCTATATAACCAACTCAATTTGAAGTTGATTAAATTATTTGATACCTACGTTTTTAGCATAAATTTCCATTTTGGTCTGTTATTTATATTGCTTTATTAAAATTACTGTGGGGTTCAATTTTTAATGAAGAAATTTGAATTATTAAGAGTTGAGTGCATTGTATTGTCCTTGGTGTAACGGCTCTTTGTTTCTTCAGAAACCTTGCAACTTTATTCCACTTGATGTAGAACAAAATTTCTTAAGAGTCTGAATTATGAATTCCTTGGTGGTGAAGAAGCTGTATCTCGATGTTTCAGCTACCTAGTCTTTATTGTTTGGAGATAAGTCTGTGACATCTAATCAGCAGTATGTGTTTATCATCAAAGCTAAGACTAGCAAACCAAAGATCAATCCGGTGTACGATCACTTTACTTTAATGTGTGCAAAGTGGTGATTTGTTCCAAAACTGATTTTAATGACCATTAGCTTGTTTAAAATTGGAGATGCCTGGAAGTTTGGTGTTGTCTCCATCAGATGTTAGGTATCACATTGAAAACCATGCAAAATTCTGCATTGTACTTCAAAAAAAACCTGAAGACAAGAAAATCATTGCATTTGTCATGATACTTTCCATCAATAGAAAACAGATCAAATTGATTTGGTGACACCTTTATATAAACAGATAATTAAAAATAAAATCAGTCCAATTACTAATTGATCTGTGCATTGACCCTAAGAGATTTAGGGCAAGATTCTCCGGCCTCCCAGCTGCGTGCTTCCTGCTGGCAGGAGGTGGCGTGTTGCTAGCTGGTGGCAGGATTCTCTGGTTCTGTCACTGTCAACAAGAATTCCCATTAACATTGCCCCATGCCTGCAGGAAACCCAAGGGCAGGGGTGCACTGCTGGCAGGATTGGAGAATCCGGCAGTTCCAGCCGTAATAATTGCCCTTTGTGGCCTTAAAGAGACTCTTTTAAGCTACACATAGTTGTGCTTGAGCATCAGAGTAGTACATTGGTGGATGTTACTGTAGTCTCATCCATGTAAAATATCATCTCTAATCTATCATAGCACCAACATAAAAATGAATGAACAAAGATTGTAAAATATAATATTCATGACGATCACGTGGTTGTAACAAATATCATTTCAAAAGTTTGGCTGATGGAAGTACAACAGGTCACGTTTGAAGTGTCATCAGCGGAATCAGGGAACCAAAGGCTGTGCGTGCATTAAATATGTTGATGTCTGGTAACATAACTCCAAGCAAAGGGTCTTTTTCATATCATTGTATTAATGGAAGAGAAATCAAACGCTGTATAGTTAGATGTCGAAATGCTGATATTAAGAGTATTTCTACTCCTCCCTTCCACTGCCACTTGAGAATTGTGAAACTGCCAGACTGTACTAAGGGCTTTTATTTTGACTAACTTTGAACTGGGGCAATGAAAAGTTTATAATCAAATGGTCATTAAACCCAGGGATAGCAGTTTTGTAAAAAAAAAAGTACTGCTTAACAAAAATTCCTGTAGCAGAATGATCTATCACCATGTTATAGTAATCTGACTTGTGTTGTTTTATACTCTCTTAAATAACTAAGTATTTCTTGACATAATGCAAAGCAATCATGAGCCTTAAAGTCAAAACATTCCTGAGAAGAAAGGGACCCTTTATAGTCCAATGTTTATATGTTTAAGAATAAAAATAGAGCACGCACTACTTGATATGATGGAACAACATATTTATTTGAGTCCATTAAGAAAATATTGTGAAGGCATATCCTATAATAGCCAATGTTCCTTTACTGTATGTACTTCAGTTTAAACATAACCTCAGTTATGATTATTAATATGGTATTCAGTTGCATGGTTCTGGGCTGATTATATTAAGAATCGTGCTCAGACAACCAAACGTCTGATTGAATTGAAACAATGGCATTTGATTTTGATCTGACTTAAAGTTACACTTCAAATGCCAAAGCTTGACCAAATATGACTAACATGTAAAATTCAAAAGGCCCACCATATACAAATTCTGTCTGTGGATTATTTTGAGGCCAGCCAAGCAACATCCCTGAATAGTTTCAAAGTGTGCTGAGGTAATACACTTAAGACATAGAGGCATCAGATGTCAGAGAAAAGAGTTGCCAACAGTCACAATATTTACAGTGAAGATGAGCACAATCTATAAAAAATCTCACCATCGAATAGATGGAAACTTGGCAAACAATTGCTACGATGTGCAAGTCAGTGAAACTAAATTTTACTTTTGTGGAGGACCCAAATTGAAGGCCATCTCTCGGGACTAAAAGTAAATATTACGCCATGAGTACGATAAGACGCTTGCATTTATGGATGGAACCCTTTACATTATTTTATATCTGATCCTCATTTCAGAGGCATCTCTAATTTTGAATGTATTGTAATTAGTTGACTTTTCAATGTAGTCTTGTACGATGGGATGGCACGGTGGCACAGTGGTTAGCACTGATGCCTCTCAGCGGCAGGGACTCGGGTTCAGTTCCAGCCTTGTGCAGAATCTGCACGTTCTGTCCATGTCTGCTTGGATTTCCTCCAGGTGCTCCGCTTTCCTGCCACAGTCCAAAAGACATGCTTATTAAGTACGTTGGCCATGCTAAATTTTCCCTCAGTGTTCCCGAACAGAGCCGGAGTATGGCGACTAGGGCATTTTCACAGTAGCTTCGTTGCATGCTAATGTAAGCCTATTTGTGAAACTAAGAAATAAACTGAAACTAAACTAAAACTAATTCTCAAGTGAATGATTTGGAGATATAGGGACCAAGTCTGAAGTGAACTTGTTTTAATCTGAATCTCGGCCTCTTTTTGGGTTGTTCAATTCAGTCTCAACTTGCTTTCAACGTGAGAAACACCAATTAGTTTTAGTGTGTTGTAGCAAATTTAATCTGATGCTTTTCATATTCACTTTGAGGCTTTCCAGTAATCTGCTTTATGTTTATATTATAAATTGTTTAAGCCCAATATGAATGGTAAAGATGTTAGCCATGTTAGTGCTAAAATAGCAGCCTGAGACAATCACCCATTGAATTCGGAACAGTACTTTGTTTCTATTCCAATTTTAAAATCTTATTCAGTGAGACTTTATTTTACAGAAAACTTTACTCGCCCTAAATGAAAGAAAATACCAAATTGGGCCATTCTCAACAGGTGTTAAATTAGTATATCTGTGCTGAAAGCGGAGGTTTAAATTCATTTTGATCACCTTCCTTGGCTTCATGTCTAACTTCTGTGTGTCTAACAAAAAATTCTGTCAAATCTTCTTTATTTCAAAACAACTTCCCTGATGACTTAATCCTATACAGTTGAGTCAAAATAAACGCATACCTGATATAAGCATAAAATTCCACTTTACTCCCTGTATGTAGAATTTCTAATCTTAAGTCTGATTATGTAAGAACATATGCCTGAAATTCGATGATCAGTATTGGTTATGCCTTTAATACGATTCAACTGCATTCTAACAAATTTACCTTATTGCTTTTTGTAATGAAGTGCAATCTCTTGTATAAAGATGCTTAATGCTTCAAAGGACCTTCGACCTGAATCTGCTTTCTTAAGCTTTTCTTTCTGTATTTTGCTCTGCTGAGGTGTTGTTGCATGTAAAGCCTAATCTGTATCTTAAGTAGCTGTAATTCTCTGTAATGTACGAGTACTGTGTAATGTACGAGTACTGCATATAATATTTTCTGACTTTTTTCTGAAGTGGCATCTTGCTAATAAACATTGATCTTGGAATATTTGATGGTGTAATGTCATTTTGACTTGCCCGAAATGTAAAGTGCCCACAGAAAGTAGTACAAGCCCTATTTAATGAGCTCCTGTGAGTGTGCAAAATGATTTTTAACAAACAGAATGAAAGTGTGATGCACTGATAATCACATGTGAAACCTGTCTTTTAAATATAATTCATTCCAGAACAAGATCACATTTTTGTTTGACCATTGAAGGCTAAATGATTTAACTAATTTAACTTCTCTCTACCATCTCCATCTTAGTTAGAAGTAAAACTTCTGAGTTGAAATTTATATTCCACAAATGGCTTTTTTTTTCTGTAGCTATTTCATTATGGTCATTTCTGAGGTGTGATAATCATATTTTGGGATCTTCATTTTTTTCTGGATTAAATTTGTTGTCTCCCATGATGATGGGGAACTTGTTACAGGGATAGATGTTGGTGTAGTTGTAATGCCACTTCACTAGTAATCCAAAGGCCCAATTGCACTATGGTAATTGATGGAATTTAAATTCAATTCATAAATCTGGAATTTAAAGTTAGTCTCAATAGTGGCTACCTTGAAACTATTATCAATCGTCATAAAAACCCACTAATGCCCTTTGGGAAACAAAGCTACCATCCTTACTTGGTCTGGCCTTCATGTGATTCCAGGCTACAGTAATATAATTGACTCTTAAAATGCCCTCTGAAATAGCCTCACAACCCACTTGGCTCAAGGGCTATGAGGAATAGGTAACAAATGTTGGCCTTGCTAGTGATGTCCACATCCTATGAAAGAATAAAGAAAAAAATGACACTCGCTGACCATTCTGAAGTAAAGCTCTCCCTCTGCCTCTCACGTGACCTTTTTTTTTACTGCTTTCTCTTTTTACCTGACTGCTCATTTTTCTTTTCCTCTCTTCCCTGCTTTGGTTTTCATCAACTTTATCACCATCATCTTTCTTTCTTTCTGTTCGTTTTGTTCTTATTTCCATCTTCCCCTGTTTCTGCATATCTCTCATGCTGCATGTAACTCAGTAAGCTGATTTACTCATGAACACAATTTATAATTTTATTATTTTAAACATCTTCTGTTCTAGTTGTCTCCTCGCAACCTACATTTTTGTTTGCTTATCTCTCTCAGCTATTCTGCAACATTTTTTGGTATTTGTGTCTTTCTGTTTAAAGTGCCAGGGACACTTGAAGTTTTGATGTAAAGATGAGGACATACAGCAAGAAGGTTACTAGCACTTTGGAGATGAATGAGAGAAGCAAGGTGCCAATACCATCCTGGAACTGCTTATAGCATGAATGAGAGAGAACGTGTGTCTTGGCTTGGGTATAAAGTAAAGGAAAAGGGGCTGAAGAGTACAAGGGCCTGGGACTGGGGGAGAAGCAATGCAAACCTATCATTAAGCTTTTCTATTGTTGCATTGGTTCAGGAATCACGACTGTGACCAATGCTCAAACATGGGAGAAAATATAAGAGAAGCTAAAGAGCTGGAATAGATATCTATTTGAAAAATTGTGTGAACTTCTGGTTGGGAAGGACTGGAGGTGTTTATTGCAAAAAGAAATTGCAGCATGCTGCTGTGCAGAGGGACTTGGGTGTCCTTGTGCAAGAATCTCAAGGAGTTGGTTTGCAGGTCAGGTAATTAAGAAGGCAAATGGAATTTTGCCCTTTATTGCTAGAGGGATGGAGTTTAAAAACAGCGAGGTTATGTTGCAGCTGTGTAAGGTGCTGATGGGGCCACACCTGGAGTACGATGTACAGTTTTGGTCTCCTTACTTGAGAAAGGACATACTGGCACTGGAGGGGGTGCGGAGGAGATTCACTAGGTTGATTCTGGAGTTGAGAGGGTTGGCTTATGAAGAAGACTGAGTAGACTGGGGCTATACTCATTGGAATTCAGTAGAATGAGGAGAGATCTTATAGAAATATATAAGATTATAAAGGGAATAAATTAGATTGAAACAGGGAAGTTGTTTCCATTGGCAGGTGAAACTAGAACTAGGGGCATAGCCTCAAAATAAGGGGGAACAAATTTAGGACCAAGTTAAGGAGGAACGTCTTCACACAGGGTTATGAATCTATGGAATTCCCTGCCCAGTGAAGCAGTTGAGGTTACCTCATTGAATGTTTTTAAGGCAAAGATAACTAAATTTTTGAACAGTAAAGGAATTAAAGGTTATGGTGAACTGGCGGGTAAGTGGAGCTGAGTCCATGAAAAGATCAGCCATTGTCTATTGAATGGGTGAGCAGGCTCGAGGCGCCAGATGGCCGACTCCTGATTCTAGCTCTTATGTTCTTATGTTGTGTGGAGTGGCATGGTGGCAGAGTGGTTAGCCCTGCTGCCTCACAGCACCAGGGACCTGGGTTCGATTTCCGCTTGGGTCAATGTCTGTGGGGAGTCTGAACGTTCTCCACGTGTCTGTGTGGGTTTCCTCCCATGGCCTGAAAGATGTGCTGGTTAGATGCATTGGCTGTGCTAAATTCTCCCTCAGTGTACCCGAACAGGTGCCGGAATGTGGCAACTAAAGGATTTTCACAGTAACTTCATTGCAATATTGATGTATGCCTACTTGTGACACTAAGAAATAATAAAACTTGAGGTTACCATTGGAAGGGAGGAGCAGATGGTAGCCAGGCATAAGATAGTACAGAGCCGAGGATGACAGCTGTGGGCTGGGCTATCAACTAGCGAGAAACAGGATTTGGACATTGAGCTGGGCAGAGGAGTGAGAGGTTAAAGTGTAATGGAGAATAGAGAGTGACTATGGAGCTGAAAACAAAATTGACATCTTGCAGGGCTGTAAACCCACATTAACTACTGTAGTGGAGAGGGGGGGCTGAAGCGTTTAAGGTGGGTGACAGTGGAAGAAAGCAGAGGCAGAACTTGGAGCCATTAGAGTTCCCCATAAAAGGGAGCACTGCATAAGCAGTGTGCAAAATGTCTGAGATTGAATGCTAAATGGGATCTCCTAGAACAGAAAGCAAAAAACTGAAAATAACTTTCCAGTGATCTGGTTTGCCCATGGAATCACATGATTGCCATATACATCATAACTTCTCAAGGGCAGTTAGGGATTGGCAACAAATGCCGACCTAGCAGCAATGCCCATAACCTGTGAAAGAATTTTAATAAAAGCTCACCACAACATTACTTACATACAAACAGTATGACCGGGAAGCAGATTAATCAAATGTTTATTGCCAACAGAACTCCCATGGCAATGTGTACAGTGACTTAGAAATATCCTTTGTTATAATAATGTTGCGAACAAAATATAATGGGAAAAGTGTTGCAGGAAGTATATGTGACACAAGAAATGAGTATTATGTGCAAAATATTTCAATAATATGTTAATACCCCTAATTAAACACAAATTTGTTAAAAATTGTATGGCCTAACTTAAGATAGAAACTGCTTTTGCAGCCTAGTAGCTATTAAATTGAAGCCAAACATTATTCAGCAATATTTTTATTACTGTGTTAGATGTACATTTTGGATTATAATGTAATTTCTAAAGTTTTAAGATTTCCACACACACACACACACACACACGCCCCTCAGTTCGGTGAAATTGAATGCAGTTGCTGACATCTCTGGTGTTTCATAAAATAATTATGTAACGTAAAGACAGCTTTTGACATCTCGATCTATTCTCAGCAGCCATCCTTAGTTAATGCATTCTTCAAAGATGGCCTGCTCCCTCCCACTGCCTTTGATGGCTTAATTTCAGCACCATATTTGAAAGAAGGTGTTGTCAAAAGTCACCTACCCACAGTGAAGTGAAAATCTGAGGGAGAGCTGTTGTTGGGCGTGTTGTATCATCCAGTTTGGAGCAGTAATGCTGAAGCCATAAGATCAGATCACCTTCCTTATTCTAACAAAAAGTACCTGGTCCAGTGGAGAATGAATAGAATAACCCCTCATTTAAAAATATATTAAAGAAAAATTGTTATTGGAAGTGCTTCTGGTTATTGAACTTGGTTTGCATGCCTTGCATTTTTTTGTGCTTAACCGTAAGGGGCGAAAATAGCTTTTGTCAGTCCATCACGGTGAAAGACCTCTAACTTGTTGATTGGCTTTAGCATGTTAGATGAGTCACATTAAAGTTTGTGATAAAGGAATTCTATCTGCCCTGGCTGTAAACTAATCTTCCTATTTCTAACTGGAGATGTGTCTGTCTTGTTTGTGAAGGTGACTTTCACAACACCGCTGTAATTGCTAAGTCACTAGAGAGACTTTGGGATCGTGTTACATGTATACAAGTATCCTTGACAATTGGCAGCTGACTTCTTACTGTATACAAACCTGACCAGGGGAAGGTTGATTTTATGCCTCCTCTCGCCACCTTTTTTAGGTCTTCATTATTTCCATCAGATATTGCAATTTCCTCTTTACCCTGAAGGGTGGCCATTATTCTTGGTGTTGCATTGAGATCTAGTTGGAACTGTTACTGTGGATGACTAACCACCCCATTTAATATTCCCCCTCCCCTTGCCCACTCCCTAAACTTCTCTCAATTCCTCATCAATTATTCTGCTGCTCTGAATTTATCAAATGCTTCTCAACTGAGCATTGTCAAATCCAAGGCAATTAGAAAAACTTGACCTTGAGTATATAAGTGTTATAATTTCTAGAGCTGCTGATCGGGTGTCCAGCGGTCTTCATTTCTGTGTTGGGACTATACCCAGGACCAGATTATTTCTTCTTAATCCAGAAATTCTAAGCAGCAAGTATCAAATATCAAACCGATGCACCAATTTAGAATATTCATTCTTGAAATAATTGTTGGTAACTGATACCCAGAGGGATTCAGTTGATAAGAGGCCAGCTGTTACACCAAAATACATCTTTTGTGTATAAATGCTCCTATTTTAACATCTGATGCAAACTGCATTTTTGATGGAATGGTTTATTGAAAAGTACACAGTTCTGATTACATGGAACATAGGGGTGGCACAGTGGTTAGCAGTGCTGCCTCACAGCGCCAGGGATCCAAGTTCGATTTCCAGTTTGGCTCAATGTCTGTGTTGAGTTCCCCTCTGCATGGGTTTCCTCTGGGTGCTCCGGTTTCCTCCCACAGTCTGAAAGACGTGCTGGTTAGATGCATTGGCCATGCTAAATTCCCCTCAGTGTACCCGAGCAGGTCCCAGAGTGTGGCGAACAGGGAATTTTCACACTCACATCATTGCATTGTTAATGTAAACCTACTTGTGACACTAATAAATAAATTTAAAATAAATGGAAACAAATTAGAATCCACTTTTCGCTGATAAACGTGATGAAATTGAGACAGAATAAAGATCAGTCTGAACCAAGAACAGATTTACACTAGTGAACGTGGGTCATATTGAGATCCAACCTATGTTTATCTTTTAAGCACTTTTCTAGTGTGTTGAATTATTTGTTCTGAATGACAAGTGAAACTGTGATAATAACTAATGCTTCTTCGGATAAGATTTTGTTCCCAAAGTTGTCGGTGGTATTCTATGTTGTAATTACAAAAGTGTAATCAACTGTGGTTACAGTATTCAAAACAATGTAATTTTAATCTTGTTAACATTGGTATTCCCTGTTTACTCACAGAGTGGTAGTTTTCATGCAGCTGTTAGTAATTTATTTTGACCAACACAGTTGGCGATTATCTGCAGATTTTGGTTCAGCATGTTGCGGTTGTTTTCAGGCTAATCCCAGTAACATCAAAGATGACATAAAGCTGTATCTGACGGTGTAAGGAATTAAACATTAATCATCTTTCTTTTTAAAAAAAAGATTTCATCGATTCCTTTTGATACGAGTCCGAGCACCCCACTACCAAATTGTGATAATATTGTGAATTTGAAAAAATATTCAATTGTTTCCCTGCACTGGAAAAATATTTCCACTGAATTGATATTTGTCAAAGGATCTTCTCATTGACCTATCTTACTGACACCCTTAACTGATTGCTTGGGAGGTGGAAAGGCCCAATTTGGATTGTCCCTTTCTGAAGGGTAGTGATCCTTACCTTTATCTTCAATCAGGTCGAGATCAGGAATTAGTAGTGTGGGATATTGTGGATGCTTGCCAGTCTGCGGCACAGAATTCAGGAGCTCCACCATTCAATCCATGCTCTCTTAACAATCCTGATTGTGTTTTTTCGCTGGCTGACTGCATGCAGCAGAAACAGCCTAAAGTTGTCAGCAATTTAACCATTTAACATGCTGAAATTGTTCTCAGCTTGACAAAGTCGGATGCATCTTCAAACCTATCCTATGGCGTTTTTTGATATAATGTGGAGATACCAGCGTTGGACATGGGTAAACACAGTAAGAAGTCTCACAACACCAGGTTAAAGTCCAATGGGTTTATTTGGTAGCAAAAGTCACTAACTTTCGGAGCGCCGCTCCTTTTGATACAAGTCCAAGCATCCCACTGAAGTGCGATTGCCAAATTGAGATAATTTTGTGAATTAAAAAAAAAATTGAAGTGTTTCCCTGCACTGGAAAAATATTTCCACTAAATTGATATTTGGCAAAGGATCTTCTCATTGACCTATCTTTTTGACACTCTTAACTGGGGTGGAAGGGCCCAAGTTAGATTGTCCCTTTCTGAAGTGTAGTGGAAGAAGGAGCAGCGCTCCGAAAGCTAGTGGCTTTTGCTACCAAATAAACCTGGTGTTGTGAGGTTTCTTACTATTTTTGTTATTACATTGCACCCTCTCCTTTCCTCTCTTATGTATTGTGAGTGGTATGTTTTGTCTGTACAGTGCGCAAGAAACAATACTTTTCACTGTATCCCAATACATGTACCAGTAATAAATCAACTCGTCATCACCTAAAGCATATGCAAAGCACCTAAGAAAGGTAACAGGTCATGCTTGTCTAGTCATGAGAGCAACACAGCTGGCCAAGACCTGCAGCAGTGTTCAACTTTACAGAACTGAAACTGACTGTCAGATCTGTTTTAATGTCAGTTTGGAGCACCACTATCTTTAACATAAGCTCCTCCAGGCCTATGCTGCAAGCTGAAAGGGAAATGGCAGTTGTCAGAATAAGACAAATCAGTTGAACGCTAAAGGGTTTTCCTGCCAGATTAGCTGGAAAATCAATGTTGAAATGTGCCTTAGCAATAACAAAAATCCTAATCAGTTTTGACATATTATTTTAATTTCTTAGTGCAGATATCAGCTGTACTTCGGAAAACCTTACAAGACCCCGCCAGTGGCTCTGAGTGTTGGCTCAAATGAATTAGTCTGTTGAAATACAAATATTCAGTAGCAATGTTCAGCCACTGATCTGTTTTAGTCCTTGTAGTTTAAGTTTTGTGCAGTGAAGTACTTTGGACATGCCACTCTTACATTAGAGCCTTATTTTAAAATTCAGGATTCAAAGTCAATGATCAGAATTCACTATTTCTTTCAGATCTGGACGACTTTAAATTTGACCCCTTTGCTAACTTCAGTAATGGCTCTGCAGTGAGCAGTTTAACCTGTTACGATTGGTCTGAGAAAGAAGACTCTGGTGCACAGATTAAGAAACAGCCACCTTTCTTCCTCAGCTCGGAAGGCAGATCCTTGTCCTCTACCTCGGTGCTTCAGAAGAAAGAAACCTCTTTCGGCAGCTCCGAGAACATCACTATGACAACTGTCTCCACGGTAACAACGTTCTCAGCTGAGGAAATGAGTTCGCAGTGCAACTTTGACGCTTTTGGAGACCTCAAAGAAACTGTGGAACGGACCAAAGAGAAAAAAGAAGGTGGAGGCGATTTGGGAGACTTTGCAATTGCTTCATCCGGGGAGGGACAGACTGTTAAGCCTAATGATTCAAACCTGGGGGATGCAGAGAAAAGGACTGCAGTATCTGTCACAAATGGGGTTTCTTCAGAGGAGACAAAAACTGAAGCCTTTGATGAATTTGGGGAGTTCCAAAGTGAAAAGCCCAAAATTAGTAAATTTGATTTTCTTATGGCTAGTTCCCAGGGCAAGGTGAAATCCAGTGAGGAGATGATCAAGAGCGAGATGGAGACCTTTGATCTTTCTGTGCAAGGTATGTATGAACTGTCTGTATTCTCTATTAAATTAATTGCAGTGTTGCTGCTTCTGTTGCTTAACCTCAAAGTTGGCTCTTGCAACAAGCTGTTGTGACTGAAAACAAACTTTGGATCTCGGATTGCATGGAAAGTGATTGCAAGCTCATGCTCCAAAGCAAACTTAAAAATAACAGTTAGTTCATTCAATTTAGTTTGAACTTACAAATAACAGATTTGCACATGTGCTTTATTACCTCATTTTAGTGTGTGATTGAGTGCTCCTTTCATTACGACTTTCCTCCTTCTCCACAGCATTAATAGCTACTTATATGAACATTGCTACCAGTCTCAAGCAGGAGGTATTAGATGAGGTGATTATAAACATGCTCCAAGAGATTGATTTTTCAGGTGGGTCGTGAATTGGAGCAAGAGCTTAGGAAGGGATTTCAGCATGTGGGTCCGAAACAACTGAAAGAATGTTCAGGGTGGACAAGAGGCCAGAGTGGGAGGAGGAGAGAGCTTTTGGGGTCAGGAGTATTCCTTAAGAAGGTAAGACAGATGGAGAGGGGGTTAGGCCATGAAGGGATTTGAACATAGGTGATAGAAATTTTAAATCTGAGGCAGAAAGAGCCTGGAAAATAATGAAGGTCAGAGAAGGCATGTGCGGTGAGCCAGCAATACATGTTATGTGATCCAAAATGAGCAGCAGCGATGTTGATGAGCTCAAGTTCGCTGAGGACGGATGATGGCTTTTGACGATCTGTGATATGGGATGGAAATAGATGGCCTTCGTGATAGCGAAGATGTCAGGGGGACTAGCAGGGTAAATACATTGGGTTACAGGGTTAGGGCCTGGGTGGAATTGTGGTCAGTGCAGACTTGATGGGCCAAATGGCCTCTTTCTGCACAGTAGGGATTCTATGATGTAGGATTGGAAACTTCGGGGATTGACTAGGACGCCGAGATCAGCTAAAAATAGGGAAGGGGGATGGAATCACCGAAACAATCAATATACCAGGGAAAGGACCAGTTCTCACCATAAAAGCTCCAATTCCAGTTCAGTTAAACATCCCCCCCACCCCCCTTGTGTTGGAAGCAATTCCTCTTCCCGTTCCCCCAAAATTTCATCAACCTATTGAAATCCAACGTTTTTTTCATACTGACAGTGACAATTTTTAGTAAAAGCCTTCCTTGGGCAGTGCTTCTGTCTACTAAATATTCTTCAGGAGAAAAAAAATGCTTGCTTTTCTGACTATTGCATAGCTGAGTGTAAGGATCAAACAGCATAAGTTTAAGATGCGAGGGGCAAGTTTTAAAGGAGATGTATGAGGCAAGTTTTTTATGCAGAGGGCGGTGGGTGTCTGAAACTCATTGCCAGGGGAGGTAGTGGAAGCAGATACGATAGTGACTTTTGAGGGGCAGCTGGACAAATACATGAATAGGATGGGAATAGAGGGATACGGTCCCCAGAAGGTTGGGGGCGTTTTAGTTCAGTGGAGGCAGCATGGTTGGTGCAGGCTGGGAGGGCCAAAGAGCCTATCCTGTGCTGTAATTTTCTTTGTCCTTTGTTCTTAGTACAAAATATTGACACCTTAGAAAAGAAGAAATAGTTTATGGCTGGATGAGGTCTCGGTAAGGAAGATTCTCAATCTACAGTACAATCCAGGAATTTGTGCTGGATCAGAGATTCAAATTAACTATGCTTTCAAATTCAGTTTTACTTAATTGTGGTAATATGGAACCTTTATTAAAATACTGTAGAATGTTGAATCTTCTGTTCTGAGCTCAGAAGATTTTGTAAAAAATTGTTAATTGCAGCACCTGTTGTGAGGACTGGTCCATTCCATGGTTACAACTTTGTGGTATATGGGTTAGACATCTCTAATGTTTATGTGACTTTCTCTGAAATGCAGGAACATACTTAACACAAGATTTCAACTCCACCCCTGCAGGATCTCATAAAAGGAGTCTGAGCCTTGGGGATAAAGAAGTAACCCATGTACCGCCAGCTTCAGAGCAGCCTTTCAGGGACAGATCAAATACTCTGAACGAGAAACCAGCGCCACTGCCTGTCATCAGGGACAAGTACAAAGACCTAACTGGAGAAGTGGAGGTATTGGTTGCATATTCTGCAAATAATTACTGTTTTATGCCGGAGGGTGTTTGGGATTTCCACTTGACAGTATGGAAGGAAATTCTAATTGTTCTCAGTTTCTGTGTGCTGAATTCCAGGTTTTGTTCTGCTGGAAAAGTTGCATACAGTAAAAGAACTGGGGCAGCATTAATGGCACCAGAGGTTTTCTGAGATGGAGGCCAAGAAAGGAATGGCATTATGAAACTAATTTACGTGCAAATTAAAGAGTAAATGTTGCTAGTTTACGAGCAAACGGTGCTTGTGTTTTAAAATAAAGATGCACTTTGTTGGCTTTCCAACACTTTATATTGAACAGTTTTACAGCTGGTTTAGAGGGACATCATTCTGCCTGGAACACACTGCAGGAAGATAAGATAACGTTCACAGCAGAAATTTATCCTATGTATAAGAACATTAGTGATAACTGGCGAGATTTAATTATCTGGATTAAACAGTGTTAGAAAAAAAACTTGACAGTTTTGTTTTAGGCCTAAATTCAGTAGTGGGTGTGTGTTGTGATGTTACAGATTTTTAAGGTGCTGGGGTTGATCATTATTTATGCACTGGCTTGACTGCCTTGTGGTGATTAGTTACCAGCCATGTGTGTGCCGTTTTGTCAGTTCTTGACCTGGGCGCTTGTTAATCTGCATTTCATGAAGTATAGATGATTCTAACTTCTACTGTAATAATTGCTCAATTAATATTTCAGTTTGACTGCTATAAGCTATCCATATTTTAGCACAATACCAATGGAAGGAGTTGGGTTTCGTTTCAGATATTAGTTGGTGAATTGCTTTTATTATCTGTTTCAGGAGAATGAACGCTACGCTTATGAATGGCAAAGATGTTTAGAAAGTGCATTACAGGTGAAGCCCGCAACATTTTATTTTTATTTTTACTGTGCTGCAATGGCATGCCGTAGTGAAATCGTAAGTGATTTTCTGAGCTATATGGGCTTGGCCTATCTACGCTTGAGACTGAACTTGCTGCTAATTGAATAGGTGCTCAATAAAAGCAAAATGCTGCAGATGCTGGAAATAAAACACACAACACTGGATAAACTCAGCAGGTCTGGCAGCATCCGTGGAGAGAGCCCACATGACCCTGCTACAGAACTGAAGAGGGGTAAAAGCACGATGAATGACGTACGTGGAGAGTGGGTGGGGCAGAATGGAGTGTCAGAGCTGAGGAGTGATTGACAAAAGTGTCCAGGCCATGAGACAAAGGGGCTGAGACTGGTGCCGTTAGGGACTGAGTACTAATAGTGGCAGAGATAGGATGGTAGAATGTGTTAATAGGAGAACAAAGATCTGTGTTCAGTATAAGCAAAACTGAACAAGGGGTAGTAGCCATGTGGGGGAGTGATGGGATTGTGTTGAGACAGGCCAGGGGAACTGAATAACAGAAAGCAAGTGGGGAGAGTATCAATACGGAGGGGAAAGTTCACAATCTAAAGTTGTAGAAGTCGGTGTTGCGACCAGAAGTCTCTACTGTGTCTCATGGGACGATGCGGTGTTGTAGATTAAACATAGACTGGGTGACCATTTTGTGGAACACCTTCACTCCGTCTGCAAGCATGACCCCAACCTTCCTCTCCCTTGTCATTTCAACTCAGCATCTTGCTGTCGTGCCCACATGTCTGTCCTTGGCCTGCTGCAATGCTGTAATGAAGCCCGATGCAAACTGGAAGAAGTAAACACTTCATTTTCCAATTAGGCGTGTTTACAAAGATGAGCACAGTTTTAAAAGAATATATATATTCTGAATGTGTGGATGTTTCCACCTGCATTCTCGACATTTAAAATGTACTGGTTGGGGAGTGGAGCTCAATGAATGTGTGAAACAGTATCTCAGGGAGCACAATTTGCAACCATATAATTAGGGTTTTTAGAGACTGTGAACTGCTCTTTACAGCTAGCAATCTCAAATCAGTTATATGGTCCAATTACAGCTTTGGGTCATCTTAGTCTCCATCAATGCAACTAAAGATTTATTTCAGACAAGGTACTGTGATTTAAATCGGACATGGCATTTAATTTCCCAGTTTGAATTGTGAAATGCAGTGCTTGTGTTGGTTCTACACGTTCTGAAACATTGAGCAAGCATTTGTTACGTGACTGGAGCTTGTTGTTTTAGTTGTGCCAAAGGCACACTGCTGGATAGTTCATAATTTGCTATTGAAATTAGTTTATTGGAATGCTGCTAGTCAGAATATTATTCTTCACATTTCAGGTCCAATGTGACTCTTTGATTCCAATTAAGAGTCATTTTGGGCTTTCTCCACTGACCTGCTGAGTTTCTCCAGCACTTTTTAGATCTCTGCTCCCATGCTGTTTTGCTTTTCTGTTGGAGATTATTCTTGTCTCTTGTCCTGTGTCCACAAAGGACACTACGTAAACATGTCTGATATTGTGTTTGTTTCCACAATTGAGTCTCGATCATGAAGAACAAAAATAAATGTGTAACTGGGATATCGTGTAGTGTTTTGTCTTTTTAACCTGTCTTTGGGTTATAAGCTCAAAGAGCTCCAACATAACATGGCTGCTAAGGAATTAGAACCAGATCAAGCCTCTGTAGTAAGCGTGGGTCTGCAATACGCCAAGTCTCTTGGTGTTTAACCAGTCCACTGAGAATAGCATGTGGAGGAGTCGCATGCTCCAGGTAAAGCTGCAAATTAATGCCGTATGCAGAGTGTCCTGATGCAACAAGAAAAAAGTTTACCAATGCTCACGAGGTTACTTAGTTTTAGCTGGATGAACAGCAGCAGTATTGGGTGCATGCTCGTGGTATAAACCTTTGTAGCAGTTGTAGAATCCTAACAGTGTAGAAGGAGGCCATTTGACCCATCAAGTCTGCACCCATCACAATCCTATCCAGGCCCTATCTCCGTAACCCCATGTATTTACCCTGCTGGTCCCCAACACTAAGGGACAATTTAGCATGGCCAATCAACCTAACTTGCATATCTTTGGACTGTGGGAGGAAACCAAAACACCTGGAGGAAACCCACGCAGACACGGGGAGACTGTGCAAACTCCACACAGTCACCCGAGGCTGGAATTGAACACTGATTCCTAACTGAGGCAGCACTGCAAACCACTGTGCCACTGTCCCAATCAATGACTAATCTCTCAAAGCCTTGATAAAGGGTATGTTTTCTTTGAGGGAAAGAGTGTTGTGCATGTCAGGCAAACAGAAATCTAAAATAAAAACTGAAAATATCAGTAAGTCAGAAAATGCTGGAAAAGCTCAGCAGCTCTGGCAGCCTCTGGAGAGTGAGAGAGAGAGACTGTGTTAACATTTCAAGTTTCTGCTGAGAGTTCTGGTGAAAGATGATTGGCCTGAAACGTTTACTCTGTTTCTCTCTACACAGATGCTGCCTGACTTGCTAACTATTTGAAGCATTTTCTGTTTCCATTTCAGATTTGCAGTATTTTACTTTTGCAAACGGCAATTCGAACCATGTGGTTTTCTAGATAATTTGGTTTGAAAACTCTAGGGCATAATGCTGGGTTTCTGAAGATGTCAGACATTCAACTGACTTAAAATGTCTTCAATTCACAACCAAGACATTTAGCTTTGGAATGACACGTAACCTTTTTGTGACGTCAATGTAAAATAGAACTTTTATTTTTCTACTGACAAAACCCTTGCATTTATATGCTGTCTTTCATATCCTCGAGACAACTCAAAACACTTTACGACCAATATATTACATTGAAATGTTATTTTGTGACCAAAGGTGGCAACCGATTTGCACACCACACAGTCTGTTAGTAAGTTGACCAGTTAAAGTGGAGCTATATCTGCTGTAAAAATGTTACTCAATCATGGGAAATCAAAATAACCAAGGAGACTGATTTAACTCAGTTTGTAACGGTTAAACTCTGTACCTATATTCTCATTAAGCATTATTCTTTATATAAATCTAATCCATTTCAGCTTTTAAGACTGGGAAGGGTGGATCAGTTGCAGAACATTGTGGCATCAAATCTCAAGTTCGACACCCATCCATTACACAGAAAGAATCCCTAGGGGATGAGAAAATGTAGAGGGTGTTGATTGATTTTGAGTGAACCAGACATGTAAATCAATCAAAGCTCACATTTTGTTAAAAGTGCTATTTGGCTGTTCATGCAAGGGGAAGCCATATATATATATTTCTAGACTTAGAATGAGGGCATATAATAAACAGATTGACTAACATGTCGTGTCAATGTCAAATCAGACTTAAATAAAAATACTGAGTTAAAGAAAATAATTCACTGGAGAACAGGGATAGGTACTGAGCTCAGCTTAAGGCAATAAAAGCTACTACTAGAACAGCCAACATGTCACTAGAGAAGGGAACAGTGATAACTGTTGGCAGTAGAAGAATCTTTTTTCGCTATGTTTGAAGCCATAAGGATATTAAGGGCTGCATAGAAAATGAAGTTTTTGTCTGTGACTCGCCATCACAAACTCCATCCCCTAGCCACTGATTTCATCTTGTTCCCTGATCATTGAATTAGACTGGTCGCAAACTTGGCATCTTATTTGGGTTTGAGCTTCTGACTCCATGCTCTGTTTATTAAAAAGGTTGTCTGCTTCCACCTCCCTAACTTGCCTCCATCCATCCATTTACCCACCTGAGGCGGAAACCCATGCATTAGTTACCATCAGGCCTGACTATTCCAATACTTCTAGGCTTGCCGCCTCTCCTCCAAAAATTTGACCTCATCCAGATCACAGTTGCCTATGTCCTAACTCATAAGAACCAATTCAGCGTCATCCAAAGTACTTGCAACTTGCATTGGTCCTTGGTTCAGGAACTCTTCAGTTTTAAGTTTCTTACCCATGTGCTTAAATCCCTGCATGGACTTGCCACTAATCCCTCTGACCACCTCCACCCTTCAATCCTCTGAGTATTCGGCATTCCATCGGCTTTAGCCACTTTTGCATTCCCCACTCCCTACCCATTCCAATGGCGGCCATAACCTCATCTGTCTTGGCTGTAAGGTCAGGAATCCTCCCCCACTCCCCTCCCCAGCCCCTAAACCATTCTGCCTTGCCATCCCTCTCACCGCTTTTAAGATGCTCTTTAAAATCTAATTCATCTGCCAAGCTTTTAGTCACCTACTGTTCGACTATTCGTTCATTGAGTTGGTGTCATTTTTTTGTCTGACTATGCTCTGGTGATGTAATTGGGATGTTTTCCTAAATGAAAGGCACTATATAAATGTAAACTCTTGCTGAAAAATTAATCAGGGCAGTAAACTCTCAATCTGGCAGAAGTTTTAAATATGCCATGCATGTTGCTACAGTATGTGAAAAGGGTGGCACAGCGGTTAGCACTGCTCACTCTAAGCGCCAGCGACCTGGGTTCAATTCTGACCTCGGATCACTATCTGTGGGGAGTCTGCATGTTTTCCCTGTGTCTGTGTGGGTTTCCTCCGAATTCTCCAGTTTGCTCCCAAAGTCCAAAGATGTGCAGGTTAGGTTGATTGGCCATGCTAAATTGACCCTAGTGTCAGGGGGATTAGCAGGGTAAATGAGGGTTATGGGAATAGAGTCTGGATAGGATTGTGATTGGTACAGACTCAATGGGCCAAATGGCCTCCTTCTGTACTGTAGGGATTCTGATTCCTTCTGTGATTAATCGATCACCTCTGGGGTTTAGGTATTTATTATAAATATCCTGGTTATTTGCCCATTGTTGGATATACCAGTTTGTTGATTTGTTGTTTACTTGTTCTAACCTTTATGTTTTCATTCTAAAAATCTAATAGGAGATTGTAAACTTTTTTTTAGGTAATCCAGAAGGCCAGTGATACCTTAAATGGAATCAGCAGTTCGACTGTGTGTAGTGAAGTCATCCAGTCGACTCAAGGCATGGAGTATCTCTTGGGTATGAAATAAATGGCAGTAACTGTTAATTTAAATTGTTTTGTTCGGAGTCAGGGGTTCCTGATGCATTTATAAGACCCCAGGGCATTTTGTCTTCCAAGAAAGATGATGTCAGTATCAAAATGAAGCAACTTAATTTCTTAAAAATTTAATATCCTGCTGTTTATTCCTTTTCTCCACGGGTGCATCTTTGAAATCATACTACAATAGTTCATGGTCGAGGGTGGATGGTAGACTGCTCTTTCTGGTGTTTGACTATTATTGTTAAACCATCAGTTCAGTAAATTTGATGATACTTTCCTATCTTCCCTACCCCTGACTACAGGAAGTAGTTTCACAACACCAGGTTAAAGTCCAGCAGGTTTATTTGGTAGCACAAGCTTTCGGAGTGTTGCCCCTTCATCAGGTACCTTCCAACTCATGGCTACCCCTGATTAGGAAGAGCCTAACTTGTCTTCAAGCTTTTCTTTCTCTTCGTGATCTGGAGACAGGCAGGATCTAATCATTTGAATTTCATAAAATATTAAATGCTTTTTCGTGATCCATTTTCTCAGTTCTGCTTTTGGCATTTTTCATTAGAGTTTGCAGACAATTATTTTTGCAGGTGTTGGAGGCTGCTTTTGTATTTTGAAAATCATAAGTGACCTTCATACTGTTTTAGTGTAAGTAATCATAACAAAATAGTATTCATATCTAGTTAATGGATAGCACTTCTCAGTTTGAATTTGGCATCTTGTAGTGCGTCATAAGAACATAAGAAATAGGAGCAGGAGTAGGCCATCTAGCCCTTCGAGCCTGCCCGGCCATTCAATAAGATCATGGCTGATCTGTCGTGTCTCAGTTCCACATTCCCGCCCTCTCCCCATAACCCTTAATCCCCTCGCTTATCAAAAACCCATCAACCCGCGTCTTAAAAATATTTAGCGAGGCAGCCTCCACCACCTCAACGGGCAGAGAATTCCAGAGATTCACCACCCTTTGAGTGAAGAAGTTCCTCCTCAACTCCGTTCTAAACACCCCCCCCCCCCCCCTTTATCTTGAGGTTGTGCCCCCTAGTCCTACTGTCCTTTCTGAGCGGGAAGAGTCTCTCCACCTCTATCCTATCCATCCCATTCATCATCTTATATGTCTCAATGAGATCTCCCCTCATTCTTCTAAACTGTAACGAGTACAAGCCTAGTTTATTCAGCCTCTCCTCATAGCTCAACCCCCTCAACTCCAGTATCAGCCTAGTAAACCTCCTCTGCACTCCCTCCAAGGCCAAAATATCCTTGCGTAAGTACGGCGACCAAAACTGCACACAGTACTCCAGCTGCGGCCTCACCAATGCCCTATACAGCTGCAGCAAGACCTCCCTACTTTTATATTCAATCCCCCTCGCTATGAAGGCCAGCATCCCATTAGCCTTCCTGACCACCTGCTGCACCTGCAGGCTGGGTTTTTGCGACTCATGCACAAGGACCCCGAGGTCCCTCTGCACCGTCGCCTGCTGCAGTTTTTCGCCCCGTAAGTAATAGTCCTTCCTACCATTATTCCTAACAAAGTGGACCACCTCGCACTTGCCAACATTAAATTCCATTTGCCATTTCCTGGCCCATTTGCCCAGCCTATCTAGATCCTTCTGCAGACTCTCCACACCCTCCGCGCAATTTGCTGTTCCACCAATCTTGGTGTCATCAGCAAATTTCGACACCATACACTCAGTTCCCTCCTCCAGATCATCTATATAAATGGTAAATAGCTGAGGCCCCAGCACCGACCCCTGGGGCACTCCACTAGTCACCAACCGCCAATCCGAATAGCACCCATTAACCCCCACTCTCTGCCTCCTATTTGACAACCAATCCTCTATCCACGCTAACACCCTACCCCCAACTCCATGCCCCCTTACCTTCTGCAATAACTTCTTGTGAGGTACCTTGTCAAAAGCCTTCTGAAAATCAAGTCTAAATGATTAATTAACTTAATTATTACTTCTTTCCCCCAGTTACCACTCCTGTTCCCCAAAGGTGAGAAATTGCTCTGTAGACACTGGGAGCCTTTCACTATCTTGTTAAAATGGTCGTTCTTCACGCATACTCTACTCACTAACTGTTTGTGTGCAAAGGGCATCAAGGCCACGCGCAATCCTGTCTTCACCCATCGTCTATCCACTTACAGTTTCCACTGAGTGAAAGTGACAAGCAGAAGCATTGGCTGGTATTTCCTCTCCCAAGCCTAGGCAGTCTATGACCCAAATATTTATAGTGGGTCGGTCGCCACACCAGTTAATATCTGGGAACTTGGTTTTAGATTTGATGGTCAGTCTGAGCTCCATGCTCTGTTTGCCTCAGGAGATGCTTGAACTAATTTAGAGAAAATATTCTTCCCAGTAAATGTCGAGTCGTCAGTTTTCTACATTTTGTAGAGATGCAGGAAATAGTAAATAGAGGCGAAATAGTAAATTAAATTGGAAATGCTTCCACTTAGTAGCATTGCGCATGCATGTTGTACTGTAATGCTGAGGTTGGTTGCATAGATGTCACAGTATTTAACATCCATAATTATCATAGAGTCTGTTTTTGGCTACCATGATTACAAATCTTAGAAGAAGCACATCATTTTGAAACAAAATAATTCCAGAGCATTTGCAAACATAAACCTTCCGTGGATAGGTTTATGGACGAAAAGGGATTGGTTTAGGTTAGAGGGTCATTGTTTTTTTTTAACTGGTCGGCGCAACATCGTGGGCCGAAGGGCCTGTTCTGCGCTGTTATGTTCTATGTTCTATGTTAACAGCTGAGATTATACCAAGAGGACTGTGCTATAAGCATTGATTAATCAGAAAAATATTATTTTATCAATCTATGGCCCACCTTAAAATAATTATTTATGATAACTAATAAAGTATTCTTTGCCAGCCATTTAAAAGGAGATGTATCCACCCTGCAGTTTGTATTTATATTTTCACTTTGCATAGATTCACAGCATTTTACACATATATTTTGTTGGCAAATAATTAAACAGATCTTGAGATCCCTGATGTGTGAAGATGCTGATGCTGGAACAGAATGAGTCATGATAAATGCTTTAGAACCTAATCCACCTAACCTGCATATCTTTGGACTGTGGGAGGAAACCAGAGCACCTGGAGGAAATCCACGCAGACGCTGTGAGACCGTGCAAGCTCCACACACTCTGTGACCCAGGGCCGGAATTGAACCTGAGTCCCTAGTGCTGTAAGGCAGCAGTGCAAACCACTGTTCCACCCAGTTCTAACTGTAAAACACAATCTTTTACATAAATGTGCAATTAGAAATTAACCCATCAAATCTCTTCCTTATAACAAACCATGTACAACTTACGTACTCATGGGGAAGGTGAAAAAACTGCATTTAACATTTCCTGAAGATATTGGACTGCAACATTTCTCACTGGTTCTCAAAGGCTATCCCGACTGTCAAGCTGGCTTTTGAACCCCTGATAACTGTTTGCACTTCTGTTTCTTACTCATTGAGTTTTGATACCCATTTTTCATTGGTGGATGAATTGCAAATTGATAAATTCAGATATGGTCATGTTAGCAGCTGGAGGAATATGCAGATTACTGAGAACATGACTTTAAACTTTATATATGACCCTCTGGGGCTCCATGGTACATGTTTGCTCAGCAGCTAAATCAAATTCGGACTCCGCCTCTCTAAGGTTAATTTACAGTGACTTCCAGATATTAGATTAGACTAAGATATTGAACTGTCATTTGTGGCTGCATTTCATGGGGGTCTTTTCTTTGGTTTCACAAGAAATCCATTGTACTACATGGAATATATAACCATTTGCTCCTATACGCATTTCCAGTTCTGCTTTTAACCAAATGAATATCCGACTGCTTTTTTGTAAAGAGAAAGGTTAATCAATTGGAATTAACTGACTTGTTCAGAGCCTATTTTGCAGACTGTGGGGAGAAATAATTATTTTAGTCAACAGCTTTGCTCAAGGCAGATTAATTCTTGTCCTTGTGTCTAGCAGTTATGTAAGCATAACTTAAGTAGCTTCCATTTAATGTTTTGCTGTATTTTAGAGACCAGAATCATGTTCCCTCTTAGATATCTTAACTACAATGAAAGTAAGCTCATTTCCAAAAGCTGTTCTGTGTGAATCAGAAGGTTTAAATTGTAGAATAATCCTTGACATTCTATGAAGAATCTGTGCTTCTTTGAAGGTAATTTGCTCATAATGACACAAAATAGTCTTGCTACTGACTTACGTAAAGTTGAAGTAACATTTAAACAAATGTCCTTGCGATTCCTCGCTGTACTTTATCAACCTGGGTCACTAGGTGATTGCTCAAAAATGTTTCTGTGCCACCATTTTATATTATATCTTCCACATTAAAATTCAGTTGCCATTCTTTAGACTATCCACCAGGTTCCTTTGAATATTCCCCATTGCTTTACACCAGTAATCTTTTTATTATAATAGCAAAGTACTTCTCTCAACAACACTAATAAATAGTGTAAACAACTGTGACCCATTTAGCAACATAGGTTTTAGGAGCCAGAATAGATTATTCAGCCCTTGGAACCTGCTGTGCCATTCAGTAAGATTATGGCTGACCTGGTTGTGGTCTCAATTGCACTTGCCATCTAACCCCCATAACGCTCGACTCCCTTCGTTTCCTCCACAAGAGTAAACATGCTGTCAGTATCCACCCTGTCAAGTCCCTTGAGATCTTATTTGTTTGTGAGGTCACCTCTCAATCTTCTCAATTCCAGTGGACACAGGCTCAACCTGTCCTTTATAAAGTAAACCCAGGATTGAGTCAAGTGAACCTTCTCACAACCGTTCAAAATCAATTATTTTTTTCCAAATAATAGGATCAGAATTATACACAATACTCTGATGGTCATCTGACTATGACCCTGTACAGTTGCAATAAAATTTCCCTACTTTTATATTCCATCACTCTTGCAATAAACTCCAACATTCCATTTGCTTCCTAATCATTTGCTGTAGCTGCGTACTAACTTTTTGTGATTTGTGTATCACGCTACCTATATCTCTCTGTACCACTGAGCTCTACAATCTCTCCATTTAAATATTTTACTACGAAAGTGGACAAATTCACATTTTTACACATTTATCCTCTGCTGCCAGACCTTTGACCATTCACTTAACTGGTCTACCTCCCTTTTGACAATTTTCCTTCCTACCTAGCTTGCCCTGAATAGACTATACAGAATTCTATTACTGGCCCAGTTGCAGGCTTTTCTGGTTGTTGTTGCCTTCTGTTTTCTATTGCTCAGACTCTATCAAAATTGTTTATTTGCTTTTCTGTGACCCTTAATCTTAATTTGCAAGCCTCTTATCTGAACAGTCCAGAACTGAAAGCATGTGTCTGCCAGTTTACTTCCCTCCTGAAAATGTTTCTAGTCTGGAGAGGTATATCCAATACAAATGATTTGTCACCGTGTGTTCTACCTTTTCAAGTCCTCTGATTTTTCACCTTCATAGCGCAACAATCCCCATCAGTTCTTCTTGAACTGTCAGTTCTTTTTGGCACTTCAGTTTTAATCAGCTTTCTGATTCAAACCATTCTGCCTCTCTCAGCCTGCATAAAAATAACAGAATTTTCTATCTTGTTAATTTTACAGTGTCAGAAACTGCTCAGCCCACCAACATTGTTTGATATTAATCCCAAATTAGTGTCACTGAGCTGATTGTAAAACCACTTGTTCCAGTAACTAGCTCATTCCATAGACACTCTACAGCGTGATCACTTGAACACCTCAATAAGTCTCTGAAGTCATCCAACATCTAAACTTTCATTGACCAACACGGAGGCAGAGAAAGATGACACCCTGCCTGATGGTTGTTAATGGCTTTGTGTCTGTAAAGCCCAAACTTGCGTCACCAACAGCTTCCTGACACTTATATTCAGGCGTGAATTTGTGTAGTGCTTGTGTACTCTGAGACTTGCAGTTACAGTAATTGAAAGGAATCTTGCTTTGTTGTGATGTATAAGAAAGTTAAAGTGCTGGTGAGAGAACAAACTGAGAGGCTGACCCACATCTGCAAACCAAATATTATCCCTTCCTCAATGATCAGCAATCTTGCCACAACGAACCATTGGACAGTTCTAAAACCATTTTGACCATTATTGTAGCCTTCAGTTGGCTACCAGTAATACTGTGTTCTAAAAATTGTATAATTCTTTGAGCAATATTTTTTGAATTTTGGGGTAATATTTGCTGAGCTTCTGTTCTTGGGTTTTCACTCCTATGTTTATACAGGTTTTTTTCAAAAATATTCTTTATTCATATATACTCTGAAATAAACCATTACAGAAATGACATTTCCTATCATTACTAACAATGCAAAAAAACTTCTTTACAGTATTTTACAGTGCTCAGTTCCAATAAATTATATCCATTACAGTTCAGTTTTTTCAACAAGCTATATATACATTCACCATATTTCACCGTGTTCTGTTTTTACAGAGCTGCACACTGTTAAGCAGTCCAAGGGTTGTTTTACAGTTTTTATGCAGGTTTTAACATAGCTAGAGGCCATTGGACTCTTTCTGCCAGTGGAACTCAGGTTGCTCTTGGGAGCTGATCTTCCATAGTCCCATTTTTGCGGTTTCTTCCCCTTTGGTAATAAGTCTTTGGAGACAGAAGCCCCTTCACCAAAATCTCTTTATTTACAAATGCTAACAGCCGTACACGGAGTGCTAGTAGTTAGCAGTCTACCTCTGGGGGTGTCAGAGGAACTGACAATCCTGGTTAAGGACAGTCATAACCAGCCTCTTCATCCTTGCCATTCTCCTGATCAGTCTGCATTGTACACACCCACAGAGAGAGGCCTGCAAGTATGTTCTCCCCTACAGCAAGCGTTTTTGAAAATGTTACCTACAGCCTTAACATTTTTTCCTTTTTTGAACACAAACTCCTATGCTGATTGGATCATCTAGATTTCTGTGACCATTTTATCATTGGTTGAAATACAGGTTAGGACACTTCTCAAAGGGAAGAAATAATAAAGTTAACTTCCTTCACCATACGATCAGCCACAATCATACTGAATGGCGGAGCTGAATTGCCTACTCCTGCTCCTTGTTCTTGTGTGAAAATTAGCACTTAAAAATTGTGAAAAAATATTGAGCGATGATTATTGCTTTGGAAGTGAATTTTATGCACAAGTGAACACTGTTTATTCCAACAGGGGTGATAGAGGTGTACAGAGTAACCAAACGTGTTGAGCTTGGAATTAAAGCAACAGCAGTTTGTAATGAGAAACTCCAGCTACTGATGAAGGAAATAGAGAAGATCTGGAGTAGCTTGATGATATTCATGTCTCTCACTCCCCTTACGGTAAGGCTGAGTTCTAAACAGACTTTTGCATCCTCTGAGTTTCTGTGTTCTATTGTATGTCTCTTTGTTTTTAATATTCAGATTGTAAATTGTCTGGCAAAAAGTAGGGATTATCCTGTTCATTGTCAAGCATGTCTTTGAAAACATGAAGCTCTGACTAGGTAGAGAGCTTGGAATGTCCCAACATGCTGAATTCCATTTTAAGCTGCGAGCTTTGTTCTAAGGTTACACGAAAAGATGGGAGTTTTTTTGAAAAAAATATATTTGTCTGCGAACGATCTTGAACGAGCATGCAATGTAGGTAAATTTACTGAATCATAGGAGTTACTACGTAAGCAGGCTATTTGACTCAGGTGTCTGCTTGATGAGGATTTGCCATTCACTGTACAATTATGCCCGTTAGCAGCAGCTAAAATATACAGAGTGCAATATGGGCGCCTGTTACAAGACATTTGGGATAGTAGGCAGGACAAACCTTAAGTACAGATGAAGTGTCTCTAAAGTTAAACCTGAGCTTCTGTCCCAGTTTTGATAAGGTAAAGAAGCTCAGCAAGTAGAATGATCTCTGCTCTCCCTACGAGACAGATCATTCCCTAACTCACTGGATTTTGAGACCTACAGTAAGTCTCGTGAATGATTGCACAGTTTTGTTTATGTAGTTAATTAAGATTCATATTCTTCATTAACTTAAAACAAACTGGAACTTTATCTTTTTCTTTGTTTTGTTTCTATAAGATTGGTTTTAGCTTTATTGTTCAGGTAGAAAGCTGCAGAATGTGTTTTTCTTCTGTGAAAGGCAGACAATGGCTATGAACAGGTAATCAGAGAATTCTTTAGTTTTAAAATAAAAGTTGAAGGTGCACTATAGCGGAGAACAAAAATATCTTGCATTTACTAAGTTCTATTTCTATAATTGCATTCCATTGGGACGATACAGAAGGTAAGAAAAACTTGTAGTTTCAGTCTTTGTACACAACACAATACTTGTTAGCATTATTTTGACACCAATACCTATGTATTAGATTAATTCATGAAAAATAATTTATAGTAATTGAAGCTTTGGGGGTATTATAGGGCAGACTTGTTCTTCGGCAATCTAACAGCTGTTAACATAAATTATCATCATCACCTACTGTCTCAAAACTGTATCTTATGGGCACTTGAAGAACTAATGTTACCCCACTTGGTTGCTGAATTTAATCATTTCATTATGAGTTCAGTTAAATAGAGGAAACAGAAATACAAACTTCCTTTTACAAAAACAAAAACAGAGAACTCAGCAGGTCTGACAGTAGCTGTGGGGCTCTGACAAAGGGTCATCCAGACTTGAAACGTTGGTTCGATTCTCTCTCCACACTCCTTTGTGAAATTCATGCTTGGCATTGTTCAGAGCTTACTTCAAAAGACAGAGCCCAATGTCTATGTCTCCAGGTTTGCAATGTAACAAAGTAAAGCTGACAAGACCAGAACTCCACAAGTTAAGTTTAAAAGACCAGTATCTAGCTTCATTTGTATGCTTATAGACCATGTGACTGAAACTGATTATTTAATAGTGAAAGACCACCCTCGATCTTCAATTGTATGTCAGTAGCCATTGACCATGTGGCTGAAACTTGTTTATCGATAAAGAAATCCTTTTTCCCAAAACTGAGAAAAGATCTGATGCAGTCTGCAGAATGACATCAACAAGACCACGGCTGCAGAGAAAAGCTGTGCCACCTTTGCCTTTTAAAACCCGAGAAGCTTAAAAATCCTTTTAATAAAAAAAGCCTCCCAGTATGATTCAGAATCTCCCAGGTCACCTGTAAGTAAATTGGACCTCCTGATACAGCAGGCGTGGGTGATGTTCATGATCTGCTGAACATTCTTTGCTTTGATGCATTTCTGATATCCAACCCCTAGACTTTTGAAGTTACCTGAACTACAATTTAAGGGTTGGAAAAGCTTCCTTCTTCACTAGACTCTGAAAGACAAATGAACTGTGAACTATTATTTTGGTTTATACTTGTAGAAGTGTACTAAACTCCTCAATTGTATTGTTCTTGAGTGTATGGAGTGCGATTGACATAGCCTTCAGATCTTTGGAATGCATGAATAATTTGTTTCAACCCACGAATGACTGCTGATGATACTTTCTTTAATTGACCATACAACAGCAGAGGTTTAGGAGCATATACAAAAAAACACACAGAAGATAAACCACACTTTTTATGGACAGAAGAGAAGGAATTTGGGCGTTTCTGTTTACCTCTCCTCCCTTATCTGTATCAGAAATTGTGCGCTGTATCCGAGAATTGAAACAATTGGACTAAAATGAGATGAATCCGGAGACTGAAAGAATAAATTGGAAGTCAAAAATGGAAGTCCATGTTTAAAATGAGTTAATTGTATTCCATTTTTGTCCTCATGGGAAGGAGATGCCCGGTAAAATGTATTTCATATTCAGAACAATAAACATGGACTCTGCTCAACTGGAAACTTCTGAAATTGCCTTTATCAATTTTAAAAATGGACACCGGTTAACAGTTAACATAGCTGCCATGGGGATCAGGTGACTTTTACAATTTTAGACCGAATGAACATATTTCTAGATAGTCCCATATTAAATAATACTGGGTGGAGGCCTTCCCAGAATAGAAAAGCCTAGAAAGCACTGTTTTGTGGAATTCATGCCTACCATTGTTCAAAGCTTACTCCAAAGCACAGGTTCAATGGGCTCCTGTGCTGGAATTTTACTGCCTCGCCTGTCTGAGGCCAATGGAGAATGCCGTCTGCGAACCTCGCCCACCCTGATTCTGGGGTAGGTGTGCCGGTAAAATTCCAGTCCTAGTCTCTATATCTCCAGGCTTGCAATGTGACAAATGAAAGCTGACGAGACCAGGTATCCATGAGTTAAATGTGAAAAATGACCTTTTATTGTATGTCATTGACCATTTGACTGAAATTTCTTTATCCCAAACCTCAGAAGAGGCCTGGGGCAGTCTGCAGAATAGCTCTAACAAAGCAACAGCCAGAGTGGGAGGCTGTGCCACCTTTGCCTTTTAAGAACTAAACAGCTTAAAAGTCTTTTTAACAAGAAAATCTCCCAGCTTGATTCTGAAAATTTGACCATCTGATACAATAGCCACAAGTGCCTGATTTCATGGCCTGCTGAACATTCTTCTCTGCAAAGTAATCCTGATATCTGACTACCGGCCACCTAAATTTATCGAAACTACAATTCAAGAGTAGGGAAAACTTCCTCCCTGGACTCTCAAGGCCTATGAACTGTTAAGCATTATTTTGTAGAATTGTACTATCATCTTTAATTGCACCTTTCTTGATGGTGTGAGACTGATGAGGCGTTTAGATCTTTTGAGGTGAGTGCACCTCAAAATAGTTATCTTTGTGTAACACCTGAAAGACTGCTGCGGGTAATTTTTAAAATTGATCACACCCCCACAGGGGTTTAGGAACCCGCGCATCTAAATAAAAATAAAACACACAGGAAGGGAAGGCGATGGGGGTTTCAGTATATCTCTCTTCCTCTATCCAATCAAATTAATTTGCTCTACCATCCTTTACCGAAAGTATAGCGTTTGCCTTAATTATTGTGGTTAACAACATAAAAGGAACAGAATGCTGATTAATAATTTTAAATACCAAATTTCTATCGTTGCCTACTCATTGATACTTATTATAAATAAGTATGCATGATACATACATGTCAAAGCAAAAATCTATTAGCAAAATTCACTTTTTCCTTGACCTGCAATATACTTTCTGATACTGTTATCTTCCCTTGTTGCACATAAATTTTGATTTTAAAACCCAGAATCAATTTCTTTACTTCGGTGACTTTAAAGTTTAATGGACCATTTTCTAGAATAGCAGTATTTATGTTCCATCATTTTGTGATTGTTGCTTAAAGATCCAATCATTATAATTGCCTTGGAGAACGTAGATGGTGAAAATGATTGTTGCAACTGTCCGCCTTTAAGTAATTTTGTTATCAAACATCACAGAAACCATAACTTGGGAATTCAAAGCATGTAACCAAATTGGCGCATTTTTGTCCAAAAGCTATAATTGTCTTATCATCACTGAAATAACGGGAAAGCTGCAGTAATATAAAAGCAAAACACTGTGAAGACTGGAGATCTGAAACACAACCAAAAGTGGAAAAACTCTGGTGGTCTGGCAGCATCTGTGAAGAGAGAAACAGAATACAATTTGACTCTTCAGAACTTCGGAAAAGTTGCAAAACCTATTGAAGAATTGAATGAGGTTTTGTTTTGTTGTTCTTGGTCTATTATTTTGGAATTTCAGTTTTAAACTGTCCTGAGTTTTATCTTCCCAATACAGCCAAAGGGAAAGGAAGCAAGGACCAAGTATATTTTTGTTAATGTAGAAAATGGCCTGGAGTTTCTGCTTGTTTGCACTGACTTTGTTGATGCCACGTCTCTGATGTTGGTATAACTGACGGAAAAAATTGCAGTATTTTCAGGAAAATTGTGTTCAGTGCAGTTCAGATTTCTGTGGTCTTTGCTAGTTTTTAAAACGTGGTGCTCAAAGCTGGCCCTGTCACTGGGCGAATTAATCGCCACTCAGAGTTTCCACTAATAATGCTAGTTTACAGGCCTTCAAGCAGGCTCCAAAACTTAAGCTGGATCTTTTAGTGCCCAGGACACCATGTGTTATGTTTTTAAAAAATCACCAGGAACTGATTGTTTTACTTCTGTGTAACTAAAAAAAAATAGTTTTGTCTATTTTCTTTTCAAGTTCTTCTGAATAATTCAAAATTGGGATACTGACAGGTGGTGTTGGATTGACACTGTCATTTAAAATGCTTGCATTTTGTGATTAAACCCATCTTCAGCTGTATTAATCAAACTTTAACAAGTTACCACTCTTAAATATATCAAGGACTAATTACATAGAAGTTTTGAAAGCTTGAGGACTCTGGGTCTGTACTCATTGGAGTTCAGAAGGATGAGGGGGGATCTTATTGAAACTTACAGGATACTGTGAGGCCTGGATAGAGTGGATGTGGAGAGGATGTTTCCACTAGCAGGAAAAGTTAGAACAGAGGACACAACCTCAGGCTAAAGGGACGACCCTTTAAAATAGAGGTGAGGAGGAATTTCTTCAGCCAGAGAGTGGTGGATCTGTGGAACTCGTTGTCTCAGAAGCCTGTGGCGGCCAGGCCGTTGAGTGTCTTTAAGACAGAGGTGGATAGGTTCTTGATTAATAAGGGGATCAGGGGTTATGGGGAAAAGGCAGGAAATGGGTATTAGAAAAATATCAGCCATGATTGAATGGCGGAGCAGACTCGATGGGCCAGTTGGCCTAATTCTGCTCCTATGTCTTATGGACTTATGGAAAGCAATTCTTTGAAAAAAGAGAATTTTAAAACTCTGCCCTTTAGCACTGCTTTATGGCAGATTTTGCATTTGGCAGAGCTGTATGCAAAGAAGTTTGAATGGAAACTTGTGGAGAAAACATAACTTTCAAAATGGGTGTGATTTATGCCAAAATTTCCAATTGCACCCGAAGAATTAATTTTAGTTATGTGTATCTATCTATATCTCAATCATTCTCTTTTTTCCATCTCTCTCTCTTCTTTCCCTGTCCCTCTATCTCCTACTGCCATTTTTATCTGTCTAACTATATTGATCTTTCATTGTTACGTAATTATATCATCCTTATTCTTGGAGTTACAGAGTTGCACTATACAATTTATAATGACCATCTAACCAATCTGGCCAGATGAACCATCCAGCCGGGTTATCCAAGACTAAAATGTTGCTTTGTAAGTCACTTTCGTAGATTTTTTTTGAAAATGGAAGCCAATTGCATGTGGTGAGTTTGTGAATACAGCGTACTGGGTTAGTGTTATAAGATCGGAAACTTAATATAAACTACTTAAAATCTTAGACCAAAATGGCCATCAACTTATTTGCTGAAGATGCCTAGCTCAAAAAATTCAGGAGTCGCGGCTTAACATGTTGCTAAGAAGAATTTCAAGCAGTGTGAAAAGGCTGTTGCGGTCCAACCAACAGGGCCTCCTTTTTACAGGAAAATAATCATGTGACTATGGCAGAGAACTTGATTTGATTCTTGCAAACTATACAGACAAAGCATACTGTACATAGAGAAGGAAAGGAGAGGATGCAGAATGCAGTGTTACAGATGTGGCTAGCGTGTAGAGAAAGATCAACTTAGAAGCTATTTTGTCTTCAGTTTAATAGTATAACTGAACTGTTTGCATTCCTTACAGCCAGATGAAAACTCACTGGATTTCTCCTCGTGCATTCTACGTCCTGGGATAAAAAATGCAAAAGAGCTAGCCTGTGGAGTTTGTCTGCTTAATGTTGATTCCAGAAGCAAGGTAAGCACAAGCTATTTAGAACTTGCTTGTATTCCAATAGATATTCGCTTAATGGACTAATGTAGTGATGAGTGACTTGCAAAAAGCATATCTAGCCCAATGAGCACCCATCTGTGCTCTTGATTCTTTTATTTACATCTATTAAAATCAGAAAACAAATGTGAAAACTAAGCAAAGCATTTCAAAGTTCTGCTAGTTTTCAATCTCAAATACAGTCCAGATGCTGAGTACACTGCATGAATTGGGAGGATCCGATTTGAATCACAAAATGAAAATTGTACTCAAACTGCCTCGAGATCAGTTGTCCACTCAGCCAGGGGGCCAGGTGCATTATACACCACAGCAGCAGCCAAGTCAACATCCACAAAAGTTTTAACAGCTGCTATAGCTGGCCAAAAAGGGCTTGAGGAAATGTTTCCAGTCATTCTTCCTTGCCTTCCATTCACTCCTCCCTACCTCCTGTTGATCAGGACCTCATATTTGTAACCTGAAAATATGTGAAAGGACATTGATGCACAACAATTTGAGGAAAAATAACTTTTTGGCTGACCTTTTGAGGATTACTCATTCAGCTAATGTGCTAACCAGGATACTGACTTCACATCTCGCTTATTCCAGGAGGAAGAAAACTTGGAGGATCATCCTAAACAAGTATGACCTTCTAAAAGTTACATTCTCAAAACATCTCATCTGCCAAATGGCTGTGGAATTGGACTCAATTAAAATTAACCCTTGAACTGCTTGCAGGGATAATTTTAATATCTTTCCTTTCCTTTCCTACACTATCATCATTTTGGGGTCTTGACATTACTTGGAGTGGTTTAAAATCTAAGTCTTTCTTCTAACAACTCTGATGGGTCTCACTTTCTTCTTGGTGGTGTTGTAGTTGTAATTTTTGGATTGCATGGGGAAATTGGTATTGCATTCCTCAGAAATGGGTGAATTCAACATGCGTGTTGGTGAAATTTAATCCATTTTGTTAAATAAGTAAAATTCCTTGTGTTTGACAAATGTAACATATTATATCTAAAATATACAGTTAAATGCAACATGGGATTGCTTCAAATAAATGCCATGCACTAAAAAGTGTTGATTCCCAAACTTAAATTCAATGCTCAAGGTGTGGGAACAGAAATTTTAACTGGTGTGTGGAGGACTCCAAAATGAACGCTGACTCTAGAAGCAAGGACTCATTGTCCAAGAAGGAAAGGAATGTCTGCATCATTCATAACCTGTCCATTTCATTATCACAGACAAGTTAGAAGATTGATCAGTCTGTTACAGTTTAGATGCAGAATCCGCCTATCTTTTAACAATTTTAGTGAATAATCTTCAAAATAAAAAGACAATGCAAGGCCAAGATTCAAGATTACAAATTTGATCATCAGTCTGTGCTGATTTTGATCAGCTCAGCAAGAGTGGTATTGGGACATTTGATAGCTGGGAGCAGTGAGCCTAAACTGAGAGGTATACAGTGGCTGCTGCTGGAAAGTCTGCTTATGCTTGTGAATGTAGGACAGCATGGTGACACAGTGGTTAGCACTGCTGCCTCACAGCACCAGGAACCCGGCTTCAATTCCCGGCTTGGGTCGCTATCTGTGCGGAATCTACATGTTCTCCCCGTGTCAGATGTTCTCCTCGTGTCTGTGTGGGTTTCCTCCGGGTGCTCTGGATTCCTCCCACGGTCCGAAAGACGCTCTGGTTAAGTACGTTGGCCATGCTAAATTCTCCCTCAATATACCCGTACAGGCACCAGAGTGCGGAGACTAAGGGATTTTACAGTAACTTCATTGCAGAGTTAATGTAAGCCCACTTGTGACACTAATAAATAAAATGTTGGATCAGAACAGACCAAACACAAATGATTTCCACCTGTTTAAATGCATGCCTAACTCTCACTCATCAAGATTGACTATTTAGATACCATGCTAGTTGGCTTTTGGTTTCAGTGGAATCATACCATCTCATGGAGAACAGAGAAAATTGGAAACCAAAAACTGCTTTTTGTTCTTTGCTAATATTGTTCTGGGTGTATTTTAAACAGCAAGCAGCCCCTACTGTCCCTTCAGTCATGGCTCAGCTAATGCTAAACTATACAATTGTGAATTACATGTGATAGCCTAGTTACTCAAGGCTGCATTACCAAAGGAAAATGGTTAATATAGAATTATGCTAGAGGAATGAAGTATGAATAGATAGAATTTAGTTATTTATAAATGATGATTATTTGATAAATGGATTGAGTGAAACATTCCCAATAGATTTAGCAAACGAGAACCATAGACAAATACTGAATTTTGTCTTTCAGAAATTTACTTTGAACCTAAATTGAGTCTATTAAGTAGAATTCCAGGTGTAGAGTCATAAAGCTATCTACAATGGAATCCAATCAATGATTTGCCCATTTTTGATGTCGGCTGGCCTTGTTCCATCCTACATTCATTATTACTGTGGTAAACTCTTGGTGCTTTTATTTCCAGGCTCTATAGACTCTTCCATCAAACACTAAATTAGGAATATGACAAAAGTGTAATTGCTACAATCTGTGTATTACCATCAGGAGGCTGCCTAGTGTTTAGTTAACAATATCACATTTGTTCGCTTTAGAAACAGTATTTTAAACCTTCTGATTCAGAGGGACAGCGTTCATCTCTGGGCCAACCAGCTCAGGAAGATTTTAGATTCACATCCAGTGTATACAGGAGTAAGGTGATCTGAACCAGGGCATTAAAATTTGCTGCACTACTCCTGGGTTAAGAAAGGACGGGCTTATGTTTCTCATTCCTGATCATGTCTGGCAGCCCGTTTTGGAAATGTGCGTGAGTAGACTTCAGATGAAAACAGGATTAGGCTTGCCTGTAATAAATTCCTCTGTTGAATAGCTCATACTCAAACATTGACCACTTGGAAAGGATACAGAAGGCAACAACCTCTGATGGGGTCAGTACTTCGGTAAGGGTGTCAGCGCCAGGGAGATAAAAAGAGAAGGTGGTATTTTGAGTTATGATGTATGATTCTACAATCCTCTGAATGTACTGAACAAGATGAGGCTAGAACCACAAGGGTATGTCAGAACACAAGCATTTATCTGGAACAGTCTAAAATTGTAACCCCCAAGTCCATTACTGCATTGATTTCAAATTTGTACTGCAATTGTCAATGTAACAATTAAGAATTCATAGCTACTACTTTCACTGATGTTGGGGCAGTGCATTAGTTTAAGGAATGCTGGAAATGCTTAGTGGGTGTCAGGCAGCATCAGTGAAGAGGGAAACAAGGGTAACATTTCGGATCAACCACCTTAACATTGGAAGTTAGAGATGTAACAGGTTTTAAGCAAGTATAGAGGCGTGGAAAGATTAGGGGGAATGCCTAAATGGGAAGGTCTGTGCTGTGCTTGGGTGGAAAGTTGGAGAGTTTAAATAACAAAAGGCATGATGGCACAAGACAAAAGGAGATGGTAATAGGACAAGTAAAGACACTGAAGATGGGTCTGAGGAAGCATAAATAAAAAGAGCAGAATTGTCACCAAAAATATGGGGGCACAGGGTATCTGAAATTGTTGTGTCGAATGCTGAGCCCAAAAGATTGTAATGTGCCTAATTCATCAGAACATTTCAAAGGGGCTGTTCCCTCTGACACCCTAGTCTAGCCCTCAGTAATACCCAACAACTCCTCCCCTTCCATCAGCACTTTTTATGCAAGCGTAAGATTTGTAAAACCTGCCCTGTTACATCCACAGTTCTCATCTTCCAAGTGAAATAACAATTTGCCTGCAGTAGTTTTAAGTTAGCATATTTGCTGCTCTAGATGCAATCTCCTTACAGTGGGAAACTAAACTCAAATTGGGTGACTAGCTGTGGAGCACTCCATTCTGTTTGCAAGTGTGACTTGGAGCTTCCATTTGTCTGTTATTTTAATTCTGTACCCTACACTCATTCTACCCTCTGTCCTCAGCTTGCCACTGTGATCATACTAGGCATGTATATATATTTGTATGTTTCTGTACAATATCTAAAATTTCAGCTTCATTCTGCAGACAGTTAGTGTGTCTGGACATTTAGTTTGAGGGCTGTAAAAGCAAATTAATTACTCATTTCAGGTCAAAATGACTTTCTTTGATTGAGCCAGTGGACTTTTGTTTACACAAAGGGTTTCTTGGGAAGTTGATTGACAGGGTCATGTCATAATGTGGTTAGGTTGCAGAGCTAGGTGTGTAGCAGGGGAAAAACTAAGCAGTTGCTGTTGGAGGTCTGCGAAAGTGAAAGGCATGTGCCTGAGAACACTCACTCTCTCTCTCTCTCTCCCCCCACAAAATCTCTCTGAACGTTTTAAGTCTGTTAACACAATTTATAGCAAGTATGTCAGGGTTTGCTAACTAATTTATTTGAGTGGTTTTGACCTATGCATGAATGGGGCTTATTTGGAACTGGAACAGTCATAAGCTAGAAAGTAAGGTTGTTTCCTTTCATTTTTAAACATTGTTCAGCTGTGAATAGTTAAACTGCTTCATTTGTTAGAGTTGTATTTAAATTGTGTTATTAAGTAAAATTTGTTTTACTGTAAAAGATCCACACTTTGTCAGTGGAATCACTCCTGGAGAAAAAATCCTAAAATATCCAAGAGAAGAAAAATTGTTGGGGTCTAGTCTGGCTTCCTAATGTAATTTGGGGTTCTGGTCCTGGATTCAGGACTGTTCCATTGAAACTATGCATAACTCAAGGCATTGTACCTCATCTTTTGATTAGGTACTTTACAGCCTCCCAAACTCAACAGTTTCTGACCATAATGTCAGCCCCTATTTATATTTAAATAGCTGTGGATAACTAAAAATAAGCTGCAGGTACAGCAAACAAGAAGGCAACTGGTATGTTGGCCCTCAGTGCAAGAGGACTTGACCAAAGAAACATGAATGTCTTACTGCAGCTGTACAGGGACTTGGTGAGATTATGCCTGAAGTATTGTATGCAGTTTTGGTCTCCTTATCTAAGAAAAGATATACTTATCATAGAGGGAGTGTGGTAAAGGTTCATTAGACTGATTCCTCAGCCTAACGAGGAGAGATTGGGTTAACTGTATTAACTGTAATTCAGAAGAATGAGAGGGGATCTAATTGAAATGTATAACATTCTGACAGGGCTGGACAGACTGGAAGCAGGGATGATGTTTCTTTTGGCTGGAAGATCTAGAACAAGGGGTCAAAATCTCAAGATGAGGGTAGGCCAGTTAGGACTGAGATGAGGAGAAATTTCTTCACTTGGTAGTGAACCTATAGAATTCTCTACCACAGAAGGCAGTGGAGGCCAAATCACTGAATCAATTTAAGAAGGAAATGGATGGATTTCTATATTCTAAGGGTGTCAAGGGGCATGGGGAGAGTGCTGGAGTATGGTGTTGAGATAAAAGATGAGCCACAATCATAGTGAATGGTGGAGCAGGCTCGAAGGGCCGAATGGCCTATTACTCTAATTTTCCATGTGATGATTGATTCTGTTATTTCCCATTTAACCCTTCTCTTGATACACCTTTTGTTTCTGTACTTGTCCCATTACTATTTCTTTTTGCTTTGCACCGTTATATCTTCAGTCACTCAACCCTAGCCTACCCTCCATCTTATATATAGGTCACCCCTTTCATTCTCCCCACCTAACCTTTTCCCTGCCTCAGTATTTGCTTAAAATCTGTTACACCTCCAGCATTTTTGTTCTGGTGAAAGGCCATCGATCTGTAACATTAACCATTTTCCTCTTCATGGGTGCTGCTGGACCAGCCTTTTTTGTTTGTAATTTCAAATTTCCAACATTGGCAATATTTTCTTTTTTGAATTATTGCTGGTAATTGTGTAGAAAACTAGTTGTGGTTTCTTTTGAGTAGAGCTGTGAAACCTGAAGAGAATTTTCTTGGTGAAAGATTAGGAGGAATGCAGTGGGCATGCAGTGTAGGAAAAAATCCATTTGACGATGGGGAAGTTGTAGTTCCATTTTTTTTTCCTGTTTTTTATCAATTATTTCACTGCGGAGAGTACTGCAAAGGAAGAAATAGCACAGTGGTTAACACAGCTGCCTCATAGCGCTAAGGACCCGGGTTCATTCCCAGCTTGAGTCACTGTCTGTCTGGAGTTTGCACATTCTCCCTGTGTCTGTATGGGTTTCCTCCGGGGGCTCCGGTTTCCTCCCACAGTCTGAGACATGTGCTGGTTAAGTGCATTGGCCATGCTAAATTCTCCCTCAGTGTACCCGAACAAGCGCCAGAGTGTGGAGACCAGGGGATTTTCACAGTAACTTCATTGCAGTGCGAATATAAGCCTACTTGTGACTAATAAGTAAACTTCACTTTTTAATTTCAAAACATTAAACACTTGAAACTTGTGGAAATATTTCTGCGCATATTCCAGAATAAAGTTTGCCTCGTTTTTAAGCCACCATTGATTGAGTGCTTCAAAAACAACACAAATTGCATTTTGCTTGCGTGTTATCAGAAATGTCACTGAATGCATTTCCTTTTTTATTCCCCCATGTTGTCTGTCAGCATTTAATCCCTTCTGTTTAAACTGAATTACACTGAATATTTTGAACATGGTAAGATGAAATCAAACTATCTTTTGAGGAGACTTTGCACCCATTAATATTGACAGGGAACTCTATAAACTAAATTGTTTTGTAATGAATTAGGATTTCAAGCTGAGGTTAATCTTCATGATTGGTTAAAATAAAATTATATTGGCATCTTACTAAATATACTGTATTCTTGCCTTATGAGTAGTTGGTGATATATCCATGTCAGTTGAGTTCAGTTTTAGCATAGCTCATAATGAAAAAGAAAAGGGCTAGATGACAATGACTGCAGCCCCATTTTTTAAATTCATTTGTGGGACATGAGCGCTGCTGGCTGGCCAGCATTTATTGCCCATCCCTAGTTGCTCTTGGAGTGTAGTTATGAGACAACCACATTGCTGTGGTTCTGGAGTCACATATAAGCCAGACCAGGTAAGGGTGGCAGATTTCCTTCCCTAAAGGACATTGGTAAAGCAGATGAGTTTTTCTGACAATCGACAATGGGTTCATGGTCATCAGAAGATTTTTAATTCCAGATATTTTTCACTAAAGTCAAATTCCATCATCTGCCATAGCAGGATTTGAACCCAGGTCCCCAGAACATTAGCTGAGTTTCTGGATTAATAGTCTAGCAATAATACCACTAGGCCATCGCCTGATACTCAACATGTATCAAGCACAGTCATTTTTCCCATCATTTTCCCAGAATTATAATGAATTTTGATTGAAGCTTTGTCTTTAGCGTTCATCTCACATAGAGCAGCATATGTGTAGTGATTATTATTACCCATAACTTCTTCATCACGTTCCCATTAGCCAGATGTTTTCCCAGAACGCTTATTTCAATTTGTGGAAAGTGTGTCACCCGATTGACTTTCAGTTTATTTTTGTTTCCCTCTTGCTTGCTGAACTATGTCTCATTCCTCTGTATTTGACTTCTTTCCTCGAAGCTAATTGCACTATAATTGTGGTCTGTTGTGATTGCACTAAGAAAATATTCAGAAATCTGGAATTTGCTTGGGTATGGGAATTGCATCTTTTCCGATGAGGGGTGACTATACAATAGGATCGGTAATATTGTTCCTTTATATTCTATGGCACCTATTGCACCTAAGTCAGGTTTAGCCTAGATTATCTGCAGCACAGTATACTTGCTCCTAGTCTCTCAAATTCTATCCTTTACACATTTCATTTTGATCTATTAGTTAAGGAATACAGATAACAGAAGAATTGCTATATGCCTTCCACATTGACATTGTAACGATTTATAGTTTGCAGTCGTGGATTATCTTTATTCTGATTGAGGCATGTTCCCTCATTCTAATCATAAAATATTTTAATGGGGAATGCTTTCATTGTAGGGTATTTATGCAACTCTTAGTTTGAGTTTTGAATAAACTCGTAGCCTGTTAAAAAGAGGATCATGAGTTGAAGGGCCTTTTCGTAGACTCCTACTGTCTGATGTAAGGCCCATTACTTGTTCCGTTTACAAGCTTGAGGCTAGACCTGTAAAGGTAGAGCTTTCCCAAAATTGGACCTGGAGAGTCAATATACCTAACTGTGATTTACCCAAGGCTCAATAAGAACTTTACTCTTTAAATTCTTCAAGTGCACTAAATCAAATTAAAGACTGGGATTTGTGAATGATACTCAGATTTGTTTCAGACCTTTACGAGCATCTCATATGTTGGAATTGTTACATGAGAACACCTTATGTACACATTTCAGTTCACAATTGCTTCAGATATGCTCAGTCTTAAGCAGCTGGCCAATCAAGATATAACTGAGTGAGGCAGTAATTACAGATGTGAACAGGGTGCACATTTATTTTTGTGTTGTTTTTTCATGCGGCGTGCTGACTCGAGCATCAGTGGATCACATCAGCCCTGAGCATGTGGCATTCTATATAAAATAGAACTCTAGATGTCTTTTCTCAGAATTGTAAAAATAACTTTTAGTTCAAGTAAATCTCATGACACAGTTTCAGATTCTTTCCTTGCCAATCATTTTCTGTAATACATTAACCATTCTTCATTGACTTTTCATATTTTACTGTATGTATTTGTGTATAGTTGCAACCCCTAACCAGTTACACCATCCCAAAAAATTACTTGACCTTTATATAAGAGTCAATATTAAAAAGTTCTTGTCCGTCATAATTGGTTCTTGATGCTCACAACTATATTTGACCTCCTCTTATTTTGCTTACACTGAACATTGTGACATTTAAATGGCAATAACATCATTCCTGGGCCCTGGCACTGTTTCCAAATCCCTTTCCCCAGCACTTATTCTGCTGGTCCATCCTATTTCAAGTCAATGATGAGGGTCAGGAAGGAAAGTCACACTTAAATATTTACAGCCTTGGAGCAGCAAAATGAAGCAACAAATTGATATTGGTCTGCCTTTAGCAAATCTCCTTCATAAGCATGGAACCTAGTGGAAAATATGACCCACATGCAAGTCCCTACTTTAAACCCCGAACATTTCTTGTTCTATATGCAAATGTATACAGTATCCACATCCGATGTGAAATCTCTACTGGAACATTAAACATGTACCAACATCTGCAGCTAATGCTGCTTGCGTTCAAGCTGAAGGATCTTATTGCTACTTTTTCCTTTCCAGGCCTTCAACTCGGACAGCGACAATTTTAAGTTGTCTTATGGTGGTCACCAGTATCATGCCAGCTGTGCCAATTTCTGGATTAATTGCGTGGAGCCGAAACCGCCAGGGCTCATCCTACCAGACCTGCTCTGACGAATTGTCATGGGAACTGAGAGATAACCAAATTTAAACTTGTCCACTGCTTGCATCTCACTGACATTTCACTGACCTAGGAGGATGTAGCCTGTAAAGAAAATCAATTTGCAACTTTTATTTTTTTAAAGTATATTTAATATGCACCAATGTTGTTTTGAAGTTATTTACATAAGTTACTGTCTAAGAAAAGCTAAAGAGATTGCCGCAAAGTTCTCTTCGTGGAAGGTATTTCAGATTCAAACAGATCTTTGCTTAGCCATTTGTTCCAAGATATTTGAAGTCCAGAGGTTACAACTGCAGCGAGGCGGCATTGGTTTAAACGCTACAGCATTTTAAATGGGCCGTTTTACTGGGGAGTGTTATCCTCACTTTAGCTTTGTAATTATATGAAAGGTACTTAGTCTTTATTTTAAATTATTTAAATGTCCGATAGTCAAATGAGTAAACGTTTTACTTCACATCCTTCAGATGTCCCTAACTTAGCAAGGACACTGAAAACCTTTTGCTGGTGCCTCCTAAACTAAGGAGGCATGGGAAGGGATACACAATGCACAGCTGGACATGGAATGACAAAACCTTGCACACGTCCATACCTCAATCTTGTTGAATGCCATGCAGCACGTGTCAGAGTGGAGATGAAAACTTAAAAAGGTTTGCAGGCCACATCCAGCAGTGTGGAAGCAGTGGGTATTGTATATAGTGTGTCACCTTATGGGACCAATGACCTTCATAATGTGAAAGCTGTTAGAAAGATTTTGACCAGTCTATTTAATAGCTGTGTGAATTTAAAGAATCTTGAAAACTGCAAACTCTTTTTATGGCTGCGCTCCTTTTCTGGTGAATTTTCTTTTTCTTTGTGGAGTATCAGGTTGAGTCTAGTTGAGCCTATTTCGCCCCAGCACTGAGATAAATTAGAAGCAATGGGTTATCAAAATCACATATTTTCTGTGGGGTTTCCTTTTGTTTAGTGGTGTAAAACTGGCCAAATGGGACCAACCGCCTTCTATGCATCTCTACTGACTAAGGGATATAGGTCAGGAGGCTAAAGTGGTATTCATCCAAAATCAAATTTACTGTCAATATATTCAGTACTTTCATCGTTGTTTCTTCTGGCACATCCTCTCAAAGTAACCTGTACAAAATTATTTAGTATTTTATCAATGTACCCTCTTAGAATTGTGAAGGTACAATACTGAAAATTATATTTGGGAAGGCAGTGAAGCAATTTTGGCCCTTTTGCCAGTTTCCCTCGGTTGCAATTTGAGGTTTATCAAAATCAGCTGCGATTAAGATGTCTGATGAAAGCATCCCAGTCTTGGAAAACATTCAATGTTCTTCCACAGTGTACAAATTAATTTAAAGTTTCATTAGGTTCAGTTTAATTATTTATATTTATCCATCTGTACATAATATAAAATTGTGACGCAACCTATTTCAGTGTAGATCTTATACTACCTGTTACTTTTGCTTAGTGATCACCGCAGGTCATGATGCATCCCATTGAAAGTGTGAACTGCAAATGATGTGCGCATGCAGGAACGTTATTAGATGAGGGTCAACTTGAACACCGGGGAGCACAATATTGGCCTCTGCAACTCTGTAGTCATGAGCCAAGTTTTTCGTTACCCCTGGAATCGCTATATTGGATTTGATGATTTAAGTATTGAATTCCACTGGAGTAATCCAATTCAGTCAAATTTTTGTGTGCCCTGGTGGGGGGTGTGATGGCAGATACATGGCTAGATGCTTTTTCCTCCAAAACCGTTATTAGCTTTAATCTTTGCAGCAGAGCTTATGTTATATAATAAAATGTCTATTTCTAACATGTTTTAAATTGACTAAAATTGCTGCTGAAACAACAGAAATAGAGTGCATTGAACTTTTGTCAGTATGGAGACAGGTGCAGTGGAAATGGTATTGATCATTGTACAATAAATTCTGTGAAGGTCACACAATTATTTTCCACGATCATGTTATTTTGATGATTCAAGGACACTCAGCTCTGACTTTGTAGCTCAAAACCTTTGCTTGATGTGAAGGAATTAATACGTGTGTGGTATATTTAAAATGAACTTAGCCGTGACAAATGTTAAACGGGCAGCTTGGGAGGAAGAACTTCTGAGCAGTATTTGCATTACATGAGCTGTCTTTTAGATGATTCAACCCCATTTTCAGGTCTGTGGTGGCTAAATGAAGTACAGAAGTGAACTCGGTGTGTTTCTGAGTTGCTTTGGGTCAGCCCCAGTGTGTGGAGGGTGGGAGATGGTGGGGGGCGGGTGGGCAGGGAACATTTAATTTGATTTGTATATAAGGTGTGCAAACTTAACTGTAAAGTCACTTTTTATGTTCCTTTTATCCATGTTAACTTACTGAGGCAATTGTTTTCTGAGTGGTATTTGTAATGATTGGGGGGGTGTATTTGCCAGCTTGCTTTGCCTCATGAGTTTTTTTATTGACTGTCTGGTTACTTTTGCTGATTAGTGACACTTGGAATAAACTGCTTTATTCCAAGTTAGGAATTAATAGTGCGATTGAATATTTTAAATGCATCTCATATCACAGTACTGTTTTGAGCCTTAATTCTTACTTTGAGTCTGTGCAGATGAAATGTATGTGACAGGTATTGGCTGCACTTTGTTTCAGCATGCGTTCGCAATAATGAACATCTCTGTTTGTGTTTTGGCATGGGTTCTAAATTACAATTTTTAATAAAGAATGCAGGATGAAAATGTGTTTATAATCATGCTAATTAATAAGGCTTTTTGACTATGGACATAAAAAAAATCATTAGTTGAAGAAACAACTGGAACAGTCTCTCTTTGGCAATTTAGTATAATTGGATGTCCTTTCTGTGTAATGACTCAGCACCCAGTGTTAACATCTGATTGGGTTTCTCATCATTGCCAAGAACTCTAGTGTCCTAGGTTACTGTATCCAAGGTGATGTTCCCGTTGCTGTAGAAACCTTGTGCATTGTTACAGAATGTACGGCAATCATTCTTGTGCAGCGGGCTTCATCTACTTGTCGAAATATTAATAGTTCCTACATTTGAAATTTTTAAAAAATTAAAGTGAAATTATGCTCCAAAAACACATTTGGAAACCTCAGTTGCCCCCACTCCAGAAGGAACCAAACATGCTACAAAACCTTAAAGTCATGGAATCCCTACAGTGCAGAAGGAGACCATTCAGCCCATTGAGTCTGCACTGACTCCCTGACAGAGCATCCCATTCAGGCCCTATCCCCCTATCCCCATGCATTTATCCCGCTAATCTTCCTAACCTGCACACCTTTGGACTATGGGAGGAAACCAGAGCAAACCCATTAAGACACGGAGGGAATGTGCAAATTCCACCCAGTCACCCAATGCCAGAATTGAACCCGGGTCTCTGGTGCTGTGAGGCCACAGTGCAATAGGTCAAAAATCCAAAACAACAATTTTGAAAATGTGATGATCACTTTTTATTGTTAGCCTTAGATCCATAAGTCTGTCAACAAACTTATCAGCTTAATTTTTTTTCATGTGCTGCTTGGCTTTTACCAAAAGGTATTGTTTTCAGTTGACTTGAAAATATCTTCAAAATTATCGCATTGGAATCTTCAATAATTATATTGGAAAGTAGAATGCACAGGACCAGAAAGGCACCATTGAAGTTCATCTGGTTTGTCAAAATAACTGGGAAATACTGCTCTAAGCTATCTCTCAACCTTGAGATCAGATTTTTATTTAAAGCTCTAATTTGTATGAGTTTTTAAAGATCAGGAGGCTATTCTATTATTCCCATTACATTTTACACGGCTCCAAGCCATATTTCAATGTTGTTCAAGGGGCAGGATTTTAATCACAGGCGTCTGTCAATGTTGCATAAGCTATGAGTCAACAGAACCAATCTGTATTGTTTTGCACTTTCACCAATTAAACAAATTGTAATGGGAAGATTGGACTGTGACATGCTCATAGAATCTCACAGTGTGCACAGTGCAGAACAAGGTAATTCAGCCCATCAAACCTGCATTGACAACAATTCCACCAGGCCCTATCTCCTTAACCCTACATTTTTACCCTGCGGACAGTGAGGAGCAATTAAGCATAGCCCATCAATCTAACCCGCGCATCTTTGGACTGTGGGAGGAAACTGAAGCACCCGTAGGAAACCCATGCAGACATGGGGGGGTGGGGTGGAGCGACGGGGCAGGGCAGGGGGTGGTGTGGGGTGGGGTAGGGGCGGGGTGTGGGGTGGGGCAGGGGCGAGGTGGGGGGTGTGGGGCGGGGCAGGGGGTGGTGCGGGTGGGGTGGGGGGGGCCAGGGCGGGGGCAGGGTGCGGGGAGGGGCTACAATTGGCAATACTACTTGGGCTTAAGAAGGAGGAAATGAGCCAGGGTTCCTGATCCTGATGGAAACCAACTTTTTGAGTTGACCATTAGGTAGAGTTGTGGATTGCCGATTGAATAATAGCCTGTTAAAAACTTAACATTAATCCCATACAAATGGTGACCACATGAGAGTGACTGAAGGGCGATTGACATTACATTACCCCAGCAAGGAGTAGATGCTGTTAGGAATGGAATGGAAGGAGAGAGAATGTATGAAACCAGCTTCCTCCCATGAAGTAGCTTATAGCTAAATGGACTAGTAATTCCAGAAGCCTGGACTAATAATATGGAATACTTCAATTCAGATCCAGTCCCCACCACTCCATGATAATTTGAGAATTTGAATTCAGTTTAAGAACAAAATATGGAAATAATAATGAACTGATACCAACAAAAAATGAATATTGTTGGATTAAAAATTTATCTGGTTCATTAAAGACCTTTAGGGAAGGAAGCCTGCTGATCTTACCCTGTCTGATATGTATGAGACTTCAGTCCAGAGTGATTGACTCTGAACTGCCCTCTAAAATGGCTCAATGAACTAGTCAGTCAAGGCTGGACAATAAACAGCAGTGGCACCCACATCCTGAAGATGAATAATATATCAAAGAGAATTCATATACATGCGCATGCAGATCATTTTACCTCTCAACTGCCCTTTGAATGTACCATTGTTGGCTTTGATACTTATATCTCAAAGTGCCTCTGCGTTGTTGCTGCTTTGTTCCAGCTGTCGTGTTCTTTCACAAGACAAGTTGGTTGTATTTTAGCAAGGCAACAGTTTGTGTTTGACAGAAGTATTGGTAATTGTATCAAATTACTATTCAATAGATTTTCCCAAATTGTTGCTTAAATTAGTGAAATGTGTTGGGCTATCAGGAACCAGAAATATAATAAAGTATACTGCTTAGTGTCTTGTTGAAGAGATATAGCTGATGTTTTGCACACTATACACTGGATTCTCAAATCAGAATTACTGAGAAATGTTGATTTTTGAACACATGGAGATTTTTTTAATTCTTGAGATGTGGGCGTCATTGGCTAGGCCAACATGTATTGCCCACCCAGAACTGGCCTTGAGAAGGTGGTGATGAGCTGCTGCCTTGAACCCTGTGGTTCATGTGGTGTAAGTACATCAGCAGCGCTGTTAGGGAGGGAGTTCTAGGATTTTGACCCAGTGACAGTGAAGGAACGGTGATTTGTTTCCCAGTCTGGTTGGTGGGTGACTTGGAGGGGATCTTTGGAGTAGTGGTGTCCACCTGTGTGTCTTTGCCCTTGTCCTTATAGATTATAATGATTGTGGGTTTGGAAGGTGTTGTCTAAAGAGACTTGGTGAGTTTCTGTGATGCATCTTGTAGGCAGTACACATGCTGTGACTGTGTCAGTGGTGGTGGGAGTGAAAATTTGTGGAAGGGATGCTAATTAAGCAGGCTGCCTTGTTCTGGATAGTGTCGAGCTTCTTGAGTGTTGTTGGAGCCACGCCCATCCAGGCAAGTGGAGAGTATTCCATCACACTCTTGACTTGTGCCTTGTAGATGGTGGACAGACTTTGGCGAGTCAAGAGGTGAGTTACTTCCTGCAGCATTCCAAGCCTGTGGTAGGGTGCATAAGATTCCTGTGGTTGAATGGCACTCCTTGACCATCAGAGCTCGTTTCAGTGGAGGCAGTGAGTTATGCAGAGCAGTCCTCAGGCAAGTAATCAGGTTGGGGTCAATCAGTTCCAGAGAGTGGACAAGTGAGCTGGAACCATACCATAGAATCCCTACAGTGCAGAAGGAGGCCATTCATCTCATTGAGTCTGTACTGACTCAGCATCTTATCCAGCCATTATCCCTGTACTCCCTGCACATTTACCATGGCTAATCCACCTAACCTCTATACCTTTGGACATGAAGGTGAAATTTAGCTTGGCTAATCCACCTATCCTGCATATCTTTGGACTGTGGGGAGGAAACTGGAGCACCCAGAGGAATCCCACGCAGACTCAGAGAGCAAGTGTAAACTCCACACAGTGACCCAAGGCAGGAATTGAACCCAGATTCCTGACACTATGAGGCAGCAATGCTAACCACTATGTCACTCCATAGAGAGTGAAGAGAGAATTACTGTTGGCAAAGGTGGTAGCATTGGTCATGGGGATGGGAGTGTCAGTCTTTGAAGACAACACTCAAGGACTCAGGGTGGATGTTGTGGCTGGGGTAAAATTAAGTAGCTGGGAATCAGTGGTCAGGACCAGGAGATTTATAACTGGGGCAATTGGTATTCAGGTCTGGAAAATAAGCATCCAAGGAAGCTGTATGACACCATGTTCAACAATCCACCAGTAGACCTGAGTAAAATTAACTGGTAAGTCCCTACAAATCCTAATTTCTGTGACGTTTTAGCCATGCAAATGACTGATCTTCTCAATCTCCATTCACCTGACTGGTTCCAAAGATCACAAACCATTTTTTATCTCTAATGTTGTGTAAGCGGGTGGCACGGTGGTTAGCACTGCTGCCTCACAGCTCCAGGGACCTGGGCTCGATTCCTGGCTTGGGTCACTGTCTGCATGTTCTCCCTGTGCCTGCGTGGGTTTCCTCCAGATGCTCTGGTTTCCTCCCACAATCCAAAGAACAAAGAAAATTACAGCACAGGAACAGACCATTTGGTCCTCCAAGCCTGCACCTGCTATGCTGCCCGGTTTAACTAAAACCCCCTACAGTTCCAGGGACCATATCCCTTAATTCCCTTCCTATTCATGTTCTTGTCAAGACGCTCTTTTAAAAGTCACTACCGTATCCAGTTTCACGACCCCCCCACCCGGCAATGAGTTCCAGGCACCCACTACTCCCTGTGTAAAAAAAAAATCTGCCTTGTACATCTCCTTTAAACCTTGCCCCTCGCATCTTAAACCTATGCCCCCTAATAATTGACTCTTCCACCCTGGGAAAAAGCTTCTGACTATCCAAAGATGTGTGGGTTCGGTGGATTGGCCATGCTAAACTGTCTCTTAGTGTCAGTGGGATTAGCAAGGTAGATGTATGGAGTTACAAGGATAGGGGCTTGGTGGGATTGTGGTCAGTGCAGATTTGACGGGCTGAATGGCCTCCTTCTGTGCTGTAGGGTTTCTATGATATAAACCTGTATCCTGCTGCTTTTTTTTTAAAATGGATTACAAGATCATCCTCCACATTGAACCTTTGAACAAAACACTAATCTGTCATTTCTCGAACTTTTATTTCCAGTGCATTTCCAGATGGTCTATCGCACGTGTTTCTCACCCTTTGCGCTGTTGTTTCTTAACTTTAAACATCAAGTCAAGAGTAGCAATGGCTTCGTGACCACTCAAAGCAATATCCTACTCATCATCTCTTTCCACATTGAATCTCCTCCCTTAACAGTTACCCTTTGCACACTCTGACTCAAACAGTCATTTGCTTCCAAGCCTCCAATTGCGAAGCAATTACCCACATGGTACTTTCAGCAATAGCATTGTATAAATAAGTCCTTCCATTTAACTGTATGAGGCAGGGTGATCTTATAATTTAGCCAATAGATGTGGTAGGGTATAGATTCATATGTTCCTCAGGGATGGGAACAGCAAACAAGGAAGGTAAATAAATGTCAAATCCACCCATTGTGCAAAAAATCCCTGGTGGTTCTGATGGGGATCGGCTAACTCAGCATAGCAGAAACTGAGACTGCTGTTATATATAGCAGAGTTCTACACCAAATTATACATTTATTGATTACACCAAAGGGAAGGGGGAACATTGAAATTGCTCTCAAACTGTACATGTATACTGACTGTAACTACTGAATGATCCTGTTTTGCTGGATGAAACTTAAGCTATTTAATGTGAAAATATGTTTCTAATGATGCATACTTGCACTTTCTCTGGTATACTGGAATGTTGATGCAATGAGCATGCAGATATTCGCTATAACATGAATATGGTAAGCGTCTACTTAATACATGAATCGTCTTTATTCATAGATTTTTATCATGGCCTATGCCCAAAGGAAGGCTTCAGATGGTCTTTAAATCATGTGACAAATTTTGAGTGGTTTGCTTGTAATCTGAAACCAATGACATTGATTGCCTTCTTGCAACCCACCGAGAAATATTTAAGGTAAATATAAACATGGGGCAGTGAATTTTTCATTTCCAGTATTCTGGGTGGCACAGTGTTTAGCACTGCTGCTTCACCGCCAGGGACCCAGGTTCGATTCCCGGCTTGGGTCTTTTTGGAATCTTTGTGGAATTTGCACGTTCTCCCCGTGTCTACGCAGAGTTTCCTCATGGGTTCTTCAGTTTCCTCCCACAGTCCAAAGATGTGCGAGTTGGGTTGATTGGCCGTGTTAAATGGACTCTTAGTGTCAGGGGGACTAGCTAAGGTAAATGCATGGGGTTATGGGGATAGGGCCTGGCAGGGATTGTGGTCGCTGCAGATTCAATAGGCCAAATGGCCTCCTCCTGCACTGTAGGATTCGATGATGAAAGTAATTCTGTCTGCTTTGTGATACTTAATGAAGCATCTCAAAGTGAGTTTGCAATGTGTCAAGGTTACTTTAGGGAGTGCATTGCAGAAAAATGCACTGCATAATGCAATTTGTTACATTCATGTTACTCCAAGTTCAGCTTCAGCAGTCATATTATTATCTACCTGTGTGCGGCCACAACTCTCACTGTTGTACGTTATTGAGACAAATGAAGTGTAGGCAACATTAGTTCTTGACTGATGTTGGTGTGTTGTAACAGCAGACAGGAAAGCTGTGTTCTGTGCAGAACAGTCTGCAGACACTTTTGATCTATAATAATACCTTATCCTCATGTTCATCCCAGAATCAATTTTTCATTGTGAATGACAAAGTAATGTTGAACCAGTTGAAGTGTGTAATGAAACTATTTGATGTTTGTTTGTGTATGTATCGTATATTTTGTTCTCTTGTGCGTGTGCAAATTAAATGGCAATTTGAAAATCCTGCCTTTGCATTAGCTAATTTCCCATTACGTCAAAAGCGCTCAGATATTTTATTTTGCCTCTGTACTTGTGGAGCTGATAACGTCGGTGTTTTTGCACCGTTTGTTGTGTGCCGTTATAGAAAGCAGCTTTGCAAATATCAACCACTTACGCCACAGCCTAGAGGCACCGACTGTGCTTTTCTGATCAAATCAGCAGAAAACTATCAATGTTAAAAGCCCAACATAAGCACAAATTGTCCCAGACTCATCTCCTGAGATGCCCAAAGGGGCTTGTCGGGTTAGCATTCACTGTGCGGTTTAACATTTATGGAACAGTTGTTTGTCTTTTCTCATAGTTCATTGAAGCCTAAATCTAGGAGAGATGCAGGGCCCACAAGTAACCAACCATATCATTACCAAATGATGTAAGGGAGTCAAAACACCCCACTTTTTCATTGCTCCACTATTGATAGTCATGCTGTATAGGCTCAGGAATTCTGTCCCTAAACTCCCTAAAGGAAACTATTTGATATTTGTTTGTTCCTAAAGGAAAATTGACCTCTCCTCCTTTAAGATTCGCCGAAACAGCGGCCAGCACTGCTATGTCTCAGCGCCAGTGAACCAGGTTCGATTCCCGGCTTGGGTCACTCTGCATGTTTTTCCCCGTGTCTGCGTAAGTAAATAAACTCCAAATATGTATATATATCAGGGAGAGTCCACTCGTGATGATTTCTTGATTCTTTCATGGCCTGTGAAGCGCCTTTTGCTCTAAAACACTATCGGATTACAAGTATCTCGCTCCTTTATGGCAAAAACCCAGGTTGGGGATGGCTGTGACATCCAGGATGGAATATGACAGATTCACATGTGAAGACTGGCCACTATAAGGCTTCCACCTCCCCGGTTCCCTCTGGGTGCTCTGGTTCCCTCCCGCAGCCTGAAAGACGGGCTGGTTAGATGTGTTGGCCACGCTAAATTCTCCCTCCATGTACCTGAACAGGCCCCGGTGTGTGGTGACTACGGGATTTGCACAGTAACTTCTTTGCAGTGTTAATGTAAGCCTACGTGTGACACTAATAAATAAACGTACCTCCCTGATCGTGCTTTTGGTCACGTACTAATAATTCCTTACGCTTGGTGTGATAACACTCCTTCTAAGCACCCTCGGGATGCTTTGCTCTATTAAGGGCACTGCTTAAAGGCAAACTGAACAACAGTCGATTTGCCAGTAGTCTAGCGTGGAAGAGTGTAAACTTTTGTGTTCACACTGGAAGCCTAATAATGCAAACATTAAACACATTGACTGGGAGATGATAATTGCATCTAAACTGTAAACTTAGTCTCCAATTGGTACTGAACTCTTTATATTGCTTCACTGCTGTCCAATTCAGATTTGACGTAACACTGTTAACTGGAACCCTGAGTAGACTGGATTCTGAGCTTCACTGTGCCATTTAAAAATAAAAATATAAAAATGTATATATTTTGTCATTTATCATATGGTTTTTTTTCTTTTCACGTTTAATTCACTAAAATACCGACTGAGAGGAGATTTGAACCTAAACATGGAGCAATAGACAATTACAATAGATTTTACCCATTTCCCCTTATGCTTTAGTGTTTTTACATAACTGCTTCCTCAATCCCACGCCACCAACTAATCATAAAAATTGACTATAAAATATAGGAGCAGAATTAGGCCGCTCGGCCCATCAAGTCTGCTCCATTATTCATGGCTGATATCTTTTTCATCCCCATTCTCCTGCCTTTTCCCCATAACCCACAATCCCCTTATTAATCAAGAACCTATCTATCTCTGTCTTAAAGACACTCAATGACCTGGCCTCCACAGCCTTCTGCAGCAAAGTGTTCCACAAATTCACCCCTCTGGTTGAAGAAATTCCTCCTCGTATCTGTTTTAAAGGATTGTCTCTGTGGTCTTAGGTTGTGCCTTCTGGTTCTAGTTTTTCCTATTAGTGGAAACATCCTCTTTGTCCACTCAATCAAGGCCTTGCAGTATCCTGCAAGTTTCAATAAATGACCTCCCCCCTCCTCTGCCTTCTAATCTCCAATGAGAGTACAGACCCAGATTTTCAGTGTCCCAGACGCAGACACTCCAGCACTGTACTGAGGGAGTGCCACACTGTTGAAGGTGTCACCATTCAGGTGAAATGCTAAAGCAAGGCCACATCTGCTTGCTTGGGTGGCTGCAACAGATCCCATGGCACCATCAAGATGAGGGAATTTTCTCCAGTGATCTGGCCGTATGTTTGTCCCTCAATCAACATCACAAAAGCGGAATATCTGTAAATTGTGCGCAGTTTAGCTGTGGTTCTTGCATGACAACAGTGACCACGCTTCAAACATATTTCGTGGGGTTGTAAAGGGCTTTGAGAAGTCCAGTGGTGATGAAAGGCACTATATAAATGCCAGTCGTTCTTTCTCAAAACCCAATGCACAAAGCAGTTCCTCTGAGCCCTAATTGTTTTAATGAGAAAGTCAGCAATCACTTTTAATGTGATCAACAGCTTCACAAGGATTGAAAAACTAGAAGGCTTGTAGTAATGCAGAGCATCTGATGAGATTCTGGGGCCTGCTGTTTCTGTAGCCTATGTAGTAATCTCCCTAAATCATTTCATATCCTGAGGAAAGGTTTTGCAATCATCTTGCTGCCATGCACCCCTTCAAATAATTGTAAATCGTGTGAAATCCAGATTTTAGCGGTAACTTCGTTCGTTCTTGGTTCAGCTGTTTTTGGAATGACGCTTTCAGTATCTTAACTGAATGCATGCAGGTCATTCCTGTACAGGGGTATTTGCAACACTGCTTCCAATAGTTATCCTGCATTAGCTTTGGCAAATCTGGTGGCACAGTGGTTAGCACTACGACCTCACAGCGCCAATGACCTGGGTTCGATTCCGGCTTTGTGTTACTGTTTGGAGTTTGCACATTTTCCCCGTGTTTGCGTGGGTTTCCTCTGGGTGCTCCAGTTTCCTCCCACACTCCAAAGATGTGCAGGTTAGGTGGATTGTCCATGCCAATTTACCCCTTACTGCCCATGGTGGTTAGCATTGCTACCTCACAGCACTAGGCACCCAGGTTTGTTTCCCAGCTTGGGTCACTGTCTATGTGGAGTTTGTGTGCTCTTCCCCATATCTGCCCGGATTTCCTCCGAGTGCTCCGGTTTCCTCCCACAGTCCAAACTTCATTGCAACGTTAATGGAAGCCTACTTATGACACTATTAAATAAGCTTCAAAACTTTAAGATGTGCAAGTTAGATTGTCCATGTGAATTTGCCCCTTAGTGCCCAAAGATGTGTGGGTTAGATGGATTACACAGTAAAAAGTCTGACAACACCAGGTTTTAGTCTAACCGATTTATTTGATAGTAAACGCACAAGCTTTAGGTGACGAAGGGACTAACCCGAAAGCGTTTACTATCAAATAAATCGGTTGGACTAAAACCTGGTGTTGTCAGACTTTTTACTGTGTTTACCCCAGTCCAACGCCGGCACATCCACATCTTAGATGGATTAGCCATGATAAATGCATGGTGTTACGGGGATAGGGCAGCATGGGTGTGGGCCTGGGTAAGATATTCTTTCAGAGATTTGGTACAGATTCGATGGGCCAAATGGCCTCTTCCTGCTCTGTAGGGATTCTATGGTTCTATGATGGATTATCACTGAGGCATAACATCATTTAGTCAGGATCAGTGGGCAGATCTTATTGCCCATTTAAAGGCCTCATCCCACTGGTATTTACCCAGCAGTGGGTGGGGGAGTTGCCGTGAAGGAAGCCCCCACCATGCCAGGGAGTTTTCCGACCACACTGTAGTTGGCAAGTGTTGGCTGTGATCCAATGTCTGTCGGAAATTGGTTGTTGTGTGAGAGGTTCCTGGAAGTGGGAGGCAGCACTAGAATGAACTAACCCTGGGGGTGAGACTCTCACTTTCTCCTGGGTGTCAGCAGCAGTGCTTGGGAATTTCATCGTCCAATTCCAGTAGACTACCCAACATCCCCAGAGGATTGGCAATCCTATCCAGCAATGAGCCCAATGACTCATTTAACACTTTATTGAAACACAGAGCTTTGCGGTATGGTGGCACAGTGATTAGCACTGCTGCCTCACAGCGCCAGGGACCTGGGTTCAATTCCAGCCTCGGGTCACTGTCTGTTCAGAGTCTGCACATTCTCCCCATGTCTGCATGGGCTTCATCCAGGTGCTCTGGTTTCCTCCCACAGTCCAAAGGTATGTGGATTGGCTGTACTAAATTGCCCCTTAGTGTCAGGGGGACTAGCTCGGGTAAATTCATGGATTTATGGGGATAGGATCTGGGTGGGATTGTGGTCAGTGCAGACTCGATGGGCTGAATGGCCCCCTCCTGCACTGTAAGATTCTAGATCCAGTGTTAGATCCAGATTAACGCTGATGTGGCTGTCAAGTGGGTAAATATCTATTTCCCAGAACCAGGGAGGCAACTTATTTATTTATATCCCAGTCATCTCAGTCACATTTTCAATCACATCAGGAGGTCACAAAAGATGCTGTAAAAACATAGGTGCGTTTCCCCTAACAGCACTATAGTTCCATCTGTGATTTCAAGAAGAAATTTGAAATAGCTGTCGGGGTTAAAAGGATCGAGGGATATGGGGGGAGGGGGGCAGGGGGGAGGCAGGATCAGGATATTGAATTTGATACAGAAAATGCTGGAAAGTCTCAGCAGGTCTGACATTGTCTGTGGAGACAGAACAGAGCAGATGTTTTGAGCCTGAGTGATTTTTTTAACATTTTCTGTTGTTGTTAAACATTCCGGAAGAATCCGCAGTATTTTGATGATCAGCCCTGATCAAAATGGATGACAGACCAGGCTCGGAAGGGCTGAATGGTCTCCTTCTGCTTCTGCTTCTGCTTCTGCTTGCTATAAATCCCTTTTACTGATCAACCATTCTCAGGTTTAATAACATTAATTTAAGTCCTTTGTTAATTTTATCCATATTGTCCAGTTCTGAGCTCACAAGTCTGCTTGTATATAATTCCCTTCTTTGATTAATGGGAGCACAATCCAGGTTTAGAAACTAGAAGCAGGAGCAGGCCATTTGGCCCTTCGAGTCTGCCCCGCCGTTCATTTTGATTATGGCTTATCAATGTCCCGATTCCCCGCTTCCCGCATTGCCCTCCCATATCCCTTAACCCCTATAGCCCCAAGAGCTATACCTAATTTCTTCTTGAAATTAGACAATGTTTTGGCCTCAGCTACTTTCTGTGGTGGTGAATTCAAAAGTTTAATACTTTTACCAGAGGAAGACAGTGAAATATGATCACATATTGTGCTTTTAAAATTGAGGCTCCCTCCACAGTTTCAATGCGGCTGGCTACAGCACTTGGGGTGAATGGGATCAACGGGGAAAAAGCAGGATTAGGCTATGGAGTTAGATGATCAGCCTTGATCGTGATGAAGGGCAGAGCAGGTTCAAAGGGCCAAATGGCCTCCTCCTGCTCTTATCTTCTACATTTCTATGATCACCACACTTCCTGCCTTCCACACTTTGAATGAGATCAGCTGAATCTGTCCAGAACTTCAGTAAGGTGAAGGGGCCTCTGTCTTGTTGGTGATTAAGAAGTTGATCAAATTCTGTTTTACCTCCCTGTGTCATTCCTCTCACGTCCTCGAGGTTGAAACCCTTGCAGTAGGGGATTGGAAGCGAAATGTCACTTGTCATCATCCACTCCTGTGATTACTATTCTGTGCACATGCAAAGCATTAGACCAGCAGTCTTCCATTATACTGCCAAGAGCATTTATATGCTGACAATAGGCTCGGAGCTTAATTGCCAACTCAGTTTGCAAAAAAAAAGACAGGGAGAACTAGTGGGAACACTCTCTGCCTGGGTAGTATGGCCTTTATTCATGCTGTAGGGAAAAATACCACTTTTACCACAAGAACCAACAATGGGAAAAAGTTATTTGTTCCCATGTCTAAGTCACACTCAGATCAGCAGAATAAATCTAAAAGCTTTACTAAGTTGTGGCACAGTCGTTAGCACTGCTGCCTCACAGCGCCAGGGACCTGGGTTCAATTTCCCTGCTTGGATCACTATCTGTGTGGAATCTGCACTTTTCCTGTGTCTGTGTGAGTTTCCTCCGGGTGCCCTGGTTTCCTCCCACAGTCCAAAAGCCTTGTTGGTAAGGTGCATTGGCCGTGCTAACTTCTCCCTCTGTGTAGCCTGAACAGGTGCCGGAATATAGCAACTAAGGGATTTTCAAAGTAACTTCTTTGCAGTGTTAATGTAAGCCTACTTGTGGCACTGATAAATAAGCTTCAAATTAAGTTGAACTGTTGGTGGCGCCAGACACACTGTGCCACATAACTACCAAAAGAGGGGGAGGCCACTCAAATCAACCTGGTACAACTGGATTAGTCTTTGCATCTTGAACTTGCAATCTGGGCTAGTCTGAAAATTGGAAAATTGTGGGTGTTAGACTATTAGATGTATCTGAATGCAAAAACTGATTAAAATTAATAGATTGGGTGCAAATTCAATTGTTCTTCCCTCTAAAGCCAGCTGATTAAATAACTGACCACCTCTGGGATTTTTTTTATTCATTCATGGGACATGTATCTTGCTGGCTGGCCAGCATTTATTGTCATCCCCTGTTCAGAGGGCAGTTGAGAGTCAACCACATTGCTGTGGCTTTGGAATCACATGTAGGCCAGACCAGGTAAGGACAGCAGATTTCCTTCCCTAAAGGACAATTCCAGATTTTTTTTACTGAATTCAAATTCCACCATTTGCTGTGGTGGGATTTGAACCCAGGTCCCCAGAACGTTAGCTGAGTTTCTGGATTAATAATCTAGCGATAATACCACTAGGCCATTGCCTCCCTGATAATGACATGAAGTTATAGGACAGTTTTTTTTAAAAAAAAACTTGGTGCCAGAAGGTGCAGACTACAACCATTTAAACATCAAACTCAAAGTCTAGAATTTAATTGCACACAATTTTGTCACTTATTGAATGGAAGGTTCTTGTGACGAATAGCCCCCACCCTATTCTTTTCAGCCTATTTCCCCTCCACACTGCTTATGCCCATCCACCCACCCCCACACCCAGTTTAGCATCGATTTTGGTTTTTAATGTTGAAGACACTATTTGAGCTGTCCATCTACACAGCAGTTTTAGGGGTGAATTTTCTGTTTTTTCATATGAGCAAAATAGTAAACTAAACATAAACTATTTATGTGAACATTTTCACAGCGTTTCATTATCTGGTTATCCATGGCTCTGCTGAGCGATTGTATATAAAACAGCCTGAAGACTTGTAAAACTGGCATTAATGGCATGCCCCTGGATTTATACCGAATGGATTTACTGTTGTGTCAATAAATGGGACTCAGTGTACATATAAACATAAGCAATATTTAAAGAGTGTGCATCCTTAGCACTTTGGGAATATCTCCTTGTGGAGGGAGGAGTGGGGGATGGTGCAGTGGGACTAACTTGTTTCTTTGCTATGGGCTGTGAAATGCGCCCCAGTGAACTGGTGGCCCATTGGAATCACAAGGATGTAAAAATGATCATATTCAGCCACCTTAGGAAGTCGTAACTTCCGTAATATGGACAATTATACAATTATCCATCTCCTACCAAACAGGATGGATGTAGGACCATTTCTAGAATAGATGGAGGTAAGCATATACATATCCTCCCTGGGAATATAGAACTCCCCTGCTCTTGATCCTATGGGACCTAGACCAAGTACTTGAAGTCAGGCCAATGATCAGTCATGATCTTTTTGAACAGAAGCGTGGGGCTGAATGGCCTACTCCTGTTCCAATGTTCCGAATACAGTCATAGGTTTAGTGCAGTTCCTATTGCTGCATACAATACCCTACATGCCAGATTCCCCAGGGGAGAGGGAAGGACGCCCACCTGGTGAGCCCTTCACTGGGGACCCCTCCATCCCTGAGGCCGCTGTTGTATAAATGCAAATTCTTTCGCACAGAATGCAGAATAATAACGTCGCAGCAATAAAACTGCATGCTGCAGAATCGGGGTTCTTACAAGCTGTGACCAAGAATGTTGAAACACAACCCAGTCGTGATGTGTGATAACAGGAAGCTTAGTTCAGATGAAAAGTGCGCAGACATCCCTCCAATCATCATCATCTAATCTGAGCGAACCATTCTACCCAAGAATGAATCATTAATGGGAATGATTTTCCTGCTCGGAGCTTGTTAATCCCCTGAGTGCATTCTCCCAGGGGACAGGAGGTGGGGGAGCGGGAGGCAATTTCTTGATACGTTGTGATCAAGGATTTAATGGAAGGCTGGAAATGTCACTCACTCGAGTGATTCAGCAACAAGTAAGAGAGGCAACTGTGCAGGGGTAAACTGATCCCTGTTTAATTTGGATGGTTACACAAGGGTGTTGGCTTTGTGTTTTGAAAAACTGCAGCAGTCATCGCTGTTGGAGTGAAATCAAAGTAAAGGACACAAAATGGTTACCTGGCACACAAAATGGAGACTGGGAAGGGACATTAAGAGGCACTGACTTTGGGCACAGACATTACAAAAAGAGTTAAAACCTGTAGTGTTTAAATTGCTGCAGGAAACAGCTCAGAACTTGAGGCACCTTAAACTTGAGATAAAAACAGACCCAGAACAATGAGTTTGATCATGAGATCAGCCACTGATGGGGGGAGCATAAATGTATATAACAAGATCAGCCAATGATAGAGGACATAACTGCATTAAACGTATCTACTCTATGTACAATGATGTGATAACTGTCAATGTCTGTGCTTGTCGTGTATAATGATGTGTTAACTGTCGATGTCCATACTGTTTACTCAACTTGTAACAATGTGCTAATGGCTAATGTCCGTACTGTCTATTATCTAAAAAGTATAAAAGATGCTCAACTACCATTTTGTAGTTGAGAAGGTGGCTGCCTGTACTGTGGAGCGCCAGCGCTTCTCCCAAAGCTTTGTCTGAATAAAACTGCTTGTTGAACCTCCAAGTCTGACTCCGAAGTGGTGAATTTCCCACAACGCTGCAAAGACGGCAGGCAGAGTGGAGTCAGATAAAAGCTGGAGCAATTTAGCATGCGTTCAGTCAACTTCTTAAGTGGTTCACAGAGACACAGAAAAGAAACAATGCAGAATGATCCTAGGTTTGGGATGGGCTCGCCGGCAGCCTGGATTTACTGGGCAGGAGTCCGTATTCCATCTCATTGAGTTTGCAGTACCATGCTGCACATCCACTGACCACGCCCCCACCCCCCCACCTTTATTTTAATGATTCGAAGCAGCTGCTCCAGGTTTTGGCTGCACTTCAGCTTCGAGCTCCTGATCTTTTGGCCAATGCACCTAACCTGCACATCTTTCAGACAATGGGAGGGAACCGGAGCACCCAGAGAAAACCCACACAGACACGGGGAGAATATGCAGACTCCACACAGACAATAACCCAAGTCTGGAATCGAACCTGGGTCGTTGGCGCTGTGAGGCAGCAGTGCTAATCACCGTGACACTCCAACTCTCATATAACTCTTGGGGCTAAAGGGATCAAAGGATATGGGGGGAAAGTGGGAACAGGTTACTGAGTTGGATGATTGACCATGATCATAATGAATGGCAGAACAGGCTCAAAGGGCTGAATGGCCTCTTCCTGCTCCTATTGTCTACTTCTCTAAGCCCCCACATTGCACACAGAGCTCCTCCTAACCTGATATGGTCCAGAGCAGCCAGTCAGCTCTGTGCCAATGAGGCCCAATGTCAGGTAAGTCACCAGCCTCCAACCTCTGGTCCCTACTCCCAGCACATTTTGATTTGATTTATTATTGTCACATGTATACAGTGAAAAGTATTCTTTCTTGCTCGCTCTACAGACAAAGAATACCGTTCATAGAGAAGGAAAGGAGAGAGTGCAGAATGTAGTGTTACAGTCATAGCTAGGGTGTAGAGAAAGATAAGAAATTGAATGAAAACATTGTTAAAGAGTTTAAAAGAGCTACAAAGAAGTCTTAGAAGCATAGAACGAGAGTAAAAGGTAGAATTGGAGGGTGTACTGGGCACGGTTTGCGAGAGGTCACCTCGCTCCGGCGCCATCTTGGAATTCCACTGACATCGCTTACTTCACACCCCCTCAAAAAGAACGAAAACTAATTTCCACCCCATAACTTAAAACAAGTAGCAATCAGATATTCGTGTGCCCTGTGAGATAGTCGCCTCGGTTAATGAACAGAACTGGATTAAATTTTCATCAGGGATAAAGCATGTCTCAGAAGTCCAGCTCTGATTCCCTGGTCCTGCCTCTTGGCCTTTAGAAAAATGACATTCCTTTTATAATTAAAAAAAAAGCCCACAGGAAAACCAAGAGGGGAAATAACACGGTTTTCCCCTCATCATTCAGAAAAAAATAACAAATGATCTATCATTTCCAAAATGTTTTGGAGGGATCTTGCTGAGACAACCTGGCTGCCACAGTTTTGTTTTTACATTGCGTTGCAGTACTAAGGGTGACACAGCGGTTAGCACTGCTGCCTCACAGCACCAGAGACCTGGGTTCGATTCCCGGCTTGGGTCACTGTCTGTGTGGAGTCTGCACATTCTCCCCATGTCTGTGTGGGTTTCCTCCGGGTGCTCCGGTTTCCCCCCACAGTCCGAAAGACTGATTAGTTGCATTGGCCATGCTACATTCTCCCTCAGTGTACCCGAACAGGCGCTGGAGTGTGGCAACTAGGGGATTTTCACAGTAACTCCATTGCAGTGTTAATGTAAGCCTACTTGTGACTAATAAATGAACATTACTTTTACTTTAACTAACTTCTCTGTCAGTGGACCTGAACAGGCTCTGGAGTGTGGCAACTAGGGGATTTTCACAGTAACTTCATTGCAGTGTTAATATCAGCCTGCTTGTGACAGTAATAAATAAACTTTAACTGTTCAAAATCAATGCATTGATTGTCCTGTGGTTGGGAAAGGAGTGATTTAGTTCAAGTCCTTTTTGCCTCTTTACTTCCAGAGCCAGCCTGCTCCTCACTCCACACTGCGTCTGCGGGTTCGTCAATGACCAATTTAGTATTTGTCACATTTTCTGTTAATCCCCAGATGTTGAGTCAGGGCAGATGTTGGCCCACATTACTGTCACTCTCAGGAAGCTGCTTTGCAGATGAGTAGTTTGCTTTTTGTTTCAATAAACTGTGACATTGTGCAGATTGCTTCCATGTCCCCCAGGTCCAAAGCTGTCCCCCTCAGGACAGTCTCCAGCCATCAGCAATCTAATTCAGGCTGAGTCAGGACCTGTCTATCAGTGAATACTATCACTACCCCTCAGGAGATGAGCGACAGATATGAGATTAGTGCTGTCCACATTCCTCTCCTGCAGTACTTCCTGCTCATTGCTGTAAGTATTGGTAGAAGGAATTGTACGTTATCTAGTTCTCCTTAACACGATTAGTGTGTTAATGTTTAAATGGTCAACTCCCACTAAGTTGCCGTGGTTTCCGTTCCTTCAATCAGCACAAGTGAGAACAGAAGCTGGTGTCCAACACTGCTGGAACAATGTCAGCCTTGTTCTAAGGCTGAATGTGAATGAATATTTTGATTTGATTTGATTTATTATTATCGCATGTATTAACATACAGTGAAAAGTACTGTTTCTTGCGCCCTATACAGACAAAGCATACCGTTCATAGAGAAGGAAACGAGAGAGTGCAGAATGTAGTGTTACAGCTGGGGTGTGGAGAAAGATCAACTTAATGCAAGTTAGGTCCATTCAAAAGTCTGACAGCAACAGGGAAGAAGCTGTTCTTGAGTCAGTTGGTACGTGACCTCAGACTTTTTCCCGATGGAAGAAGGTGGAAGAGAGAATGTCCGGGGTGCGTGGGGTCCTTGATTATGCTGGCTGCTTTTCCCAGGCAGCAGGAAAATGTAGACAAAGTCAATGGATGGGAGGCTGGTTTGCCTGATGGATTGGGATTCGTTCACGACCTTTTGTAGTTCCTTGCGGTCTTGGGCAGAGCAGGAGCCAGACCAAGCTGTGATACAACCAGAAAGAATGCTTTCTATGGTTTTCTATGAACAAGAAGTGAATGTTACATTATTGATTATTGATTAACAGTTCACCTCCACTCTTCCTCTACACTTCCTGCGGCAGTGTAAAATTTTAACATTACCTTCATATGATCTCTCAAGCTTACTTCCCTTATGGTCTTATTGTACATGGTCTGTGGCTGTTTGTATTTTCTGTGGCCTCCCTACTTGACTTGGCCGCTCGTATTTCAGTGTTGCTCTCCCTCCCTCCCTCCTCTGCTCTGAGGAATACACAAACTCACCTCTGCACTGTTTTAATTGCAGGCGAACCCACAACAGTCAGAGTTTGGGAAAGGCCATTAAAGTTAATTTCTCTGCTATCTTAATTCACCCAACAGTTTTGTGACTGTGAATAATGTATTTAACTCTGTCTGATAAATTGTTCCAAATGTGTATCTCTTTAATTGAAGAAGTGGTTTAGATTTCTGCTGAATGTTTACATCAAGAAACGTTTCGAAGCTCGCTCTAAACTATTAGTAAATCAATCAGAGCTGGATATATCACCAGTTCAGTACAGAGTGGTTAGTGAAACAGCATGTTAGCTCTGCTAACGTGTTAATCTGTGAATAATCAGTTCTCAGATTTAAATTCCGACACTTTGGGCAGGTTCGGAAGTAGGTTGGGGTCTTGTAGAGAAGGTAAATTCCCATGGGATACAGGACAACTTGATAAATTGGATTCAAAATTGGCTCAGTTTTAGGAGACAGATGGTGAAGACAGAAGGTTGCTTTAGTGACTGAAAGGGAGTGTCCAGTGGCGTGCCACAGGGATCTGTGCTGGATCCCCTATTAGTCATCATGTATATAAACGACGTAGGTGACCATGTGGATGGGGGCTGCGATTAGTAGTAAGTTTGCGGGTGACGCAAAGATTGGCTGGGTGGTTAGCAGTGAGATTGGGTGTCTTGGACTGCAAGAAGATTTAGACAAAATGGTCAAATGGGCAGATAAATGTGCAGATGTAATTTAAGCCTGAAAAGTGTGAGGTGATGCACTTTGGAAGGAGTAATTTGACAAGGAAGTATTCAATGAATGGTAGGACACTAGGAAGTTCTGTGGAACAAAAGGACCTTGGGAGGAGAGAGTGACCCAAGCCAGGAATTGAACCTGGGTCCCTGGCGCTGTGAGGCAGCAGTGCCGCCTCTCAAATGTCAAGTAAATAGCAATAAATCAGATAGTATGGAATACAGCGCTTTAAAACTATACGGGGGTGAGGGTAGAGAAATACACTCACTGGGTTTTCCAACCTTTGAGCTGAACCAGTTGGGAACTTAGAACAAAGAACAACACAGCACAGGAAACAGGCCCTCCAAGCCCACGCCACCCATTTTAACACTCAGTGAGTGCCTCATTCCAATCCAATCCAATCCGATACAAATCGCTGCCAGCCTAAATGTCTGTCTGTGTGGAATCTGCACGCTCTCCCCATGTCTGCCTGGGTTCTCTCCAGGTGCCCCGGTTTCATCCCAAGATGTGTAGGCTAGGTGGACTGAACGTGTTAAATTGCCCCTCGGGTAATATGTGGGGTTACGGGGATAGGGTTTAGTGGGATTGCAGTCAGTGCAGACTTGATGGGCCGAATGGCCTCCTTCTGCAATGTAGGGGGTTTATAATTCTAAATATATCTTCACCCAGCCACAGCGGTTCACTTTTAACTTGATTTCAGGATGAAGTATTTATAGCTTGCGGCCTTAAAGGCACAGGACTGCTTTTATTATGTCTGTGGACTGATATTGGGGCTAATAATAGACCACAAGGTCAGTGGTAGTAAACTGACTGGAACACTTTATTAACACGTCCTCATGCTAGCGCAGTCAACACAAGGCTGTCTGGGCAGGCTCCAGTAAGAAGTCTCACAACACCAGGTTTAACTCCAACAAGTTTATTTGATAGTAAGTAAACCCACAAAGCATTCAGGGTTTTTAGGCAAGCTCCACCCAGTTTGGAGCTCGGGGCCCAGGTCACCTGAGCCATCCTCTTAAAGGGGCACGCCCCCACAGTACATTAACAGCTTTGTATCAACTTTCCCCCTTTAAGGAAATCCGTAATCACAAGTGCTGCCTTTGTTATTATCTAGTGCATTGTGAGGCATTAATATGAGACAACTTTCTGACTAATCAGAAGCAGATCTTGTTTAATGTTATTGGAATCCATATTCTACAAGGCTACCGCTTTAAATCGGTCGCTGCTGACGTGTTGTACACCAGATATTAAAGATATTTCCACATGTCTCAGCCACCTGCTGAGAACACTGATGGGAGTCATCACTGAAATGTTGTAATTGAGTGGAATCTGCTGTGTTTCCCTTTTCACTTACTTGGAATAAAAGGCATTGCTAATATCCTGCTGCTGCTCCCCTAGAGACTGTCTAATTTCTACAGCTAACAGGGTGTTCTTGCTGACCCCTGGGCTTTGCCACACTGCCAGATATCCCGCTGCAATGATCAAACTTGTACTGGAGTCAGTCAGATTGTGAAACAATAAGCAGAAAGTTCTAGAAAAGCTTGGCGGGCCACACAACATCTGTGGAAGGAGGAGCTGAATGTTAACACTTACCATTCCTCATTAGGAAAAAAAAGTGAGATGAAGGTTTTCAGTAACAAGCTGGAAATTCCTAGTGTTGTTTATTGGCTCTACTCTCTCTCCTCAGATGCTGTCAGACCTGCTGAGATTTTCTGTCTCAAGCTGGAAATTCCTCGTGTAGTTCATGCTCTCGTTCCTCGCTGGGATCTTGCTGCGCACAAGGGAATGGCACAGTTAAAGTAAAAGTAAGGTCATTAGTCACAAGTAGGCTTATGTTCGCACTGCAAGTAAGTTACTGTGAAAATCCCCTGCTCCAGCACCTATTCAGATACACTGAGGGAGAAGTTAGCATGGATAATTCACCTAACCTGCACCTATCTGGAGTGGGGGAGGAAACCGGAGCACCCGGAGGAAATCCACGCCGACACGGGGAGAATGTGAAACCCCACACAGACAGTGACCCAAGCTGGGAATCGAACCCAGGTCCCTGGCGCTGTGAGGTAGCAGTGCTAACCACTGTGCCACCGTGCCGCCCTAGGGAGTTCACCAGGCAGCAGAGAGCACAACTGAAAGAGTTGCAGTTTCCTTGAGGTGCTTTAGGAGTCTGATTCAGAAAGCTGTCATTGTCAAGGGAGACTTGCTCCTTTCACAACCTCAGCACACCCAGTGGGGCGCTTTACAAGGGATAGGCGGTGGCCAATTTGTGCACAGCAAGCTCCCATTAACAGCAATTTGACAACGTGATCAGATACGATAAATATTCGCCAGGGCACCGGATGACTCCCCCATTCTGACAAAGGGTCATCCAGACTCAAAACATTGGCTCTATTCTCTCTCCACAGATGCTGTCAGATCTGCTGAGATTCTCCAGCATTTTCTGTTTTGGTTTCAGATTCCAGCATCCACAGTATTTTGCTTTTATCTTTTAACTACCCAATTCTTTTTTAATTTAATGGGATGGGATCTCGGAGGCAATCTAGAGAAGGCTCAGTAGGTTGATCCTGGGTATGGAGAAATTTTCTTACGAGAAAATGTTGAATAGGTTGGGTCTGCATTAATTGGAGCTTTGAAGAATGAGAGGGGACCTTATTGAGACATGTGGGGGTTTGACAGAGTAAAGGTGAGACGTTGTTTCTCCTTGTGGGGGAATCTAGGACCACAAGGAGAAAGGGGTCCCCCATTTAAGACAGAGACCTTCTCTCAGAGGGCAGTGAATCTGTGGAATTCTTTACCACAGAGAAGCTGTTGAGGCTGGGTTATTAAGTATGTTCAAGGTTGCGATCGACAGATTTGTAAGGGTTATGGGGATAAGGCAGGGAAGTGGAGTTGAGGATTATTGCTTCAGACCAGTCATGAACTGATTGAATGGTGGAACAGATTTGATGGGCCGAATACCCTCCTTCTGCTCCTATTCTTATCCATCTGAGAGAGCAGACCAGCTCAACGATTATCATATCATCCAACGGTCAGCACCTCTAACAGTGTCGCACTCCCTCAGTAAAACACCGGAGGGTCAGAGGATTTTTGTTCTCAAGTCATGGACTCCATTGGCCTGAGATTCTTCCTCCAGATATCCTGTTGAATTTCTCGGTCCGAATTGTTTTCTGTGAAATATTTCACACAGGCACTTCGACCAGTTTATTACATTTATCTCAAGTGCCTTTACTTTATGAGACAAAGGACTGGTTCAAACTTAGCTTTACTAAAACACTCACAGATTAAAGAAACAATTCTTACAGAATGGATTAAATTAATTTTAGGGAACAATTTGTACACAATAGTTAGTTCAGTCTCATTTAGAATATTGTGTACAATTCTGGTCGCCATCCTACCAGAAGGATGTGGATGCTTTGGAGAGGATACAGAAGAGATTCACCAGGATGTTGCCTGATCCGGAGGGTGTTAGCTATGAGGAGAGGTTGAATAAACTCAGTTTGTTCTCACTGGAATGATGAGGTTGAGGGGGTGACCTGATAGAGGGTTATAAGATTATGAGTGGCACAGACACAGTGGATAGTCAGATGCTCTTTCCTAGGGTGGAATAGTCAAGTACTAGGGGATATAGGTTTAAGGTGCGTGGGGAAAAGTTTAGAGGAGATTTGTGAGGCAAGTTTTTTACACCGAGGGTGATGAATGTCTGGAACACACTGCCTGGGGAGATGGTGGGAACAGGTACGATAGTGGCATTTAAAGGACAACTAGACAAATACATGAATAGGATGGGAATGGAAGGATATGGATAAGCGGATACGGTTTTAGATTAGGTAGGCATCATGATCAGCCCAGGCTCGGACGGCCGAAGGGCCTGTTCCTGTGCTGTACTATTCTTTGTTATTGATAGATTGTTAACTTTCCCCAAACTAGGCTAATTGCCTGAGAAATAGTTAATGGTGAAATCAATCAGGCCGCAGGATTCAATTCGCTGAGCTCACGGTGACAGGTGAACGCAGGGCCGTCTTCGCACAAAGGTGAATCTTGCACACACGCCAACTTGCATCGTCCCAGGACACAGTCGGTTTGGTGGCGTCTTCGCTAGAATTTGTCTTGAAAATGGCTGTTTTTTTCCTTCACCCTTTGAATGTTCACATGTCCAAAGATGTGCAGGTTAGGTGGCTTGGCTATGCTAAATTCACCCTACTGTCAGGGGGATTAGCAAGATAAATATATAGGGTTGTGGGGATAGGGCCTGGGTGGGATTGTGGTTGATACAGACTCGATGGGATGAATGGCCTCCTTCTGCACTGTAGGGATTCTATGGTTTCTGGCCAACGGGGGTGAGGGATAGGAAGTCACAACATCCAATGAGGTTAGGCGAGTTCACCTTGGTTGTACACATCTCTTTAATAGCAGGGAGGCTGGATAAAACTAGGGAAGACACTATCATCTGGCTGAGTACCTCCTGATGGGTTTTGGGATTCCATTGTAAAGCCTGAGCTTCTCTATTCAATATACAAAAGGCCTGAGTTCTGGTTTCAGCAAGAAGTCTCACAACATCAGGTTAAAGTCCAACAGTTAACCTAGTGTTGTGAGACCTCTTACTGTGTTTACCCCAGTCCAACACCAGCATCTCCACAGTCTGGTTTCTGGTCATGATAACTTCCCTATTAAGGTGAAGAACTCCTGTTCAGTACGTGAGACAGTTCTTCTACGTGACTCTGTTGGCTTTTGAACTGTGGTAACCTCATAGCACAACTTAAAAGGACTTCTTCTAATTTAAAATATCCAGTTTTATATTGGGCCTAATATCTCAGACCTTGTCTATTTGACCACATAATGGTGCAGCTCCCGTTAGAAGCGGGTAGTTTGGAACTGAAGGGGCAGCAAGAGTTAGACATTTAGTAAATACTGCCTCCTGTTGCTCTGAAAGCATTCCTGCGGGTATCAACAAAAGGCCACCTACAACAACCTCACCCACACTCCCATTGGTCACCCAGCACCCCGGCCTACCTTCCCACACTAACCACAAAGCAAACAAACTGCTCCTTATCTGATTGAGTCTTCCAGACTCCCCCCCCCCTCCGATGTTCAAAAGATACGGGAGCAGAATTAGGCCATTCAGGCCATCGAGTCTGCTCCTCCATTCGATCATGGCCGATATGCTCCTCATCCCCATTTTCCTGCCTTCTCTCCATAACCCTTTAACCCCTTTACCAATTAAAGATCTGTCTAACTCCTCCTTAAATTCACTTAATGTCCCACTGCCCTTTTGTGTGTGGCGACTAGGGGATTTCACAATAATTTAAGAAAAAAGCTGAAAATGTTTTAAAAAGATAAAGACCCCAATAATTATTCTCTGGAAGTGGAGACTCCAGGAGTGCGAAGGTGGCCTGGATCAGCAATAGACAGGACACTCTATCTGGCTAAGACTTGGAATGTAGAGCTTCCCTTTCCTCGGAGATATTTAATGATTCTCTGTACAGACCCTGAATTTTCTGTCTTATTTTAGGGTTCCCCCATCTGCAGAGGATTTAAATCCTGGCAGAATTCCAGTAAGGCAGTTCTTGTACATTCCACACCAAGGCATCAATTTTGTTTTCCAGTGCCTATGTGCAGTGGTGACTGTGTATGTAATGAATGTGTGATCCTACTTTCAAGAGTAAACATCTTCCATTCTCACTTCACATTGGAAACATTCTCTGCAAGAGTTGGAAGATCAAAGGAGGCAATAGCCCCAGGCTGGGATTGGTTTATTATCAGTGTAGAGATGCGAGCATGCAGTGTAAGCTATGGGTGGCACGGTGGCACTGCTGTCTCACAGGGACCTGGGTTCAATTCCCAACTTGGGTGTCTGTGTGGAATTTGCACATTCTCCCCATGTCTGCATAGGTTTCCTCTGGGGTGCTTTGGTTTCCTCCCACAGTCCAAAAGATGTGCTGGTTAGGTGCACTGACCATACTAAATTCTCCCTCAGATTTTCACAGCAATTTCATTGCAGTGTTAATGTAAGCCTGCTTGTGACTAATAAATAAACGTTAAAATCTTTACTTTTTTTGTATCCAAACAGGCACCCGAGTGTGGCGGATTTTCACATTAACACTGCAATGGAGTTACTGTAAGTTTACTCGTGACAATAATAAATAAACTTTAAAAACTTCTCTTTTTTGTATCGGAACAGGCGCTGGAGTGTGGCGATTGGGGGATTTTCACACTAACTTCATTGCAGCGTTAATATAAGCCTACTTGTGACAAATAAGTAAACTTTAAAATCTTTACTTTTTTTGTATCTGAACAGGCGCTGGGGTGTGGTGACTGGGGGATTTTCACAGTGACTTCATTGCAGTTTTAATGTAAGCCTACTTGTGATGAAATAAGAGTTTTAAAACTTTATTTTTGTACCCAAACAGGCACCCAAGTGTGGTGACTAGGGGATTTTCACAGTAACTTCATTGCAGTGTTAATGTGACTAATAAATGAACTTTAAAAACTATGGATCCAGTGCAGTAAGACAAATTAGACACTGGACGATACTTTATACAAAAAAAACACTTTTATTTTTTGAAGTTATATACTATTGATAAAGCTCTTCCTACATTGCAATTCTCATTGAAGAAAACAAGTAAGCAGTTCCGCAGATAAATCTGATTTCATTTTTTTTTTATAGTGTTCTGGCACTGCCTGGATTATTTGTGCTCAGCTTTTGCAGACAGTCAAGCAATAGACCATTCAATACATCATCTTAGAACATTGTGCTCAGGGAAAAAAAAAGACAGAAAGTTTCGTTAAGTCCCAAATTGGTCTGAATGATCTACAGCTGCCCAGGGAGATACAGTTCGAAAGTTCCTCGCAGGTCAAAAAGAGGAGGAGAAAGTGCACATTATAAATGTGGCAAGGCCTGGCTCACTCACATGAACTGTGCTGGCACAAGGGAGAGAGGGAGACAAGAGTGTGCACGCTGGGAAGCTCCCTCTGTTAAAATGTACACCACTGAAAGTACCTCAGCGCTCAGTGGGTAAGCCGAATGCAAATAACCTCTCCTTTCGTCGCCATGGGCCCACGAGTAAGCACCCACCTCTCACGCGTCCCTGTTGTTCTGGGTCAAGGGTTCAATCCTCTCGAAAGAGGTCACAGATTGTAACGTAGCGGCGCCCTTTCACGTTTCGCTGACTTTCCCCAGATTTTGCATCATTGCCATTAATTTTTTTTTAAAAAAAAATAAAACAGACAACCCCATCTCTGCTGGTTTTTAAAAAGAGAGAGAGAGAGAGAGGGGGGAAAAAAAATTTCACCCTTCAGGTAGGCCTCATCCACGAAAAGGTACAACGACACGACGCGACAATGACGCAGCAAGTGCAAATAGGGATCGTCACATTTACGGTTCACTCCCTTGTCCAGCGTGAACCTCGGTTATCGTCTTGGCCAAGTTCATAGCAGCAGCTGACGGATGGAGGAGGAGGAGGAGGAGGAGGGAAGATTCTGAGGCAAAGTTTGGAGGAGTTTTGTACACGGCTGTCCTCGAGAACTGGAAGGACTGCGGTAAAAACATTTAAGAGGTAAAATAATTAAATTGGAATTAAATTTTAGAAATACGTCTATGTTTTAAAAATAAATACAAATAAATCAATTCCACTATTAAAGCTGTATAAAGCCCGGCAACTCTTAATGGATTCGGAATCACTGGTCTATCGGAGGGTCTTGTGAGAAACGGAATAACTTGATGTTTAATCCACTTATGACGGATTTAGCAGTGTCTACATGTTAATATTTTCCATTATCATCCTCTGGGAGCTCCTTTTGTTGGTTTTGTTTTTTGTACAAGGAGCAGTGGCCGATTAGTCCCTCAAGTAGTCCCTTCAAATGCCCCAGAACGGAGTGAGGTTCCTGGTTTCCTTTTCGTAAACGTCAGGGATGACCCCAATGGGCGACTGTACCATTTTTACGCTGTTCTTGCCGAACAGCTTGCGTTCGTACTCTATCAGCTGCCGCCAGAAGCCCACGTTGGGCCGAATGATGGGGCGGCGAGACTTGACCCAGTTGTGGGCCTCGAGGAGGGAGATCTTGTGGAACTTCATCAGGTAGGCCATGCAGAGGGAGGCTGACCTGCTGACGCCGGCCACGCAGTGCACCAGGGCCGAGCCGTGCTTTTTGCTGACGCTGTGGATCTTGTCGGCGATGCTGTCGAAGTAGAGGGAGATGGGGGCGTGCGGCAGGTCAGCGACAGGCACTTTGACGTACTCCACCTCCGGCCAGTTGGCGTTGGGGATCTCCATGGTGGCGTTAATGATGCAGGTGATGCCCTTGGACAGGACCAGGTTGCGGTTACTGGCGGCGTTGCCGCTGCTGAGGTAGAGGCACGGGGTGATTTGAGCGATCCCGCCCAGGACCCCACCCGTCACCAGCCGGGGTTTGGAAGAGGGGCCGGGTGGGGTCCGGTGGAAGAAGCTTTGGCTCCGGGAACTCATTGGAAAAGGTCGCCTTTGACTGGACGGCTGCAAAAAGGAATATTTAAAGGCTGGCTCCAAACTCCTCCACTGGAATTAAGCTCTCAGCCACACGGCTGGCCTTCCACTCATGTTAGTGATCCTGAAAGACAGCGCATCAGAATGTTATTGCATTAACCATTTGTGTAGCCAACATCCCTAATGAAGAGGGAGAGAGAGAGAGAAAAAGCTATTCACCAATGTAACATAACGTAAGAACATAAGAAATAGGAGCAGGAGTAGGCCATCTAGCCCTTCGAGCCTGCCCCGCCATTCAATAAGGCCATGGCTGATCTGATAGTGGATCAGTCCCACTTACCCGCTTTCTCCCCATAACCCTTAATGCCCTTATTGGTCAAAAATCTATCTACTTATGACTTAAACACATTTAACGAGGTAGCCTCCACTGCTTCAATGGGCAGAGAATTCCAAAGATTCACTACCCTCTGGGAGAAGTTCCTCCTCAACTCTGTTCTAAATTGACTCCCCCGTATTTTGAGGCTGTGCCCTCTAGTTCTTGTTTCCATTCTAAGTGGAAATAATCTCTCTGCTTCTACCCTATCTAGCCCCTTCATTATCTTATATGTCTCTAAGATCTCCCCTCAGCCTTCTAAACTCCAACAACTACAGGCCCATATATCTTCCTTTAAAAATCAAATAGGTCAATAAAATTTATTTCGAGATGGTTTGGGGTGGCACGGTGGTTAGCACTGCTGTCTCACAGCACCAGGGACTCAGGTTCAATTCCCGGCTTGGGTCATTGTGTGGAGCTTACACATTCGCCCCGTGTCTGCGTGGGTTTCCTCTGGGCACTCCAGTTTCCTCCCACAGTCCAAAAATGTGCGGATTAGGTGGATTGGCCATGCTAACTTGCCCCTTAGTGTCGGGGGATTAGCTAGGATAAATGCAACGGATTGGGCCTGGGTGGGATTGTCGATGGGCCGAATGATCTCCTTCTACACAGGTTCAAGATTCCTTTCGGAAAAGACTTTTCCTTCCTCCCACCAAGTAAGGAGCAGGAAGTTCAGAGGGGATTTGAGGAGAAACTTTTTCACTCAGATGGGGATGGGAGTCTGGAACTCATTGCCTGGAAGGGTGGCAGAGGCAGCAGCCCTCACAAGAAGCATCTAGATGAGCACTTGAAATACCGTAGCATACAAAGCTGTGAACCAGGTGCTGGAAAATGGGATTAGAATAGATAGGTGCTTGATTGACGGCACAGATACAATGAGCTGAAGGGCCTCTCGCTGCACTGTAAAACCTACGGCTCTCCCCAACTCTCAAAGCAATTCGAGTGAAAGGGCGAGCAGCAGAAATGCCAAGGCTTTAGGAATCTGATCCAAAAAAAAACTAGATTTCCTTTTCATTCAAGGGTAAGAACTAGGCCACCTTACAAACGATGACTTTGGTCACACTCATCCCAGATCTGTCAAAAAACACTGAATCTCCTTTTATTGACAGTTTAGCAGACAGAGGAATGAGCTGAACCAACGTTGTTGCTTAATATGGGGTAGGTCAGAGTAATGGGGATAGGTGAGGGGAAAGGCACCCCATCCTTTAGTATTGGGGTCAAGTCAAAAGGAACATCAACACGGTGTAAACCTCTTTGCCATTCCTCAGATAGGACGGGGAGGAGGGAGGGTGCACTGAAGGGTGGACAAGTACTGGGGCCTCACTTCCTCCCCTCTCCCCACCCCTCACAGACCAAAAAGGTGTCAATGATCAAGACTTTTACTTCCCTCCAGACTTGATGACCTTTGTCCCTCTCTGAGGTTTACCAATTGCCAGCTCTCGGATGCAACAGTTCAGCAATTGCCAGGATAGGCCCGGATCGATCCCAGCCACATCCACTCGACTTGCCCTCTTCCCCACAGGAATCACACAATCCCGCTCAAAAATCGTCTTCCAGATTCTCACCTCCATCCCCGTTGCACTGGCGAATATATCAGGGAATACGGGCAGGGGACACGGTGGTTAGCACAGCTGCCTCACAGCGCCAGGAGCCTGGGTTCAATTCCAGCCTCGGGTGACTGTCTGTGTGGAATTTGCACGTTCTCCCCATGTCTGTGTGGGATTCCTGCAGGAGCACTTGTTTTCTCCAACATGTGCAAGTAAGGTGGATTGGCTGTGCTAAATTGCCCCTTAGTGTCCCAGGATGTGTAGGGTAGGTGTATTATCCATGGTAAATGTGTACAGTTATGGATGGGGAAAAGGCGGGGGGCGGGGGAAGGGACTGACTGGGATGGTCTTTCAGAAGGTCGGTGCAGACTCAATGGGTCAAATGGCCTCCTTCCGTTACAGGATTATGGATGAGAAGGTCTATGAGGGTCTCCAGGGCTGAATAGTATCTTCAAAGCTGTGTCGGCCCTCTTCTCCCTCCAACTGTTGGCTTCAGAAAGCATTAAAATGAAGTGTGACTCAAACAGAAGCATAATTTGTGATCGTTTGCCAAGTTGTTCAAAAATCTGTGGATTGAAATGATAAAGATATACAAATAAAGATCCTGGTGAGAGATAGAGTGAGAATGTAAAAAAGAGAGAAAAAGAGAGGTGACAAAAATTAGGGAAAGTGATGGAGAGAAAAAGAAAAGGAATAGACACGAGAGAAAAATGAAAGAAAAGAGAAGCCTTGCAGCAGTGTCCATAAAATTCTATCAGTTCCTTACTCACTCTCACTATTTTTAGTATTTAGTTACAGGATGTGGGCGTCACTGGCTGGGCCAGCATTTATTGCCCATCCCTAATTGCCCTCGAGAAGGTGGCAGAGCCACCCATGTCATGAGCTGTAGTCACGTTAAAAACTCTAGAGAAATAATTCTGCAATAATCTCCCCATTAACATAAACCACTTATTAAAAAGAAAATCCATCAACGCAAGGCTGAAGTGTAATCAGGATGTTAATTCCAAAGGAAGACTTTCATAACATCAGCTACAGGTCGGCAAACAGAACAATGTGACAGGCGCCTAGCAACAGGCAACATTATTCAGAATCAAATTGGGTATGGATTATTTGGAACTGTTTGTATTCTTGATCAGAACATTTTTTAAAAATCAAGATATCTGACTTACGAGGGGGAAGAAGTGTGCAATGAGGTTGGTCGCTAGACCACTTCTGAGGAGGCACGAGTGGGGCAGAATTTGGTGCTTTGATGCCTCTTTTACAGGCGTAAAACAGTCACGATTCCCGTGGCGCAATTTACCTGTCCTCTCCTCCACGGGAACCGTAGTGGGCAGAACAGGACCGTGGAAAAGACCACTGACCTCGGGTGGAATTTTCTGGTCTTGCAGGTGGGCATGGCTGGAAAATCCCACACAATGACTACGAAATGGGACATCCTGTGTTGGGGGAGGCAATGGCCTAGTGGTATTATCATTAAATTATTAACCCAGAAACTCAGCTAATGTTCCAGGGGATCCGGGTTCGAATCCTGCCAGAACAAATGATGAAATTTAAATTAGATTTTAAAAAAAATCTGGAATTAAGAATCTACTGATGACCATGAAACCATTGTCGATTGTCGGGGAAAAAAAAAACCCATCTGGTTCACTAATGTCCTTTAGGCAAGGAAATCTTCCATCTTTTCCTGGTCTGGCCTACATGTGATTCCAGAGTCACAGCAGCATGGCTGACTCTCAACTGCCCTCTGAACAAGGGATAGGCAATAAATGCTGGCCAACCAGCGATGGCCACATCCCACGAATAAATATAAAATAAACTTGTGTAGGCATTGGTCACACTGCTAAATTTGTAGGACTCTTAAGTTAGGGACTTAGTGCTGCTAGGGGACCTTCTAAAGAATTTACTAGTGATACAAAGAGCCAGCTTCAGGCCTGTTACATGCCTCCCCCACTCTTCCCCCCATGATCACTAATGCAAGGTAAGTAAATAATGTATTTGGTTTAAAAACTATTCCTGCAGAGACGGGTGGAATGTGACACAGAAACCCGCCCATACCCTGCACCAATCCCAGCATTCTCAGGACCTACCCAAGGATCTCTGCTTGCAACTGACCCAATATCACACTCTTTTCCACTCAGACGAGCCGCCACATTGGAGCCAGTGCCAGCAGCTCGTGCTAAATAGTGCCCAAGGTTCCAGCAATCCTCAGGCTTCTTAGCTCAGGCACAGGAATCAAGCCAAAAAACTCGCCATAGCAAATAAACAGGACCCTTCCCCCTCGGTCCCATCACTCAGGGCTACCATTGATCAGAAATTCAACTGGACTCGCCACATAAACACATGGCTACAACAGCAGGTCAGAAGCTGGGATTACTGCGGCGAGCAACTCACCCCCTGACTCTCCAAAACCTATCCAGCATCTACAAGGCACAAGTCAGGGGTATGATGGAATACACCCCACTTGGCTGGATGAGAGCAGCTCCAACAACACTCAAGAAGCTCGACACCATCCAGGACAAAGCAGCCCCGCTTGACTGGCACCCCATCCACAAACATCTACTCCCTCCAGCACCACCACTCAGTAGCAGCAGTGTGTATTACCTACAAGATGCACTGCAGAAATTCACCAAAGATCCTTAGACAGCACCTTCCAAACCCACGACCACTTCCAAATAGAAGGACAAGGGCAGCAAATACATGGGAACACCACCACCTGTAAGTCCCCCTCCAAGCCACTCACCATCCTGACTTGGAAATATATCACTGTTCCTTCACTGTCACTGAGTCAAAATCCTGGAATTCCCCTCTAATGGCATTGTGGGTCAACCCACAGCACGTGGGCCGCAGTGATTTAAGAAGGCAGCTCACCACAATGGCAACTAATGTTGTACGTTCTTCCAATGTCTGCGTGGGTTTCCTCCGGGTGCTCTGGTTTCTTTCACACTCCGGAGATGTGCGGATCAGGTGGATTTGCCATGCTAAATCGACCCTTAGTTGGCTAAGATCTGTAAATTAGGGGGATTGGTGGGATAAATACATGGGGTTACAGGGAAGCACATGGGTGGGATGCTCTGTCGGAGAGCCGGTACAGAATCGATGGGCTGAATGCCCTCCTTCTGCACCGTAGGGATTCTATGATTTAACTTGGGATGGGCAATAAATGCTGGCCAGCCAGTGTTGGCCATATTACATGAATTAATTTTTAAAAACTACAGAAGGCAACAATTACGAATAATACAAAATACTTCTAGCATAGAACTGGTCCATTTGGCATAACAGGTTTCCACACTGGTACTCCACACAAGCCTCCTCCACATTTCTTCATGAGACTTTATCAATATATCACTCTATTGTTTTCTCCCTCACCTATAATCGAGAGGTCTCCTTAAAAGGTGTCCATATGCTCATTGCTTCCTGTGGTAGTGAGTTCCACATTCTAACCACCCAAGCTGTTAAGAGGTAGGCGCAGCGCCATTTGGGGGCTTGCTGACAGAAGGAGGTGTTAATGAGGAGTCCTGCCCACCACCAGCACCCCGCCACCTTCCCCTCTCCTCCCGGATCCTCGGCGCTCCGCACGAGAAATCTCACCGGGAATGGATGCCGATTGCTTCAGTTAATGCGGAGAGTGGGAGGAAGCATTCAAAGATGTTGGCTCCCCGCAATGCAGTGCAGAAACAGGGAGATTGTACAGAAACAGCTCGTGTGGTTACCATAGTGACAGCACCTTTGCAAAACCATCCTGTGCAATGAAACTGGACCCACTGGTCTGGCAGAATCGGAGGACGCAGAAAAGGCCTCTCCAAACCAATCTTCTTCAACCAGTCCCTTTCCTTTACTCAGTAATATTTCCTCAATTATCTAACTGTTGACGGCTGAGGGAGAAAGGCAAATGTTACATTGAAAGGGCGAGATGGAGTCAAATGGGGACCGAACACCCCTTAACATCAGGTGCACCATATGATCAATTCACTTGCAATAACTTGTAGTTAGTGCATTCGATACACTTTGATAAGCTTTTCCATGAAAATAAATTCTGATCTTTCCCTTTACAGACTGCTCAAATCCCCTTACTAAAGCTAAAATGTGAGGGCAGAGCTGTAAACTCACAGCACTGTGCACCCACCAAGCTTTGTGAAAAAGCCAGAAACTCCCAGTCTCTGATGGCATCAAGTCTCTTTAATTTCGACACATCCTTTCTACCAGAGCTCAGAACTGCTCCAGCAATCACAGCCTGAACAATGCATGTGTCTGTCCCACAGTTGCAAAGTCATTCAACAAGGAAGATTAAAGCAGGCGATTAAATACAAATTCAACTGGACGGAACGGTGGCACAGTGGTTAGCACTACTGCCTCGCAGCGCGAGGGACCTGGGTTCAATTCTGGCCTTGGGTGACTGTTGGTGTGGAGTTTGCACATCCCCCTCCGGTTTCCTCCCACGCTCCAAAGGTTAGGTTGACTGGCCGTGATAAATTACCCCTTAGTGTCAGGGGGAATTAGCAGGGTGAATACATGGGGATAGGACCTGGTTGGGATTATTATCGGTGCAGACTTGATGGGCTAAATGGCCTCACTCTACACTGTAGGGATTCCATGATTCTTAACACAAATGAGACAAAATACAGAAAATAGCAGAACTGCGCAGGAAACTCACGCGTAAACAGAAAAGCTTGCTTCGTGTTTAGGGATTCTGTCGGAAGAGTCTAAACTTAAAACCTATTGGGCCCAATTGGTGGGATTTTATTGCCTTGGTCATCCCAAAACCGTAAAATCCTGCCCGAGATCAACGGACTTCTCTATGGCCCACCCCGATTCCCATGGCGGGTGGGACAGTAAAATTTTATTTTGCTCTATGCAGATAATGGGATGTACTTTTCTGTGATTGGAGTATAGTACCTGGCTCCTCCTGATTAGACTCTCGGCTAATTTTGGGAGAAGTTTAGCTGGCATTATTGGTGATTGAGAAGCAAGGTGCGTTTGTGCAGCAACTTCCATGATATCGCGGGGTGCTCCAAAATGCCTTGTCACCGGTGTCACGTAGGAAGGCATCAGTGTATGTGCTATAACCATTTGTAACCCATCTCAGCGTTTAAAAGGTACCCAGGTAAGTCAAGACATCTTCAGCACAATTACTGGATGTGTATCTTGTTCAGAGCAGGAGATAAGAATTACTCATGATTCAGAATAGAAGACAGAATTTTGGAACGGAGGTCCGTGAAGCATTGTTTATCCACGTTTATTAAAAATGAATAATGTATTTTGCGGGGAATTAAACATTTATAAAGCCACACTCATTCCAAGACAGAGAAGGCTCCAACTGCAGCAAGACCGTGTGCTGGGCAATTTTGGCTTTACTCATGGATTCATTCAGCTGGTGCTCGGTATTGGCCTAAATAAGATGTCACTGCAGGTTGGGGACAGCTTTCAGCGCTGTGCCAGGACAAGCTATTCACAGAAGGTGCTGCGGAGGGGAGTACGTTATCCAGGTCACACAGTGCCTTGTCCTGGCCTCAGATTCTGCTTTCAAAAGGGAAATATTCACCGCCACGGTAGTTTCACATTTCAATGATTCACAGTGCTTTGCAAATTAATGAGCAGCAGATGCATAAACTACATCCAACAGCGGGACTATTGCAGCTTTTCAACTGGATTTGGATCCAAGGAGAGATAAAAATGAAAAGGAACGTCTCTCTCTCTCTCTCTCCCCTTTGCTTATATACAGACAAGGCAGATATTGCAGCAAAAATATACAAAGTCTCTATTATTTAGAGGTAATTGTCAAGTGGTATTATCTATTAGATTATGAATCTAGAAACTCAGCTAATGCTCCGGGGACCTGGGTTCGAATCCCGCCACAGCAGATGGTGGAATTTAAATTCATTTAAAAAAAACTGGAATTACGTATCTACTGTTGACCATGAAACCCAGTGTCGGAAAAACCCATCTGGTTCACTAACATCCTTTGACAGAGGGTCATCTGGACTCGAAACGTCAGCTTTTTTCTCTCCCTACAGATGCTGCCAGACCTGCTGAGATTTTCCAGCATTTTCTCTTTTGGTTTCAGATTCCAGCATCCGCAGTAATTTGCTTTTATCTAGTAGCTCACTAATGTCCTTTAGGTAAGGAAATCTGCCATCCTTACTTGGTCTGGCCTACACGTAACCTCCAGAACCACAGCAATGTGGTTGACTGTCAACTGCCCTCAGGCAACTAGGGATGGGTAATAAATGCTGGCCAGCTAGCAACACCCATGTCCCACAAATATTTTTTTAAATCTGTTAATTAAACCAGGAATATTGCAATGGAATTATAGAGCCAGACACTGACATTGTGGCTCCTTAATGCTGCAGTTTTTTTAATACCTATTCTGGTATTTCCAAAACATGATCAACAGTGGCCATGGAGAGCATTGGCAATGACCGTGCTAGGCAACCTCGGGCATCTTTGCCCACTGATTACCCTGCCGCAGGGACTCTCATTTCAACCTGGGCTTTCTGCAACAGTTGGCAGCCTGGCACCAACAAGGGCACTGGTTGAGCATCTGGTGGATGAGCTCTGACATCCTGAGAAAGGGCAGCAGATGCCAGAGCCAACATCACTCCCAAGGGGGTCGCTCTTCACCCACTCTCACTGCTCCATAACAAGAGCAAAGCGTGGGCAAGTTGGGAGGCTCCTGATGCCCTCTCCAACCTTCCCTTCAGAATTTCTAAGCCATGGAGATGTTGGAGCTCAGAGCAAAGAGGGCAGCTGGCTGAGCTGTCAGTAGAGGCTCCATCACTGTGGTGTGCCCTAGAGCTGACCACTTGCTCAATGTCTGGCTGCATGTTCTCAAAACGTTCTGGCAGGCAGCCCTGCACACCAAAATGGTCCATCCGACTTGCTGGCAATTTCTCTTGTATGGTGGGCCCTCGAATGGTTCCTCTCTGCCCTGCGCGATCCAGTCAACAGACTATCTCTGCCGCACCCAGCTCCTTCCTGAGTCATCCCATCCTCCTACCCGTACCCCAGGGTGGAAGGTGCAGCTCCAGCTGAACATTCCACCCCCAGTTAGCCCGTCCTCTGAACACCACCACCCCCTCCTAACCTGCCCTCTCCCGGCGAGACCCCTCCCTCAACCGCATCCCCCCCAACCTCGGCTGGTCTGCCTTCTCAACCGCCCCCCAGGCTAGCCCACCCTCTAAACTACAAGTGGTGCCAGTCCCTGAGCTAGTGTCTGCAAATGCAAACAATGGCTTCCAGTGTGTGTATGGAGTTGCCTCTTCCACATCAGCTCCCACCCTGAGTGGAGCTTCTAGTACACAAATGTTGTTAAAAAAGGGGCAAGAGTTAATATTTTGTGACATTGTTGAGAAAAGACAGATGGCTGGTTTTTTAAAGCAGCAGCAATTTATCACACATCATCTCCAATTATTCCACCCTTTTAGTATTTCACAGATGAATATTTTTTTGAATATTATTATTTTTTTCTGAAGTTATTTGCACATTTTATTTTTGCCCTTATCGCCATTTTAAATGCTCTGATCATCCATTTTGGACTCAGGCTTGGTTTCCCTTGTATTTACTTCCCTTCAGTAATGGGCAGCATGGTAGCACAGTGGTTAGCGCTGCCACCTCACAGGGACCCAGGTTCAATTCCAGCCTCAGGACACTGTCCGTGCAGAGTTTGCACGTTCTCCCTGTGTCTGTTTCCTCTCTCAGTCCAAAGATGTATGGATTAGGTGGATTGGCCAAGCTAAGTTGACCTGGGGGATAAGCAGGGTAAATGTAAATGGGCATAGAGACTGGGTGGAATTGTGTTTGGTACAGACTCGATGGACTGAACGGCCTCCTGTACTGTCGGGATTCTATGAATATTAAATTTAGACCTCTCACATTCCCAGTCATTAAAAACTTACCATGTTCCCCCTCTCCCCATCTTTAGAGATGTTTTAGACCTCAGCAAGATATCATTAAATTGCTTCAGGTAAAGGTAACTAAATAGATTTGTTTATTTTGGTCTCAATATGGGTGGCACAGTGGTTAGCACTGCTGCCTCACAGCACCAGAGACTCAGGTTTGATTCCTGCCTCGGGTCACTGTCTGTGTGGAGTCTGCATGTGTCTGCGTGGGTTTTCTCCCACAGTCTGACTGGTTAGGTCATTGGCCATGCTAAATTCTCCCTCAGTGTAACCCGAACAGGCACTGGATTGTGGCGAGGAGGGGATTTTCACAGTAACCTCATTACAGTATTAATGTAAGCCTAATAATAAACTTTAAACAATAAAGTGTATAAACAAATGGGATCTCTTTTTTCCTCCTTAATTTCACATCTGCTCTTCCAGTTATATTCCTAATCCTGGATTATTAAAAATTCATCACGTACTTGAAAGACTGTTCTGAGATTAAAAGTGAAGTTGCAGGTTAGTTTGAATAGTTTAATGAGTTACTGACTAGGTTTACTTGAATGAGCAGTCTTCTGATTCCCAAAAACTTAATTAACTTGCTGTTACTACATGTTTATTTATTAGTGTCACATTAACATTGCAATAATGAGGAGAACATATAGACTCTGGACAGACAGTGACCCAAGCCAGGAATTGAACCTAGATCCGTGGCGCTGCGAGGCAGCAGTACTAACCATTATCCACCCATAACCTCCGAGAGGTATCTTGCGATTCAGAAGAAAGTGTGTTACCACTGAGGCATGACTCACGTTCTTGCATTTCTATAGTGCCTTTCACAACCTCAGCATGTGCTTTACTACTATGAAGTACAGTGTAGTGACTGTTGTAATAGAACACAGAACACTACAGCACAAACAGGCCCTTCAGCCCACAAGTTGCACCAATCATATCCATACCTACCAGGCCTATCGATAACTCTCAATCCCATTAAATCCCATGTACTCATGCAGAAGTTTTTTTAAAAGATCCCAGCGAGTTTGCTTCTACCACCACTGACGGCAGCCGATTCCACTCACTCACCACCCTCTGAGTGAAAGACTTACCCCTGACATCTCCTCTGTACCTGCTCCCCAGCACCTTAACCCTGTGTCCTCTCATAGCGACCATTTCAGCCCTGGGAAATAGCCTCCGAGAATCCACCCTATCTATACCTCTCAACATTTTATAAACCTTTATCAGGTTGCCTCTCAACCTTCGTCTCTCCAGGGAGAAGAGACCTAGCTCCCTCAACCTATCAATATAGGAATTATGACAGCCAGTTTGCACCCAGGACGTTCCCACTGTTACAGTCTCCATGGAGACCCGTAACCTTTAAAAGAAATTCAAAAACTTGGTTATTAGCAGAAAGGATGACAAAAATGATTTAAGACTTTTACTGTAATAAAAGACTAAAAGCACTAATAATTAAACACCACTTTGAAGAACAGCATTCTCCTTTCTTTTTCCACAACCACCAACGCACTTTACAGATGTACTTCACATTGTCCTTTTAAGCAGACATTTAACTCTCCCAGAACTAGTCCAAGGTTTATTTTCATTCTTTTCTTTTCTCAGCCTGGGAACTATTAATCTCAGAAGAAGGGCCTGTTCCTGCGCTGTCATTTTCTTTGTTCTTGTTTATCCCGAGTTGGGACTTGGGGGTAATTTATAAATAAACTCCTGTCATGTGTCCTCATGGCCTCCCAAGCATGCAACAGCCAATTATCTTCTTCTGATGCCGGGTCCCTTGTTATTTTGTAGGCAAACTGTAGGCAATTTGACCCAGCAAAGTCTTACAGTAAAGGAATTTTCACTTCATCACTTTGTGTCCTGTTGGTTGAGGAATACCAGGTGGGGAATATTCTGATTCTGTACCATCAGCGGAACCATCTCCCCTAAAACGGTTCCATGGGATATTTTACTTCCACCTGGATAGGTGATATTGCCTCTTGTGGGGGAAGACTAGAACTAGAGTGACACAGTTAAACAAGAGATTTCCCTTTTAAGACAAAATTTGTTTCTAAATGGAGGAGATATCTTTTTCTCCTGGTGGGAATGTGTGTGGAATTCTCTTGCCTTGAAAGAATTGGAGGCTGGGTCGTTGAATTTATTCGAGGTAGAGTTGGACAGGTTTTCAGTAGACAAGGGAGTCAATGGTTCTGAGGGGCAGAGGGGAAAGTGAAGCGACAATTGGATCAGCCACAATCTGATTGGATGGTGGAACAGGTTCAAAGGGTCAAATGGTCTAGTCCTGCTCTCACGTCCTGGGTTCCCATGATGCCATTGCAGCAAAGGTTTACCAGGCTGATTCTGGGATGGCGGGACTGATGTATGAGGAGAGACTGACTAGGGTTAGGATTATTTTCACCGGAGTTCAGATGAATGAGGGGGGATCTCACAGAGACATATAAAATTCTAACTGGACTAGACAGGGTAGATGCAGGGGGTTGTTCCCGATGGTGGGGGTGTCCAGAACTAGGGGTCACAGTCTGAGGGTAGACCATTTAGGACAGAGATGAGAAGCCATTTCCTCACCAAAGAGTGGAATTCATTACCACAGGAAATAGTTGATGTCAAAACATTGAATGTATTCATTGGGCAGCTGGATATAGCACTTGGGGCGAATGGGATCAAAGGTTATGGGGAGAAAGCAGGATTAGGCTATTGAGTTGGACAATCAGCCATGGTCGTGATGAATGGGGAACAGGCTTGAAGGGCCGAATGGCCTCCTCCTATCTTCTATGTTTAATAATAACTAGATTACTTTAAGTAGCAGTGACCGAGGGATAAATATTACCCACTGCATGAGGATAACTTCCCCCTGCCTGTTTTCCAAAATAGTCATGATGTGACTTCCAAAATTGTGCCATGGGATCTTCTGTCCCCCTCTTGAGGGGGCAGAAAGAACCCTGGTTTCAATGTCTTTCTTTGAAAAGGCAGCAACTCTTGATGGGGTGCAAGGCTGCGCTGAAATGCAATGTTTTGTGTTTCCAGTCTCTGAAGTGGAATTTAAACCCACGGCGTTCTGAGTCAGAGGAGACGTTGCTACCAACTGAGCCACAGCTGACACACTGACTAATGTATCTATAACCGTCAAAGCCACAGGTAGTTTGCTCTGAGGCAGGATGATCTGGGCTGTGGGTGCCTGCGACCAATTACTAAAACCAAATTAGAACACTGCTCACCAGAGGGACACAAGTTACATTTCCAGCTCATTAAAATGACAGTGTACTGCTTTCAGAGATTCACATTGTTGGACAGAAGACAATCTTATTTAACATCCCTCTGTGCCAAATTCCTTTCTGTTCAATTTCCTGATCTAATGAGAACAGGTATTTAAACAGTGGGAGAGGGAAGGGTTGTGGAAATATGGAGCTCTGTTAATCACCCCTCTCCGCACTAATGGATTGCAGATGTTTAAAATGATGAATGGATTCATCAGGAGGGGTAGAGAGAGAGAAACAATAGTCTTCGGTGGCGTGTACTGGAATAAGAGGCCGCATTCATAATATTTTTGTTTGTTTGTGGGATGTGGGGTTCACTGGCTATGTCAGCATTCATTGCCCTCAAGTAGGTCATGGTGAACCACTTGCTTGATCTGCAGCAGTCCGTGTGGTGTAGGTACATCCATGGTGTTGTTAAGGAGGGAGTTTTATGCTTTTGATCCAGTGAAATTGTAGGAACAGTGACGTGATTCCAAGACAGGATGATGGGTGGCCTGGAGGGAAACTTGCAGGTAGTGGTGTTCCCATGCCCTGGGTTTTCTAGATGGTACAAGTCCCTGGATTGGGAACTGATATTGAAGTTGTCTTTCACAGATGGTACAGCATTACAGCTGTGAAAGCACTGAGCGCATAACTATTGCTGCATCCAATTTACATAGAAAATAGAAGCAGGAGTAGGCCATTCAGCCCTTTGATCCTGCTCTGCCATTCATTATCATCACAGCTGATCATCAAATTCAATATCCTGATTCCCCCTTCCCCTCATATCCTTGGATCCCATTGATTTGATTTGATTTATTATTGTCACATGTATTAACATAAGAGTATTTCTCTATAGGGTGTAGAGAAAGATCAACTTAATGTGAGGTAAGTCCATTCAAAAGTCTGACAGCAGCAGGGAAGAAACTGTTCTTGAGTTGGTTGGTACATGACCTCAGACTTTTGTATCTTTTTCCCGACGGAAGAAGGTGGAAGAGAGAATGTCTGGGCTGTGTGGGATCCTTATTTATGCTGGCTGCTTTGCCGAGGCGGTGGGAAGTGTAGACGGAGTCAATGGATGGGCGGCTGGTTTGCATGTTGGATTGGGCTACATTCACGGTCTTCTGTAGTTCCTGTAGGAACTGCATCCAATTCCTCTTGAAATCAGATGTTTTGGCCTCAACCACTTTCAGCGGCAGTGAATGCCACACATTCACCACTCTCCGGGTGAAGAAATTTCTCCTCACCTCAGTTCTAAAAGGTTTACCCCTTATCCTCAAACAATGACTCCTAAGTTGTGGACTCCCCCACTATTGGAAACATTTTACCCTGTCTAATCCTGTTAGAATTTTATAAGTTTCTATGAGATCCCCACTCACTTTTCTAAACTCCAGCGAATATAATCCTAACTGACTTACTTTACTATTTCCTGATATTATGAGGAGAGACTATGCAGCATGAATTGAAAAGGCTGACAATGGGCTGGGACTTCTGGCTAATGACCACACATTCTTCAGTCCTGCCCTTTACACCCAAGTGCCCTTGCCAACCAATAAACCATGCTTGACTACTGAGCAGATATTGTAACTCTTAAACATATCAAAGAAGTATTTATAAAGTGTGATTACAGGGTACCCAAGTTCTGCAAATGCAATTTATGAAATTATGAACAGATGGGACTCGGTTAACTGACAATAGCACATGCGCGATGGGCCAAATGGTTCCCTTCTGTTGTAGATGCTGCCAACTTCAAATGGTTGACATGTCACTTGTTTTATATATTTTAGATGTTGCAGGAATAAGCCACTCAAGAAATAGGAGGGGAAAAAAGTACAACTCGTCCTTATTGGCAACAGGCACTTGCCACAAGTTTAGCAGTTTGATTCCAACCATTTAGAAAACAATTCCCTCCAGCAAATTGCAAGGCAATTCTCTCCGGCGTAAGTGCCTTGCCACTGAGGGGCTCACTGTCATATTTCCATTCCTAGATAAATGAAAGCAGTGGGTCTTAACTTCAATCAGCATTGCAAAGGCTCTGTAAAGTCCCACTTCCTTGTACAGCGCGTTCCAAAGAAGGTCAAAGCCCCAGAAGGTTGTGTGTGGGAGCATCCAAATTGTATTGTTCTGTATACGGGATGCAAGAGGATCAGCATGTGCTGCTACGTGGCAATACAATGTGTTATTGGAGTCATACAGCTCAGATATACACACACAGTGGAAATCTCAGGGTTAGCACTGCGGGACGTCTCTTGCTGAGACAACTAGATTCAAAAAGATATTGATGGGATGGGGCACCTTTGCTTGGAGTTCAGGCAGAGACATCAGTCAAGCAGTGCCTACACTATCCATTTCCCCACTCGTCAATTCCTCGTGTTTCCAGTTTTGTTTAAGAATCCCTACAGGAGGCCATTCAGTCCATTGAGTCTGTACCGACATCAGTCCCATCCGGGCCCTATCTTTGTAACCCCACATTTTTACCTTGCTCATTCCCATGCTACTAAGGGGCAATTTAGCATGGCCAATCAACCTAATCAGCACATCTTTCAGACTGTGGGAGTAAACCAACGCAGACATGGGGAGAACGTGCAAACTCCACACAGTCACCTGAGGCTGGAATCGAGCCCAGGTCCCTAGTGCTGAGAGGCAGCAGTGCTGACCACTGTGCCATCCGGTTGTTAGTTGTCTAACTCCCTCATAACTTTGAGATAGATTTGGAAAGGCTGTTTGTGGTGGAGCACTCCAAATAACTTTACATTTAAATATTTTATTTTACCCCCTATCACCGCCCAATAATAATCCTGAGTCAGTGCCCCTTAACATCCATTCAGGAAATAGAGGGAGTAATGATTACTTATTAGCTCCTCCCCAGTCATTCACAAATAATTCCCAGGTCTAAATCAAATCAAACAACCCCAACAGTGGCCTGCTCTGTTTGGGCTGATGCTGTTAGGTCATTGCTAAGGCATTAAAGTTTATTTATTATTGTCACAAGAAGGCTTACATTAACACTGCAATGAAGTTACTGTGAAAATCCCCTAATTGCCACACTCCGGTGCCTGTTCGGGTATACTGAGGGAGAATTTAGCATGTACCTAATTTGAGCAAAGTATTTCAGACTGGTGTCAAATATCATAGAATCCCAACAGTGCAGAGGAGGCTTCATTCGGCCCATTGAGTCTGTACAGACACCAATCCCACCCAGGCCCTATCCCCAGAACCCCATGTATTTATCCCGCTAATCTCCCTGACATTAAGGGGCAATTTAAACATAGCCAATCAACTTAACAGTACATTTTCGGACTGTGGGAGGAAACTGGATAATCTGGAGGAATCCCATGCAGACATGGGGAAAACATGCAAACTCCACACAGATGGTCAGAATTGAACCCGGGTTCCTGGCACTGTGAGGCAGCAGTGTTAACCATTGTGCTACCTTGTTGCTCTATACATAGAGTCATAGAAGTTTACAGCATGGAAACAGGCCCATTGGCCCATCCTATCCTTGCTGCCCTTTTTTTAAAACCCCTAAGATAATCCCTATTGCCTACATTTGGTCCATATTCCTCTATACCCATCGTATCCATGTAACTATCTAAATGCTTTTTAAAAGACAAAATAGTACCCACCTCAACTACCACCTCTGGCAGCTTGTTCCAGACACGCACCCACCCTGTGTGAAAAAATTGCCCCTCTGGACACATTTGTACCTCTCCCCTCTCACCTTAAACTAATACCCTCTAGTTTTAGACTCTCCTACCTTTGGGAAAAGATATTGACTATCTAGCTGATCTGTGCCCCTAATTATTTTATAGACCTCGATAAGATCAGCCCTCAGCCTCCTATGCTCCAGAGAAAAATAGTCCCAGTTTATCCAGTCTCTCCTTATAACTCAATCCATCAAGTCCTGGTAGCATCCTCCTAAATTTTTTCTGTATTCTTTCTAGTTTAATAATATCCTTTCTATAAGAGTTTGACTAGAATTGCACACAGTATTCCAAGTGTGGCCTTACCAATGTCTTGTAGAACTTCAACAAGGCATTCCAACTCCTGTATTCAATGTTCTGATGTGGATATGCTGGCGTTGGACTGGGGTAAACACCATGCGATACCTTGTCAAAGGCCTTGCTAAAGTCCATGTAGACAACATCATCTGCACTGTCCTCATCTACCTTCTCGGTTACCCCTTCAAAAAGCGCAATCAAATTTGTGAGACATGATTTCCCTCTCACAAAGCCATGCTGACTGTCCTTAATCAGTCCTTGTGTCTCTAAATGCCTGTAGATCCTGTCTCTCAAAATACCTTCCAATGATTTACCCACCACAGATGTGAGGCTCACTGGCCTGTAGTTCCCAGGCTTTTCTCTGCAGCCCTTTTTAAACAAAGGCACAACATTTCTCACTCTCCAATCTTCAGGCACCTCACCCGTGTCTTATTAATGATTCAAATATCTTAGCTAGGGGACCCACAATTTCCTTTCTAGCTTCCCACAATATCCTGGGCTACACTTCATCAGGTCCCAGGGATTTATCTACCTTGATGTGCTTCAGGGCTTCCTTTTCTGTAATATGTACACTCCTCAAGACATCACTATTTCCCCAAGTTCCCTAACATCCAAGCTTTTCTCAACAGTAAATACTGATGAGAAATATTCATTTAAGGTCTCACCCATCCCTTGTGCATCCGCACACAGATGACCTTGTTGATTTTTAAGAGGCCCTACTCTCTCCCTTGTTACTCTTTTGGCCTTTATGTATTTGTAGAAGCTCTTTGGATTCTCCTTTGCCTTATCTGCCAAAACAATCTTGAGTCTCCTTTTTGCCCTCCTGATTTCTCTCTTAATTCTACTCCAACACCCCCTCTCCTCTTCAACGGATTCACTTGATCCCAGCTGCCTATGCATGTCTTCTTCTTGGCCAGGGCCTCAATATCCCGAAAGCAGTTCAGAGGAGCTTTACTAGATTGAGACCTAAGATGAGTGGGTTGTCTTGTGAGGAATGGTTGGAAAGACTGGGCTTGTTTCTCACTGAAGAGTGAGGGGGGTAACTTGATTGAAGCATTGATAAGGGCGGCGCAGAGAAGATATTTCCTCTTGTGGATGAGTCCTGAACAAGGAGGCACTGTTTTAGAATTAGAGGGGTGCCCTGATAGGACAGAAATGAGGGGAATCTGTTTCCTCTCAGAAGGTTGTGTGACTTTGGAACCCTCAGAAGGCGGTGGAGAGCAGGGGAGTCACTGAATATTTTTAAGGTGGAGGTAAATAGACAAAGGGATCAGAGGTTATCGGCGGAGTGGTAGATGGAAATGTGGAATTTGAAACGAAAATCAATGATCTTAAGGGATCATTAACAGCATCTACACCAGAGGGAAACCATTTGGCCCACCACATGTGCTAGTATCAGTCAACCTAGTCCCATCTACTCATAAGTTTTATTGGCATAAATTGCATGTTGAAAGTTTATGGAACTGGTTGAATTTGGGTACCCTGTATTTGCACTTTACAAATACTCCTTCAAGTATTACAGTATCAGCTGGAGGGGCTGAATGGCCTATTTCTGCCACATTACAAATGCTGGTATAAGAAATTCGGTTTGTGAAGTACGAATTTCCTCAAAGCCTCGGAAACCCCAGGATTACATGAGGAAAGGGGATAGGAAATACTTACCTACCCCCCACCTCATATTCATGAATGAGGATAATACAGGGGCCAATATACCTTCAAGGAATCCTGGAACAAGGCGTGTCCATCGCTGTTCCCGATGACAGGGCAGTTTTAGAAATGTCGCGCCAGTAGGATTCGAAACGTTGCTATTTTTGTCACAAGTGTCAAAACTGCCACTGCAGCGAGAAGGAATCGAAGAGCTATCCCGACTGTGATATACTCACATCCATTCTCAAAACGGCTTACACTGACTTGTTACTTACAGGATGGAACCCTTCACAATGTGCTTCTCACTAAAAAGCAATCAAAAAGAAATACGATGCCCACATTTGACAGTGAAGTGAGAATGAATTGGAATATCGAGTGCCAATGTTGACAGTTCACCCTCCAAAGGGAATGGGACTAAGAATGGGAATAAGAGGAAAGTCCAGTGTAATCGATGACAAGCTTACTTCATCAAAACAGCTCATTTAAAATGAAATAACTGACAGTTTTACAAGGGAAGCACATTTATAAATATTAAATGGCTAAATTTGAAGTCAGATAAATATTTGATGTTCCTTTCAGGGTGGATTGTAGAGCACGGCCCTGCTTAACAATAACTGCCCTCCCCCGATGGGGAGGTGACAAGTGAACAATAAGCTCGTTATTGGTCACTGGCTGTTTTATCTGACTTTAGCCTTTTCTCCCCCAACAAATGCATTTTTTTAAAACCAAATTTGGTTCAAACTAAAATGAGGATGGAGCCCACCTCTACACCATTAAAAACTGGAACCTCACTTTCCAAATTATTTGTGCATTATTTGTGTTGCATGGAGGACAGGTCACCAAACTTCGATGGATTCTATTGTCTGTAATGTGATGGGGAGGTAGAAGCAAGGAAGACTTGCATTTATATAGCACTTTGAAGGATCACAGATTTCTCAAGTGATTTAAGACCATAAGATCAGAATTAGGCCATTCGGCCCATTGAATAGCGGAGCAGACTCAATCATGTCTGATAAGTTTCTCAACCCCATTCTCCTGCCTTTTGCCCATAACTTTTGATCCCCTTACCAATCAAGAACTGATCTGTCTTAAAGACACTCAATGACCTGACCTCCACAGCTTTCTGTGGCAAAATTCCATAGATTCACCACTCTCTGGCTGAAGAAATTCCTCATCTCAGGTCTAAAGGGTTGTCCCTTTACCCTGATACTATGCCCTTGGATCTTAGTCTCTCCTACTAATGGAAACATCTTCCCACATCCACTCTCTCCAGGCCTTTCAGTATTTTGTAAGTTTCAATGAAATCCCCCCTTCATTTTTTTAAACTCCATCAGGTACAACCAATCAAGAACTTTTTGTAGTCGCCATCGATGCTCGTGACTGCAGGAGGCTGAGAGTCGTCATCTGAAGAGATGAGCAGAGAGAAAGTTCAACAAGTTGAACAAAGGGGGCCGAGAGTAAATGGAGGCCAGCAAATTCTGTACCATCTCAGTCCACTGTCCTCCACTGCTGCAAACGTGACAGGAGCTGCCAGGCCAGAATGGGATTCCTCAGCCCTACCTGGTGATGTCTAACTCGAGGGTTGACCACAATGGTGGTCTTATGAGACAGAAAGCTGTCAACAACACTGACATAATATTGGGAACTCGGCATCCAATTTGCACACAGCAAACTTCCACAAACAGTATTGGGATGATGACTAAACAACCTGCTTGGGTGATGTTGATTGACGGATAGTTATTAGCCAAGACAAAAGGGATAACTTCCCTCTTCTTTGAGCTAACTGCCAAGGGAATCTTCTACATCTGCCCAAGATGGCAGGTAGGTCAGGGGACATGGAGTTGGGGGTAGGGTGTTAGCGTGGATAGAGGATTGGTTGTCAAATAGGAGGCAGAGAGTGGGGGTCAATGGGTGCTATTCGGATTGGCGGTTGGTGACTAGTGGGGTGCCCCAGGGGTCGATGCTGGGGCCTCAGCTATTTACCATTTATATAGATGATCTGGAGGAGGGAACCGAGTGCAGGGTGTCGAAATTTGCTGATGACACCAAGATTGGGGGAAAGGCAAATTGTGCGGAGGGTGTGGAGAGTCTGCAGAAGGATCTAGATAGGCTGGGCGAATGGGCCAGGAAATGGCAAATGGAATTTAATGTTGGCAAGTGTGAGGTGGTCCACTTTGGTAGGAAGAATGGTAGGAAGGACTATTACTTACGTGGCGAAAAACTGCAGCAGGCGACGGTGCAGAGGGACCTCGGGGTCCTTGTGCATGAGTCGCAAAAACCCAGCTTGCAGGTGCAGCAGGTGGTCAGGAAGGCGAATGGGATGCTGGCCTTCATAGCGAGGGGGATTGAATATAAAAGTAGGGAGGTCTTGCTGCAGCTGTATAGGGCATTGGTGAGGCCGCAGCTGGAGTACTGTGTGCAGTTTTGGGCGCCGCACCTGCGCAAGGATATTTTGGCCCTGGAGGGAGTGCAGAGGAGGTTTACTAGGCTGATACCGGAGTTGAGGGGATTGAGCTATGAGGAGAGGCTGAATAAACTAGGCTTGTACTCGTTAGAGTTTAGAAGAATGAGGGGAGATCTCATTGAGACGTATAAGATGATGAATGGGATGGATAGGATAGAGGTGGAGAGACTCTTCCCGCTCAAAAAAGACAGTAGGACTAGGGGGCACAGCCTCAAGATAAAGGGGAGGCGGTTTAGAACGGAGTTGAGGAGGAACTTCTTCACTCAAAGGGTGGTGAATCTCTGGAATTCTCTGCCCGTTGAAGTGGTGGAGGCTGCCTCGCTAAATATTTTAAGAAGCGGGTTGATGGGTTCTTGATAAGAGAGGGGATTAAGGGTTATGGGGAGAGGGCGGGAAAGTGGAACTGAGCCACGACAGATCAGCCATGATCTTATTGAATGGCGGGGCAGGCTCGAAGGGCTAGATGGCCTACTCCTGCTCCTATTTCTTATGTTCTTATATGGTACCTCTAACAGTACTCCAGTGCAGTAATCCTTCAGTACTGCACTAGACAGTCTTTTTTGTAATCAGGCCCTGGAGTCAGACCTAGTGTCTAATAGACAAAGGGCACCAACAACTAAGCCATGTTTGACTAACATTTCTTTTAAGAAAAATAAACAAATCTTTTCCATTTTTCTTCCTTACACTCCTGAAAGCATTCACTTCATCCGTGGCGGCTCACGTCCTGTTCAAGTACCTCGCTCGACTGATCGAGAGGTTGGTATACACCATTGCAGAATTGGAATATACAGTCTAGGCTGACACTCAGATGTAATGAGGGAGTGTTGCAAGAAATTAGGAGTAGGAGGCTCATTTGACCCATCAAACCTGCTCCGCCATTCAATAAGATCATGGCTGCATTTTCAAATGCACTGTTTTTTGAGAGCATTACACTGAAGTGTCTACTCAGCTAGGTACAAAAGATTTTACGACATTATGTGAGGAGAGATGAAGTTGATTAGGATTGTATTCATTGGAGATTAGAAGAGTGAGTGGGGATCTCATAGAAAATTATAAAATTCTAACAGGGTTAGATTCAGAAAGAATGTTCCTGATGGTGAGGTGGGGGGGGGTCCAGAACCAGGGCTCACAGTTTGAGAATAAGGGGGTAAAAACCTGTTAGGACTGAGGTGAGGAGAAATTTCTTCACCCAGAAAGTAGTGAATGTGTGGAATTCACCATAGAAAATAGTTGAGGCCAAAAGAAGTAATTTCAAGAAGGAATTAGATATAGCTCTTGGGGCTAGAGGGATCGAGGGATTTGGGGGCGGGGGAAGCGGGGATCAAGATATTGAATTTGCTAATCAGCCCTGTTCATAATGAATGGTGGAGCAGGCTCGAAGGGGCGAATGGCCTACTCCTGCTTGTAGTTTGTATTATATTTGATGAATTGGGATCATCCCCCAGTACCCTGGCCAATATTTATTATTCAACCCAAACCAATCAGGTGATCATCTTCAATAGTGTTGAGGAACCAGCTCAGTGTCCCTTGCTAACTTGATGCCTTAAGCATCACGATTAGACACGCACCCACTCCTGGCCGCGAACCAGAAGAAAGGTCAACCAGTGGTTGAAAAACCTGGAAATCTTCTCTCAATCTGTGATCAGGACTAGTCCAGGATACTTTGAGGAATTTCTTTCTTTAACCAAAAGATCAAGATTCCAGCACCAATTTCAAAAAGAAGTTAATTTTTTTTGAAACCTTGTGAAGAATGGAGAAGCATTCCCACACTGCTCCCTTTTCAAGCGGGCTGGGTTTATTGACCAGTCTAAATATTTGGCACCCGTCTGATCGCCCACTGGCTTAGTGTGCTCTCGTGAGATTCCATCATGTGTCACTCATCATCAATCACTAACACTTCAAAAAGAGAGAATTCAACACAGCATTAAAATAAAAAAATGATATGCAATATCATAAGTAAGAGGAAATTAGATCACCCTGGGGAATAAATATCCCCCAGACCCTGACAAAAATCAGTTCCTTGCAGTTCACCAGGAATCTCAGGCAAAGTTCCTGTCATATTGAGTGTTTTATACAAACTTCATTCAGTTTATTTATTCATGTCACAAGAAGTCAAAGCCATAGAGGTTTGCAGCATGGAAACAGGCACTACTTGTCCATGCCACCATTTTCTTAACATTAACCTAGTCCCAAATAGCCCTCTATACCCATTAACACCGCAACGAGGCTACCAGGCCAGAATGGGACTCCTAAGAGTAGTAACTTACATTAACATTGCAATGAAGTTACAGTGAAAATCCCCCTAGTCGCCACACTCCAGTGCCTGTTCGGGTCAATGCATCTAACCAGCATGTCTTTCAGACTGTGGGAGGAAACCCACACAGACGGGGAGGCTCTGCACAGACAGTGATCTGTTGGGAATCGAACCAGGGTCCCTGGTGCTGTGAGCCAATCACTGTGCCACGCCATGGCAATTGGACTTGATTTGAATGGCAGTGTTGCAAGTTCATCCTGCTCTCTGTATACTCACCTTCCTCACGCCCTCCCACAGAGTGGCTTTGAGCAAAGAATGACCAGGATAAATCTGAGCATTTATAAAGTTCAACTCCTGTTTTTAACATCCACCTTATTCATTTCCAAAAGAGGAAAGAGGGCAGGGCAACATTTTAATGCCAAAAAATCCCAAAAATCAGCATAAGTATCAATTTGAATCCTCCAAAGGATGCAGCTGTTTGAGAACAGTTCAAAATTAGACAGAAGATCTAGATGACTCTGCAGTGATCTCTCTCTCTCGCTGTGTCTACAATTGCTGGTGACAGGCTGACTGTACAAAACAGGGTGCTTCTTCAGCACTAGAGATGACGCATTATCTCAATGCTCTGTGCCACCATGTTATGTTGACGTGTTACAAGCCTCCTTCGGACAAATTCCACAGCCAGAAATAGCAACCACAGCCACTTTGGAAGTAGCTCTCCAGTATAAGTGGGGCATCAGTTCGATTTGTTAGAGTCCAATAGATGCGAGAAAAAGAACACACACAGGCTTAAGTAGCCCCAACCCAGCAAATTCCACTCCCTGCCCACACGAACAACTGCCTATGTCACATGGCTGCTTAGAAGCGTATCCTACTGAAGTGTAACGCTATGACCTGCGGGAAGTCTCTGTATCTGATCCCCGTACTCAAAATTCCATTTCCCAGTACTCCTAATCCCCACTTTAGTGGATTAAAAACACAAACTGCAGGAAAGGTTTGGACCCATTCCTGCTTCTGGTTTCTATTCTATCTAAAGAACTGAGGAGGTCCCCCAGTGTCCTGGACAATATTTATTATCCAACCCAAACTAACCAAGTGACCATGCCTTCATTTCCACAGGGACACCAGCTCACCTGCTGCTCCTTTTGGGCTCATGTATACATTTATCCAGCTCATAATCCGGTTTATTATAATGAGGAACATCCACTATAGCGGCAGCATGAGGTCGCTGGACACGAATGAATGGCATCTAACTTATCCTGCTCAACTTGGTCACTGTGCCCAGCAGCCAAACCACAAATGGAACCAACGCCATCCTCCGACTGCTCACCACGGGCACCGACCATCAAAGCCTTTGCTCAGATGGACAGGGATTACACACACATCTCCTCAGTCAATTAACATCCGAATCCCTGCTGGAATAGCAAGGCCCTGCTTTTATAACTTGTAAAGCACTGGGTGGCCAAAGGAAAAATGCATAGTGCTAGCGATTTGTGCTGGAGCGGCAGGATGGTGCAGTGGTTAACACTATTGCCTCCAGGGACCCGGGTTCGATTCTGGCCTAGGGTCACTGTCTTTGTGAAGTTTGCATGTTCTCCTTGTGTCTGCATGGGCTTCCTCTGGGTGCTCCCACTTCCTCACACACTCCACAGATGTGTGCGTTAGGTTGATTGGCCAGACTAGATAGGCCAAATGGCCTCCTTCTGCACTTCCATGCAGACCCAGCGTCTTTGGTGATGTAGCATGAACTGCAGTTCCACCCCAAATTCAGTTAGCAGAATTGAAGGGCCCAGTGGCCTACCCCTAGTTTGCATGAATCTTGAACAGATGGTACCTCGGATGTTAGATGTGAAGCAGCGAAACAAATTTCTAACCCATGATATGGGTCAGTGATTAAAACTACATTATAATCAAATGCAACCGATATATTAAAATTTAACTGATCCAAACACACTACCAAATTAACACAGAGAAATCCTTGGTCAAAACTAAACATCTAAGTAAGACTAAGGCTGTGAATGTGATCACACAAACCAGCCTCCCATTCACTGACTCTGTCTAAAATTCCCGCTGCCTCGGCAAAGCAGGGAATTAAGGACCCCACGCACCCTGGACATTCTCTCTTCCACCTTCTTCCGTCGGGAAAAAGATACAAAAGTCTGAAGTCACGTACCAACCAACTCAAGAACAGCTTCTTCCCAGCTGTCATCAGACTTTTGAATGGACCTATCTCGCATTAAATTGATCTTTCTCTACAGCCTAGCTATGACTGTAGCACTACATTCTGCACCCTCTCCTTTCCCTCTCTATGAACAGTATGCTTTACCTGTAAAGTGCGCAAGAAACCATACTTTTCATTGTGTGCTAATACATGTGACAATAATAAATCAAATCAAACTATCTGAACTCAATTTTATACTGAATTTTAACCAGAAAGTGGATTTTGTGTAAGATATAAATGGGCAATTAGGGCCCAGTAAACCAAATCTTGTCATGACTGTCAGCCACTGCTCTACTAGACCCAGTCCAGCAGTATATCAGGATTAGTGCGTATATATTCCACCCTATCACATGGCGTAAAGCTGCAGGAGGAAAGCTAGTCATCAAAACAGCAGCTTAGAGAAACGCAAGGCACTGAAAGGAGAAGTGATCTCCAATGAGAATTAACGAGAAAACTTAACAACAATTCCAGTGAGCGTAATACAATGCTCTTAATGTAATCAGATGATGCAATTAATTAAATTCTCTTTAGAAGGGCATAACGATAGAAACGACAGTTGCGTGCTGGAAGATTTGAGTAGGCTGGACCGGTACCACACATTAAATATTCCCAAAGTCTAAAGAATTACAAAATAACAAACAACATTTTGTATAAAATAACAAGTACATAAGCGGTTATCATGACATACTGGATAACAGAGGCTCCAACCAGTGCTGTCTGGCTTACATTTACATCCACTTTTACCTCACAATGCCTTAGAGTGCCAAGTCAAGCACAGCAAAATGCAGTGTGGGTGGATGGGGGGGGGGAATAAAAACATTTTAAAAGGTTGCTTTACCATCAGAGATGAGGAATTTGTTTCATATTTTATTCCAAAGTGATCAAACTCATCATAGAATCACTACAGTACAGAAAGAGGCCATTTGGCCCATCTAGTCTGCAGTGACAACAATCCCACCCAGGGCCTATCCCAGCAACCCCTGGTATCTGCCTTAGCCAGTCCCCCTGACACCAAGGGGCAATTTAGAACGTCCAATCCACCTAACCGGCACACCTTTGGACTGTGGGAGGAAACCGGGAGCACCCGGAGGAAACCTACACAGACACGGGGAGAACATCACCCCATCACACAGTCACCCGTGGCCTTAATTGAACCCGGGTTCCTGGCTCTGTGAGGCAGCAGTGCTAACCACTGTGCCACCGTGTCATCTGAAACGATTTGTGCCATTTAGAAATGAATTTGGACGGCTTTAATTTTGGAACAAGTTTTTAAGAGGCTAACGATTGTGAAGGAAAACAAGCTCCACAGAGGAAATACCACAATATTGTCAATTAAAATATTGCTAGCTCAGGCGAAGAATTCTAGTCAAGTTTCTCATCTGAGTGATTTGTAAATAAATGAGGCCTTGTTCCTGAGTGAAGCTTTCTTGAAGAGCATGTACCAGTGTAATCTTCCACTAAGTTAGATATCCACGGTATATTCTATGTCCTGCATACTCATATGCACTTCCTGTCACCATTTTAGACATTACATACAAACTAGGAGCAGGAGTAGGCCACTCGGCCCTCTGAGCCTGCTCTGCTATTCAATAAGACTGTGGCTGATCAGATTGCAACTTCAACCCCATATTCCTGCCACCCTGATAACTTTTCACCCCTTATTAAATCAAGAATCTATAGAGCTCTTCCTTCAAAATATTCCATAGAATCCCTACAGTGCAGAAAGAGGCCATTTGGCCCATCAAGTCTGCACTGACCACAATCCCACCCAGGTCCTATCCCCGTAACCTCATGCATTTACCCTTGCTAGTCCCCTGACACTAAGGGGCAATTTAGCACAGCCAATCCATCTAACTCGCACATCTTTGGACTGTGGGAGGAAATCGGAGCACCTGGAGGAAACCCATGCAGACACGGGGAGAAGGTGCAAACTCCACACACACACTGACCCAAGCTGGGAACTGAACCCTGGTTCCTGGCGCTGTGAGGCAGCAGTGCTACCTCCTCAGAGATTCTGCTTTCATTGCCTTCTGAGGAAGAGAGTTCCAGGGACTTTTGAGAGGACAACAATTCTCCCCATCTCTTATCCTAAATGGGTGACTTAATTTTAAACAAGTGACCCCTAATTCTAGATTGTCCAACAAGAGGAAACATTCTCTCCACATCCACCCTCTCACGCTCAGGATATCACATTGCACATTAGTGCCCCATTGCTAACTGAAGACCTGGAAACGCACATTAGTGACCTAGAAACTGCACATCCCAACACTTAATCCAAAAATGTCATTATGGCTCGACCCCAACAGGCACCAAGCATTGGTTCACAGGTCAACTGCAGCAAGGTGAAAGGTTGATTAGGATGCAACGCCATTTCAGCTACTTACAGTGGACTCAGTGACCTAACTCTCCTACACAGGTCACACAACGGCCTCCAACGAGGGCTATTTGTTCCTGAGCGCGCAGAGCTTCACAACTAATCCTTCAGCCCCAGACCCGAATCTCACACGTATGGCTCTAGCATTAGTGAAAACCACCTTTAAATATGGCTTCGGATATGCACCAAGCGAATAGTGGGCAAACTGACTGATTTGATTAGAGTGTTTGTACGTTAAAAGTTCAGATTCAGGACAAAATGTCAAATGATAAGCTTCATCCAGACAGAGCGGCATGGGGGGGGAGGAGGTGGGCAGTATGGTGGCACAACATTGCTGCCTCACAGCACCAAGGACCCAGGTTCGATTCCCAGCTCGGGTCACCATCTGCGTGGAGTCTGCGCATTCTCCCTGTGTCTGCGTGGGTTTCCTCCGTGTGCTCCGGTTTCCTCTCACCTCCGAAAGAGGTGTTGGTTAGGGTGCATTGACCCGAACAGGGACTAGAATGTGGCGATTAGGGGAATTTCACAGTAACTACATTGCAACGTTAATGTAACTTGTGACTAATAAAATAAACATGAACTGAATCGGTCATTCTTAGCTCTGCTTGTATGGTCTCTTCATGCATCACCCGGGTCTGACTCTGCAGGAACTTTCATTAGTTAAACTACAACTCAGATGGAATAGGCTACAAGACAGGGCTGGACTCAGGAAGCGGTGACAACAGAAAAGTTCTCCTTGGCAACATTGGCCTCACTGCTACAGAAACAGAAGTGAACAACCCTGAACTGTGAAAACTGGAAGGAGGCAACAAAGGCACCGGCTTCTGGTGGATAAGGCCCTTGGACAGTGACCCCAGTTAACACGGCAGCATTAACAATATGGAATATTTAATGCTTGCCGTGTACAACATGCTTACTTCCTATCATGTTTTTGTTACACTTTTCTGTGTCGCCTGCTTCCATTATGAAATTCCTATTTCCATATTTATAATGGGATCCTCCCCTATTCAAACTGCGCTGCAGCCATGTGCCATGTACAGATGGCAACGCCGCATTTCTGTTTTACATCTCCCTGCTTTTTGACTGGGTCTACACGCAGGAATTACACAGAGCGTACACCATGGAAACAAGACATTTGGCCCAACAATTCCACCCCAATCTGTGTGTTTCGAATGAGCCTCTTATCACTACCAACCCCCCACCCACCCCACTTTCATCTAAACCTATTAGCACAAGCTTCCACCACCCTTTACTTCCTCCCTGCTCACCATCCCAGCTCCCAAACACTACTTTCAGGTGAAGCAGTGCCTCAGATGCACCTTGTTCAAATATGGTCCATTGCATTCGCTGCTCCCAATGCGGTCCACTCTATATTGGAGAGACCAAACGCAGACTGGGTGACTGACCGCCTTGCTGAACACCTTTGCTCTGTCCGCAAGCAGGACCCAGACCTTCCTGTCGCTTACACACCTCCCTGCTCTCCTGTCCACATGCCCATCCTTGGCAGTTTGCAATGTTCTACCAAACCCCAACACAAACTGAAGGAACAGCACTTCATCTTCCGATTGGACACTTTACAGCCTTCTGGACTGAACACTGAGTTCAACAACTTTACAGTATGAACTCTCTCCCCTCCACCATCACCCCATTTCCATTTATTCAATTTCATCTCATCTTTTCACTTATTGTTATCTTGCTCTCTACCCTGTCTCCAACACCCCGTCTCCACCCAGGGCTAACTGCCACATTCCTCAGGTAGTTCCCTGTACCTCTGTTCTGCAATTCACACATACCAATCGCTTAATGGATGCTATTAGCACCTTTCCTAGCCTTTATCATCACCACGTACATTCGCTTTGTCCAAATACAACACCGCCCCCCGCCCTCATAGAAAATCAGATAAGATTTATACTTTCTCTTCAGCTCTGACGAAGGGTCATCCAGACTTGAAATGTTGGCTCTATTCTCTCTCCACAGATGCTGTCAGACCTGCTGAGATTTTCCAGCATTTTCTGTTTTTGCTTCTATCCCTTTCTCCCTCTAGTGTTTATCTGGCTTCCTCTTAAATGCCTCTGTGCCATGCACCTCAACTGCTCTTTGTGGCAGTGAGTTCCACATTCTAACCCCTCTCTGGGTAAATAAGCTTCCCCAGGAAGTCTTACAGCATTTATCTGGTATTAGGTGCAAAGAAATGGACGCTATCGGTGTCCCAGGCAACCACATGTGCACAAAGTGCTGCCAGCTACAGAAACTTGAGCTCCCGGTTTCAGAGCTTGAACGATGGCTAGAGTCACTGTGGCACATCCATGAGGCAGAGACAGCACATTCAGAGAGGTGTTCACACCACAGCTCAACGGCCTGAAGGCAGAAAGAGAATGGATGACTACCTGGCAGTCCAGGGGGACAGGTAAATGGCAGATGAAGTGTGAGATAGCACAATGGTTAGCACTGAGGCCTCTCAGTGCCAGGGACCCGGGTTCAATCCCTGGCTTGGGTGACTGTCTGTGTGGAGTTTACATATTCTCCCCATGTCTGCATGGGTTTCCTCTGGGTGCTGCGGTTTCCTCCCACAGTCCAAAGGTGTGCGGGTTAGGCGGATAGGCCATTCTAAATTGACTCTTAGTGTCAGGGGCACCAGCTAGGGCAAATGCCTGGGGTTATGGATAAGACCTGGGTGGGATTGTGATTGGTGCAGACTCAATGGGCCGAATGGCCTCCTTCTGCACTGTAGGACTTATGTGTGAGGTGATGCATTTTGGAAGGACGAACGTGGACAGGCAATATAAAATAAGGGGTAAAATTCTTAAAGGGGGGCAGGAGCAGAGGGACCTGGGTGCACATGTACATAGATCATTAAAGGTGGCGGTATAGATGAAGGCAGCAGTTAATAAAGCATATAGTATTCTGGGTTTTATTAATAGGGGCAAAGAGTACAAGACCTGAACTTCTACAAGACACTAGTTAGACCTCAGCTGGAATATTTTGTACAGTTCTGGGCATCACACTATAGGATAGATATGAACGCATTGGAGAGAGTTCAGAAGATGTTTACAAGAGTGGTAAGAAGTCTGACAACACCAGGTTTAAGTCCAACCGATTTATTTGATATTAAACTCAATAGTGAATTCACCTGACGAAGAGGGAAACCTCGAAAGCTTGTGAGTTTACTATCAAATAAATCGGTTGGACTTAAACCTGGTGTTGTCGGACTTCTTACTGTGTTTACCCCAGTCCAAAGCCGGCATCTCCACATCATGACTACAAGAATGGTTCCAGGGATGAGAAACTTCAGTTATGAGGATAGATTGGAGAGGTTGGGACTGTTCTCCTTGGAGAGAAGAAAGCTAAGAGGAGATTTGATTGGGATGTTCAAAATCATGAGGGAGGACTGGACAGAGAGGGAGAACCTGTTCCCACTTGTAAAAGAATCAAGAACGAGAGGGTACAGATTTAAACTGATTTACAAAAGGAGCAAATGTAATGTGAGAAAGACCTTTTTCACACGGCCAGTGGTTTGGGTCTGGAACGCACTGCCTGGAAGTGTGCGGTGGAGGCAGGTTCAATTCAGGTACTCAGGAAGACATTGGATGATTACTTGAATAGAAACAGTGCACAGGGGTACTGGGGAAAGACACTAAATCACGATGCTTGTTTGGTGAGCCAGTGCAGACAAGATGGGCCAAATGGTCTCCTTGGAGCACCATAACAATTCTGTGATCCGAACTACCTGAGTAAAAATCTGAGAGTTCAGGTTCAGTGATCCTTCTCCAGCTCCCACCTTCTAAAACTATTTCACCCAAAGCCAATTCGGACCACACATGAGCAATGCTATGGAAGCTTGGCTAGTGCAGGTTATTTGAAACTGATTGTTCCACAAACCTGGCTACTTAGAACTCTACTAGTGATGCCCATTCCAGGGGATTAAGTGACGCCGGCATTCCTTTTCTTCCCATTACACAATGCATGTGCTTGAATAGACCTGGCCAAGTTCAGACACCGTACGAGGCTAGGGAACATGAGAAAGATTTATGGTCCATTGTCCTCACGTCAGATGAAAAAGACGATCTATCCAGTCTAATCCCATGTTCTTTTGGTTCAGAGCCATGGAGATTACAATATGTCAAATGTATACCCTGGTATTCTCTTTTTGTTTAATGCTATTAAGGTTTCTATCACCACCAGCCTTCCAGGCAATGAGTTCCAGAGCTCCCTCTGGGTAAATAAAGGTCATTTCTCAATTCCCCTCTAACCCTTCCACTTTAAATCTACGTGCCCTGGTAATTGACATCTCGGCGAGCAGACTCCATCGAGGCCCCTCCATTAAAGAACCAGTTTAATGTGAGAAGACAACTGAACAAGCTGGACGAAATGTGTAATTAGACAGATAAAGGCTTCAGGTCAAATGTGAAATGCTTCCGAAAGGAAGAATAATTGGGTGAATTGCACGTCAAACTAGGGAGCAGCTGTTCCCCTTCGTTGAAGGGTCAGTCACCAGGGGACATAGGGGCAGGAGGTTTTGCAGGGGATGTGAGGAAGAACTATTTTACCCAGAGGATAGTGAAGGGCTGCAATGTGCTGCCTGAGAGCCTCACATTTTTAAAAAAATATCTGGATGGACACTTGGCATGACATAATGTTCAAGGCTATGGGCCAAGTGCTGGTAGATGGGATGAAATCAGGGGTCAGATGCATCAGCACAGACTTGATGGGCTGAAGGGCCTCTTCTGCACTGTGTGATTCTGTGATGCCTAGCTATGGGTGACTCTGAAAGGAACCCAAACTCAAGTCTTCAATATGTCCCAACACTACTAGGCTGATAGATACTATTCCCCAGTCTGGCCTACTCCAGACCCACAGCAATGCGATTGACTCTTAATTCCCTCTGAAATAGCATGCACCAAATCGCTATAGCAAACAGCAGTAGAAATGGACACGTGACCCAGCATTGACCTGGGCACCGGGCACAATAAAGAGATCCATCTCATTTACAGTTGAACTTGTCAAAATTGGGGGAGCTATCCCACAGATTGCTCACAGATCACGAATTTCAGCCAAAGCTCCAGACTCTTCCCTCACCATTCCTAGGTATCCCTGTCCCACCACCATGACCAGGGTTTGCAGCACAGCAGTGTACAGTTAGGACGGACTGGCCCTCAGAATCTGCAACATTGATATCAAACCCCAGATATTGCGTGGCCTCAGGTCAAAAGATGGACAAGGAACCTGATTACAGCCCTCAGCTGATAAAGCACTAATCCTCTATTTGAGCAGCAGTTAGAAGAAGGACTGAGGGCAGCAAGAGAATGCAATGTGCTCTGGATGGGGGAGCTCAGCTACATCACTAGGTTAACTGAGTCTTGAGGGACATAGCTTCCAAATCAAACCTGCAGAAGGAGAGGGAGCCAATGTGCAGGGAAAACCAACTGGACAGTGTTGGTAGGAATGACTACACCACAGTCCTTGTGGAGAACAAGTCCTGTCTTCACACTGAGGGCACACTCCAACCCGGCAATGGCCTAGTGGTACTATCGCTAGATTATTAATCCACAAACTCAGCTAATGTTCTGGAGACCCAGGTTTGAATCCCGCCATGGCAGATGGTGGAATTTGAATTCAATAATAAAATCTGGAATTAAGAATCTACTGGTGACCATTGTTAGAAAAACCGATCTGATTCATTAATGTCCTTTAGGGAAGGAAATCTGCCATCCTTACCTGGTCTGGCCTACATGTGACTCCACAGCAATGTGGTTGATTTTCAACTGCCCTCCAAGGGCAACTAGGAATGGCTGCTAAATGCTGGCCAGCGATGCCCACGTCCAACAAATGAATAAAAATAATGATGCTATGACTGTTAAAATGGGATTGATATGAACAGATCAAAACAGGGCACCCATCAGGTGCTATCGACCATCAGCAGCATCAGAAGTGTATTCTGCTACAATCCGTAAACTCGTTACCTGGTGTACGCTCAGTCATTACCACCAAGCCAGAGGACAGACCCTGGTTCAATGAGTGTAGAGAGGCATGCCAGGGGCAGTACCAAACATCCCGAAAAAATGAATGCCAACCTGGTAAAGTTACAACACACAATACATGTAGAGCCAAGCAGTCAAACAACCAGCGGATCAGAACAAAACTCTGCAGTCCTGCCACATCCAGTTGTGAACAGTGGTGGACAATTGAACAACTCACTGGAGGAAGAGGCTCCTTAAACCTTCCTGTCCTGAATAATGGCGGGGATATCATTTAAGTGCAACAGACAAGGCTGAAACATCTGTGGTTACATTTAGTAGCTGATCCATCTCAGTCTCTTCACAAGGTCCCCAGCAGCACTCTTCAATTATTGCCCCATCTGCCTATTCTCAGTTAGCAGCATGTTAATGGAAGGTGTCACTGTTTCCAAGTGGCACTTAGTCATCGATAATCCGCTCAGTTTGGATGACATGGAGATGCCAGCGTTGGACTGGGGTAAACACAGTGAGAAGTCTCACAACACCAGGTTAAAGTCCACCAGGTTTATTTGTAGCAAACGCCACTAGTTTTTGGAACTGGCTCTTCCCACCTGACAAAGGGACAGCCAGTTCTCAACGCTAGTTCCAGTTTGGATGAACTCAGGGTCACTTTACTCTAATCCTTGTTACAGCCTGGGGCCAAACATGGATAAAAGAGCTGAATTCCAGAGGTGAAGTGTGAGTGACCGCCTTTGACACACAGGCAGCACTTAACCACGTGTGGGATCAAAGAACCCGAGTAAAACAACAGTCAATAGGGAATCAGGGAAAACCTTCCTATCATCTACAAGGCACAAGTCAGGAACATGATGCAATAATTCCAATTCAAGAACACTACAATGTAAGAGACAGGAGCAGGAGTAGACCATATGATCTATCATTCTCTGACATTCAGTACAAATATAGTGGAATGTTAGGCTTCAACTGTACTCACTCACCTGCTCTCCGTATTCCTCAATCCCCCTAAGACACCAAAAATGTGTCATTTGCAGCCTTAAATATAAGAACATAAGAAATAGGAGCAGGAGTAGGGCATCTAACCCTTCGAGCCTGCCCCGCCATTCAATACGATCATGGCTGATCTGAAGTGGCTCAGTTCCACTTTCCCGCTTTCTCCCCATAACCCTTAATCCCCTTGCCTACCAAAAACCTATCCACCCGTGTCTTAAATATATTTAGCGAGGTAGCCTCCACCACATCAACAGGCAGAGAATTCCAGAGATTCACCACGCTCTGAGTGAAGAAGTTCCTCCTCAACACCGTTCTAAACTGCTCCCCCCCCTTATCTTGAGGCTGTGCCCTCTAGTCCTGCTGTCCTTTCACAACGGGAAGAATCTCTCTACCTCTATCCTATCCATCCCCTTCATTATCTTATATGTCTCAATAAGATCCCCCCTCATCCTTCTAAACTCCAATGAGTACAAACCCAGTCTATTCAGCCTCTCTTCATAGTTCAACCCCCTCATCTCCGGTATCAGCCTAGTGAACCTCCTCTGCACTCCCTCCAAGGCCAAAATATCCTTGCGCAAGTACGGCAACCAAAAATGCACACTGTACTCCAGCTGCGGCCTCACCAGTGCCCTGTACAGTTGCAGCAAGACCTCCCTGCTTTTATATTCAATCCCCCTCGCTATAAAGGCCAGCATCCCATTTGCCTTCCTGATCACCTGCAGGCTGGGTTTTTGCGACTCATGCACAAGGACCCCCAGGTCCCTCTGCACCGTAGCATGCTGCAGCTTTTCGCCCTTTATTCCTACTATTATTCCTGCCAAAGTGGATAACCTCACACTTGCTAACATTGTACTCTATCTGCAAGGTCCTCACCCAGTCGCTCAGCCTATCTAGATCCCTCTGCAGACTTTCCACATCCTCCGCACAATTTGCTTTTCCACTTATCTTTGTGTCATCAGCAAATTTCGACACCCTACACTCAGACCCCTCCTCCAGATCATCTATATAAATGGTAAATAGCTGAGGCCCCAGCACCGATCCCTGGGGCACTCCACTAGTCACCAACCGCCAATCAGAATAGCACCCATTGATACCAACTCTCTGCCTCCTATTAGACAACCAATCCCTTATCCACGCTAACACCCTACCCCCAACTCCAAGCCCCCTAACCTTCTGAAGCAACCTTTTGTGAGGCACCTTATCAAACACCTTCTGAAAATCGAGAAACACCACATCCACTGGTTCCCCTCTGTCTACCGCACTAGTCACATCCTCATAGAATTCCAATAAATTCCAATAAATATAACAATGACACATCCACAATCCTTGAGGGGTAAAGAATTCCACAATCCTTTGAGTGAAGAAATTTCTTCTCCTAAGTGGTCAACTTCTTTTCCTGAGACTGTGCCCCCACTGGTGAAAACAACACTCAATGTCTACCCTGTCAAGCTCCAGAGAATATAGGAGCAATTGACTCAAGCTCTCATTATAGGACAACCAAGGATCAGTCTAATGAAACACTGTCTGTAAATGCAAATATATCCTTCCTTAAACACAGAGACCAAAACTGCACACAGTATTCCAGCTGTAGTCTCACCAGAGCCCTGTACAATTATAACAGGTGGTTACACATAGACCACATCTACTGGTTCTCCTTTATCTACCCTACTTGTTACACCCTCAGAAAGGACAATAAATTTGTCAGACACAATTTCACTTTATAAAACAATGTTGAATTGTCTGATCATGCTGTGATTTTCTAAAGGCATTGCTAAGACTTCCTTAATAACAGATTAAAGTACTTTCCTGGTGTCAGGTTAACCTGGCTTGTCCTTTCCTACTTTTACTTTCCCTCGTTTCTTGAATAATGTTGTCACATTTTCTAATTTCCAATCTGCTGGGACCATTCCAGAATCTAGGGAATTCTGGAAGATCGTATCCAGAACATTCACCATCTCTGCAGCAATCCCCTTTAGAACTCCAGGATGTCAGCCTTCAGGTCATGGGGATTTGTCAGATTTTAGTCCTTCGAGTTTCTTCAGTAGTTTTGCTCTGCAGATATTAATTTCCCCACTCTTTGTTTTAAGATCTAGGTTGTCCTCTATTTCCCTTTCACAACTTGCTGCTTCTACTGGGAAAGGAAATACTAAATATTTGTTTAATATCTCTGCCATTTCCTCATCCCCCATTATAATTGTTCCTGTCTCTGTTTCTAAGGGACCAATGTTTATTCTGGCTATTCTCTTCCTTTTAAAATCTCTTGTAATCTGTTTTTCTACGTTTCTGGCTAGTTTACACTCATGTTTTCCCTCTTTTTATGAGCTTTTTGGTAGTCTTATAGCTGTTTCTTTAAAAAAAATTCCCAATTTTCAGTCTTGCTACTATTCTGTGCAACCTTCTGAGCGCTTCTTTTATTCTAATACTGTCCTTCCCTTCTCAAGTAAGCCACAAATAGATCTTTCTTGCTGAGTTTTTGTTTTTCAATGGGATGTATTTTTGCTGAATGTTTTGAATTGTTTCGCCAACTGTTTTCCACGATTTACAGCTATGCTTTTAGTCTATTTAGCCAATCAACTTTTCTTAGCTACATATGTACAAGAATCTTGCTTCTGTTTCGAGTATGTCATCTTGAAACTGAACATGGTGATCTTAATACAATTGAATTCCATTTCCCAGCAGAATTTGTTTCTTTGTTCTTTCATGGAATATCGGTGTCTTTGACAGCATTTGTTGCCCGTCCCCAATTGCCCTTGAACTGAGTGGTTGCTAAGGCAGTTAGAACCCAAACCATGTTGCTACGGAACAGTAGACCCACGTAGGCCAGCAGATTTCCTTCCCTAAAGGATATTATTGAGCCAGATGGGTTTTTACGACAATTGGTCGCCGTTACTGAAACTAACTTTCAACTCCAGATTTTTTAAATTGTTTCAGGGATTTGAACGAACTTTTACAGATGCACCCTAGAAAGCATTCTTTCTGGTTGTATCACAGCTTGGTATGGCTCCTGTTCTGCCCAAGACTGCGAGGAACTACAAAAGGTTGTGAAAGTAGCCTAATCCATCACGCAAACCAGCCTCCCATCCATTGACTCTGTCCACACTTCCCGCTGCCTCAGCAAAACAGTCAGCATAATTAAAGACCCCACGCATCCCGGATATATACTCTTCCACCTTCTTCCTTTGGGAAGAGATACAAAAGTCTGAGGTCACGTACCAACCCATTCAAGAACAACTTCCCTGGTGCAGTCAGACTTTTGAATGGACCTACCTTGCATTAAGTTGATCTTTCTCTACAGCCTAGCTGTGACTGTAACACTACACTCTGCGCTCCCTCCTTTCCTTCTCTATGAACAGTAGTTTTGTTTGTATAGCATGCAAGAAACAATACTTTCCACTGTATGTTAATACATGTGACAATAATAAATCAAATCAATGTGCCCAGAGATTAGGGCTCAGTCTAGATTATGTGATACCACTCTCTCCCATCATCATTACATATGTAAAATTGCTTTATCTCCAGATGGTTTAATATCACATTGCTCCAGGAAACAGGTACAATAACATTTATACAAACTCATCTTCTACACTACACTTGCTCATTTAATTGGTGCAGATTATACGAAGGTTAAGGACCTCCACAATTATTACACTGCCTCTGTTACAACTCCGTTAATTTCTTGTTTAATGCTGTGTCCAGTGGTATAACTAGCACATTGGACGGGTGCTTATAAAACTACTCCTTTTGATATTCCTACTCTCCACCCATACCAATTCCACCTCCTGATTTTCTGAGCCAAGCTCCTACCTCAGGGCAGCAAGGTGGCACAGCGGTTAGCACTGCTGCCTCACAGCACCAGGGACCCGGGTTTGATTCTGGCCTCAAGTCACTGAGTATGTGGAATCTGCACATTCTCTGGGTCTGCGTGGGTTTCCTACGGGTGCTCTGGTTTCCTCCCACAGTCTAAAGATGTGCGGGTTAGTTTGATTGGCCATGCTAAATTGACCTTAGTGTCAGAAAGGTTAGCAGTGGGTTGCAGGAATAGGGCTGGGGTGGGATTGATGTCACTGCAGGCTCGATGGGCCAAATGGCCTCCTCCTGCACTGGAGAGATTCCATAGATTCTCATTAATGGCCTTATGTCTATCTTTAGTATCAGGGAGGATTCCTCCTCATTTGCCACTCTGTCTTTTCAAACTATTCCAGGATTCACAATATTTATTTCCCAACCTTGGTGACCATCTAAGCGTGTCTCTGTCATGGTTGTTAGATCTATCTATCCAGATAATTATAGCTGTAAGACTTAAGATACTCAATATAATCTAAGACAAAGTGGACCATTTATTGGCATCCCATCCATGTCTTGAGCTGTTCATTCCCTCCACCACTAACGCAGTGGCAGCAGTGTCACCATCTACAAGATGCACAGCAGCCACTCACCAAGGCTCTTCAGACAGCTTCAAGCAAGAAATGAGTAGCAGACGCATGTCAACAGCACCCTCTCGCAAATTCCACACCAAGCCACTTGCCATCCTTGCTTGGAAATCCGTCTCGGTTCCTTGATCAGTGCTCAAGGAATCCTGGAACTCACTCCCCCAGGGTTGCAAGGGAGGATCTTCAACGCATGGACTGCAACAGTTCAAGAAGGCGGCTCATCACCATCTTCTCAAGCACCACTAGGGATGGGCAAAAAAAAACTGAAACCAACAAATAATCAAGGGGGAAAAAACTCACCGAGAAAGGATCCAACCGTATTGCGAACACAGCCCAGGTAGTATTTAATTGGTCAAGAATAACTTTTATTTGGTGAAGGCCTTTTTGAGATGATCATAGAATCCCTGCAATGCAGCAGGAGGCCATTCAGCCCATCAAGCTTGCACTGACTCTCTAATCTTACCTCGGCCCTCTTCCCCTAATCTACACATCTTGGGACGCTAGTGAGCAATTTAGCACGGCCAATCCACCTAACCTGCATATCTTTGGATGCTGGGCGATGATACACTTTGCCACCCTCATCCACAGCACATGCTCCCAGATCAAAGAATACTACAGTGCAGAAAAGGCCCTACGGCCCATCGAGTCAGAACCGTGCATGAAATGTCCTGGCCTACCCATCTAACCCCACTTGCCATCATTTGGCCCATAGCCTTGTATGTTATCATAGAATCCCTACAGAGCAGAAGGAGGCCATTCAGCCCATTGAATCTGCACCAACCACATTCCCACCAGGGTGTATTCTGGTACCCCTGCTAATCCCCACGACACTAGGGTCAATTTAGCATGGCCAATCAACCTAACATGCATATTGTTGGACTGTGGGAGGAAATCAGAGCACCCGGAGGAAACCCACATCGACAAAGGGAGAATGTGCAAATTCCACACAGACAGTGACCCAAGGCCGGAATTGAGCCCAGGTCCCTGGTGTTGTGAGGTAGCAGTGCTAACCACTGTGCCACCCCTATGATATGTCAAGTGCTCAAACGGTTATTTTTTAAAGGATGTGAGGCATCCTGCCTCCACCCCCTCCTGGGCAGCGCATTCCAGACCGTCAACACTCTCTGGATAAAAATGTTTTTCCTCAAATACCCTCTAAACCTCCCACCCTCATTTTTAACATATGTCTCCTTGTAACTGACCCTTCAACTAAGGGGAACAGCTACTCCCTATCCACCCCCTCCTTGCCTCCCAGTCATGTCACCCCCAACTGAGGCTTCTCTGCTCCAACGAAAACAACCCAAGCTTATCCAATCTCTCATCATAACTTAAATGTTCCATCCCAGGCAGCATCCTGGTGAATCTCCTCTGCACCCCCTCCAGGGAAACAATATACGTGTTGCATTTTATTGAATGGGCAGCACGGTGGCACAGTGGTTAGCACTGCTGCCTCACAGCGCCAAGGACCGGGGTGGAATTTCCAGCTTGGGTCTGTGTGGAGTTTGCACATTCTCACCGTGTCTGTGTGGGTTTCCTCCCACAGTCCAAAGATGTGCAGGTTAGGTCGACTGGTCATGCTAAATTGCCTCTCAGTGTCAGGGGGACTAACTAGGGTAGATGCATGGCGATGGGGCCTAGGGTGGGATCGTGGTCGGTGCAGACTCGACGGGCCGAGTGGCCTTCTTCTCTACTGTAGGGATTCTATGAGTAACAAATATACAACAACAGCCTCGGCCCAAGAACTGGCTGGCCTTGCTGCTGCGGGAGAAATACTCATTAACATTTACAGAGAGCAACAAGCTGATCAAAGTAAAGGATGGCATTTGAATTCTGCCCAGCCTGGGCTCTCCATTTTGGGTGAGTGCGGAGCTGTAGCTCCTGTAGTTCCCACCTACTCTCTGTCCCCCAGTAGCCCTTGGCTCAGTCACATTATCCAGCTGCTGCTCACTGCTACATCCAGGAGACCCACTCTCCCAATTACAAGAAGACAGAGACAATACTCTGAAACAAAAAGGAAGGAAGCATGTTGAAACAGCTAAAGCCCCACAAACACATACCAGTTGATCATACTGCATACTGAATCAACTGCACCGCATCGATTTGGACCGAGCACATCAAATAGACAAGCACCCCCCCTCCCCCAGCAGTAAGATATACCCCAGGGGGGCCCCCTAAACATCAAACACTGCCCAGTGAATCAATGTTTGTACAGTTTCTTCGTCAGGGCTAATTAACCTGGGGGGAAAAAGGCCAGGTCGGTGCAAAGGTTGTACTGTAACTAACACACAGACACACCATGTAGCTTAAACTTCATTCTCCTTATTATAATTGTGTTTGGGTTTAATGATTTGCAAATGATAAAATAGTTAGTTAGCCCCTGACTCGGACCTCACACACAAAATGTAGCTGTAATGTCTCCTGCCCCAAAGCCAGCTCTCCCTTGGCAACACTTCCTCCACATAATCGCACACAGGGAATGAAAGGCTGGCTCCTGCCGCGGGGGTGGGGGAGGAGAGAGATTTGGCTATTCGCCTCAGTTTGGGGGGGGGGGGGGGGGTGGTGAGGGAAGAGGTGGGGGGAGGGGTGGTTGTTCAATAATACCTGATCGATAAGGTTGTTCATCCTCAATGATACACAGGACTCCGGCTGTGTCACCACCACCGATGACCAACTGCCTACGCTGTTTATTTGGTGTGGGATTTGCTGAGTAACAAATGTATAAGGAACAATAACCACCTCAGCCCAGGAACGGGTCAGCCTTGCTGCTTGTGGGACAAATATTCATTAATATTTACAAACGATCCCCCCCCCCGGCAACCAACCAACACACACTCTCCCAAACACTGAGAGATACTGAGTGGATTCACAAATACAGTGAAAAACCATTGCGATTGTCGCAGTCACACAAACACACAACCACACAGCATTTAAAAAGATTCTAAATTCCACTCGACCAGACACACTAACTTATTCAATTGGACCGGAGGGGATCATTTCTGGTTTTTTTGTATGTATATAAACACTCGATTACTGTTATAAATGAGGATCCCCGTGCAATTTCTGCCCCCCACCCCCAAAATGTGCCATGTCTGCAGCAAGCCATGGATTTCGTTCAAGAGACTAAGGTTTAATACATTCGGACTGAGGTCCCCAGGTTTAAGCCTCCCTCCCCATCTACCACCCCCCCGTTCTCTTGACTTTACCTTGCTGTGTTGAGGTGCCATTCTCTCCCCCCACCCCCTTCCTTCCTTTTTTTTCTCTCTTTGGACTTCAGTCTTGAAGAAGGACAGACACCCAACGCGCTGAGCTGCTGACACACTCCGCCACTGGTTTAGTGCTGCCTGTGTCCCTGATCGCTTACCCGCAGCCTCCGGGATTACGTTCAGTGTCGACACTGTCCTGCTCTGACTGGCGAGAGACAAACACACAGCACCACCTCCCAGCCTCTTAAAGCAACATCGCCAGGCTCCAGATTCACTGAGCTGTCGCTAGATTATACGATTTAAAGAGGGAACACACTGAACACCTTCAAATTCTTCCACAAAATCTATTTTTTTTCCCAAAAAAGAAATAGTGGTTCCAAAATTAAGCACTTGGATTCTGTCTCTCTGATAAAAAGCAAATTGCTGAGGGTGCTGGAATCTGAAACCAAAAGGGAAAATGCTGGAAAATCTCAGCAGGTCTGGCAGCATCTGTAAGGAGAGACAGAGAGTGGGTTAACCCTAACCCTAACTCCACAGGGGGCAACAAGGGTTAGACGTGAGCCAAAGAAAATGTGATAGAGCATGAAGAAAAGGGGCTATGTCCTCTCTCTGTCCGACCCCAAAAACAGATGCTGCCAGACCTGCTGAGATTTTTCAGCACTTTCTCGTTTGCTTTCTGTTCATCTGAAGTGCATTTTAAAAGTTATTCTGACTCAACATGTTATTTAGATACCAATCCATAACTAATGGATAGGCAGCACAATGGCACAGTGGTTAGCACTACTCTCTGGCAGCACTAGGGACCAGGGTTCAACTGGATTAAGGGTTTTAAAGTTTATTTATTAGTGTCACAAGTAAGCTTACATTAACACTGCAATGAAGTTACTGTGAAAATTCTCTAGCTGCCACACTCTGGCACCTGTTCGGGTACACGGAGGAAGAATTTAGCACAGCCAATGCTAACCAACACATTTTTCAGACTGTGGGGGGAAACTGGAGCATCCGGCAGAAAGCCATGCAGACACGAGGAGAATGTGCATGCTCCACACAGTCAGTGACCCAAGCCAGGAATCAAACTCGGGTCCTCTGGTGCTGTGAGGCAGCAGTGCTAACCACTGCGCCACATTGTCTGTATGGAGTTTGCATGTTCTCCCCATGTCCGTGTGGGTTTCCTCTGAGTGCTCCACTTTCCTCCCACAGTCCAAAGGTGTGTTAGGTGGACTGCCCATGCTAAATTGCCCCTTAGTGTCCCAAGATGTGTAGGTTAAGGGTTTAGCTACAGTAAATGCGAGGGGTTGTGTGGAGAGAGCGGGGAGTGAGGTAGGGCTATAGGGATTCACTACAGTACAGAAAGAGGCTATTTGGCCCATCAAATCCATACTGCCAAGAACCCATGGCCCTATTCCTGTAACCCCACATATTTACTCTGTTATCCCCCTGTCATTAAGGTGCAGTTTAGCATGGCCAATCAACCTCACCCACACAATCTATGGTTCTATTGTAAGGGACCTATTGAGAATCATGAGTTGTATTTTGACTTCTTCGTTTGTCCTGTACAGAAAGGCCATGAGTACAGTTCACACTTTTCAGCCTGTTCTCAAAATTCCCATCCCTGGACAATTCCTGATCGAAATACCACAGCAAGGATTTCCGATAGGCCCCAGGCTGATGTCAAACTACTTCTAGCTCTGGCCAGTCCTTGGCTGGCGATTGTCCTTTCCAAAATGACATCCTTCACAACTATATGACTTGCTGTGATGTATTATTTTAATGAGCCTGACTCAGAGGACCCAAGAAATGCATTGATGGAATGAAGTATTTTCAGAATAGAACTCAGTTATTTGCTTCAAAACAGTAAATGGGGCATCATCGAATCTGTCTATACTCTACAAAACTCCCTCGACCTCAAAGGGTGGTGAGGGCCCACATCAAATTGTGCCATGGTGCTGCCTTTGTTGTCTGTGGCCCTCAATGTGCACTCAGGTGGCTCTGTTTCGATTAGTTTGCTTGAAAATACTGAAGTTTTTGATTTGATTTATTATTGGCACATGGGTTAAAATACAGTGAAAACTATTGTTTCTTGCACGTACACAGACAAAACATACCATTCATAGAGAAGGAGAGGAGATGGTGCAGAATGTAGTGTTACAGTCATAACTAGAGTGAAGAGAAAGATCAACTTAATATAAGGTAGGTCCATTCAAAATTCTGATGGCAGCAGGGAAGAAGCTGTTCTTGAGTCAGTCGGTACATGACCTCAGACTTTTTCCCAATGGAAGAGAGAATGTCCGGGGTGCGTGGGGTCCTTGATTATGCTGGCTGCTTTTCTGAGGCAGTGGGAAGTGTAGACAGAGTCAATGGGTGGGAGACTGGTTTGAGTGATGGACTGGATATTCACGATCCTCTGTTGTTTTTTGCAATCTTGGACAGAGCAGGAGCCATTCCAAGCTGTGATAGAACCAGAAAGTATGCTTTCTATGGTGCATCTGTAAAAGTTGGTGAGAGTCGCAGCTGACATGCCGAAGTTTATTAGCCTCCAGTGAAAGTAGAGGCATTAATGGGCTTTCTTAACTATAGTGTTGGCATGGGGGGGGGACCAGAAAAGGTTGTTGGTGATCTGGACACCGAGAAGCTTGAAGCTCTCGACCCTTTCAACCTCATCCTCGTTGATGTAGACAGGGGCATGTCTTCTGCTGCGTTTCCTTTCTGAGTTCCTTTCCGATTTAACTCAGGACCTGGAGGGAAGGGGAGAGAAACTAAAGAAAAGGCACATACATATTCAATATTCTGAAATCATTTTGAAATAATTACCAATCCCAATTATCATGAAATTTCGATATATCCCCAGCAAGCGTTGTGAAGGGATGGGAACCAACACGTATTATGGACCTATTGGCGTGGTCTACCTTCTCAGTTTCCAGAATGTTTCTTCCCATTTGTTTTGTGAACTTCCACAAGCTTGTTGTGTTGTTGGAAACAACTGGAATTTGCCATTCAAGCTAATAAATAAATAAACCTGAGCAATGATAGTCCTCGCACACAGTCTATTCACATTGTATTCATTGATTATTTTCTATATGTAGCTGAGATGTTGATATAGGAGCTAGCATGTTTCCTGTTGGAAGTGCAAAGTCAGCACCTTAGGTGAAATAGTCAATGCTTGCTTGAGAGTGAATGACATACTTCAGAAATGTCTCCAAATGAGAAATGATGCATTAAGTAAAACTTATCCACTGGCAACTGGAACAGATTCAATTTGTTACTGGAACAGTCCAGATAATCATGAAACATGTAACCTTGATATAGAATCCTTACAGTGCAGAAAGAAGCCATTCAGCCTGTCGAGTCTGCACCAACAACAATTCCACGTGGGCCCTATCCCCATTACCCTGTGTATTTACCCACCAATCCCCCTGACATTAGGGCACGATTTAGCATGGCCAACCCAACGAACCCGCACGTCTTTAAACTGTGGGAGGAAATCGGGGCACCCGGAGGAAACCCTCGCAGACACAGGGAAAATGTACAAACTCCACACAGACAGTGACCCAGAGCCGGAATTGAACCCGGGTCCCTGACACTGTGAGGCAGCAGTGCTAACCACTGTGCCACTGCACTGCTCTGATATGGATGGAGAAAGTTAAATAAGCACTAAATTACAAAACACAATGACTGAACACAATCATACCCTAAAGACTCCATCGAGATGAGACCACAATGTATTGGGCAGAAAATTCTGCTACGTATGAATTCCAGTTCTGATGTTGAAACCTCCAGATGACAACACAACAATTCCCCTTCTGGACAGTTATTTACACAGCAGGTTGCACTAATCTGCTCATCTTCCAGCATTGAAATTCTCATCTCAACGTCTACTTCTCTGGAAATCTCTGCCAACAGGATGCTGGAAGCAGAGGCGAGCAATTCTTTAAAAGGAACATAGATGGGTTCTTCATAGAATCCCCACAGTGCAGAATGAGGTCATTTGGCCCATCAAGTCTGCACCAACTACAATCCGACCCAGGCCCTATCCCCATAACCCCATGCATTTACCTTGGCTAGTCACCCTGGCTCTAAAGGGCAATTTAGCATGGCCAATCCACCCAACCTGCACATCTTTGGAGTGTGGGACGAAACCCGAGCACCTGGAGGAAACCCACACTGACACGGGGAGAAAGTGCAAACTCCACATAGACAGTGACCCAAGCCAGGAATGAAAACCGGGTCCCTGGCACTGTGAGGCAACAGCGCTAACCACTGTGCCACCAAGGCTTGAGGGAAATAAAGTTAAAGGGCTACAGGGATAGAATGGGGAAATATCTGGATTGCTCTACAGAGATTTGTTGTTAAAAATGTCTGTGCCAAATGATGCTATAACTGTAGGAACTGAATTTCCTGTAGGTGATGGGGGCCTCTCCTGCCAGTTAGAGAGCAGCCATATCCCTGCATTCTGTCTTTTCAGCAAAACCCACCATATTACTAAATTTATACTGAGCAGCGGCAGGCCATCCCTGCGGTCAAGGATACCGGCTGCTGCTGGCAATGCAGCTACCCCAAGGCCCAGGGTTGCCGAGCAACCCAGGCCACAGGTATGTTATGGTGGGAGGAGGATTGTGGAGAGAGGAGAATGGGTGTTGGCAGCTATGAGGTGGAGATGCCGGCGTTGGACTGGGGTAAACACAGTAAGAAGTCTCACAACACCAGGTTAAAGTCCAACAGGTTTATTTGATAGTAATCCCACAAGCTTTTGGAATGCTGTTCCTTTGCCTGGTGAGTGGACAGTTCTTTCCACTTTCACAGACTTTCCACTCACCTGACGAAGGAACAACGTTCCGAAAGCTTGTGGGCTTACTATCAAATAAACTTGTTGGACTTTGACCTGGTGTTGTAAGACTTCTTACTGTGTTGGCAGCTAGGGCAGACTCTCATTCCTGATTCCAGATCCCTCACTCAGCCACTGAGTGCCTTTGAATGAGGAACCCCACCCCCTACACCCACAAGAAGCCTGCAACCAACATCAACATGGCTTGTTTATGGATTCCCTCCTCCATGGCAATTCTCCCACTCACTGCTGGGTAAATACTAGTGGTGGTGGAATGAAGTCCTCTGACCCTGAATAAATGATTGTCCCTCAGTGATAATCTATCATAGAACCATAGAATCCCTTCAGAGCAGAAAGAGGTCATTTGACCCATCGAGGCTGTGCCAACTCTGCGAAACAGCATCTTGCCCCCACCCCCCCCACCCCACTCCCCATCCCTCCCATATCATTCTCGGAATTTGACTGGAAACAGAATGTAACTAATTTTGTTTTTGGTTAATGTAAGTTTCCTGTATTTTGTTAAAAGGGTACCTGATCAGGAATCATCAGGAAAAGCAAACACTCCTCCCTGGGGATTAATCATCTCACGGACCCTCTGGATTTGTAATACAAGAGAATTGACACAATGGATCTCCATGTGATATCGAAGGCATGTCACACGATTGCCCAACTCCAGTTTTTGTGGGTCTTTCTACTCTGGCCTTATATACCATACAGCCCACTTTGCTCCTACCTTTGATCCTAACCCCTGTATTGTCCTGAGGGGCTACAGCTTGCTCAGCTTTTGGAGAGAGTGCAAAGAAGGTTCACCAAGATGTCTCAAGGGTGTTGGCTATGAGGAGAGGTTGAATAAACTAGGATTGTTTTCATTGGAAAGATGGAGACTGAGGGGAGACATGATGGAGGTCTACAGAATTGTGAGAGACATAGACAGGGTGGATAGTCAGAGACTATTTCCAAGGGTGCAAGTGTCCACTATAAAGGTGCATGGGTTCAAGATGAGAGGGGAAAAGTTTAAGGGAGGTGTGCGGGGGGAGGTTTTTTACGCAGATGGTGGTGGGTACCTGGAATGTGCTGCCAGAGGAGGTGGTGGAAGCAGGCACATTGGCAACATTTAAGAGACATTTGGATGGGTACATGAATAGGGAGGGATTAGAGGGATACAGTCCGAGTAAGGGCAGAAGGTTTTTTTTAGTTTAGTGAGGGCATCATGATCGGCACAGGCTTGGAGGGCCGAAGGGCCTGTTCCTGTGCTGTATTTTTCTTTGTTCTTCATTATTCTTCATAGATACCCCTGCTTCTCCAACTCACTTTTCAATCGCTTCTCCTAGCCCACTTCTTCTGATGCTGCTGAACTCATTTGTCTTTTAATTCATTCATGGGTCATGGGGTGTTACTGGGTGGCCAGCATTTATTGCCCATCCCTAGTTTCCCTTGGAGGGCAGTTGAGAGCCAACCACATTGCTGCGGCTCTAGAGTCACATGTAGGCCAGGCCAGGTAAAGACAGCAGATTTCCTTCCCTAAAGGACATTGGTGAACCAGATGGGTTTTTCTGATAATTGGCAAATGTTTCACGGTCATCTGTAAATTACTAATTACAGATTTTTAAAAAATCAGATTCAAATTGCATTAAGTGCCATGGCAGGATTCGAATCTGTGTCCCCAGAACGTTAGCTGAGTTTCTGGATGAATAATCTAGCAATTAGATTAGGCCATTGTTTCTTCCCATGGCTCGGTGCCCATTTCCTTTGGGATCCCTTTTGGTTGATTCTTTTTATTTGTTTAATACGTAAGAGGTGTTGTGAATGCTGTTCTTTTGCTGGTTTCCGTACTTCCCTCCTGTTGGTTGATGCCTGACGTTGGTGAGGGATAGGTTAAAATTCTGCCGCAAGAGGAAGGTGGTCATGTTTTATCAAGTGAGATTATTCCCTTTACAGTAGGGCAATGAAGGAGGTTCTTCCCTGCAAAACTACATGCTCTACACCTCAAATATCCTCTCCTAAACATTTGGCAACAATTTGCTTTCGTTTTCGGCTCGCGTTTTCTGATGATGTATTTCGATTCTTTTCTTTGTCTGCCTAGTATTTTGCGTTTGGGGTGGCGCAGATACTGTTGCTATGGTGACCGCTTAATCCTGTGTGATGAGAAACCCTTTTAAGTGGTCATTGGAAGGATTAAACCAAATTGGTTGCCATAGCTAGGTGGCAGTTACATTCAAATGTAAATTATGTTTATCCCTCCCAACTCCTTTGCCTGAAGCTCCAGCCTCACTGTCTGGTTTGAGCCTGAGTCGTGGCTGGCTCTCAACAGTGGCCGCTTAATAGATGAAAATTCCATTTCATTTTTGTGCGTCGCGTCCGCAGTGGCTACGTAATCACAATGCTGTGTAAATGTGAAAGCACAGGGAGGATTAAGAATTCCAAAACCCAACAGGCCCACTTTCATATGAGATTAAACAAAAATACCATTCCGTGTTATTGTCGCAATGAGGCTGCTCCTATGGAGGTTTCTTTTTAGCTCAAGGTGGGACTAAATTATCTTCATCCCTTGGGAATGAAGAGTTACTTATATACATTCGCTGATTATAATAATTTGGCTCTGACCATTCACGGGTAATTATCATCTGGCAAAAATATAAATCCCAATGTGCCTGGGTTGTTGCTGATAGATATTTGTCAGATATCTTTCCATGTTGTTTGGTGTTACTCAGCTTTTAATTTAAACACTTTCCAAGCATTCCAGTTTAATGAGTCAAACAAGGACAGTAATTCAACAATTTCTTTATTTAACACTTCTCGTACCAACTCAGACATAAACAGTTGCAACCCCTTAATGCCTTACTGAACTTCAACTCGAACTGAACATCAACTTTCAACTGAACTTTAACTCTTAAACTGCATTGTAATTTTAACTGAACATCAACTTTAAGTATTTAACTGAAATAGATACTACTGAGTTTAGGAAAATCTTGGCCAGGAAATATCCTCTGTGTAGAATGCATCTTCTTCTTCTCTGAAGCATCCTTCAGGGTACAAGTCTTCTTGCGATGGCTGGTCTCTTCGAGTTATCGTCGGCAAACAAAGGCAGCACATTTCTTTTTATCCACAATTTTCCACTCGCTTCCGGAAGATTCTCTGTCATCCAATCAACTGTGTAACCAGAAACAGATCAATGGCTCGAACATCTGGTGAAATGACTTTTGAAAAACACCATTACACTTAGTTCATTTGACATATAACGTACATAACAGCCACATCAATCGAAGCCACACTGTCTGGGTTAATTCCCTTATCTGACCAATACAGAGAAGCTTCAGATCACAGCTCCCAAACACAGAGCATTACCCAGAGCAACTTTACGACCTGCATCTGGTTCTAATCTATAAATTGACCAAAACAAAAATCAGCATGCTTAACTCTCTTAACTATTGCAATTATTGCTGTTTAATTATTGTTGCAGCCATTCTTTCTCTGTCAACAGGTAAAGACGTTTTTTTTACAAATGTAAGGACTTGTTGTACTATTCCGTGGGACAGTCAAGGCTGCTTGTCACAACCAAACTAGCTCCTCTTTCTTGGCAGCTCTTCATTCCAGTGGTGAGTAACCTGTGGCCTGGGGGTCACATGAGGCCCACTTGGTTTCTGAGTACGGCCCATCGGACATCTTGTTGACTATCGCAGGGTTACCACATTCCGCTGGTTTCCACCGTGTAGTTTCTGATTGAAGTGAGGGTAAAGTAAGGGTAAGTGAAGTGAGCAGCATTGACTGTCCCAAGTGTAAATGTTTCTTTAGTTTTCGCTATTTGCAGTTGACAATAGTTCTATTAATATAAATGATTAATCATTTTCTATCACTCATTAGGAAATGCTCAGTGTGTATTAGAAATGATTGAAACTCTACAGTGCAGAAGGAGGCCATTTGGCCCATCGAGCCTGCACTGACAACAATCCCACCCAGGAAGCTATCCCCATAACCCCACATATTTACCCTGCTAATCCCCCCGATACTAAGGGACAATTTAGCATGGCCTGTCCACCTAATGTGCACATCTTTGGACTAGGGGAGGAAACGGGAGCAGCCAAGGAAACCCATGCAGACACAGGGAGAACGTGCAGTCTCCACACAGACAGTGACCCGAGGCTGGAATTGAATCTTGGTCCCTGGCGCTGTGAGGCAGCAGTGCTAACCACTGTGCCACCGTGCTGCCCTGTTAAATGTATTTAATCTTATGCAGGGGTCATGTTTAGCGAATGGGCCCGATTTCAATCTTGTGACCCACTGCGATGAAGGGGGGAGGGGTCAGCCCACTCACTGACCGGAATCCTCCCAAAAGCATTCTAAGTGTTGAATTCGCTGTGCTGCCACGCACGTTCCCCTGGCTGCGAGAATTCCGCCTTGCTGAGTGAAGGCCTTGAGTATTGCATCCCCTGGTCACAGCACCTTATTGAGTTAACTCAATCGGCACTCTGAGGAGATGGAAACCAGGTTCCCTTCACATTTCTCACAAGGAATTTTTACTAACAAGCCCATGACTGGCCCAAACTGACCGCACCTGGACTCTCCTGACAAGCCAAAGGTGTATATAAGCTGCAGTAATGGATACACAGCCAGTCACGCCAGGAAGATGGCTGGGAAGAAACCTGCCCTGGCCTTCTCCGAGGCTCACACAGTAAGAAGTCGCACAACACCGGGTTAAAGTCCAACAGGTTTATCTGGTAGCAAACATCACTAGCTTTCAGGGCTCTGCCCCTTCGTCAGGCCCCTCAGCTGATGAAGGGGCAGAGCCTCAAAAGATCATAGAACTCTACAGTGCAGAAAGAGGCCCTTCGGCCCATCAAGTCTGCACTGAACACAATCCCACCCAGGCCCTACCCCCATATCCCTACATATTATACCCACTAATCCCTCTAATTTACTCATCCCTGGATACTTAGGGGCAATTTCTTAGCATGGCCAATCAACCTAACCTGTACATCTTTGGACTGTGGGAGGAAACCAGAGTACCCGGAGGAAACCCACGCAGACACGAGGAGAATGTGCAAACTCTACACAGAAAGTGACCCGAGCCGGGAATCGAGCCCAGGACCCTGGAGTAGTGAAGCAGCAATGCTAATCACTGTGCTACCGTGCCGCCCATAAGGTAGTGACTTTAACCTGTTGGACTTTAACCTGGTGTTGTGAGACTTCTTACTGTGTTTACCCCAGTCCAACGCTGGCATCTCCACATCATGACTTCTCGGAGGCTGACCAGGCGCCCCTGATGGACGCAGTGGAGGAGAGGAACCAGCTGCTGTTCCCCAGTCAGGGCAGTCGCCCAAGGGGTATTGCCATGGAGGTATTGGCGGGGAGGTGGCGTTAATGCCAGGAGCTTGGCACCTCGGTCCAGGGAACAGTGTCAGAACAGGGCAGCAAGGGTGAGTGTGCATCCCATTCTTAAACCTGCACATGTATCGGACTAACCATGCTCAGGCACCTGAAGGACATCAAATAATAGCTCCCATGCACCACCCCCCCCAAAACTGCACCCAGCCTCTGCCCACTACCCCACCCCCCAAACCACCTCCCCCCCCGCCCCCCCATCACTGCAGCGTACATAGAGAATGAGTGTCTATGTTAACCAGAGCACCCCTGCTTGGAGCACTAGCTGCCTGAGCTGATTCGCCCTCAAGCAGCACCAGGTGCCCTTACATTTCACGGTTAGCGTTGATGGGATTTTCCCTCCTGGAATTCTGAGCCGCGATTCCAATACCATCTCCAAATGAGACAGAGGGCGGAATTCTTCAACCATTCCCGCTGGTGGGGTCTTCCATTTACACTGAAGCTGACCGTTGCTGTGGGATCCTGCACAGCGGCACCGGAGAGAAATGTAAATAAACGCCAACTTCGATGGGACCCATAGATCCCACCAGCAGCCAATGGTGAGCTGCCTTCGATGTGGGAAAAAAAACCATCGTGGGGAAGGTGCTGGAAAATTCCAGAATGTAAATACCCCCTTTGACATTCAATGACAATATCATTGCTAAACCCCCATCCCCCCAACTATCAACATCTTTGGTAGTAAAGGAGGGGGGGGGTTACCTTTGGCCAGAACTGGACCATCAAAGGCTGGGAATTCCACCTCCTGACTCCCCAGAGCCTGTCCACCAACTACAAGGCACAAGTCAGGAGTGTGATGGAATACTCCCCACTTGCCTGGATAGGTGCAGCTCTAACAACACTCAAGAACTCGACACCATCCAGGACAAAGCTGTCCTGCTTGATTGACACCCCATTCATCACCTTAAGACATTCACTCCCTCTATCACCTTGGAACTTCCCTTCAAGCCGTCCTGACTTGGAACTATGTCGCTGTTCCTTCGCTGTCGTTGGATCAAAAACCTGGAACTTGCTCCCTAACCGCATTGTAGATGTACCTACACCAGCGAACTGCAGCGATTCTAGAAGGCAACTCCCCACCACCTTCTCAAGGGCAATTAAGAATGGCCAACCAATGCGGGCTTAGCCAGTGACACTCCCATTCCATGAAAGAGTTAAAAAAATTCCGACTGTACTGTATCTTGTTATAAGCAGGATGTAAAGGTAATAATCTCAGATAAAATTTTTTGCAACATCCTTGCTTTTTGTGTTAATATCTCACTGACCTCCCATTCAAAATAATAGAAACTACAAATGATGCTTAATTGAATTAGTGTAGCTGACAAGGCACAGGTTGCAGTAGGGACAAAATGCAAGGCATTCAACTCACACTTTATCAAGTTATTGTTGACTGGGTTAAGATGATTTTACAGGGCAGCACGGTGGCGCAGTGATTAGCATTGATGCCTCACAGCACCAGGGACCCAGGTTCAATTCTGGCTTTAGATGACTGTCTATGTGGAGTTTGCATGTTCTCCATCTGCGTGGGTTTGCTCCGGTTTCCTTCTACACTCCAAAGGTGTGCTGGCTAGATAGATTGACCATGCTAAATTACCCCTTAGTATCAGTGAGATTAGCAGGGGAAATGTGTGGAGTGACGGGGATAGAGCCTGAGTGGGATTGTTGTTGGTGCGGTCTTAAATGGGCTAAATGGCTTCCATCTGCATTCTATCATTCAATTGTATAGATTTCCACAATGAAAGTACATACTGAAATGTGATATGTAGCTTCTAGTTGACTAATTCCTGTTTTTTGTTATAGATATTCTGATTTTTGGGATGGGGTTGCAGGACGTTTGAATGTTCCTCTGTCACATTGGGCATTTTAATTAGAACTGATGGAGAGACTGAAGGGATAAAGTTGCCTCTCATTCAAAAAGTCATTAGTATTAAATCTTGTATTCCTAAAACTTCTCTCAATAACCACCTCCAGGCAAGCGTCAGGGAACACAGCTCTCTCCAAATGTTGACAGGCCACTCTGGGTGACCCCAGCAGCTCACCAACCCCTCCTCCACCCGAGGTCATGTGACCCACTCCCTTAATGGGGCTAGGCCCCAACATGTATAACTATTAGCGGAGTTATTTTGGATTTTTGGTTTGTTGTGAATCCATAAACACTGAACTACACATAGCATGAAACAAGCTGATGTTACGTTGGCAGTCACACAAATGGGACACGGTAATCAGAAATAAAGGAGTAAATATCTTATGCCCTCCCCTACCCCCCCAACACTGGCAAATGAGACGTAAAATGGGTGTCCAGACTAGTGTTTTCCCTCATATTACAGGGCGAGTGAGGTGTCAGGCTGCCCACCCTCTCTTGGGCCCAATGAAGCCCTTAAATGGCCAATTAATGGTCACCTGAGGGCTTTGCTCTGCCCCAATGCAATAATGGACAGAATCTTCGTAAATTTGGCTGTCATTTTTGGTATGAAAATTGGCATGAATTGGATCAGACTCAACAGTGCAATTGAGTCCAAAATTGTTAGACACTTGAAAAATGCATTTTTAACAGTAAAATCATGCCCACTGTGTGTGACTGGGGAAGGCGGGAGGAAGGCAGTTAACCTAGCAGGTCTCACTGCACAGTTACGGGCAGTTAGAAAGATTGGAGAGGCATCTCCTTTAGAGGGAGCCCAGTGTTCATCAGGGCTGGTCTACTGACCATCCAACTGAATTGCTTCTCCTACTACTGCCATCAGTTAAGTGTCCATTCAAAGGGCAGCACTCCCTCAATATTGCACTGAGGTGTCAGGTTATATTCTCAACGTTTCTGGAGTGGAACATGAAACCCTCTGACTCTGAGGTGGGAGCGCTACCACTGAACCACAGTCTAATCCAGATTCGATTGGACACCTTTCTAACCACTGACATCCCTTTCAGCTTAGCGCCAAACTCTGCTCCCTTCTCCTCATACTGCTGCATCACAGAATGAAGGCAGGAGGAGAGGAGATGATTTGAATTGATAGAGTCCATAGAATCCTACGGTGCAGAAGGAGGCCATTCGCCCCATCGAGTTTGAACCAACCCCAATCCCAACCAGGCCCTATTCCTGTAACCTCATGCATTTACCCTAGCTAGTAACCACCACCCGCCCTCCTCCCCCCCCCCCCCATCCCGACACTAATAGACAATTTAGCATGGCCAATCCACCTAACCCACACATCTTTATCTATGAGGATGTGTCTAGGGCGGTGGATGGAGGAGAGCCAGTGGATGTGGTCTTTCTTGATTTTCAGAAAGTGTTCGACAAGGTACCTCACAAGAGGTTATTGCAGAAGGTCAGGGTACATGGAGTTGGGGGTAGGGTGTTAGCGTGGATAGAGGACTGGTTGTCAAATAGGAGGCAGAGAGTGGGGGTCAACGGGTGCTATTCGGATTGGCGGTTGGTGACTAGTGGAGTGCCCCAGGGGTCGGTGCTGGGGCCTCAGCTATTTACCATTTATATAGATGATCTGGAGGAGGGAACCGAGTGTATGGTGTCGAAATTTGCTGATGACACCAAGATTGGTGGAACGGCAAATTGCGCGGAGGGGGTGGAGAGTCTGCAGAAAGATCTAGATAGGCTGGGCGAATGGGCCAGGAACTGGCAAATGGAATTTAATGTTGACAAGTGCGAGGTGGTCCACTTTGTTAGGAATATTGGTAGGAAGGACTATTACTTACGTGGAGAAAAACTGCAGCAGGCGACGGTGCAGAGGGACCTTGGGGTCCTTGTGCATGAGTCGCAAAAACCCAGTTTGCAGGTACAGCAGGTGGTCAGGAAGGCAAATGGGATGCTGGCCTTCATAGCAAGGGGGATTGAATATAAAAGTAGGGAGGTCTTGCTGCAGCTGTATAGGGATTGGTAAGGCCGCAGCTGGAGTACTGTGTGCAGTTTTGGGCGCCGTACTTACGCAAGGATATTTTGGCCTTGGAGGGAGTGCAGAGAAGGTTTACTAGGCTGATACCGGAGTTGAGGGGGTTGAGCTGTGAGGAGAGGCTGAATAAACTAGGCTTGTACTCATTAGAGTTTAGAAGAATGAGGGGAAATCTCATTGAGACGTATAAGATGATGAATGGGATGGATAGGATAGAGGTGGAGAGGCTCTTCCCGCTCAGAAAGGACAGTAGGACTAGGGGGCACAGCCTCAAGATAAAGGGCGGGGTGTTCAGAACGAAATTGAGGAGGAACTTCTTCACTCAAAGGGTGGTGAATCTCTGGAATTCTCTGCCCGTTGAGGTGGTGGAGGCTGCCTCGCTAAATATTTTTAAGACGCGGGTTGATGGGTTTTTGATAAGAGAGGGGATTAAGGGTTATGGGGAGAGGGCGGGAATGTGGAACTGAGCCACGACAGATCAGCCATGATCCTATTGAATGGTGGGGCAGGCTCGAAGGGCCAGATGGCCTACTCCTGCTCCTATTTCTTATGTTCTTAATGGGAGGAAACCAGAGCACTTGGAGAAAACCCACACTGACACAGGGAGAACATGCAAACTCCACACAGGTAGTGACCCAAACCGGGAATCGAACCCAGGTCCCTGGTGTTGTAAGGCAGCAGTGCTAACCACTGTGCCACCGTGCTGCCCTTGTGGATTAATAAAAGTGCCTGAGTGACCGACTTGGCATTGGAAATAGATTTGAGAGAGAGCGAGGTAGTGAAAGAGTTGTCCATTGGCATTAATAACAGCCAAATACGTTCTGAAACTGCAGCTTTGTGGCTTGTAGCAGGGCTCCCGATAATACTGAAAACTGACAATTGTGCTCTGGTTTGCTGATGTGGCTGTGGGATGAAGATTTGCATTTTTCTGTGGCTGACTGATTGCTAGCACGCTGTGAGAATGTTCTGTGTGATCTTTATCGCTTCACTTTTCAAATAAAAGCTTTCTTTGCTCAGGGAGTGAGCGGCGAGAATGTGGAACTTGCTGCCTACAGGGAGTGATTGGAATGAGCAAGACAGACGGACATCAAAGGGAAAGGAAGAGACGAATTTTGATAGGCTGAGATGAAGCAAGATAGGTGGAGATTCATGTGGATTATAGACCCCCTTGGGGTCAATGGGCTGAATGGCCTATTTCTGTGCTGTGAAGGCATTTCAAAGACTTGTTATCCCATGACAGGGCCTTGAACCCTGTTATCCCTTTTCTCTCCCCATTGTTAAAGCATTGGCAGATTAGTGATATCCCAAAATATGCAGCAATCTCCAGTCTAGTATTCTCACTCTCTGCTTCCCTGAGCATTTATTCACTGATACGGAGATGCCGGCGTTGGACTGGGGTGGGCACAGTAAGAAGTCTCACAACACCAGGTTAAAGTCCAACAGGTTTATTTGGCAGCACTAGCTTTCGGAGTCTCAAGTTCTTTCATTGGGTGAGTTGGAGTTGTGTTCATAAACAGGGCATACAAAGACACAAACTCAATTTACAAAATAATGGTTGGAATGCAAGTCTTTACAGGTAAGCAAGTCTTAACGATACAGACAATGTGAATAGAGAGAGGGCCAAGCACTGGTTAAAGAGATATGTATTGTCTCCACTAACTGTCCTGGCTGGAGACAATACACACTTCTTTAACCTGGTGTTGTATATTGCATTTATTCACTTCCATTGAATGTGCAATTGGATGAAAATTGCTTTCCTATTCTCTCCCAAGTCCTCATGCTTTCTGTTTTTACTTTGTCTATACATTTTGTTTTCCTCTTTTTAAATCTTTATCCTCCTGATGTTCCATAAGAGCTATGCATGGTTAATTAGTTATTCATACTGCTTTGCTGGTTTATCATTAATCCATTAACCTACTTGTGTAGATATAGGATATCTTCCCCTGGCTTTGCTTACGACTGATTTAGCCACACAATTGCAATATTTAGTTACTAACCTGGGTTGGGCAACACCGTGGCAGAGTGGTTAGCACTGCTGCCTCACAGGTTCAATTCCCGGTTTGGGTCACTGTCTATGTGGAGTTTGCACATTCTCCCCATGTCTGCATGGGTTTCCTCCAAGTGCTCCGATTTCCTCCCACGCTGCAAAAGATGTGCTGGTTAGGCACACTGGCCTTGCTAAATTCTCCCTCAGTGTACCCGAACAGGCATCAGAGTGTGGAGACTAAGGGATTTTCACAGTAACTTCAATGCAGTGTTAATGTAAGCCTACTTGTGACACTAATAAATTAAATTTAAAAAAAACTTGTCCCTTTAAGATCAATATTTGAGTTCCACCTATGAAAATCTAGGTATTTATAGATAAGTCCAAAAATGTGCGGGTCAGGTTGATTGGCCATGTTAAATTGCCTCTTAGTGTTAGGTGGACTAGCTAGGGTAAACAGATAGGGTTACAGGGATAGGGCCTGTGTGGGATTGTGGTCGGTGCAGACTTGATGGGCCAAATGGCCTTCTTCTGCACTGTAGGGATTCTATGGTTCTAAGTGTAATTGTAGTTGAGTTCAATTAGTGGTACATTGTTTATGAATATCAGGTTTCCCGTCTCTGAACAAGTAAGGATTTTGTCTATGTACGAAATTGCAATCCATTGAACTGTGGTGGGGTGGGAGGGGGCAGGTCACGTAAATGGAGTGTAAAATCAGCTGGGGTGTTAACTGATACCCAATCCACTCGCAATCAGGCAGGTGAGATTATACAATAGTTATTTCTCTTTTGCGTGACAGGCATACGCTAGGTAAAACACCAGCAAATTTCCTAAGCTGCATTTATAGCTTTTAATAAGGCCCAGAAAATTAGACATGTGAATTACTCCTCTGGTAGAAATGGAAGTGTGTGTCTGCAAAGCCTAACACTTCGATCAGATGGCTATTCAAAGGTCAGGTAAGAAGGTGCAGGTTTTGTGGTTCCATAATGCTGGGTTTCTACAGAGTTTGTTTGTCGATTTTAAGTGGTGCCTCAGGCTCTTTCTATTCAAATTTGACACAGAAACTCGCATTAAAGAGCTGGTCTAATCTATAGTGTGATGGATAAAAACTGAGTACATATGTAAAGTTGTTATCACATTGCTAAATGATCGATCTTGATGACCTTAGCGTCATTTTAGGCCAAATATGGGTAACACCGGGCCAACTAGTTTAAGTTGACTGTAAACGTATCGTAGGAGTTTTACTGTTGCTTTGATTTATTATTGTCACAAGAATTAGTATACAGTGAAAAGTATTGTTTCTTGCGTTAGATAGAGCATACCATTCATAGAGAAGGAAAAGAGAGTGGAGAACCTGGTGTTACAGTCATAACTCGGGTAGCTGGAGAGGATTGAATTCTAGCCTGTAATATTGATAGAGCATACCATTCATAGAGAAGGAAAAGAGAGCGGAGAACCTGGTGTTACAGTCATAACTCGGGTTGCTGAAGAGGATTGAATTCTAGCCTGTAATATTGATAGAGCATACCATTCACAGAGAAGGAAAAGAGAGTGGAGAATGCGGTGTTACAGTCATAATTAGGGTAGCTGGAGAGGATTGAATTTCGCCCTGTAATATTGGGGAAAACACTGACCTGGACACCCATTTTAACGTCAAATTTGTCAGCGTGGGGGACATAAGATATTTTCTCCTTTATTCCTGACATCCATGTCCCATTTGACTGAGTGCCAATGTAATATCAGTTTGTGTCTTCTGACCTAATATCTTCCAACGTGGCCCGGTGTTGTGGAGTTCTGCAACTTTATCCAATTTTATTTAAAAATTAAATTACTGGCTTTATGTTTTATATGTATTCCTTTGCTGCAGTATTTCATTTTCATTTCTTAATCATGTTTAAAGCCAAGAATTCGTAGCAAGATGATGGACAGGCAGAACCAATTGAAGGAAATTAAAAGCAGACTACTTCTTTCTCATTGCTATTCTCCCCATCGAGGAGGAAGCCAAAACAATCTTATTCATCATCACCATTTTCACAAGTGTAACCCGTTTATATTAGGAGAACTACACCCCAACATTTTGTTCTTTTTTTCACATAAATGTAACGGTAGGGTACTTCCCTCCAAGGAGTGATTCCAGTGACAAAGTATGAATCTTTTATAGTAAAACAAACTTTACTTAGTAGCACAGTTCAAATATAACTCTAACAAATGAAGCAGCTTAACCATTAACAGTTGAACAATATTTAAAAATGAAAGAGCTTTACCTTCTAGCTTATGACTGATTCAGTTCCGAATAAGCTCCATTCATGCATAGATCAAAACCACTTTCAAATGAAGGCTGTTAGCAAACCCAAACATACTTGCTATAAGAGAGAGAGGGTGAATTCTTAGGAACAATCTACACGCGCCTCTTAACTTTAGCCAGACCTCAGCTAAAACTGGCTGCTTTCTGCTACAGACTTCACTACTCCCATTACCACCTCACCATCTGATTAATAACTCATGACCCTTACAATCGACCTAATCAAAAACCCCAGGGAAAATCTCCATCTATAAACAAAAAACATTAGCTCTATCCTAAGTAATTAGCTTTTGGTTAACATGAGTGATTATCCTGCTCTCCCAGTATCTGAGCTGTACTCCTTCCAAACATATTGAGTGCCTGTAGAGTAAAGCTGAATTTTTAAACATTCCCCTTAAACATAATAAAAAATCTATATCAATTGCACTTCTATAATCATATCTGGTACATGCAATACATTTTCAGCAGCTTTGGTTTGGTTTGATGAAGTTAAAACTAAAAATATTTTGGTTACTGTAACTCAGGTGCCCCCCATCAGCCATCTCTCCATTGCATTTAACAGAAGAAAAAAGCTTTATTCCTTTTAACGTGTGCTGTATATTGAATCACTTGTACATGTTCCATGACTATGGAGGTGATTTTTAAGGGCAGAACAATTGATTGAGAAGATTTAATTATTTATAAGGATTCAGCAACATTATAAATAGCACTTGAATTTATATGGCATACATTTATAGATCATACTTTTACCAAATTGCTTCCATGTAATTCATTATTTTTGAAGTCCAGTCTCTGGCAACACTTTGTGTACAGCAAGATCTCATAAATACCAGAGCGAAGAATAACCAGCCAGCTCCTGGTGTGAAGGGCCTTCTTCAAATTGGACACTCTCAAAGCCCACCTCAGGTCATTGAGCATTTTACTCAGTGAAGCACAAACTAGATTATGTGCTGGAGTCCTGGAGCAGAGCTTGAATTAACAACCTCCTGATTTAAAAGCCAGTGTCTTACGAACTAAGCCAAGCGAACACACATACAATTATAAATCCATTGTATGAATGTTTGAACACTCCTTGTGATCAAAGCATTCATGTCAAATATTGGAGCATTCCTCATTTCACCTTTTCCACACTCTGATTTTCAGTGCAGTTTGCTATTACACAGTCTATTTATTTGAAGTTTTTACTGCCAAATTATCCACTCTCCCACTTGGATGTTAACAACTTATATTCATATAATGCTTTTAATGTAATGGAATGTCCTGGCATCTCACAGGAGCATTAATTATAAATCGAAATATGACAGTGGGCCACATTGGGAGTTACTAGGTCAGGTGACCAAAAGCTTGGTCAAAGAGGTAAGTTGTAAGGAGTGCCTTAAAGGAGGAAAGTGAGATAAAGGTGTGGAGAGGTGTAGAGCAGGGTAATCCAGAGCTTAGGGCCAACGTGACTGAAAGTGTAGCTCCCAATGGTGCATCGGTTAAAACGGGGATGCCCAAGAGGCCAGAATTAGAGAAGTGCAGTTATTTTGTAGGGGGTAATTCCAGAGAGACGGTGAAGCCACAGAGCGACTTGACAACCAGGATGAGAATTTTATAATTGAAATGTAGATGCACTGGGGGCAAGGTCAGTGAATACAGGGATGATGTGTGAACAGGGCTAGGAGTTCAGACACGGGCAACAGTTTCAGCTAACTACCAGTCTGAGGAGGGTAGAATGTGGGAAACCAGTCTGGAGTACGCTGGCTTGATATGATTTGATTTATTTTTGTCACATGTACTGAGATATAATTAAAAATATTGGTTATTTTGCATGATACAGGCAAAACATATTGTACATAGAGTATATAGGGCAAAGGGAAAAGGATAGAGTGCAGAATGTAGTGTTACAGTCATAACTCAGGTGTAGAGAAAGATCAACTTAATATGAGGTAGGCCCATTCAAAAGTCTGATGCTAGCAGGGAAGAAACTGTTCTTGAGTCAGTAGGTACGTGACCTCAGACTTTTGTATTTTTTTCCCTGAAGGAAAAGGTGGAAGAGAGAATGTCCGGGGTGCGGGGAATCCTTAATTGTACTGGCTGCTTTTCTGAGGTAGTGGGAAGTCTATACAGAGCTAATGGATGGCTTGGTCAAGTAACAAAGGTTAGATTAAGGGTTTCAGCAAAAAATGAACAAAGACAGGGATAAAATCAGGCAATGACACAAAGTTGGAAATAGATAATCTGAGTGATGGTGTGATTGTGAAGTTGAAAGTCCATCTCTGGGTAGAATGTGACACCAAAAGTTGCAATCAGATTGGCATAAACTCAGACTGTTGCCAGGGAACAGGATTACGTTTATATTAGAGGGTGAATCGTGAAGCAGGAACTATAAACAATGGCTTCATTCTTCCCAATATTTAATTGGAGGAAATTTCTAGAATCCAGTACTAGATGTGGATAAGGCAGTCTGATAGTTTAGTGCAGGAGGCTAGAGAGTTGGTGGTGAGGTAGCTCTGATGTCAAATTAAATATGGTTATTTTGTACCTCATGTTTCTAGTGCCTAACATTTTACAATTTCTCCCAACTATTTCTTAATGACAGAATCACAAAATTGTTACAACGCAGAAAGAGGTCATTTGATCATGTTTGCCCCGGCTCTCTGAAGGTGCAATCTACCTAGAGGCCACTCCTTCTCCTCTGTGACCCTGCACATCCTCACTTTCCACGTAGTAATCCAATTCTTTTTCAAAACCTTGATTGAATCTTCTTCCACCACGCTCAATACATTCCTGATCCTAACCACTCGCTGTGTGGATCTGTCTCCAACAGAATCCCAGTGTATTCCCGATCCTAACCACTCACTGTGTGAATCTGTCTCCAACACACTCTCAGTGTATTCCCGATCCTAACCACTCACTGTGTGAATCTGTCTCCATCACACTCTCAGTGTATTCCCGATCCTAACCACTCGCTGTGTGAATCTGTCTCCATCACACTCTCAGTGCATTCCCGATCCTAACCACTCACTGTGTGAATCTGTCTCCATCACACTCTCAGTGCATTCCCGATCCTAACCACTCACTGTGTGAATCTGTCTCCAACAGAATCCCAGTGTATTCCCGATCCTAACCACTCACTGTGTGAATCTGTCTCCATCACACTCTCAGTGTATTCCCGATCCTAACCACTCACTGTGTGAATCTGTCTCCATCACACTCTCAGTGTATTCCCGATCCTAACCACTCACTGTGTGAATCTGTCTCCATCACACTCTCAGTGTATTCCCGATCCTAACCACTCACTGTGTGAATCTGTCTCCATCACACTCTCAGTGTATTCCCGATCCTAACCACTCGCTGCGTGAATCTGTCTCCATCACACTCTCAGTGCATTCCCGATCCTAACCACTCACTGTGTGAATCTGTCTCCATCACACTCTCAGTGTATTCCCGATCCTAACCACTCGCTGTGTGAATCTGTCTCCATCACACTCTCAGTGCATTCCCGATCCTAACCACTCACTGTGTGAATCTGTCTCCATCACACTCTCAGTGTATTCCCGATCCTAACCACTCACTGTGTGAATCTGTCTTCAACAGAATCCCAGTGTATTCCCGATCCTAACCACTCGCTGTGTGAATCTGTCTCCATCACACTCTCAGTGTATTCCCGATCCTAACCACTCGCTGTGTGAATCTGTCTCCATCACACTCTCAGTGTATTCCCGATCCTAACCACTCACTGTGTGAATCTGTCTCCATCACACTCTCAGTGTATTCCCGATCCTAACCACTCGCTGTGTGAATCTGTCTCCAACAGAATCCCAGTGTATTCCCGATCCTAACCACTCACTGTGTGAATCTGTCTCCATCACACTCTCAGTGTATTCCCGATCCTAACCACTCACTGTGTGAATCTGTCTCCATCACACTCTCAGTGTATTCCCGATCCTAACCACTCGCTGTGTGAATCTGTCTCCATCACACTCTCAGTGTATTCCCGATCCTAACCACTCACTGTGTGAATCTGTCTCCATCACACTCTCAGTGTATTCCCGATCCTAACCACTCACTGTGTGAATCTGTCTCCATCACACTCTCAGTGTATTCCCGATCCTAACCACTCGCTGTGTGAATCTGTCTCCATCACACTCTCAGTGTATTCCCGATCCTAACCACTCACTGTGTGAATCTGTCTCCATCACACTCTCAGTGTATTCCCGATCCTAACCACTCACTGTGTGAATCTGTCTCCATCACACTCTCAGTGTATTCCCGATCCTAACCACTCGCTGTGTGAATCTGTCTCCATCACACTCTCAGTGTATTCCCGATCCTAACCACTCACTGTGTGAATCTGTCTCCATCACACTCTCAGTGTATTCCCGATCCTAACCACTCACTGTGTGAATCTGTCTCCATCACACTCTCAGTGTATTCCCGATCCTAACCACTCGCTGTGTGAATCTGTCTCCATCACACTCTCAGTGTATTCCCGATCCTAACCACTCGCTGCGTGAATCTGTCTCCATCACACTCTCAGTGTATTCCCGATCCTAACCACTCGCTGTGTGAATCTGTCTTCAACAGAATCCCAGTGTATTCCCGATCCTAACCACTCGCTGTGTGAATCTGTCTCCATCACACTCTCAGTGCATTCCCGATCCTAACCACTCGCTGCGTGAATCTGTCTCCATCACACTCTCAGTGTATTCCCGATCCTAACCACTCGCTGCGTGAATCTGTCTCCATCACACTCTCAGTGTATTCCCGATCCTAACCACTCGCTGCGTGAATCTGTCTCCATCACACTCTCAGTGTATTTCCGATCCTAACCACTCGCTGTGTGAATCTGTCTCCATCACACTCTCAGTGTATTCCCGATCCTAACCACTCGCTGCGTGAATCTGTCTCCATCACACTCTCAGTGTATTCCCGATCCTAACCACTCGCTGTGTGAATCTGTCTCCATCACACTCTCAGTGTATTCCCGATCCTAACCACTCACTGTGTGAATCTGTCTCCATCACACTCTCAGTGTATTCCCGATCCTAACCACTCGCTGCGTGAATCTGTCTCCAACAGAATCCCAGTGTATTCCCGATCCTAACCACTCGCTGTGTGAATCTGTCTCCATCACACTCTCAGTATATTCCCGATCCTAACCACTCGCTGTGTGAATCTGTCTCCATCACACTCTCAGTGTATTCCCGATCCTAACCACTCGCTGTGTGAATCTGTCTCCATCACACTCTCAGTGTATTCCCGATCCTAACCACTCACTGTGTGAATCTGTCTCCATCACACTCTCAGTATATTCCCGATCCTAACCACTCACTGTGTGAATCTGTCTCCATCACACTCTCAGTATATTCCCGATCCTAACCACTCACTGTGTGAATCTGTCTCCATCACACTCTCAGTGTATTCCCGATCCTAACCACTCACTGTGTGAATCTGTCTCCATCACACTCTCAGTGTATTCCCGATCCTAACCACTCACAGTGTGAAAACGTTTCTCATCTTGTTGCCTTTGCTTCTTTGGTTAATTATATGAAATCTATACCCCCTCACTCCCCTGCCCACCCCAGTTTTTAATCACTCCATCCATGTGAACTGTTTCTCCCAATCCACTCTTTCAAGGTCCCATATAATTTTGAGCACTTGTCGGGCAACTCGGGACAGGCAATTAATGCTGGTCTAGACAATGACATCCACATCCCATAAACAAATTGTTAAAAAATCTATTGCCAGCTTTCTCTTCCCAAGGAGACAAGTCCAACTTCTCCAACCGATTTACATAACTGAAGTTCCTCATTCCTAAGATCATTCTCCTGAATCTTTTCCACCCTCTCTCTAAATTATCCCAAGACCATGGTGCTGGGATCTGGACACAATATTCCAGCTCAGCCTGAGCCAGTGTTCTTCTCGTGTTGAATATGACCTCCTTTCTTTTGTACTCTACGCCCCATTAATAAAGTCTAGGGTACTATACAGAGTCATTGGCCCTGATTTTACCGGCACAAATGCCCCGGAATCCGGGTGGATGAGGCTCGCAGAACGGCATTCTCCATTGTTCTCGAGCGCAATCTTACGAGCCTTAGGTGGGCGTGCCAGTAAAATCCCAGCCATTGTGTCATAGAGGTTTACAGCATGGAAACAGGACCCTCGACCCAACTTGTCCACGTCGCCCTTTTTTTACAGTCAGCTAGTCCCAATTGCCCGTGTTTGTCCCATATTCCTCTATACCCATCCTACGGTAGCACAGTGATTGGCACTGTTGCCTCACAGCGACAGGAACCATATTCGATTCCCGACTTGGCTTTCTGTCTGTGTAGAATTTGCACGTTCTCCCCGTGTTTGCGTGGGTTTCCTCCGGGTGCTCCAGTTTCCTCCCACAGTCTGAAAGACGTGCTGTTTAGGTGCATTGACCTGACCAGGTACCAGATTGTGGCGGCTACGGGAATTTCACGATAACTGCAGTGTTAATGTAAGCCTTACTTGTGACTAGTAAATAAACTTTACTTTTTACCTATGTAACTCTCTAAATACTTTTTAAAACACAACATTATACCTGCCTCTACAATTACATCTGGCAGCTTATTCCTGGTACTCACCACCCTCTGAGTGAAAGAATTGCCCCTCTGGACCCTTTCGCATGTCTGTCCTCTCACCTTAAACCTGTGCCCTCTAGTTTTAGACCCCCCCTACCTTTGGAAAAAGATGTTGACTATCTAACTGATCTATGCCCCCCATTATTATATGGACCTCTATAAGATCACCCCTAAGTCTCCCATGCTCCAGGGAAAAGAGTTACAGTCTATTCAGTCTCTTATAACTCAAACCATCAAGTCCCGGTAGCATCCTAGTATGCTTTCTTGTCTGTTCCCTCGACCTGCCCTCCATTTTCAATGATTTATGCACATGTACACCCAGGTCCCTCTGTCCCTGCACCCCCTTTCGAAATGCACCCATTATTTTATATTGTCTTTCCTCATTTTTCTGAACAAAATGATTTGCTTCATGCTTCTCCAAACTAAATCTTAGATCATTTATCTGTTTGACATGTCATCTTTGTGCAGTTAAATCTATGGCTAATGAGACTTCTCATTTATGTCAACAAAAAATATAGGAGCAGAATTAGGCCATTCAGCCCATCAAGTATGCTTCGCCATTCAATCAAGTTCTCCATCCCAATTTCCTGCCTTTTAATAGAATCATGATGCAGAAGGTGGCCATTTGGCCCATTGAGCCTGCACTGACAACAATCCCACCAAGAGCCCTATCTCCATAACCCCAAGTATTTACCCTGCTAATCCCTCTGGCACTAAAGGGCAATTAAGCATGGCCGATCCACCTAACTGCTCATCTTGGAACTGTGGGGGGAAACCAGAGTACCCGGAGGAAACCCACGCAGACACAAGGAGAATGTGCAAACACCACACCGACAGTGACCCGAGGCTAGAATTGAACCCGGGTCCCTGGCGCAGTGAGGCAGCAGTGTTAACCACTGTGCTGCCTTCTCCCACCTTTCCTTCTCCCGCCATCTTGAAACATTAGCCTCTGACTCAATGGGTTATTGATACAAGCCTACTCAGCCTTTCAGCAAATGATTTAGGTGGACATTTGAGTGCCCCGAGGATGTCGCTTTGTTGGAGGTTCCATATTTTTCATGAAGCATGAAACTGAGGCCTGGTCTATTGACTTGGGTGGGGATGGAAGATCCTTTGGCAGTATTCAAAGTTCAACTTGTCACATCTTTTCTTCGGCTACATATTGATAACCCAATGAGCCGCTCATTCACAGCACCTTGCTTTCTGAAAATTGCCTGCCATGTTTTCCTGCCAACCGACAGTGACAAACTTTCAAAAATTCAGAATTGCTTTAGGGTGCTGCGGGGAGGTGATTAGGTACAAATTCTTTCCAATATCCATCAAGCCAGGAAACTGAATTTCATCCAGACTTAGCTGCTGAAACAGCCTACGTGTGACAATTACTCAGGAACCACCAAAGTAAGAAGATTTCCACGAGAGTAACATGCAAATTGATCAGTTTATATACGTGAATAAATTTTCAATAGATTGAAAGATATGGAGACATGACTGGTATTGTGAAAGATGTAATAATGCTGTGGGTGATATTATTCTTGTTGCGTGTATCTGTACATAACCTTCATTGAGGGAGTCGTGCCCTATCAATTAATGCATCTGGAGTCACAAAGGTAAGGGGGTTGGGGGGGCGGGGGGGAGTTTTCACCAGACCCGCTAGCTCCCATCTCAAATCGCGATGGTCCGGAGAATTGGGAGCCTGCGGAAAAGGGGTTTTGCATCGGTTGCCAAACCTAACGCGACCCTCCCAGGCTGGACTGCCAGCCCCGATCGGATTAGGGCCCACAGTGGGCCGCAATGTGATCAATGGGAGCAGTCAACTGTGAAGGGAAATAAAAATGAACACAGGTGGCTGGAAGGTGATTGAAATCCATTGATCTGACAACTGAGTCTTTTACAAGACACTGCACCTTGAACCTTCTACACATCAAAGACTTTGAGTGCAATGGACAGGGTTTCAATGATTCCTGCTTGCTGGGAAACTTCCACGATTTCAAATTAAAGCTGTGTGCACACACTGGGCTGAGTGCACAGCTGGACAGACTGGAACATCTGGCCCAGTGAAACTGAGCTATTAGTTTAAGGTTTATTAATTAGTGTCACAAATAGGCTAACATTAACACTGCAATGAAGTTACTGTGAAAATTCCTTAGTTGCCACTCTGCAGAATTCTCTTGCCCCCAGCCTCAGCCCACCCAACCCCCAGAACCCTTCAAGGACCCTTCACTCTGCAGCCTGACGGTAGCAGCAGAGGGGCAAATGGCAACTGGGCTTCCCTCCCCGAGCTCCCACAGGGCCCAATGTGTCAGACCAGGGTGTCAATGGCAGGGTGACGGGGGAGGGGGCAGTTGGCACTGCCAAGGTGCATGGCCAGAAGCAGACTGAGTGGGGGGATCTAAGAGGGAAGGAGAAGTGGGGGTCAGGTCACCCTCATGCCTTTGTGGGGGGGGGGGGGGGGGAGGGGGGGTTACCCGTTATGTGTGGGTGGGGGAGAGGAAGGACACTCCTCTTGGGTAAGGGATTGATAGTGCTCCCCTGGCCAGTGTGGGCCACCGTTTATATTTTTGTGGGAAGGAGGAGCTGTGTCCGAGCACGGAGATCAGGGTGCCATTTAAAAATGGCGGCCCTGTCTCAGAATAATTCCCTTCCCGAAAGGGGCATTAGTGAACCAGCATTTTAGATTTTTTCAGCAATGAGACTAGTTTTATATTCCAGATTTATTCGTGGATTTATATTCCGTCAGCCACCGTGCTGAGATTTGAACCCAGGTCTCCAGAGCGTTCGCCCGGGCCTCTGAATCACTAGCACAGTCACACTAGCACTACACCACCATCTCCCCCCAGACCTCAGGAAGACACCACAAAATTGGGAAGGAGATCCGTCAACGTACGCCTAAACTTCTCCTCAGTCGCTGGTTAAAAATATCCGCTCTTTCTAGCTCCTTACTCCTGGGGAATTGATGACTCATGCTGAGAGTTTGGTAGGGGAATGGGATCTAGTAACTCGCTAAAAATGGACATCCTTTATTGAAAAGCTGAGTTGAGCCTGCAGCAACTGCCTGCCTGACTACGAAGCTGGTAAAAATAACTGGTGCTAATGCTGATCTCAAAATGTACACAATGATTCAGCCATTAGCCAGCCTTGTTCTGCAACCTGTATGAAAATAGAAAAAAAATAGACAGCTAGCAGCATTTCACTTGTTCTTATGAATTAGCTCAGCAATATCAAAGTATCTTACAGTGCAGACGGAGGCCATTCAGCCCATCTGCACTGTATCTCTGACAGAGCATCTTACCCAGACTCAATCCCCATGCATTTACCCCACTAATCCCCCTACACATACTGAGACACCAAGGGACAATTTAGCACGGCCAATCCACTTAACCTGTACATCTTTGGAGTGTGGGAGGAAACCGGAGCACCCGGAGGAAATGCATGCAGACACTGGGAGAATGTGCAAACTCCACACAGACAGTCACTCGAGGCTAGAATTGAACCCGAGTCACTGTGAGGCAGTGGTTCCAACCGCTGTGCCAAACATAACAGGAATAGAACATAGAACACTACAGCACAAACAGGCCATTCAGCCCATAAGTTGCGCTGATCATATCCATACCTACCAGGCCACAGAACTATCTGTAACTCCCAATCCCATTAAATCCCATATACTCATCCAGAAGTCTTTTAAAAGACCCCGGCGAGTTCGCCTCTACCACCACCAACGGCAGCTGATTCCACTCATTCACCACCCTCTGAGTGAAAAACTTACCCCTAACATCTCCTCTGTACTTGCTCCCCAGCACCTTAAACCTGTGTCCTCTCGTAGCGACCATTTCAGCCCTGGGAAATAGCCTCCGAGAATCCACCCTATCTGTATCTCTCAACATTTTATAAACCTCTATCAGGTCGCCTCTCATCTTTCGTTTCTCCAGGGAGAAGAGACCTAGCTCCCTCAACCTATCTTCATAAGGCATGCCTCCCAATCCAGGCAACATCCTTGTAAATCTCCTCTGCACCCTCTCAGTAGCTTCTACATCCTTCCTGTAGTGAGGCGACCAGAACTGCGCACAGTACTCCAAGTGGGGTCTGACAAGGGTCTTATAAAGTATGGAGTAGGGCTGGGAAAAGTTTTCTTTCCTATTCCTTAAATCTGAGGCAAATTATTACACCCGGTAGTTTTGGAGGGTAATTTAGAGTTGGTACATTTTTTACATCCATTTGGTTAACTGGGCAGCAACTCCTGCATTTCTTATTATTTGAAATAATTTTCCTTCTAATGTTCATTCATGCATTCGAGCAGGGTGCTGCCCCTGGCACATGTAAGCTTTGTGAAAATGATGCATTTTTATCTCTCTGCAATATTAGTAATAAAATGGAGTCATACTCTACATGGGGCTCTGGAGGGCATTCGGATTAAAAGAGATAGTTCCTGACTTGTATTCAGTTTGTTTTTGCATTGTGCAACCAACCAACATCACGTCACGACCACGAGGAGAACCTGCAGGCAGCCTGTGAATTTAAACTAACATCACAAGCCGACAAATTCCAGAGCCAGAGCAATCAAACTGAAAATAAGCAGTCCTACCGTTGAATTTGAGAAATTCCCCTACACCACCCCCCACCACCCCTCCAATCCCCCCCACCCCCCATCACCGCCCATCCTCCCCACCCCCCATCACCGCCCATCCTCCCCAACACCCCCACCACCACCCATCCTCCCCAACACCCCCACCACCACCCATCCTCCCCAACACCCCCACCACCACCCATCCTCCCCAACACCCCCACCACCACCCATCCTCCCCAACACCCCCACCACCACCCATCCTCCCCAACACCCCCACCACCACCCATCCTCCCCAACACCCCCACCACCACCCATCCTCCCCAACACCCCCACCACCACCCATCCTCCCCAACACCCCCACCACCACCCATCCTCCCCAACACCCCCACCACCACCCATCCTCCCCGCCACCACCCATCCTCCCCGCCACCACCCATCCTCCCAACCCCCCCCACCACCACCCATCCTCCCTGCCACCACCCATCCTCCCAACCCCCCCCACCCCCCCCACCACCACCCATCCTCCCCAACACCCCCACCACCACCCATCCTCCCCACCCCCCCACCACCACCCATCCTCCCCACCCCCCCACCACCACCCATCCTCCCCAACACCCCCACCACCACCCATCCTCCCAACACCCCCACCACCACCCATCCTCCCAACACCCCCACCACCACCCATCCTCCCCAACACCCCCACCACCACCCATCCTCCCCGCCACCACCCATCCTCCCAACCCCCCCCACCACCACCCATCCTCCCCAACCTCCGCCACCACCCATCCTCCCCAACACCCCCACCACCACCCATCCTCCCCAACACCCCCACCACCACCCATCCTCCCCAACACCCCCACCACCACCCATCCTCCCCAACACCCCCACCACCACCCATCCTCCCCAACACCCCACCACCACCCATCCTCCCCAACACCCCCACCACCACCCATCCTCCCCAACCCCCCCACCACCACCCACCCTCTCCACCCCCCCAACAACCACCCACCCTCTCCACCCCCCCACCACCACCCATCCTCCCAACACCCCCACCACCACCCATCCTCCCCAACCCCCTTTTCCCAAAGGTAGGGGAGTCTAAAACTCGAGGACATAGGTTTAAGGTGAGAGGGGAGAGATATAAAAATGTCCAGAGGGACAGTTCTTTCACACAGAGGGTGGTGAGTGTCTGGAACAAGCTGCCAGAGGTCATTGTAGAGGCAGGTACAGTGCTGTATTTTAAAAAGCATTTAGATAGTTATGTGGGTACAGAGGGATATGGGCCAAATGCGGGCAATTGGGATTAGTTTAGGGATTTAAAAGAAAGGATGGCATGGACAAGTTGGGCCGAAGGGCCTGTTTCCATACTGCAAATGTCTATGACTCTATAGTGTAAGGAACTCTTGCCTTGTAAAGCCATAGAGATATAGCACTGCCATATCTGCTGTTAGCACTGCTGCCTCACAGCGCCAGGGACCCAGGTTCGATTCACGGCTCGGGCCACTGTCTGTGTGGAGTTTGCATGTTCTCCCTGTGTCTGCGTGGATTTCCTCCGGGTGCTCCGATTTCCTCCCACAGTCCAAAGATGTGCAGGTTAAGTGGATTGGCCATGCTAAATTGCCCATAGTGCCGGGGCGGGGCGGGGGTTAGTGGGGTAAACGTGTGGCATTGTGAGGATAGGGGCCTGGGTGGGATTGTGGCCAGTGCAGACTTGAAGGGCCAAATGGCCTCCTTTTTCACTAGGATTCTATTCTATGATACAGCACAGAAACAGGCTCTTCGGCCCAACTTGGCCAGGGGTGGGATTTTCCAGCCACACTTGCCCCAAGGCTGGAAATTCTTGGATGAGGTCAACACGCCTTTTCATGGTCTGGCCCCACTGGCTATGATTCCCGTGGAAGGCAGGACGAGAAAATCCCATCCCAGGTTTCTTGAACGGACCTAGTCCCATTTGCCTGCTTTTGGCCAATTTCTCTAACCTTTTCCATCCATGAACCTGTCCAAATGCCTTTTGACTGTTGTAATTGTACCTGCCTCTACCTCTGGCAGCTCATTCCATATACGCACCACCCTCTGTGTGAAAGGGTTGCCCCTCAGGTCCCTTTTAAATCTTTCCCCTCTCACCGTAAACCTAGGCTGTCTAGTTTTGGACTCCACTACCCTCCTGAAAAGACCTTGACTTATCTATGCCCCGATGACTTTATAGACTTCTATAAAGTCACCACTCATCCTCCTACGCTCCAGGGAAAAAAGTCCCAGCCCGTCCGGCCTCTCCTGACAGAAGCAGGGAATGGTGTTGATTGACATGGAAGGATGAAATGATTCACCTTTCTCAGAAGACTAAGTAAATTTGGCTTGTCCGCTACGACTCTCACCAACAGGTGCGCCATAGGAAGCATTCTGTCTGGTTGTAACACAGCTTGGAGTCACTCCTGCTCTGTCCAAGACCGCAAAGAACTACAAAATGTTGTGACTGTAGCCCAATTCACACTTGCTGTTGCCTCGGCAAAGCAGCCAACATAATCAAGGATCCATGCCCCTCAGGCATTCTCTTTTCCACCTTCTTCCCTCGGGAAAAACGATACAAAAATCCGAGATCATGTGCCAGCCGGCTCAAGAACCTACATGTGACTCCAGAGCCACAGCAATGTGGTTGACTCTCAACTGCCCTCCAAGGGTAACTGGGGATGGGCAATAAATGCTGGCCCACCCAGCGACGCCCATGTCCCACAAATGAATAAAACAAAAAAATCCTTGCACAACAGTGTCAATGATTCCAAGCTGTAGTAAGATGTATGATGTAAAGACACTGCCCCTTAGAATGTTTAGATACTCTGTAAATAATAAACCTGATCAGGCCACAATATACAACACTTCAATCTTCTTTTCTTGGCTTCTCCTCAGTTTATTTAGGGCTATCACAACGCTAGCTCATTACTCTTCTCCATCTCCTCCTTCCAATCGTCCATTCTTCTTCCAATCCCCTTTCTATCTCTCGCCTCTGCATTTGGTTTCTTCTCCTTCTTTCAGACAGTCTGCAATCTCTATAACCACCTCTCCCTCTCCACAATACATTATTCCCATTTTGGTCTCTACTCCCCTACTTTCTTCGATGCTCCCATGATCTTCACTGACCCCCCTGCCCCCACCCCCCTGAGATGCTGCTTTCTGGTTTTGTCCTTTCTCCTTACTCTGCATCCACATCTCACTCGTATCCAATCGTTGTTCCCCCTTCCGAATGTTGCCCAAATTTCCACATGATATAACGAGGCCAGTCTGGTAGATTCTTCCCTTCAGTTTCTGTGATACTTTTTAACAGTTTGCTACACTTTTTCCAATTACTCCAACCAGAGCTAATCTGTTGGTTCATTTCAATTCCCATCTTCTTCCACCCTGGAAACTGTTCACTTTCTCCAAGTCCTCCTGCACCATCTGTACATCTTCACTCTGATTCCCATTCGCAGGCTCAAACTTGCAGTCCACACTTTGGGTCTTTGAGCTGCTAGTTGTTGCCCAAACCTTTGTGTTTTAGCCTCTGTCGCGAATGAAGGCACAAAATCAACTTTAAATACTTAAACACAATTTCCTTTATTCTGTAGCTACTTAAACAACAGTAAATACTTGCAAAGCATCAACCAAATACTCACTATCTGTTACTTTACTGGCTTAATGTTGATTTCCACTTGCAATTAAAACTTGACCAGGATTTTGTTGCCACATGGAATCAGTTCTTTGTTCTTTTCTCTTTCCAGATGTTGTCTCTTTTTATGAGCTTGGTTCTGGGGTTCTACACACTGCTTTCTTGACCAAGTTCTTTGTGTTAGCAGAGTTAAAACTCCAAAAGTTCCTTGGTAATTAGCCAATGAATTAATTAGGACCCCAATTGCATCATTTGATTAGGCCAATCAAACTATAATATCATTGGTCACTTAAGGCCTTATCGTCTAAGTACATATTGTTTACATCCCAGCTAAGGAGCACTGGCCCCAAGAGTCTGTTCACAACTCATCCCAGCCAAGGACAAGCAGTTGAATCTTACACCTTCTGTCCTTTGACAAATTGCAGGTCACTGGCCACAAGAAAAGTCCCAGCATAGTGAAACAAACAATTTTAACCAAAAAACTCAGGTTTGCTTGGATCTTTCAGCATATTAAAAGTTAAACCTCCATTGGGTTTTTGATAAGAGAGGGGATTAAGGGTTATGGGGAGAGGGCGGGAATGTGGAACTGAGCCACGACAGATCAGCCATGATCTTATTGAATGGCGGGGCAGGCTCGAAGGGCTAGATGGCCTACTCCTGCTCCTATTTCTTATGTTCTTATGTTCTTACTCAGACACATGGTGTTCATACTGTGATGATACTGTGCCTTTAAGAAGTGTATTCTAATCATGTTTCTCTGCAGGATGTTTTGAGCAGTCCCTGGCATTTTGTCAGAGCCATGTTGTTTGCAGCTGGTGTCCTCTATTGTCACTGAAGCAGTATAATTGACATCATGGTTGTTTTAATGTGAACGAATGTAGTGTTCTGTTGTTTTAGTGATCCCCAGGGAAGGCAGAGTAGGTTGGGATAATTGACAGGTCAGGTCATGTGACCGGGAACCACCTTGTTTTCACAGAGAATTCCAGCTTGGTTTCTCTGATGCTGTTTGGATTTGTGACAGAGAGCACTGTCTCTTGTTTTCCTCTCTCTGGAGTTGGAGATTCTGTTGTCTGGGTGTTGCTGTTTTGAAAGCTGCAGAGAGAGAGAGAGAGAGAGAGTGAGGTATCCTTTCCTGTCTTTGAAGCCTGAATACTGGAAGGTTTACTTGTCTGTGTTGCTACCTTGAGGATATATCTTTCTCTGAAAACTGCTGCTTGGATTTCCATCCATACTTTTCTGTTTGTTACCTGCAGTAAGTGTCTCATTTCCCTCCGCAGTAGTATACAAAAGTTTGTTAAAAGTTGTCAAAAGTTTGGGAGGCTCGGTGGCACAGTGGTTAGCACTGCTACCTCACAGAACCAGGGACCTGGGTTCAATTCCCCGCTTGAGTCACTGTCTGTGTGGAGTCTGCACATTCTCCCCGTGTGTGCGTGGGTTTCCTTCGGGAGCTCCGGTTTCCTCCCACAGTCCAAAGATGCGCACATCAGGTTGATTGGCCATGCTAAATTGCCCCTTACTGTCCCAGGATGGGTAGGATAGAGGGATTCACTGGGTAAATGTGTGGGGTTACAGATTAGGGCCAGGGTGGGATTGTTGTCAAGGCAGACTTGATGGGCCGAATGGCTTCCTTCTGCACTGTCGGGATTCTATGATTCTATGAGCTGCCTGTTGCAATATGGTTGTCATCACATTGCTGTCTCCACAAGTCAGATCAATACCCAAGTTGAAATCTATTCCTCCAATAGATAATTTAGGAATAATTCCCACGGTGACAATTCAACTTACAGAATTACTTCTTAAATTAACTTTAGATAAAGAAACAGGTTCCATTAATATCCATTATTAATACTTTTGCTTTCATGAAACTCCCTGGAATACAATTGTTATTATCAACTACTATCAATGATTGATCTGCTCCTGTATCTCTCAAAATGTTAATTTGTTCATTTATTTTGTTAGACGAGGGAAAGCTTCCTTCTTTTAAACAAAATATCCAGAACCTCCAATAGCTTGACTTCCTTCAACAATATTCAAATAACTTGCAAAGCTATCTTGAGACCTCTCTTCCATTCTCACTAATTCTGAAGAAGTATATTTAACCTGCACCAAAGCTACAGTTTTAACAACCATTTCTTTTTCAGATATTTCCTTTCCTACGGTCTTCGTTTTAATCTCCAACAAGCTGATCTAAGACGTCCCACTTTGTTACAATACAAAGACTTAAGCCTCCAAACGTCATGTCCACCTGCAATGCCTTCCTTCGTGATCTGAGGTAAAATTTCCTGACTCTTCCCAACTGTTCCTAAGAGGGAATGTTATTGAAAGTTACAGGATACTGTGAGGCCTGGGCAGAATGGATGTAGAGAGGTTGTTTCCACCAGTAGGAAAAACTAGAACCAGAGGGCACAGCCTCAGGCTAAAGGGACGAACATTTAAAACAGAGATGGGGAGGAATTTCTTCAGCCAGAGAGTGGTGAATCTGTGGAATTCTTTGCCACAGAAGGCTATGGAGGCCAGGTCTTTGAGTGTCTCTAAGACAGAGATAGACAGGTTCTTGATTAAAAAGGGGATTGGGGTTATGGGGATGAAAAAAATCAGCCAGGATTGAATGGCAGAGCAGATTTGATGGGCCAAGTGGCCTAATTCTGCTCTTATGTCTTCTGGTCTTATGGCTCCATCTGTTTTCTTTTCTCCTTCTCACTTTTTATTCTTTTCTTTAAAAGAATTATGGAAAAAATGGTTTTTGATTTATTATTGTCACATGTGTTAGTATATAATGAAAAGTATTGTTTCTTAGCGCTATGCAGATAAAGCATACCATTCATAGTGTACATAGGAGAGAAGGAAAGGAAAGAGTGCAGAATGTAGTGTTACAGCCATAACTAGGGTATAGAGAAAGATCAACTTAATGCAAGGCAGGTCCATTCAAAGGTCTGATGGCAGCAGGGAAGAAGCTGTTCTTGAGTCGGTTGTTACATGTCCTCACACTTTTGTATCTTTCTTTGGTTCTATGGACCAATTTATAATCATCAGCCAATTCTGCTGCCTTTCTGGCAGTTTTAAATTTTTGTTCCTCAACATGTGTCCTGATAACCAAAGGAAACGAATCTTCAAATTATTCAAAAATAATCATCTCTATAAGGGCGTCTTATGTTTTCTCTAACTTTAACATTCATATCCGATGATCAAAATTATCTTACTTCGTACTCTCAAGTACAATATGAGTTTGTTCTGCCTCTGTCTCAGAAGTCTGTAACATTTACTTTTTTAAATCAAACATGGAGGAAGAGTCACATGACTGCTAAATTATTAACGGATTATAATACAATATTTCTTTACACACAGATTTTAAGATTAACATGGATGACAAAGTCCATTTGAAGCTACAATAGTCTGAAACACTAGATCAGATACAAGAAACAATAGATCAGAAACACTGTGCACCACACTTTATAAAGGACGTGAATGGTTTGGAAGTGGTACAGAAGAGAAATTTACTAAAATTCCTCCGTGGGTGAGAAAATACAGTTACACAGAAAAGCTGAGATGGTGCTTCATAGAACAAAGAAGCCTAAGAGGAGATTTGATTGCGGTGTTTAAAATCGTCAGGGGTTTAGGTGGAGTAAATTGGTGCAGACTCGATGGGCTGAATGGTCCCTTTCTGCACAGCAGGGGTTCTATGATTTTAAGTGCTTTAAGGCAGAGAAATTGTTTCCATTGCTGAAAGGTTGATAGCTACAGGACACAGATCTAAAATAAATGACAAAAGAACTGGGAGTGAGGCGAGGAACAACATTCTTAGGCAATGAGTGGTTATGATTTAGAAGGCATTGCTTGATAGGCTAATTGATAGGCTAAAGGGGAATTTCACAGTAACTTCATTGCAGTGTTAATGTAAAACCTACTTGTGATTAATAAATAAACTTTAACTTTGATGAACACAGATTCAATGGTGATTGGAAATACTGGAAGACGGAATATGGAGATATAGCAAGAGATAGGACAAACCAGGTTGCTCTTTGAAAGAGCTAGCAAGACACAATGGGCTGAATTACCTCCCTCCGTGCTGTAATATTTCATCATTCTGTGAAGTTGGATGCTCAAATTACTCATTGGCTGCAATTTGAGTGCCCTGGTAGTTTTTTATTCATTCTTGCAACATGGGCATCACTGTCTGGGCCAGCATTTATTGCCCATCCCTAGCTGCCTCAGGACAGTTGAGAGTCAACCACATTGCTGTGGCTCTGGAGTCACATGTAGGCCGGACGGGTAAATACGGCACATTTCCTTCCCTAAAGGACATTAGTGAACTTGGTGGATTTTTCCAACAATCGACAATGGTTTCACGGTCATCAGTAGATTTTTAGTTGCAGATTTTTTTATATTGAATTCAAATCCCACCACTGCCATGGTGGGATTCGAACCCGAGGTTGTTGGCGGGGGATAGAGAGAGTTCCTTAAGTGGTTAATGTCATTGGAAGGAACATACGATGCAAGAAACAAATATTCTGATCCCCAAAGAATAAAACATTTCCTGGGGCCTCCACCAGGAACACGTTGCAACTTCATTATAAGATGCATTCTTTAAACTGAATTAGATCAAGAGTTTAATCCTAACTGAATTTGTAACAGAAAATGGGAAGATTAAGTGAGAACTTGCCTGTTTGATCTTAATGTGATGAGGCAGGTGGTGGGAGAGATAACGTGAGAGTCCATTTGTGCAAGTGCAGCTTGCCTTAGTTGTGAGGGCTGGATTTAATCAGTGGCAGCCATTGAACTTCCTTTTGTACTCGGCACTGAAGACTGACACATATAATCAGGAACATTGTAGATGTGAGAACATTGTTCAGTACAATTCCATGTCAACTTAAAATTGTGTGAAAACTCTTGGGATTGGGTGGAGGGAACTGTTACATATTGTTGTATTATCTGCAAGGAGCTAGGAATTAATTAGCTCGGAACTAACTGATATGCATAAGTGTTCCGGGGGCCACTTTCCACAGCTGTACTAGAGACTCAAGTGATATTTAACAAAATCAATTTAAATGGATCTTTCTTTTATACATGGCAGCATAGCATGTATTAAACATAAAGAGTTCTCATCTCCCCAAGTCTGATTATTGCTACTGTGATGGCGCTGGTTATAAAATGTGTCAATATGGCTTCATTGTCTTTAAAGTTTATTTATTAGTCACAAGTAAGGCTTACATTAACACTGCAATGAAGTCACTGTGAAACTCCCCTAGTCGCCACAGTCTGGTGCCTGTTTGGGTCAATGCACCTAACCATCTTTCAGAATGTGGGAGGAAACCGGAGCACCCGGAGGAAACCCACACAGACACGGGGAGAACATGCAAACTCCACACAGACAGTGACCCAAGCCAGGAATCAAATCCAGGTCCCTCGCACTGTGAAGCAGCAGTGCTAACCACTGTGCCACTGTGCTGTCTTCTGTATGTTAACAGCAAGACTTTATTAACTGCTTGTAATGCCATGTCAGTGAGACATAAAGTTAAATCAAAACTGGGCATCTCAAAACTTTATTCCTTTTTTACATTTTTAAAATGGATTTGTACATGAATCATAAGATTGGCCATCTGTTTTAGAAGCTTCAAATGGAGATTACAAGAAAGAAAGTGTTCCTCTCTCACCTTTGTGTAAAATCGTACCCTACTGTAAGGCTGTATTATCACAAAAACTAGAGGACTAACTGACAAATTGACTCTCCACTGCCAACCGCTCCCCCCCACCCCCCAGCCCCCACCACCCAGACAAAGACAAAGACAAAGACATCAAAACTCATTATCCCCAAATAGTTGTTAATAGCCACCATTTTATTCCAAAGGGAAATAATGCATTTTGGAATTTTGCATTTTGAAATAATGCATTTTGGCCAGAAGCACGGAAGCTGCTTGCAAGGCTGCAATTAACCCGTTAATGGGCCACATCACATGCGTCTAGCCTTTAATATTACAATTCGGGTCTTATCACTCATTCTGCTGATTTAACACCAACTGGAAGAAATTTCAGCAGATTTCTTAGCTGACCAAGCAGCTGGCCACACTATTTCTTAACTCTTTGAAGCTTGTTTGGTTTTTGAAATCTCTGATCATCACCATCTAAGCACAGGAACTCCATCGTGATGCATCACCATTTATTTCAAGCATTTTTATGTTACTGTCTCCAACCAGAACTGCATCTGGACCAAACTCGGATATGCAGGAAACACTCTCTGATCTTTAACTTCTCATTCTCCAGAAATTATGTGAACTTATATTCATTATTAAAGTTTAAAGTTTATTTATTGGAGTCGCAAGTGGACTTACATTAACGCTGCAATGAAGTTACTATAAAAAAAATCCCCCGGTCGCCACACCCTGGTGCCTGTTTGGGTACACCAAGGGAGAATTTAGCATGGCCAATGCATCTAACCAGCACATCTTTTGGACTGTGGGAGGAAACTGGAGCACCCAGAGGAAACCTATGCAGACACTGTGAGAATGTGCAGACTCCGCACAGTGACCCAAGCCAGGAATTGAACCTAGGTTTCTAGTGCTGTGAGGCAGCAGTGCTAACCACTGTGCCACTGTGCTGCCATTTCTATTGTTCTTTTATTGTTGCTTTCCATGGTTATAAAAATGCCCCCTTATCTAACCTCCCTCTCCCTGACCTTACTATATATGTGTTTGTGTGAAGTTGTGTAAAATAGCCTTGGGTCTGAATGTGAAATAAACTAACCTTCTGAGTTAATCATAAAGAGATTTTGCTGTGTGTTATCTATAAAATTGAATGGCACAAACTGACGGTTTGGGGAAACATGCCACAGTCTATTTTAAAAATAATTCAAAAATCTCTGCTTACAGACAGATGAGGGGAAGGGATAAATTAAATTAATTTAGTGCTGATTTGGAAAATTGACACAGTGTAGTGCCAGAAGTAAAACTGACTGAATTGGATGAAAATGACATGTTGACTGACACAGCGACGTATGTACAGCTACAGCCCACAGTGAATTGGAAAGCTGATGATGGCCTAAGGCATTTGCAAAGCTTTAGCAGAAGTGGAGAGTAGCCTAAAAGGCACCAGCAATGAAGAGAGAGAGAGAGAGAGAGCCAGCCATCCTCGTGTAGGCAGGAGATGTGGGATTACATTTATTTAACAGCTGGGAGCTTTCCGAGGAAGTCAGCAAAATCTTAGGTGTAATTTTGAAAAGATCCAGCACTTAGCTCATTTTTGTTTATTTCCCTTGGGGTTTGAGAGTAGGGTTGTGATTGGATTGATTGACGGAGGCAGTATTGTGTTAATGGGCAAATCGAAACCTGCAGGGAAAAATCAAGAACAGTTTCTGCATGGTTTTGAAAGAAGCAATGTAACTCGTTGATTTTTATAAATGAACGATGCAGCAACAGTGATCCCCGATGCTGTGCTTCACCTGGTTTTCTTTTGTAACTCCAAGTACATGTCGAAAATAAAACAGACTCTCCCAGGCACTTCTCTTCTCTTGAGGGTCAAGTTGCTTCCAATTCCAAACCCAGACAACAGCTATCTTTTATTCTGAAGCAACTCTGACAGCATGTCCTTTAATTGAAATGGGCAGAAAAATAACACAGTAAGAAGTCCCACAACGCCAGGTTAAATTCCAATAGCTTTGTTTGGTAGCAAATGCCACTAGCTTTCGGGGCTCTGCTCCTTTGTCAGTTGAGTGGGAGTTCTGTTCACAAACAGGGCATATAAAGTCACACACTCAATTTACAGAATAATGATTGGAATGTGAGTCTTTACAGCTAATCTTTAAGGTACAGACAATATGACTGTAGAGAGGGTTAAGCACAAGTTAAAGAGATGTGTATTGTCTCCAGCCGGGATAGTTAGTGAGATTTTGCAAGTCCAGGCAAGTCGTGGGGGTTACAGATTGTGTGATATGAACCCAAGATCCTGGTTGAGGCCATGCTCATGTGCACGGAACTGCTCAGCGACCCTGCGCTGTCCTGTGTTGTGAAGGCCACCTTGGAGAATGCTTATCCAAAGATCAGAGGCCGAATGCTCGTGACCACTGAAGTGTTCGCCAACAGGAAGAGGACAGTCTTGCCTGGTGATTGTCGAGTGGTGTTCATTCATCCATTGTCATAGTGGTTTCCCCAGTGTACCATGCCTCAGGACATCCTTTCCTGTGGCATATCAGGTAGACAATGTTGGCCGAGCTACAAGAGTATGTACCATGTACCTGGTGGATGGTGTTCTCACATGAGATGATGGCATCCGTTTCAATGATCCAGCACGTCTTACAGAGGTTGCGGTGGCAGGATTCTGTAGTGTCGCGGTCACTGTTCTCCTGAAGGCTGGGTAGTTTGCTGCAGACAATGGTCTGTTTGAGGTTGTGCAGTTGTTTGAAGGCAAGAAGTGGGGGTGTGGGGATGGTTTTGGCGAGATGTTCGTCTTCATCAATGACATGTTGAAGGCTCCGGAGGAGATGTCATAGCTTCTCCGCTCCGGGGCAGTACTGGATGACAAAGGGTACTCTGTCCACCATGTCCTGTGTTTGACTTCTGAGGAGGTCGGTGTGGTTTTTCACAGTGGCACGTTGGAACTGTCAATCAATAAGTCGAGTGCCATATCCTGTTCTTATGAGGGCATCTTTCAGTGTCTGGAGGTGTCTGTTGGAATCTCCCCACCTGTGCAGATCCTGTGTATACGGAGGGCTTGTCCATAGGGGTATAACTTACGGACAAGCCCTATTTAAATACTATTTAAATGGGAAACAGATTCATCTGTGCAGAGGGATCTGGGTGTCCTTGTGCATGAATCTCAGAAAGTGAGAATGCAGGTGCAGGATGTTATAAGGAATACAGAGGGTCTACAGTATAAAAGTAGAGAAGTGTTGTTTCAATCGTATAAGGCATTGGTGAGACCATACTTGGGAGTATTGTGTTCACTTTTGGTCACCTTCTTTGAGAAAGGATGTAGTGGCACTGGATATGGTTCAAAAGAGGTTCACTAGATTGATTCCAGGTTTAAAGGGGCTGTCAGATGAGGAGCGGTTGAGTAGCTTGGGCTTGTACTCGCTGGAATGCAGAAGAATGAGGGAGGATTTGATTGAGGTTTATAAGATATTCAAAGGGATTGATAAAGTAAATGTTAACCAAATGTCCCCCCTTCTAGAACAGTCTAGGACAAGAGGTCATAGTTGTAAAGTAACAGGGGAGATAGAGAACAGGAGTTCAAGGCAGATGTAAGGAGAATCTATTTCTCACAGAGAGTTGTGGATCTATGGAACTCACTACCCCAGAGTACAGCGGATGCAGAATCAATTAATGGATTCAAAAAAGAGACAAATAAATATTTACTCAAAAACGGGAAAAGGGTATGGGGAAAAGGCAGGGGAGTAGAGTTAGGATGAGATGGAGATCAGACATGATCATATAGAATAGCGGAGTGGGCTCAAAGGGCTGAACTGCCTACTATTGCTCCTAATTCCTATGTTCCTACGCAGTTGCTGCTGTTGTAGAATGAGTTTTAAACACATTTACGTTGATTCCACTTTTGATCTTGACGTGACATAAGCATCGAGCTATGGTGTCTGTGGTCACTCTTTTGTGTTGCCTTCAGAATTTCACAAAGAGATATTTCTTAGTGCTCAGTACAGAGCCAGTATTCTCTCAGATGTTTGTAGACACATAAACATGGGTCTGAAGGGTATGCCCACCACACAAATTGGCAACCAGCTTTCCCGGCTTGCTCTCCTTCAGGAGATCCATTCATTTGAAAAATGAAAGACCAAGGTGGTTTTCACGTATTGCTTTTGTCTGGTTGATGTATGGTCAGTTGAGGCTGTGCAGACACTAAAGCAATTAATGTACAAGTTTCCATCGATCAATCTGGAAGAGTGAGTGATGAAACAGTGAAAGCTGCCCGAGGTAGTCTGGCACAGGCTTCACACCCCACATTATATTGCATCTTAGCACTGGCAGTTTGTAGTGACAATCAACTTCCATAATCTCAGTGAGTGATTAATTGAAATGAGCCCAAACTGTGCCCAACAGGCAGTGCAACACAAGAGGCAGTGGGGGGAGGTGCTGGCCTAGTGCTATTATCGCTAGACTATTAATCCTCAGCTCATGTTCTAGGGACCTGGGTTTGAATCCCGCCACGGCAGCTGGTGGAATTTGAATTCAAACAAAAATCTGGAATTAAGAATCTACTGATGACCGTGAAACCATTGTTGATTGTTGAAAAAACCCATCTGGTTCACTAATGTCCTTTAGGGAGGGAAATCTGCCCGTCCTTACCTGGTCTGGCCTACATGTGACTCCAGAGCCACAGCAATGTGGTTGACTGTCAACTGCCCTTGGGTACCGAGGGATGGGCAATAAATGCTGACCAGCCAATGATGCACACGTCCCATGAATGAATAAAAAAATGACATAGCTGACCTTAGCTATGTTGATGGTAACTGTAGCCCAGTCTACAAAATAGTGAGGTTCAAAATGTCAAAACAGCTCCCACAGATGTTTGCAGTGGATTAAGTTATTGCCTGCTGCAAAAACCCAACCATTGCTTGATGCAAGTAATGTACAGTTTTCTAGTTGATGGCCTCTGGGCAGAGAAGATGATACTGGCGTTTTCTGCGAAAGTCTTTATCTTGTTTTTTTTTCCTGATCTCCTGTATGACAAAAGGTTAAGACACTCATAAAGTGGGTGGTGTGCAGTTGAAGTAGGTTGAGAAATTAATTACTTCATTGTTGTGAGTTCAGTGGTTCTGGCACTGGTAAGTCGGGGCTTATTGTCCACCTTGGTACCGTAACGAAACCATCAGCTTCCCTCCCTGTCCATTTTCCATAAGCATTTACTTATCAGACAGAAAGGGGGAAATGCGCAGAGAAAATGGCACTGCCAGCTGATTGGAAAGGCATCTGTTGCCATGGTGCCAGTATCTGGTAACCAAGAAACTTCACTTTCTACCTGTGCATTTTGATGGGATGCAAAAAGGCCAACATTTGGGTTGGGATTGTCCAGCTGCAATCGCCCCAAAACCGGAAAATCCCACCTGAAGTCAATGGATCTTTGCATGGCCCGTCCTCCCCATCCATCCCATCCCCACCTCACCTGTTAGTATTCCCAGGATGGGTGGGACGGGAAAATTCCGGTTCTGGTTTGCCATACAAATAACACAGCTGCAGGAAAACAATCACATCTAGTTTCCATTCAGGCCGAGTCATTGAAACCATCAGCTCCATGATTACAGACTCCAGGTGAAGGTTCTGCTTTATCCAAATGTTTCAAGATGTGCAATGTTTCCAGAAAAACGGGACACGTTCATTACTTCCATGTGATTCTGTTGCTGCTTTATTATTCATTTATGCTGCTGAAGGTGTGTTCTCTAGTTAAAACCATAGAATCCCAACAGTGCAGAAAGAGGCCATACAGCCCATCGAGCCTGCACCAACTCTCAGAAAGAGTATATTACCCCACAACTGCCCTATCCCTGTAACACCACACATTTACTATTGCTAATCCCCTAATCTACACACCTTTTGACACCAAGGGGCAATTTAGCATGGCCAATCCACCTAACCTGCACATCTTTGGGGTATCTTTGGAGCACCTGGAGGAAACTCACGCAGACATGGGGAGAATGTGCAAACTCCACACTGACAGGACCCAAGCCGAGAATCGAACCTGGGTCCTGGGGCTGTGAGGCAGCAGTGCTAACCACTGTGCCACCGTGCTGCCCCATGAGCACTACAACTTGCAGGGCTAAGTAATTAGTTTAATTTCTTCCTGTTTGTCCTTTTTCTTATTTCCATCTTTTTCGTTTTAAGTTTTTACTCCATCCTTAAAGTTACAAAGCAGATTCTCAGAGTGGACCAGGCAAATCCAAATCCATTCCTTGGTGCATTCAAAAGTCAAATTCAAAATCCAATTAAATCCAATTCAAGGTGAGCCATTGCACCCCTACCTTAGGCTTGACCTGATGCTCCATCTTAGCCAAAAGGCCAAGTTGGCTTTGAAAAGATCCAAGCTGACAAGATGAGGTCCCCATCCCCTCCCGCAACCCCCATCTTGACGTTGGATCTGACGCTTGATCTTGGCCAAAAGATAAGAACAGATACTGACCTGGTCTCTTCATTCTATCCTTCTAAATAAAAATTCCATCCAAAAAGCCAGATTCATACTGAATCCAATTCAGTTAAAGTTACAGGTAAAGTTTATTTATTAGTGTCACAAGTAGACTTATATTAACACTGCAATGAAGTTACTGTGAAAATCCCCTAATTGCCACACTCCAGCGCCTGTTGGGGTACACTGAGGGAGAATTTAGCATGGCCAATGCACTTAACCAGCACCTCTTTCAGACTATGGGAGGAAACCCAAGCAGACGTGGGGAGAACGTGCAAACTAAAAGAACAAAGAAAATTACAGCACAGGAACAGGCCCTTCGGCCCTCCAAGCCTGCACCGACTATCCTGCCCAACTGAACTAAAATCTCTTATCCTTCCGGGGATCATATCCCTTGATTCCCATCCTATTTATAAATTGTCAAGACGCCCCTTAAACATCACTTTTGTATCCCCTTCCACTACCTCCCCCGGCAACGAGTTCCAGGCACCCAATACTCTCTGTGTAAAAAATCTGCCTCATATCGCTTTTAAACCTTGCCCCTTGCACCTTAAACCTGTACCCTTTAGTAATTGACTCTTCCACTCTGGGAAAAAGCTCCGCATAACCAGTGACCCAAGCCAGGAAATGAACCCCAGCCCCAGGCGCTGTGAGGCAGCAGTGCTAACCACAGTTCCACCATGCTGCCCCATTCCCAAGAGAGAGAGACAAAGAAGATCCAAGTTGACAAGGTGAGGCATTGCATCCCCACCTTGTGCTTGACCTGATGCTTCATCTTAGCCAAAAGGCCAAGTTGCCTTTGAAAAATTACACCAGGCGACGCCTTGGTTAAATTTCACCATCTACTCCGATCATTGACTCTACCCTAACCTGGGCGAATCTCCTTCATAATCATGGGTTCACCTTGGCCAGGTGATTCCACCTTTTCTTTCTCCAAAAGATACTTTATTCATGAGAAACCTGCGAGAACACTACAAACATTTCAAAATGGCCGTTGCACAAAAAGCAATAATATTCAGGTTCTTTGCATACATTATATAAGATTCTGAGATGCTTCAATAAAGGAAAGAGAATGCTTTACAGCAGTCTTTACAAACATTGCAAAGTTATTTTAAAGGTGATTCCATCTTCCTCCAACATGTGTTGCTACCATTTAGATGCAGCCCATCTTAATCCTGAGACAGCACTTGTGATGTGTTCCCTTATCAGTGTTATTAACTGCAGTTGACACATTGTCAAACCACCGAGTTAGATCATCACCAGCTGCAGAAGGAAGAATAATTTTTCTGTCACGATACCCTTTGTTCTCTTTCAAAGCCTGTGCCTTTCCCTTTTCAAACTCCCTGCAGTGCAATGGTTCACATTGTACACCAGTGAAAGCCCAGCCAATCACAGAGGAAACACATTGTATTAATGGGGAATATGAAGCCAAGCCAACATTTGTGCAGACAACATATTTTCTCTGATTTTTGCTTCAGTGAGACTGGCTTGCTTTGTGGAGGAGTTCAGCATGAATCCTAGCATGCACTGAGTCAAGGAAGCATGCGTGTGTGGGGCAATGACTAAACCAACATCAGGGAGTATTTGGGCAGATTCTCTGACAGTATCCATGGCACCCGATTTTTGTATCAAGTAAGGTGTCATCTATATAGGGCCAAAACAGTATGACCTACACTTCTCATCATTGCAAATAGTTGCAGCAGCTTTGTGAAAATGTACAGCCCCTGAGCTCAGGCCATTTTGTTAATTCTATAAACTGTTGTTGTGTCCCTTTCCATCTAAATTTCAGATGTAATTTCAGACTTATATTAACACTGCAATGAAGTTACTGTGAAATTCCCCGAGGTGCCAGAGTGTGGCGACTATGTTATTGGGTTATAGAGGTTTACAGCATGGAAACAGGCCCTTCGGCCCAACTTGTCCATGTCACCCCTTTTTTAACCCCTAAGCTTGTTCCAATTGCCTATATCCATCTATACCCATCTTACCCATGTAACTGTCTAAACGCTTTCTAAAAGACAAAATTTTATCCATCTCTACTATTACTTCTGGCAGCTTATTCCAGACACTCACCACCCTCTGTGTGAAAAAATTGCCCCTCTGGACTCTTCTGTATCTCTCCCCTCTCACCTTAAACCTATGCCCTCTAGTTTTAGGCTCCCTTACCTTTGGGAAAAGATATTGACTAGCTGATCTATGCCTCTCATTATTTTATTGACCTCTATAAGATTACCACTAAGCCTCCTACACTTCAGAGAAAAAAGTCCCAGTCTAAGACTCCTTGTCAAGTCCCAGTAGCAGCCTAGCAATTCTTTTTGCATTCTTTCTAGTTTAATAATATCCTTTCTATAATAGTGACCAGAACCGTACACAGTTCTGCAGTTGGTACCATGGCTTTGAGGGCATAAAAAAGCTCCCGATGAGGAACTGTACAGCCATATCTGAAGTGTACATTTTAAACTGGTGGTATTTTATATGCGCAATGTCCTAACTATGTTCGGGGTTGTGGGTTTTCCACAGAAAGAAAAGGCTTGATTTGCACGCATTGATTCAAAGTAGCACTCAGCATGTTTTCACAGAAGAGATGCTCTCTGCTCTGCACAGAATACAAAACTGAAAATAAAACAGCAGCCCCTGCCAGCACCCTAATGACATCAATGTCAAATTGTGTGATCAGCTCTTAAAGTAACCTGCAATCCTTTTAAATAAGCCTTTACTTCTGTGGTTATGACAACAAATTACTTTGATGTTATACTGCAGATCATTAATACTTTGGATGAAAGTCCTTGGCATCATTAATCATTATACATAGTCAATAGGAAAGTCGATCAGGGAACAGACATCTATTGCTCGTTGGTTGTATACAACGTTCTGGAATTTGGCCATCTTTGTTGCTTCAGAATGAAAGACTTGATTTCAGATTTCAAATCTTTGAGATTTGAATTGGAACCAACTTGATCCTCAGAAGAGGAAAAATGTCTGAAGGAGTACTTTTTATTTTCTACATGTACTTGGAGTAAAAAAGGTGAAGCACAGTGTTGCACATTACTGCTGTTCCTTCAATTTATAACAATTAACGTACCGCATTAAAAATGTGACAGAAACCACAAATTTGGATCTTATATTGACTGAAGTGGCAATGGGGTGGTGTGTTTAAGTTTATTTATTAGTGTCACAAATAGACTTATATTAACACTGCAATGAAGTTACTGTGAAAATCCCCGAGTCGCCACACTCTGGCGCCTGTGCAGGTACACTAAGGGAGAATTTACTTCTATGCTGGTAATGCACCTAACCAGCACATCTTTCGGACTGTGAGAGGAAACTGGGGCACCCAGAGGAAACCCATGCAGATATGGGGAGAATGTGCAAATTCTGCACAGTGACCCAAGCTGGGAATCAAAGCTGAGTTCCTGGCACTGTGAGGCAGCAGTGCTAACCACTGTGCCACCATGTTGACCCTCTGCTGCCTCACAGCGCCAGGGACTCGGGGTCGATTCTGAACTTAGGTTACCATCTTTGTGGAGTCTGCACATTCTCACTATGTCTGCATGGGTTCCCCTGGATGCACCAGTTTCCTCCCACAGTCCAAAGATGTGCAGGTTTGGTGAACAGGCCATGATAGATTGCCCCATAGTATGCAAAGATTTGTAGGTTAGGGGGATTAGCCATGGTAAATGCGGGAGGTTACGTGGATTGGCTGGAGGGGAAGGCCTGGGTGGGATGCTCTTTCAGAGAGTCAGTGCAGACTCGATGGGCCAAATGGCCTCTTTCTGCACTGTAGGCATTCTATGATTCTATGGTTCTACTATGTTTGTTCAGATTTGACAGATCTGGAATCATGTGATATCCACCAACTTTTTTTCTATCAATGACAATTTTTGAGACACAGTCTTCGGGCATAGTCTTTTCAATTACACTTTTGTGTTGATGTCTGAAGATGTTCTAATCAACAACTTTAATTTCTTCACTGTTCAGTTTGTCTGGTTGAAGTATAAAAATCCTGCCTGGTTGGGGCAATGAAGTTTCAGCTCATATCGACATACAATGCTCACAATGCTTTGATCTGATGTTATTGCTTCTCAAGCATTTTTATGGTTGGTCAATTGAGTAAGACCATAAGATATAGGAGCAGAAGGAGGCCATGCAGCCCATCAAGTCTGCTCTGCCATTTAATGAGATTGTGATGGATCTGATGTATGATAATCCTCAACACCACTTTTCCGCCATATCCCCATCACCCTTCATTCCCTTACTGATTAAAAATCTGTCCATTTTAGCCTTGAACATACTTAACAGTGCTGCCTCTATAGCCCTCCCAGTAAAGAATTCCACAGATTCACTGAAGCTAAAGTTTATTTATTAGTGTCCCAAGTAAGGCTTACATTAACACTGCAATGAAGTTGCTGTGAAATTCCCTTACATGCCACAGTCCGGCGCCTGTTCAAGTCAATGCACCTGAACCAGCACATCTTTCAGACAGTGGAGGAAAATGAAGCACTTGGAGGAAACCCAGACAGACACAGGGAGAATGTGCAGACTTCACACAGTCACCCAAGCCAGGAATTGAAACCAGGTCCCTGATGCTGTGAGGCAGCAGTGCTAACCACTGCGCTGCCGTGGTATCCTTATGGCACCCTCTAAGAGAAGAAATTCCTCCTCATCTCTGTTTTAAATGGGTGATCTTTTACTCTGAGATATTCCCCACTGGTCCTAGACTCTCCCCAAAGGGTGAATTGACCTCTCTGTTTTCCTAAAGTTAATGCAGCCGGTGCCTTCCTGATGGTTGATAGTGTGTTTTCCACACTTGTGCCTTTTGGGAGTCTTTGTCCTGATCATACCTCTACTGCAGATACTGTGGAGGTTGAAATGGTGCTTGACCCCATCATAAAGACAGAGGTACTTTCCCCGGATGTGTCCTGATATTATTGATATGAAAAAGGCTCACGTGCACTGGCTGCTGCCATTGGACTGCGGTGAAGGTTGTAGCATGCCCTGAACTGAGTGCAGCTTCTCATTATATGTGCTGTCATTCGTTCCTCGTCCACTTCTTTCACCATCTAATGGAGATAGTTTCCGAACTGCTGCTCTGTCATGTGTACACTCAGTTTGCAAAGGCGTGTATCTCAATTTAAGATCAGGCTTTATTCTGCATTTCCTGAGCTGATTCAGCTGGCATTGGCTATCAAAGCAATAGCACCTGTTGAGTTACACCAAGAGCTTTGTGGATTCCAAGAATACAGTGCTCCCTTCTAAAAAAGACCTTTGGTGCCTCTGAAGATTCATGTTCTGACTGTGGATTGTGTGATTTGTGTTTTCCCAAATCAAGGGATTTGCCACTGGGATGATCAAATTGCAGTTACCTGACTTAAGGAACTTCTGGCATATTTTTGACATAAAATCTCCTCAAGAGAGCTTGTTGAAGAAAATTCACTTTTCCCACTCGGTCCTCAGTCAGTGAATCCCTCTCCTCAGGGAAAGGGTGTAACTCTCGATGCAAAAACAAATGATTGTTTCTGATGCTGATTCTATTTTGCCACCAACATCCAAACGGTTTCCCGTGGGTGGTCCATCCTTGGCCATGGGAGCACTTAATCCAGATCTGTCAGTATCAGGTTAAGCAGAATCTGGAATCGGTTCCAGAGGTTGTTCCAACTGAGGGTCCTGGCACAAACATACTCATAATCAGTGCCTTCTCATGTTCCTACTCAGCACAGACATCCTAGGACATTGAGTCAGAGTACTGTTTATGTTCAGCCATATCTTCACACCAGTCTACACGAGGGTGGTGAATTCACGTCTGGTGTGACCAGTTTGCATCTTTTGTACTCCAACTAGTGCTGCCACTACTGGCACTAGTATTGGCACACATGACATCAACCATAGTTTGCAGCTGCTTGCTTTCCTCTTCTGACTCTGAGAATATTGCTTCCCATATGATAGTCAATAGTCCCTTCCTGTCTCACAGACGTCCTGGGTGTGGCAGCTATGATGTTTCCAACTTGAGTTCACAGGGCTGGCTACTTCAGTTTTATCCTTTGGGGGGGATGGGGGGGCTTGCTCTTTACGCTGTCCACTGAGTTATCATCTGCTCCACAGTGACAGCTTTGCTCTGACACGGCATTGTAAACATTTCTAGAACCTTCAGGCTTCGTCTTTTGTGTTTCATTGTACTTCTTATCTCAAAATGCAATACCTTGAAACATTAGGCAAATAGTTTTGCGGATGACACAAAGATTGGCCTGGTGGTTAACAGTGAGGGTGAGTGTCTTGGGCTACAAGGAGATACAGATGAAATGGTCAAATGGGCAGATAAGTGGCAGGTGGAATTTAATCCTGAAAGGTGTGAGGTGATACACTTTAGGAGTAATTCGACAAGAAAGTATTCAATGGTTGACAGCATATTAGGCAGTTCTGTGGACCTTGGTGTGTTTGTCCTTACATCTCTGAAGGTAGAACAGCATGTTAATAGGGTGATGAAAAAGGCATGTGGGACACTTGCCTTTATCAATCAAGGCACAGATTACAATAGCAGGGAAATCATGTTGTATATAACTTGGATGAGGGAACAGCTAGTGTATTGTGTGCAGTTCTGGTTGCCACATTATTGGAAGGATGTTATTGCACTGGAGGGGGTGCAGAGGAAATTCACCAGGATGCTGCTTGGGATGGAACATTTAAGCTCTGAAGAAAAGTTGGATAGGCTTGGGTGGTTTTCGCTGGAGCAGAGAAGAGGGGTGACAGATCAAGGTGTACAATGAGGGGCAAGGACAGAATGGATAAGGAACAGCTGGTCCCTGTAGTTGAAGTTAGGATTGGGGATCATAGGTTCAAGGCAGGAGGTTTAGGGGGATATGAGGAAAAGCTTTTTTATCCAGAGGGCGGTGACAGTCTGGAATGTGCTACCTGGGAGAGTGGTTGCCTCACATCATTTTGAAAGTACCTGGATGAGGACTTGGCACATCATAACATTCGAGGGTATGGGGCAAGTGCTGGTAAATGGGAGTAGGTGGGAGGTCAGGTGTTTCTTGTGTCAGTGCAGGCTCAATGGGCTGAGGGCTCCTTACGCAGTGTGTGATTCTATGATTCAATAAATGGCAATGTTTTCCTTAGCGATTTGGATGAATTCTCTCACATCCTTGTGCTCAGCTGATAAAGTCTGCAACACGGTGGATGAACTGGCTGCACATTCGTGAACAGGATCTCACATTATTTCAAACATCGTTACGAAATAACTTGCAGCGGGTCAGGCAGCTCTGCGGAAAGAGAAACAAACTTCAGGTTGGGTCAAACGGTGGATCATTGACCTGAAAAGTAAACTCTGCTCCTCTCTCCATAGATGCTCTAAATTTCCAATGTTTTCTGTTTTTATTTCAGATTTCCAACATCTGCATCAGATTGTTTTTAAAACCTGTCGTACTTTGATTTGAACCAGGTGTTGGTTTCCATAATTACATCTCCACTTTGATTTTTACTTTGGAAATGGAGCAAATAATGTTTCCCATGGATGTTGAGTACAGCTGTCTTGGAGGCTTCATAATAGGGCTGATCTACTTGCTGGTTCACATTGAGATTTGTGGAATTTAAACCTTCCTCACCATTGACTAGAATGTACAAATAGAAAACAAATATATCGGTCATGGATGTGTCCGTAAAAACTGTACTCTCTGCAATTACCTGGGTGGCACGGTGGTTAGCACTGCTGTCTTACAGCTCCAGCAACCTGGGTTCAATTCTGGCCTTGTGTGACTGTCTGTGTGGAGTTTGCACATTCTCCCTGTGTCTGGGTGCGTTTCCTCTGGGTGCACTGGTTTCTGCCCATGATTCAAAGATGTGTGGGTTACGTTGATTGGCCACGCAAAATTGTCCCAGGATGTGTAGGTTAGGGGTGTTAGCAGGATAAATACATGGTGTTACAGGGGTAGGGCCTGGGTATGATGCTGTTGCAGAGACTTGCTAGGCCGAATGGCCTCCTTTTGCACTGTAGGGATTCTATGAATTCTACTGCTTTTAAACCTTGCCTATTACTCGACTGTCAATCTTTTCAAATTCTAATTTGTGTGACCTTCAGATCAATTCATTTTTTTTTCATTTGAAGACATACGAATTCCATTTACTGATTATTCTGAAGCTTAATTGTGGACAACACCCTGCTATTGAAAATACTTCCTCAATGGACCTGATCGTCCAATATCATCAAGGTTTTGCAAAACCCGTGTGCAGTTTCTGTGTGCACCAGAGAATTAACAATGCATCCAGATTAGAACAATTCATTGCTTTCACAAAAGAACCCTCTGCAAACTGATTAAATGTTTGGAAATTATTCAACAGTCCAAACACAATGAAAAGAACAGAACACATTCTCACAGAGACAAACTAAATTTTGTGAAAAGATATCAGCGTAGCCTATACATAGAATTTTTCTCTTAATTGAAGGCATGTTTAGTTTTCACCTTGCAGTTTAAAGTTCTTTAGGGGATATGCGCTTGTTCACAATCTGCAATGTGGGTACAAAAATACAGCAATGTGGTTGCATTCCTCCATTATGCATCTTCTTCTTATGCAGTCTCCCAGGATGACTCTGCACACTCCACCAGAAGGTGCAGCACATGGTTAGCATTGCTGCCTCACAGTGCCAGGGGCACAGGTTTGATTCCCAGCTTGGGTCACTGTCCGTGTGGAGTTTGCATGTTCTCCCCGTGTCTGCATGGGTTTCCTTCGTGTGTTCCAGTTTCCTCCCACAGTCCGAAAGACATTCTGGTTCGGTGCATTGGCTTTGCCAAATTCTTCCTTGGTGTGTGGTGACGAGAGGATTTTCAGAGTAGCTTCATTGCAGTGTTAATGTAAGCCTATTTGTGACACTAATAAATAAGAACAAGTTTTCAGATGAAGCATCTGGATTGGATGCTTGGATTTTGGTACTCTGCTTGTGCTTGGTTTCCTGCCAAGCCATTCCCACATTTCGGTGGGGATTTGCATTTTTCAGGATAGCTTGTGCATCCCAGAAATGTTTCCTCTGCCCTCCTGATAACCACTCGCCAGTTCGGTGTTAAGGTGGTTTGTTTTGGAAGTCTTGTGTCAAGCACATGGATGATGTGTCCTACCCAGCGTAGCTGATTTATCAGTCAGTGTCTTCATACAGGGGCTGTTGGCCTGAGAGAGGACATTGATAATGGAACATTGGATTTGCAGCATTGCTGGTGACATTCTTCCAGAGATTTAAGATGTCTGCTGTATGTTCCTTCTATTGAGTTGTTCTCAGCATGCACCAGCACATGACTGTCAGTTCCTCAACATTAGCCCCAAAACACCCTTCAGCTTTCTCTCTGCAAGGTTCAAGACAAATGAGGGGGTTTAATCAGCACATTGAGAGACTTTTTCAGAACAAAGACTTTTGCAGAATTTCCCTGGATGGCCCCTCTAAATTCACTTGTTTGCTGTTTGGTATGGGAGTTACTTGTGACAAAAAATAATCTGCTTTCCTTCCTGCTGGCAAGATTTGTACATTCAGAAGATTACATTTTCTTTCATGCGTTGGTGCTGTCAAGTCACTCTCCCACTGAGTTTGTTTCCTACGAGCTGTAACCTGCAGCAATTTTTCACATGGACCTCAATATGGCAGAATAAATGGAAATAGAAAATGTACAAGTTTCTAGCTAACAATTGCTTGCCCTTGTTCTGTCCCTGCAGACAGAGCTGTAAGCAAATCATTTGTGCAGATTAAAAGGCCAAGATAGATAAAAGATATGTTGCTTACTTTGTGCATGGCTACATATAAACTGAGGGAACATTTGACAAAGCTTTGGAAAACATTGAACAGAATTCTGAAAAAGCAACTGAGTATTGACCATGAACTTTTAATGTGTGCTAGAGTAAGTTGTATGATATATTGCAGCAACACATATTGTTCAATATAAAAACTCAGAGTCAGCTCTGCAATCATTAAGAGATTTCACAATGTATGGGAAGTTCTCCAGAATTAGTGGAATCAAGTGGTGAGAGAAACCCTTATCCTATTGGTGGATACCCATTTGATCAGCCTTCCATCTATTTAGAGCCAGCTGGAAGAGCAGTCTGAAGATCACTCAATTAATCAAGGTCCCATTCACAGTCCATATGCTCACAACAATTATCAAGCTCATCCTATCTCTAAATTAATGCCTTAAAACATGGAATCACATCCTACCTTATCCAGAATAAAACAAAAGCATTAGTCCTAGCTCCTCTCAAAGTTTCAATCCTTTTTTCAAGATATTGGTGCTTTAAAAAATTGCCATCAGAGCTCCAAATTAACTGCTTTGTTGCTCAAGAGTCTATTCCAAATGTCTACTGGGGCAGGGGTGGAAACTCCCCTTTGTCCAGGTTACATTGTGTATTACAAAAAATTTCTAATTTTCCTTGTGCCATATTGGATTCACGTTACATATGGTTCCTTGCTGGGGTTATGGTAACATGTCTTTAATCAGCGCAATCAACATAAAAGAGGTGGGTAGGTAACAGACATTGATATGCTGCGAAGTGAAAAACAAATCGAAGCGAAGCTGTTCTGTACTACATGACACTGAAGATTTCTAAAGCTTCTGCACATCAGATTGGATTGGATAGGGAGGCAAAGGATGTTTGAGAAGAACATAGGTGGGAAACTGGCATTCATGGTCAAATGAACAATTTTGGAGTCTGTTTCCACAGAATTGGGGATTAATAACTAACTACATTAGATTCCTCAGTCATGTGTTTACTAGTCATTGGTTTTCAGTGCATAAAAACTCAACCTAAGTATTAAGTTTAATTTTGCACCCTCAGATCTTCACATTTGCCTGGTCTTTACGACAATGTTCAGGAGAGACCAAATGTCCCAAAGCAATGTGCCAAATAGCCTCTCCAATCAAAGCAAAGTCTGGCGCATGTGTTGCACCAAATTCAATTAGCCAAACACAGTACTGACCAACTTGTATCTTCATTTTCTTGTTAAAAATAAACTTTGGTCTGAGGTGTACACACTAATCAGTGTTTTCAATTGTTAAACCTCCATTTCCATTTTGTAAATTCCTTTACAGTCCATGATTAATGCTCAGTGGATTTATTTTATATCAAATTTATTTTACCAAGTTGTATTTGAGAGATAGCTTCATTAATACAAGAACTGAATTGCAAGAAGTTGTAAACATGAGAGAATTTAATCAGAATTTATAGTAAAAAAAAGTTTAAATATACATCTTTACATAAAACAATTACTCAAAGCATGTTTTATTAAACTGAATTCACACTAAAATCACAAAAATCAGACAATGAACAGTTCCAATCTTTTACAAAAAGAGAATAAATAAAAATACATGATTTATTTTTTCAATCTGTACATCACTGACAAAAGGAATTGGAGGTTGCCAGGTGACGGTCTGGTCTTTTCCAAGGTTGCTTAGTGACGGCACTCCAAAATGTCAGCTTTGGGTTGCCCGTTTAAGCTTTAGTAATATAACCTTCTTGTATCAGGAAATCATAGATCTTCCTTGTTTTGTTCACATCTATTTTAATAAGAGTCCTTGCCTGGGCTAGCTTTAGGCCACCTAATCTGCTGCTCTCGTTCATCAAAGCCGACTTGTATTCCAAATATGCTCCGGGGACCAATCGTACCATCTGGCACAGCTACGAGATCGGTGGGTAGAAAGAATCCACAAAGAACGTCATTCAAAAACACTGACAGTAAATTCAAAGTTCTGCATACATGTCCTTAAGGTCAATCCAAGCTATTATGATGAAACATCACATCCATCTACCTTTTAACTGTTGTACTGCCAGCATTTTCTGGTTTATGAATGTTGCTGAGGCTTGCTTTTGCTGTTACCAAAACCATGGGAAGGATATTGCAAAATGGAAGGTTAACTAGCAATATTTTGATTGGAACTAGAGGGAGTCAGTTGGAATCAGAAACAACTGAAGCTTAATTTGACCAACTAACTTTCCCTCTCTGACCTATGAAATAGTTGATCTTTCTCTGCACCCTAGCTATAACTTAACACTACATTCTGTACTCACTCGTTTCCTTCTCTATGAACAATCTGTCTGACTGTATAGCACGCAAGCAACAATATATTTCACTGTATGTTAATATATGTGACAATAATAAATGAAACAATGAACCTATAATCAAAATTTGAGAAGTGCAAGAAAGTCAGCTGTTTAGAGACAATCAAATGTACCTCTTTTTCCTTATCGTTTAGCTTTTCTGTTCCGGGAAGGCCCGTGAGATTCAGTGGGGGTGCATTTCTTCGACCTGCTCCATCCATAATGAAAAAGGAAAACAAAATCATCAAATATCAGTGCAACCAAATGACCACTTTGTAGTTCTGCCAAAACTTCACCTGCTGTGGAATTGCTGTGGGTTGTGAACATGTGCCTATTACTTAAAAAAAACACTATCGCAAATGTTTCAAAGTGCTTCATAGATAATAAATTACTTTAAATTCATTACTGCTATGTTGTAACAGAACATTAAAAACCAAGCCTTGTGCAATATAGGTGGACTCAACAAAACATTTCTTAAACTTAAACCTCCTCTGTCCTCAAAAGATATCCAAGTAAATTTAAAACCATGGTAATTGGGATTAGATCAGGAATTTGTTAATAAGCAGGGTGTTCTTGTCAGAGGTGAACTCAGAATGGGATGAGGTGGGGAAATTAAGCAAGTGCCGAGTTATACTTGTAACCTTCTTGCCCTTACTCTAAGTGACTGACCTACACATTGCAAATGTTCTGACATTAAAGTTGTGGAGAACAGTGGGGAAAGAATGGTGCAGAAAAACGATCGTTTAGATAATCAATCAGTTAGTCAGACATTTGGCAAATGAAAGTCATTCAAATATTAACGTTACATATTAGTCAAAATACATCACTGGGAGATCCAGCATTGCCACTGGGAAACTGGGTTCGAAGACACTCTGGATTGAAAGTAGGAAGGAGTATTACATTGTAACATTAATTCTGACTTACTCCCTTCAAGCATTTTTACATACTAAAATAGCGAGATTGCTGAATTTTTCCTTGTAAGTTTAAATTAAATGAGAGTCAACAAGGGAGATTTTGAAAAGAAGCTGGAACCTGTGATTGATTTATCACTTTCATCAGGTTCTCAATGTCTGAGATGTTGTTAACCGTTCCTCTCTCCTCAGATGCTGCTTGATAGATAGAGGTATTTCTAGCATTTTCTGTTTATTTCAGAATTCCAACATCTGCAATATTCTGCATTAGTTTTGCATTCACAATGAAGCTGGGCTGTTATAAGAAGTTTTGATAAACTGATTAAACCATTCTTACCAAAAGAAGATTCAACGTAAGCACTGGTAATAAATAGTCTCATCACAGAAAGGTTCATGGTAATTTAAATTAAGACAAAGTAAACAGCAAAAGAAAATACTTGTTTAAAGAGTAAACAAAAAACTCAGTTTAAGATGTTATGCTTACTATGAGTTTGCACCACAAAATGGAAAAATTTCACTGGGAATATATATATATATATATATATATATAATATATATATATATGAGGGAAAAGTGATCTAGACAATTAATAGTGTGTGTTTCAAAATCATTATCTGCTTTTTCCTGGAATGACAGTACTGCCTGGGCTTTTCCAATCTCTATAGTAGGTATGTTAAAATCAACACTACGAGTCACATCCATGTACAAGTTACTGTTTTATAGTTGCAATTTTATTAAAAATCTCAGCACAGGGTGCAGAAATACATCACGATGCAATTCACATGATTGTACAGTAATATCATTTTCTAATAACCACTACAAATAAATTCAAAATCCATAATAATGAAAAGTAGAATGAATGAAATAAATTAAAAGCAAATTACTGGGGATGCTGGAATGTGAAACCAAAAGAGGAAATGCTGGAAAATGTCAAAGGGTCATCCGGATTCGAAACACCTTCACAGTATTTTCTCAATAAGTTAAAAATGGGCAAGTTTGATTTTGGGCAGAATGGGAAAAACTACGAGATGCAACTGCTAATAAATTCACTAGATCAAGGTAATCTCAACCTGATGCTGTGCAAGTTGAACGTACAATTGCTATTATATATAAGCTAGTGGGGGTAAATGAAGTAGCTCATTCTGAAGGCCTAACCTCTTCCATAGCAAAAAAATTAAAATCATAAGTGGGCTGGTCAAAAGCTGCAGTGAAAAGGCTGGATAGCAAAACTTATGGAGTAATGCAAGTGAATAAAAATTTGGCTTTCTAAAATTAATTTGCAGGATGTGGGCTTGCTGGTCAGACCAGTATTTATTGTCCATTCCTATTTGCCCTCGAGATGGTGGTGCTCAGCTGCCTTCTTGAAACATTGCAGTCCATGTGGTGTAGATACATCCACAATGCTGTTAGAAGGGATTTCAAAGATTCTGACCCAACAATAATGAAGGAACAGCGATTCAGAATGATGAGGCTTGGAGGGGAACTTCCAGGTGGTGGTGCTCTCACCTCATGTACCTACTATCCTTGTCCTTTCAGGTGGTGGTAGAGGTCAAAGGTTTGGGAGGTGCTCGAAGGAGGAGTCTTAACAAGTTGCTGCAGTGCATGCTGTATAGGGCACACATCACTGATGCTACACCTTTGTAGCTTAAGGGCTGAAAGCAACGGGTCATGGCAAATGCGTGTTTTTGGGAACAGAGGGTGGTAGATAGTGGTGTTCCCCAATGGTCAGTGCTAGAATCACTTCTTTCATGCTATATATAAACGTCTTTGAATCTTGGAATACAGAGTAAAGTTTCCATAATGTGCCAGTGATACCAAACTGAGTATGATACAGATTCCTAGCACAGGACACATGAGTTAACAGAACAGGCATACAATAGCAGATGGAATTTAATATAGTGAAGGATGACGTGACGCAATTTAGCAAAAGGGATGGGGAGAGGCAATACAGAATTAATGGCATAAGTCTAAAGAATGTGGAGGAAGAGAGGGACCTGTTTGAAGATGGTAGAACATATTGAGAGACTGGTTAGCAAAACATAAGGGATTTTAACCTTCATAAATAGAAGCATTTAGCTGCAAAAGCAGGGAAACTATACTAAACCAACATAAATCTCTGGTGAGGCCTCACTGAGGGTAAAACATCCAGTTCTCGTCACCACACTTTAGGAAAGAAGTGAAGGTCATGAGAGGGTGCAGAGAAGATTTAACAGAATGGCTCCAGGAATGGGAGCAATTGAGGTGAGATTTCATAGATTATGACCGGCTTAAAAAAGATGCACAAGGAAAACTCATTCCATTAATTGATGGCACAAGGACTTTTTGGGCAAGACATATAGGAGGAACTTGAAGATGATCTTTTTATGCAGCAAGGGGTAATGACCCAGGGCTCGCTGTCCACGAGGCTGGTGGATGTGGTAATAATCAATGATTTCAAAAGGAAATTAGAAGGAAATAAACTTGTAGGGCTATAGGACTGGACAGGGCAGTGGGAGTGGCAAGATTGCTCTTCGAGGACCCAGCATAGACTTGATGATTTGAACGGCCTCCTTTTGTGCTAAAAATATGTTTGTGACTCTAGTATGTGCTCAATTTAAGGAGAATCTTTTGCACTTCCTCAGCCATGATCAGCAGCTACTCACCAGCTGTAGGGATGACAAGTGCCACTGGATTTAATCCTGAATCACTGGAATGTAAAAATGAAATACAAGATTAGTGCATTCTAAAATTTGGAAACAATGCTAGAAAATGAGGAAGCTGTCTTTTTAATATTGGTGATATACTGAAAAATTAGGACTGTTCAGAAGAAGCCCATGTTTTTTATTTGGATTATTCCCTGTCAAGAGCAAAAGCTATTCTCTCAGTAGTAAGCATAATTTAGAAAGCACTAGCTTTGTGTATAAAGCTGAGTAAACACATGCAAGTGAGAGTTGGGTAGTGCATGAACAACAGATACAACTTGGCCAGTGACAATGGAAATTTTGATTTACTTTCAATTATTAATCTGTGACCTATTAATATTTCCATCCCCACTGTCCACCAAGATAGTTTGTATGATACTTGCATCACAGGATCTGAGAAACTCTTTTTCTTTGTAAGGTTTGTGGCACAGATTCTGAATTAACATATATAACTCAGTGCTGAAGTATATTCTTCAAATAGTTACAGCCTTCTTGCTAGTGCCGCACAAAATACATGATCCTACATGCAACTTCCTGTCTATGGTAGTATTGACACTAAGAAGCACAGACGGTTTAAAAACTAACAGAGCTTTAGTAGTTACAAGGTGCAATCACTACATGGCTGTGTCTTTTCACACAGGCAGTTTCTTGCACTAGCGGCCTGGTGACGGCATACATACATACACAGTGCTTACTGCAGTTGCCATTTTGCCTATGGCGTTTTTGACTTTGTATGAACGTCATTAGTGGTTTTGAATGGTGTCGACTTTGTGACTAGAGGTTGACTGTGCTTGGTCTGGAGGTAAGGTGTTGTCTTCTCGACAGTGTCCATCAGTAGTATCAGGGTTGCAGGAAGGTTCAGGTCAGGACTTTGTTCACTTGAACCTGGATTTTCAACAGGAGGTTCCATTTCCAGCAGATCGGGCATTCTTTGTCAACAGCTAATCCATAGACCTCCTCCAGAGGACAGCACCTCTGGTTTAGATGGTATAGGTTTTGTTTGTTTTTGTTCCAATTCATCCAATCAAGTCCAATTTAGAGTCTCAACAAGTTGACACATTTCCGGTCCAAGCTGACAAGACAGGGCTCTCACCTCTTGTCTTGGACTTAATCTACATGGTCCAAGCTGATTGGAGTAGGCGTAACTCTTCCTCCAAGGCTTGATCTCATTTGCATCTTAGCCAAAAGGCTGAGATGCCGCTTTTAAAAACAGCTTCAAACGAAGCTGAAATGTAGCCTAATGACTTCAACCAAGCACAGCATGTCCATACTATATTTGATCTTAGCCAAAAGGCCGAGAAGATACAGGTCCAATCTGTGCAACAATCTTGGCAGGAACACATTTGTCTCCTGCGGAGTTAATTCCTGGCCAACACCCTTTGTCCGAGGTGGAACACAATGCGTGTTTTCCTGCTGTTGTCTCTGTCCTTGTTTTTCCTGTTGAATAATTTCTTTATTTTCAGAGGTTTCAACAAGTTGAATGCCAGAAGTAGCTGTCTCTTCTTCATTTATGACAGGAGAGATTTTAGTCATTGAATGAGCGATATTCCTATATACTAGTAGGAACTGGTTAAGACCTTTGAATAGAGAACCTTGTTCCCTGTTTTCAATGGTTTCATGGTTTGAACAAAATGTTCTGCTACTCTGTAGCAGGGTGGTATATCGCAGACAATACAATGTTGAATACCATTCTCTTTGAAGAAACTTCCAAATTCTTGGGAGACAAATCGAGGTCCGTTACTGCTTACCAATTGCTCAGAGACTCCAAATCCACTGAAGACTTCTCATTTCTTGACTGTCTTTTCCAATGAATGTTAACTTCATTATGGCGACCTCTGGCCACTCTGAATAAGCATTGACCATTGCTAAGAACATATGTCCTTTAAAAGGTCCTGTGAAATTGATGTGCACCTGTCAGCAAACCTCTTCTGGCCATTCCCAAGGATGCAGAGCTAATGGTGACAGATTTCATACCTTCACACATGAAGAACATGTTTGAGCTTTCTCTGCAACTTCCGCGTCTGATCCAAGCCACCAGAAATAACACCTTGCTATTTCTTTCATGCGCACAATTCCACAAGGGCCCTCATGCAACTTGTCTAACATTTGTCTTCTCAATGGTGGTAGAATAATCACTCTAAACTGCAAATAAGATATCCTGACTGTACAGACAGTTCCAATCTTCTCATGGAATATGGCTTCAGATGTTAGTTCTGAGGTCTTGCCCCGTAATACCATATCCATTACTTTGAAGAGAATCATTACATTGCTCCAAATGTACTTCTTCACTTGTCCTGAAGTGACAGTGTACCATCTACCTGTTAGAAGAAATTTTCCCTCAAGTAGTCTGACGAACCAATCATAAAAGCCCATCTACATTACAATGGACACTTGATTGTTGATACTTGATGGTAAAAATATGTACAAACAAAAGCATTGTCCATCTTTGCATTGTCCATCTCTGCATTCTACTTGCTGCAAGTGATGGAATTCCTGTGTGAGGGTCCAAAAATTGTCGTTAACGGATTATGGTTTGTCAATAGTTTTCTCCCATACAGGAATTGGTGGAATATCTTCACTCCAAAGATAATCCCCAATGCTCCTCTTTCAATTTCTGTGTAGTTACTTTCAGCTTTGCTCAATGTTTGAGATACAAAGACAATGGGTCTTTTTTTGCCCAAATGCATGATGTGGAATACCACTGCTCCAACACCACAAGGAGACATATATCAACTGTAGGTGTAGGATAGGATCAAAATGCATAAGGACTTCAGATTCGAGCAATGTTTATTTGGCTCCCACAATAGAACTATTGCACTAATCCGACCACTTCCACTTGTTTTGGCACAACAGGTTATACAAGTTTTAAAATGGTTGCAAAACTTGAAACAAATCTTCTGTAGTGGGTAACAATCCATTGACGGATCACAACCGGGTAATATTCTGTTATAGCCCTGACCTTCAAAGGAGATTTGTGAAGGCCCATGGCATCAATCACATGTTCCAACTACTCAATGGAGGACAGGAAGAACTCACACTTGAGCTTACAGACTCTCAGTCCACAGTGTCCCAATCTCTGAAGCGTGGCAGTCAAATTCCGAAGATATTCCTCCTCCTGTCTTCCAGTGACTAGGATGTAATCCAGAAAGCACTTGACTCTGCTCCATCCTACTCAGGATCTGGTCCACTGCTGTTTGAAACAATGCTGAAGCAGATGTGATACTAGTTATCTACAATAATGAAACAAACCTGTGTCACGATTGTAAGAAGTTCCTGTGTTTTTTTTAGCTTACATCACCTGTAAGTAAGCCCAGTCCAGGTTGATTTTGTTAAAATGTTGGCCTCCTGCCAATCCGACAAACAAGTCATCAACGTGCAGTACTGGGTATTTATTCCGCACATAATACTGGGTTAAGGGCGACTTTGAAGTCTCCGCAAATCCACACAGATCCATCTTTTTTGATGACTGATTCTATTGGTGTAGCCCATTTGCTAATGCTGACAGGTTGCAAGTCATTCCCAGTCAGCTTCAACTTTCAGCCTGATAGCAGAGGTAACCAACCTTGCCTTCAAGCATTTTTCTTGGCTTCCTTCTTTAGTCTTCAATTTAAATGTGATGCCTTTCATACCAGTTCTCCATCAAACACAACTGGGTGTTTATTTAGAATTTTTAAGACCTGATTCTTCTTTAGACTTCAGGTTGACTTGGGCCCAGTTCAGTGGAATCTTTTCTGACCAAGTTTGATCCATCAACGCCGGATAATTGTTCTTTATTACACGTGAAGACAAATTTGCTGTTAAATTGCACAGGTACTTCAATGTGGCTCTTCAGCATAATCCTTCCAGTTGTGTATACTTCAATACTATTTTTGAAAAACTTTCAAGAGAATATGTCTGCGTTTTTCCTTACATACAGTCTCTGACACCAGCGAGACTACTGCCTCGGTGCTGATTTCCATGCTTACTCATTATCCATCCAGCGGTGGAGTGACTCCGTGTTTATCTGTAGCACCAGCAGTGGATAGCACATTCGGTGGTGTCCTCAGACTGCAAGTCACTTCATTTCTCTCAACTCACTGAAATAGAATGAACACTTCTTTTATTCTGTTTCCATGCTGCTTTGGTTTGTTGTGGCTTATTATTTTTACTTGTAGCTTGCTTTTTCTTCCAGCAGGAACGCTTTGTGACCTTTTTTCCCCACACCTTCTGCATATTATATCCTTGCAGCAGCATTTCTAAGGGGAATGCCCTGGCTTCACACAGGCGATATTTATGAGTTCTGAAACACTTCGGTGTTGGCTCAGCTAAAAATTTTGTGTATCCGAATATTCAAACTCAGCTGCTAAGCTTCCTTTGCAGCCAGCTCTGTCCCTGGCCTTTATCAGTCACTCACAGTTAGCAACCATTTCTATATTGCCTCACTTCACAGACCACCTGTCCTGAACTGTCTCATTCAGCACATCACCAAACTCAAAGTAACCAAACACAGTAAATGCTGGAAAATCTGAGCACATCTGGCAGCATCTGTAAGTCATGATGTGGAAATGTCAGCATTGGACTGGAGTAAAAACAGAAAGAAGTCTCACAATGCAGCTTAAAGTCCAACAGGTTTATTTGTTTATTTACAAATAAATGCGAGACTTCTTTCTGTTTTCAGCATCTGTAATGACAGGCAAGAGCCGATGTTTTGAGTTCACATAACCCTTTGTCAACTCTTTTTTTTTAAAAAACCAAACTCAGCACCCTAAGAGTTTTAGTACAGCCACAAATTGCACAATTGATTCAGCCTCTTCATGCTTTTTGTGGAATCTGAAGCACTCTGCAATCACCAAAGGCTTTGGCAAACAGTGTGCTTGCAAAATCTCTACAATTCGTTCATATGCTGTAGTGCTTGGCTTCTCCGGTTGCATTAAAGTTCTGAGGAGATTGAATGCCCCCCCTGCTCAGAAATGTGGGACCCTAACATCTTCTGCTATTTTGTTTGTCTGCACAAAATAGTCAGAATACTCATCTTCCTAAAAAAATTGGAAGATCTCATGGCACCAGGAAGTCCTGCTATTTTCTTTCTCATCGAGGTTCCCCATATGCACACTTTGCAACACGTTTTCAGCAACTAACTTGCTTTTCCCATTTAAATAAGGCAGCAAACGAAGCATTGGTCACTTTTTAAAACCCCTCCAGCTCTATAATTGCTCTGCAGACGATCACTGTTCATGTCCGTCTCGCCTGTGACATCCAGAGCATGAGCTTGCCTCCTAAGTCTTTTCCAATGTTTTATCAAGTTTTTTCTCCCAGGTGGTTAACAAGCGCCATTCCAAGTCCTCAGCCAAATTTTGTGTTGCGCATGGCGGTACTGATATTTGGAAGCACGGAGGTTTTAAAACTAATAGAGCTTCTTTAGTCAGGCAATTTCCTCTGCTAGTGACCTGTGATGCCGCTTCTGGTGAAGACATGTGAAATGCTTACTGCAACTACTAAGACTCAATATAAATACGTAACACAGCTAGAATGTTAGACGGTTACAGAGTCCTAAGGTGATGGAAGGAGGTCAAAGACATTAGAGTGGGAAGAAATGTCATACATCAGAACATGGTATGCATTTTTTTGTGTTTATTAGTTTAGGTCTGAGTGTTTCATTTACAAGTTACATTCGAGTTCCATATGTTGCCCTGGCCTAATTCCATTCAAAGCATAGCATCTGTGCCAAGGCTGATTTTTTCCAGGGTATAACTGCACAGGATGCAAGTTGAGTGACTTGGAAAGTGCAGAAAATTTATGTAGTGCCAGATTCAATGACAAGTACATTTTTTTACTGGAGATGCGATCAGATCTCGAGCTTTAAACATTTGGTGATAATCAGCAAATGCAAAATGGTGGGTGAAGGAATTATCTGATTCACAAGCATTAGTCTTCAGCTGACAAATAATAATATTTTTAAAAAGTAATCTGAAGTAGTCCAGTTTGTGAACTGCAATTCATATGTTGGATTTGGTCTAGAAGAATTGGGATTAATAGAATGATCCTCTAACTCCAGATGACTCCTCAGATACTGAAACAGTCTATATCCAAATGCAACAAGACCTGGAAAATATCCAGGCTTGGGCTGACAAATGGTAAGTAACATTCATGTCACACAAATGCCAAGCAATGACCACCTTCAACATGCTCCTTGACATTCAAAGGCATTACTATCACTGAATTCTCCACTATCAACATCCTGGTGTGGGTTCTTTTTAAACTATTGACCAGAAACCGAATTGGACAAAGCCATATAAATACTGTGGTTACAAGAGCAAGTCAAAGGTTAGGAATCCTTCCTGGCTCCCCAAAACCTACCCACCATCTATAAGGCACAAGTCAACAGTGTGGTGGAATACTATCCACTTGCCAAGATGACTGCAACACCAACACTCAAGAAGCTTGACCGCAGCCAGGACAAAGTAGCCCACTTGATTGCTACCCCTTCCAAAAATATTCAATCCCTCCATCACCAACGAACAGCAGCAGCCATGTGTAAATTCTACAATACGTTATGCAAGAACTCACCAAGGTCCCATAGGCAGCATCTTCCCAACCCACAACTACTATCATCTAGAAGGGCAAGGGCAATAGATGATGGGAAGATCAGCATTTGGAGAGTTCCCCTCCTGGCTTGAAAACATATCGTCACAGCAATTGGTTCAAAATCCTGGAATTCCTTCCCTAACATCAATGTTGGCGTTTCTACACCGCAGGGACTGCAGTGGTTTAAGAAGGCAGCTCACCTTCTAAAGGGCAACTAGGAAGAGACAATAAATGCTGACTTAGCCAATGACGTCCACATCCCGTAAATTATTTTTTAATAATGGAAATACCGTAGATGATTGCATCCCATTTCTTATTAAGATTTTCACACGCCGAAGAGGATCACATGCTACAGAAACCATCTCAGAGTTTCTTCTGTCACATTATGGATGCACATGACGTCAGAACCTTGTAACCACCCTCAAAATGTTCTTTGTTAAATCCATCAGGTTGCACTATTATCATCCTCAACTCCCCAGTCAAAAGAAAAAAGATCAAATGTGAAATAAATAATTTTAATCACACGAGCTAACAAGCTCTGGTCTCTTTCAGTCCAAGAGAACTCACATTGCTGCTTGCTTGTGTAACCATTGTTGGCAGGCATTGGAGTCCTGAAGACACTGGAGAACATCTGTGAGCATGTTGCGTTTTAGTCGTTCCTCTTCACGATGCACTTTCAAGCAGTCATAAACTTTGGCACCTATACATGAAGACGTGATCATAGAGCAGCATGTGAAAATACAATGCAGACAACTGGAACATTCTCGAAAGAAAAATTCCAGCAACTTCTCCACTAGCACTTCTTTTCAGTGGCTCTAACATGATGTAGTAGTGGTAAATACAGTTAGTGACAACTGTCAATAAATCCAATTTGAAGAACTACCTACAAAAAAGTAGTTTCAGAAAATACAAACCATTTCTTTACAACACATTAAACACCTAGCTTTATTGAATTCAAATCATGAAGACTGTTCTACAGATATATTGAAGCAATTTAATAGTAACTTTCACTGAGTCATTTTCAGATTATACAGCTAGAGGACATTAATCATTAGTAAACAGCAATATAAAAGAGCCATTATAACCATGTGGCATAGGAGGATATTCAGACTATTAAATTCAAGTTAGCTGTCAGTAAAATGATCCAGTCAGTTCCATTCCTTCTCACCCATCCCATTACTCCTTAAAAGTTTATTTCCCATAGTTGTCCATCCAACTTACTTGGAAATCATTTTCTGTATCCTCCAATTTTAAAAATTGTACAGTTCCTTGTGCATTCCCAACAGACTAACACTCAGGCTTGGATATTAACCAGGGTGGGTTCCCCAGGCTGGGGCGGGCTCTGGGTGTGTAATTTTGGATGACAAACTCCTAAGTCCGAGTTTCTCCACATCCTTTGGGGATGGCACAGTGGCTAGCACTGCTGCCTCACACAGCTCTAGGGACCTGGGTTCAAGTCTGGCCTTGGGTCACTGTCTGTGTGGAATCTGCACATTTTTCCCTGTCTGCATACATTTTCTCCAGGTGCTCCTGTTTCCCCTCTCAGTCTGAAGATGTGCGGGTTAGATGGATAGGCCAGGCTAAATTGAACCTAGTGGTCAGGGGATTATTAGTGTAAATACATAGGGTTAAAGGAATAGGCCCTGGGTAGGATTGTGGTTGATGTAGACTTGATGGGCCTTCTGCACTGTAGGGTTTCTACGATTCTATGTAATCCCACAGCATGGATCAATTGTCCTCAACAAATTTCCCATTTGGCATCAGCCCGATTGACAGACTGCACTTCAGTTGAGAAGGGAACATTCTGGAGCAGCCTATTGGACCAGTTAGGTCCAATTCTCACCCTCTTTAAAGTAATTAAATTGCCAATCCGACTCCTTTCTATCATGAAGCCAAAAATGAATAGGTTGGAGTCAGGGTGAGATCTTTAAAACTTTTAACCTGACCCCAATCTACCCGATTTTGTATGCTGATACCCACCCTGAGTATCTGCCAATAATGCAAAAAATGTAATTTGTCACGACGATGGGCAAAACCCTGAATTACATAAGGATACACTGAACTCTTGGATAAAATCTGTGGTCTTAAAATGGACATAAAGACTGGCTGAGGATGTAAATTCAGTCACTGGTTGATGCTGGCAAGTGATACTCAGAGACAAACAATGGAACTGCGCTCTCTCCAGACAAGTATACATCAACAGCACAAAAGCCATAAGGAAAAGAACTGTAATCTCCTGTGGGGATAATGGGAACTGATTATCATTTCAGCAGGAATTATATTCTCTGGGCAATGTCCCAGGCCAATTTGTGGATTCCCGCCTTCCAGGAATACACTAAGACTGGGATAAAAGCCAGCTGGAAAGCTTGGTCACAGTAGACTAGTGCTACATGTGACAGTGTGTGACACAGGAAGAAAGACAGCAGTAAGCCCCTGTGAATTTTTTTTTGCAGGTTACTCTCTGATTGCTGGAGCATGTCAAGTCAGCAAAGCCACTACTGAGAAGGAAATGGGGCAGCTTCTCAGCCAAATAACAGAAGACTGGAATCTCAAAACCAACTATTCACCCACTGAAGTCAATGCTCCTGGAATCATGAATTGCAGTAGTCATAAAGCTCCACTATCTCCTCTTCACAGACAACTCAAAGATTTTTTTTAAAAAGAAAACTTACTTTTGGGCTGAGTTCTCATCTGTATGAATGTATATGCATGTGCTTTATATTTTTTCTCTCTTATAAACTCACTAATAAACTCACTCACTGTTTAACTCATGAAATCCTGGTTAAATTGGCACCTTTTAAAATAGAAATATCGGAGGGGGGAAGAGATACCTCCAACAGAAGGGATCCTTCTTAAATTTGTTATTGTTGTGACCCACCAGGGGAGTGGGGGGTTGAATAAAAATAAGGAACCAGTTCATCCACCCTCACCCAGGGTTACAAATTCAGGGAATATCACCTGGAGATTGGTTGTAATAGATGATAATTGATTAGCAAGCAAGACAATAAGAAAGGAGAAGTCAAGTGAAGGAAAGAGTAGGGACAAAAGAAGTTTCCCAGTTACAACTCACTCCACTCTAGTATAAAAGTGTCAACAATTGAGAATGTGCTGAGAAAGGTATTTGCAGTTTACTCTTTTAGCTGGTGACCAAGATGTATAGGATGGGATACCACAAGAGACAATATAGTTAGTAAAAATGCACCATACTAAAAAAAAAAATCAGTTGCTAAACAATTTAATTGTTTTCCATTAAACTACATGCCATGTCTAATTAACAATAAATGTACCAAGTGGCTATTGAGCATAGTTGCTTGAATTAAGTTCCTCTATAAAATTACCAAAAGAAAATTAAAACTAAATTTTATTTTATCACCAACTAATCAATTAAGGTGAGGAACGATTAGATGTCATTTTGTGAAATTAAAATCTGTTAAAGGCATGTAATCCACTGACTCAGATGTTTGAATAGTATGTACATTGCCTATGCTCAGGTCACAATAAACCTCACGAAAGGAAATCTTTTAGAATTCAGGAGGACTCCTAATGCCTCACAAAATGTTTAATAAAAGAAATAATAGTCAAAAAGGTTAATAAAATGCTTTGGCATCACTGAATGGACAGATGAGCTAATGGCCACGCAGAATAAACCTCAGCATTTCCCTCACAACACCAAATGAAGTAGGCACATTACTGTAGTCCTGGTAAAACTGGATGGAAGTAGATATGGGAACAAAAAGGTTGCGCATAAAAAGTCATGGTTACTGAAAAAATGGCTACATTGCTAATAATCAAAAAGCATGGATGCCTTGATTAAAGTCTGTTTTAATCAGATATATATGTACCTGAGGTTCCTCTTCTCTAATTTACAATTATTTTGATAATTCAGTCATTCAGAACTAAAATTCATTGCAAAACTTAAATCTGCAGTTGCCGGAATCTTGCTGCTCTTTCTAAATGGTCCCGCTGCTGGTGCACCCCCGCCATTGATTTCCCGGCAGTGAGGAACGTGTTGAATAGGAAATCCTGTTCATAATGGCAGGACTGCAAGATCCTACTGCCAGTGAGTGACATACTTCCAGCTGTTGCAAAAGAAGCTGGGGAGAGGCCGGGAGAGACGGATGCTCACTCATTATGTAGAACAACCACATATGAGCACATGCACATGAAGATTATTTCATGGTAAATTAATTATATCAGACGTTTTAGCATTCATAGTTATAATATAAAATCACTCTCTCTCTCATTACACTTGACTGACCTATCATTCTGACATTTACAAGCTTATGAGAAACCATACTTATTAAATAGCATTTGCAAACACTCACCACGGAAAGTGAAGATTCCTGCCTGCCTGTATTCTTGTAACCGTTTGATCTCCTTCCGAAGTTCAAAATCCACTATGAAAATGGATATGATCAGAAAGGTCATTTTTAATTAAATTTGTGCAAGTCTACCCACTATCCCCAATGCTTGATATTTAGGGATTCAGGAGCTAAACATAATTCTGAAGAAGTGCTGAAATTCTCCAGTTTTGATTTTCAAATAACAAATCTATTGATGCGCATGTTGAGGCATTTAAAAGCTACAGAGAACACAATTTTATTTTTAAAAGAGATATTCAAGACAGTCAGCAAAAACAAATTTAAAGAAAATAAAAATTAATAATTTTAAGGAATTAACTTATTTTAGTTTGCAAATTGATTTTCATATTAATCTCAAAAACTACAGCAAAGAAAAGGAAAAATATGAATGTTGCATACATGTATGGCTTTCAATAAATTTGTCATGTTCTGTAGGTCCCAATAGCCTTGCAAAGTGTCTCATAGCTTCATAGAGGTCTTGAACTTCTTTAGGGTACCGTCTTTCAAGAACTGCAATTGCAGAAGAAAACATTTTTGAATGTATTTTCCTCAATTGTTTTAGTGTGCACTGTAATTTATCCCAGGTTAAATATTATTACAATGCTCACTGCTTTGTTGAGCTACCATGTATTAACTATTTCTAGAAAGTCCAATGGTGTCTTGCTTGGGTACAGACTTCTGGCATTCATGAGCATCCATGTGTTTCAATGAGTTCAGTTAGAAAGAAAATGTAGCAAATCAGTTGCTGGTGAGTGGATCATTGCTAAGTGAGTCTTTTTTACCCCCCAAAACCAACTCATGACTTGTGGCATTGGTGAAAAGATATAAAAAACTCCATTTCTCCTGATCCAATTTTCTCAGCCATTTTCTCGCTCTGTTTATTGCAATGTTTGCTTTTCTTTTCTTTCTTTCTCTTGCCGCAACATTCAGAGAATTTTCTATTGGTATATTTAAGTCTTAAACACTTTAGTTCCTTTCTCCCATACTGAATCATGCGTCCCTTAGCCCCTTTATAGTCTAACAAATGTCCTTTCGCTGATTTATTCAAATTCATCTTTTACTAAAAGGCTAGGGCAAGCAGCAAATCACAAGACCATAAGACATAGGAGCAGAATTAGGCCACTCAGCCCATCGAGCCTGCTCCCCCATTTGATCATGGCTAATTTTTTTCTCATCACCATCCTCCTGCCTTTTCCCCATAACTCCTGATCCCCTTATCAATCAAGAACCGATCTATCTCTGTCTTGAAGACACTCAATGACCTGGCCTTTACAGCCTTCTGTGGCAAAGCGTTCCACAGATTCATCACTCTCTGGCTGAAGAAATTCCTCCTCAGCTCTTGTTTTAAAGGATTGTCGCTTTAGCCTGAGACTGTGCCTTCTGGTTCTAGATTTTCCTCCTGGAAAATCATTGCCAGCTTTTAATTGACAAAGGTAGGTACAGGTATTAGGTACTGGTGGACAAAGGTCATTTAGGAGCAGTTGCAAATCCACCCATAAAGGGATCTCTCTCGCCACCCTTTTAACACCGCTATTCTTCCCCATCAATGGATTTGGATCTTTACACCTGTCAATAGCGTCTCCCTTTTCTTCCCCTGACTTCAACTGGATCTCATCCTCCCTCCTCAACAGGATCTCTCTCACTCCATCCAACAATTGGATTAAAAGATTAATTTCTTCATGAATGCTGCACAGTGGGTAGCACTGCTGCCAACAGCTCCAGTTTCCAAAAGGCCATGGGTGACTGTGTGGAGTTTGCACGTTCGTCAAGTGCCTGCGTGGGTTTCTTCCAGGTGCTCCGGTTTTCTCCCTAAAGATGTGCAGGTTAGGTGGATTGGTCATACTAAATTGCCCCTTAGGGTCCCAAGATCTGTAGGTTGGATGTGGGGGTTACAGCGATAGGGTGAGAGGGACAACCTGGGCAAGATACCCTGGCAGAGAGTTGGTGCAGATGCTGCCCAAGTATCAAATGGCCTCTTTTGCACTGTAGGGATTCTATGTTTCTTTTGAAGTTCTGAATATACTCATTTTTATTAAGCTTCATTAAAACTGTAAATGCTGAATCAATCAGGTGATACTGAAATTTAATATTAGAGCACTAAATTACTTAAATGAATAAATCCTCCTCCTTTTCTCCAATTTTCCTTGAGGAAATAAAGTAGTTAGAATTTTTTCAAATTGGCAGATGAAGAAATTCAGTAGACAAGGGTTGAATTATACATGAATGTTGAATTATACATGATTTTATTATATGGGAGATTATTATTAATTCTTGTTATTTTTCTAATTAGTTTAGGGTATTTTGCTGGTACTTTAATTTGCAATGTAGACTCATGCAGAGAGCTGCAGTTATACTGAATGCTGAAAGTGGTCTGGGTTTTACATGGCACCTCACTTCAATGTCCAGTTTATTTATGGTAATGAGAACCGCACAAGATCGGTTTGTTGCTTTTAATTTAATTTCTGCCACTGAATGAGCTAAAACCAAATGTGGACCATACTGAGGTATAAATTACATTAATTATTAATTGTTCAGTCAGCATTTGTAAAGAGAACAGGTTGATGTTCTGATGAAGGGGTGCACACTAAATCTTCTTTGCAGCTGCTGATCCTGTTGCATATTTCCAGCATTTTCTGCTTTTTATAAAAAATATTTTTAATATAAAAATGGCTAAGCACATTAAATTCATGGGAACAGAACGTACAAGGGGAATTGATATCCAATTTGCACTGTTCTATTGTGTGTTGATGATAGCTTTTAAACCATTGTTAGCTCAGCAACTCACATTCATAATGACATGCATGAAACCCATCCACCATTGCTGGCTTTGAAAAAAATAAATTCTCATTTCAAGATTATCAAATACTGATAAATTCATTTCCCCACATCCCCTCCCCCTTACTAGTGACACCAATACCATTAAAATCTGCTGTCTAATCTGTAAAAATTCTGCTTCTGTGGCAGAGTTAATATTGAACAAGAAAACAATGCAATTGAACTGAGATAAAGTGGGTCTATTGACTGACACATGGTCAATAAGTTACATTTACATAGCAGCTCTAACATTGAAAAATGTCCCAAGATATTTCAAAACATAATCAGAGCTTCTGAAACAGATTTTAGGAGGGGTAATCAAAAGCTTGGTGAAAGAGGCAGGGGAGAACTAAGGAGAGAATCCAGAGTCATAGATTTAAATTTTCAGTAAATCTGCCATCATTTCTTTAGGCTGATGTAAAAAGATGCAAAAGGGGCAATTTGAGGGAATGGCTGATAGACTAATGTAATTTTAGAGAATTTAAATTGCTTTATTTCTAGTTTAATTTTGATTAAAAAGCTAACATTGCACATACCTAGCTTACTTCAACATCATGTGAATGGCCTTCAACAACTGTCTGCCACTAAAGGCCTTCTTGCCAACGCAATGACGAAGGGAATAAGCAGCACAAAAGGAATAGGCTGTAATAAATTTGACAACTTTATTACAGACCCAATTTGCACACTAATTTCCTGCACAATATGCTTGAGTCATTCCTTTAAGCAGAATTAATAAAAGAACACAATACAAAATACATTGTGTAGGAATTGCATTCACAATTTGGGCTCCAAAACCTAAAGGCTAAATGCATCACAATCTACTAGAGGCAAACACTTAGCAGCAGTAGGTGAATCACTGATATTGATGTCTGCGCTAATAGTGTAGACATCTGCAACTGGTATTTATGCTTTTTGCCAAAAGGAGGAAACCTTTGAAAAAGTAGTTCTACATGACACAGAACTCCCTAAGAGACCTGTAACAGTATAAACTTGCATTTCTTTGGCACTGTTAATACTTACTCTGAAATTTTCTGAGGTTGATCAAGCCATGGTCTCTCAAAATTCTGTGGACAGAGTAAAATTGTCCTGTCACATATTATTTTCTAAACTACTGAGAGAATCAAATCACATCTAAATTAACACATCATTTCACTGGTTTTAGCAATAAAATTGACCTGCTCTTTACATTTATAACTTGAAGAAATAATACAGTAATATGGCATACACAAGGGCTCAGACATGGGAAAATATGAACACATGGCTGAGCATTTCATCAGGTGGCGGTGGCGGCACTGGTGGTGGGCTGGTGTTATCATTTGATAAAATAGATGACCTATTCCACAGCTACCAGCAAAAGTCATCACACGCAATACTCCAAATGAAATCCCATCAATTTCACAGACAGTACTATTTGTTGCTTGGGAAATAGAATCACTTATCTGAGATAGAATTAATAATCACATGGAAAAATCTGGGTCAATTAGTAAGGGCCAACATGGATCTCTGAAAGGAAAAGCATGTTCAACTAACTTGCTGGAATTTTTTGAAGAGGTGACAAGGCCGAGGACACTATCCCGAGCTCCTTGGGTAATGTCCTAGGCCCAACAATCTTTACCTGTTTCATCAATAACCTTCCCTCCATTATAAGGTCAAAAGCAGAAATGTTTGCTGATAATTACATGTTGTTCAGCACCATTCATGACTCCTCAGGTACTGAAGCTGTCCATGCTCAAATGTAACAAGGTCTGGACAATATCCAGGCCTGGGCTGACAAGTGGCAAGTAATGTTTGCACCATACAAATGCTAGGCAATGACCATCACCAATAAGAGACAATCAAACCACCGCCCCATGACATTCAATGGCCTTACCAGCATTGAACCCCTGGCACTGGCAACATCGCTGGTGTTCCAACTGAATAGAAACTCAACTGGACTCACCACAAACACAGTGGCTACAAGAGCAGGCCAGAGGCTATGCAGAGTGCAGTGACTCACCTCCTGACTCCCCAAAGCCTGCCCACCATCTACAAGGCACAAGTCAGGGGTATGATGGAATACTCCCACTTGCCTGGATGGGTACAGCTCCAACAATACTCAAGAAGCTTGACATCATCCAGGACGGAGCAGTCCACTTGATTGGCACCACATCTACAAACATCCACTTCCGCTACCACCAACTGTCAGTAGCAGCGGTGCGTACCATCTCGAAGATGCAATGCAACAATTCACCAAAGATCCTTAGACAGCACCTTCCAAACACACGACCACTTCCGTCTAAAAGGACAAGGGCAGCAGATACATGGGAACACCATCACCTCCAAGTTCCCCTACAAGCCACTCACCATTCTGACTTGCAAATATATCACTGTTCCTTCCAAGTCACTGGGTCAAAATCCTGGAATTCCCTCCCTAGCTGTATTATGGGTCAACCCACAGCACACGGACTGCAGCAATTCAAGAAGGCAGCTCACCACCACCTCTTAAGGGCAACTACAGTGGGCAATAAATGCTGGCCAGCCAGCAACGCCCATGTCCCACGAATGAATAAAAAAAGATTGATGAGGGTAATGCTATTGATGTGCTGTACATGAACTTTCAAATGGCATCTAGTATAGTGCCTCACAACAGCCTTGTGAGCAAAGTTATACTTCATGGAATAAAAGGGACAGTAACAACGTGGATTAAAAAAACTGGAAATAGAGTAATGGTTAATGCACATTTCTGGAGTTGGAGGAAGATTTGCAATTGGGTTCCCCAGGGGATCCTTGCTCTTCCATATGATCTAGATCTTGGTGTGCAAGGGACAATTTCAAAGTTTGTGGATGATACGAAACTTTGAAGCATCGTAAACTGTGAGGAGAACTGCAGAACTTCAAAAGGGCACAGACATGTTGGTAGAGTGGGCAGATATACAGCAAATGAAGTTAGTGCAGAGAAGTGTGAGGTGATTCATTTTGGCAGGTAGAGCATGGAGAAACAACAGAAAATAAGGGGTACAACTCCAAAGACCAGGAGCCAAGGGGCCTGAGTGTCTACGTGCACATCTGCTTCTGGAGGCCTTCAGTGCAGGATCCGCAAGACCACAGTACATCGTCAAGGCAAATAAAACGAGATCCCCTTTTTATGGCACTAGCTGACTAATCCATTAAGTTTAAATGTTCCAGCCACTATAACAGGAGAGAGGGTTAAGTGTGTACGATCAGTGGAGTCAGGGACATGAGTGGGATTGAGGAGGCTCAGGACAGTAGTCAGGGATGGGCGAAGGATTGTAGTAGGGGTGGTCAGTAGTAATTATCAAGGAAGCTTTTGGGTGGATCTTCTGTGCGGATCTTCTATGTTACCTCCTGGGTATGACCCTCTGGGGAATGGAAGATCTGGGCCAGTAAAACCTATTGGCCACACTACCACACAATCCAATGGCCTCCTTCTGCAAATCTGTGATGTGCTCACTGATGCCTCGTGCAAGTGTAGGATAACTCCCTACTTTTGTAATCAATTCTCCTCACAAAAATTGCAACATTTTATTAGCTTTCCTAATTACTTGCTGTATCTTAATATCAAGCTTATTACCATGAAAAGTGAAACAAGATGAAATAGCAACTTGTTTCGTGAGGGAGAAGCAAACAGGAAAGTAGATTTAGAATTTTTGGGGATTTGACAATTATATTGGAAAAATAAAAACTCAAAAAACTCCTTGTGTATAAAAGAAACAGAAATAGAAGCTGAAGTAGGCCATTCAAGCCTGCTTAGCCATTCATTATGACCATGTATGATAATCAAATTCAATATCCTGATCTCTCTCCTCCCACCCCCCCCATATCCCTTGATCCCTTTAGGTCAAACAACATCAGCAGGAACTTACTTTTTTCTTCGCTGTCTCTCTTTTAATCTGGAATGATAGATGTCAACCACTGCGAGCTTCAAAGCTGTTCAAAGTGTGAAAATATAAAAATGGGCAGGGGTTTACTTAAGCACACAGCTGCTTCTAATCACTAGATTAAAAAACTAAAGCAACGAATTTCAAAATAAACTCACAGGCAAAAAGTAAAAGACTCTTTTTAATGCTCATGAAACACATTTTCGGGTAAATCCATTTCAATATGTTCCAGCAATGAGGGAGTCATGAGCAGCTGTGTTACACTGGTAGTATATTGCACTGCAACACTATGAGGGGAAAATGTTGCACTAGCTGATGGGCAAGTTGCTCTGACACAAAGAAACATTGGTTACTGAGAAATTATAAAAAAAGGCAAAAACATTTTGTTTGCAATACAGCTGTTTTTTGAGGTAAACCCAACGCCAACAACAAAAATTTCTGGAATAATTTACACAAAATGACCAATTCACAGTGGCATGTTACCACAACAGACACAACTGGCAGATTGTTTTGTAGGGAGAATGTGATTTCTTTTCATGAAAGAAATATCAAGCATACAGTTAGTTTTTGGCGGCGGTTAGAAGCCTAATCAAAGGTACTTTTGTTAATCAAAAAACTCACCATGCAAAATATCAGAGTCATCTTCTACAAAATCAATATCCCTCAAGTCCCATTCTGCATAATTGTCAAATTCCTGTACAAGAAATATGCATCAATTTTAATATTGCTTACATTTTTCCAAAAAGATGCACAATATGAAAAGTGGAGAAGCAATTGCAGCAACATTCATTGGTAGGCAGCTGAGATATCCCAATGAAGAGTAAATATATGACAAAGTAAATCCACTAATGCTGTGATCCATAGGGACCTGCACTCAACAGTGTCATCTTGACTCTTCAATAGTGCCCCTTTGAGCACATCTCCCCGGTAACAACACGAGGGTGCCTAATTTAGCCTCATTACTGTGTCAAAATCAAAGTTATTGGCACGCTTTAGCACCAAAGTGCAAACATTATAATTGGGCACCACCATATGACAGTATGCTGTACTGCATCCTAATGCAATTCACTGGCAGAAAACATGACCAGCTTGGGCAAAACAGAACTTCAAATAAAAGCAGCACTTAATAGATAAATAAACCAGCCTACTACTAGCTTATTTTAATTAAACCAGCCTTCTCTAATCAACTTTCAACAATTTTAAAATGAACATTATTAGGACTGTGCACGTACTATGAATACCAATTGTTAGAACCACTGAAAGCGTTTTTACTTGCAGACATAAGCACATATTTAGTGTTTTACAGGATTATGCAAAATGTACAATGATTTCGTATAAAATTACATAATACATAGAATTTACAGCACAAACAGACCATTTTGGCTGACTTTTCTATTATACTTGTTACTTATTTATTAATTCAGCACGTGGGCGTCACTGGTGAGACCAGCATTCATTGCTCAACCCTAACCAAACTTGAAAAGGTGGGATGATGGCAACTGAGTAACTTGCTAAGTCATTTCAGAAGGTACAGTAAGAAGTCTCAAAACACCAGGTTAAAGCCCAACAGGTTTACTTGGAATCACGAGCTCTCGGAGCACTGTTGGACATAGACCTGTGAGACTTCTTACTGCGCCCACCCCAGTCCAACACCGGCAACTCCAGATCATTTCAGAAGGCAATAGCATAGGTCAGGAGTCAAAGATCCGCCAGTCCAAAGATGTGTGGGTAGGTTGATTGCCCCTTGGTTTCAGGGAGATTAGCAGGGTAAATGTGTGGGGTTATGAGAAAGGGCCTGGGTGGGATTGGTTGATGGGTTGAATGGCCTCTATCTGCACTATAGGGATTCTATGATCCTAAGATCAAGTAAGGACCAAAAGAATGTTTGCAGATCAGTTAAGGATCTACTGAAAATCTGGTAGTTCCACAACAGATATTGCTGACACTAGTTTTTTTTAATTCCAGATTTATTTACTTAATTGAATTTAAATTTCAACCGCCACAGTGGGATTTGAACTCACCTCTTCGGATTATTAGTTCAGGCCTCTGGATTATTAGCCCAGTAACCACTATGTCATGGCACACAACATGTTGCTTTGTGGTTCATGTATATCTCCCTCCAAGTTACTCTAATCCGCATTTGGCCCATATCCCTCTAGACCCATCTTACCTATGTAACTGTCTAAATGCTTTTTAAAAGACAAAATATTACCTGTTTCTACTACTACCTCTGGCAGCTTGTTCCAGATACTCATCACTCTCAGTGTGAAAAAATTGCCCCTCTGGACACTTTTGTATCTCTTCCCTCTCACCTTAAATTTATGCCCTCTAGTTTTAGAATCTCCTACCTTTGGGAAAAGATATTGACTATCTAATTGATCTAAGTCCCTTATTATTTCATAGACCTCTATATAAGATCATCCCTCAGCCTTCTGTGCTCCAGAGAAAGAAGTCCCAGTCTAACCAGCCTCTCCTTATAACTCAAACCATCAAGTCCCGGTAGCAATCTGGTAAATCTTTTCTGCACTCTTTCTAGTTTAATAATATCCTTTCTATAATAGGGTGACAGAACTGTTCACAGTATTCTTAGTGTGGCCTTACTAATGTCCTATACAACTTCAACAAGACATCCCAACTCCTGAATTCAATGTTCTGACCAATGAAACCAAGCATGCTGAATGTGCTCTTCGCCACTCTGTCCACCTGTGACTCCACTTTCAAGGAACTATGAACATGTACCCCTAGATCTCTTTGTTCTGTAATCCTCCCCAATGCCCTACCATTGGCTGATTAAGTCCTGCCCTGAGTAAGTTCTACCAAAATGCATCACCTCGCATTTATCTAAATTAAATTCCATCTGCCATTTGTCAGCCCACTGGCCCAATTGATCAAAATCCTATTGCAATCCAAGATAACTTCCTTCACTGTCCACTATGCCACCAATCTTGGTGTCATCTGCAAACTTACTAACCATGCTTCCTATATTCTCATCCAAATCATTAATATAAATGACAAGTAACAGTGGGCCCAGCAGTGATCCCTGAGGCACACCGCAGGTCACAGGCCTCCAGTTTGAAAAACAACCCTCTTAACCACCCTCTGGCTTCTGTTATCATGCCAATTTTGTATCCATTTAGCTACCTCACCTGGATCCCGTGAGATTTAACTTTATGGAACAACCTACCATGTGGTACTTTGTCAAAGGCCTTGCTAAAGTCCATGTAGACATCAACTGCTCTCATCTACCTTCTTGATCACCCCTTTAAAAAACTCAATCAAATTTGTGAGACACGGTTTTCCACTCAAAGCCATGCTGATTGTCCCTCATCAGTCCATGCAACTCTAAATGCCTGTAGATGCTGTTTCTCAAAATACCTTCCAACAACTTACCCACCACAGACAGTTTCCATTAAATTCATTTATTCTATTTCCCCAACAACTCCACATGGTAACAAGTTCCACACTCTAATTAGTCCTTTTTAAAATTTACAAGGAGTTACACTTGTTCTACCCTTAATGCTGATTCACAGATTTGTTCCTCAATCCAAGTAGGACTGACAACTTACCTCAACAAAGTCTGCTCGTGCTGGCATATATCCTGCCATATCTCTTGACACTGCAGAATCAAATGCTGGTCTGGGTGGATCATCACAAGCTATGGTTAAATGGGAAAGCAAATTTATTTTATGATAGTGGAGTTTAATTTCAAATAAAAGACGAAAATTTAATTCTCAATGCAAGACAATGGGGCAGAAGGTTCACCCGACTCCCGGAAATTCAAGCAGCATTTTTTGTTGGAATGTTTACATTCGAAACATTAACTCGAAACATTGACCTTCTGCACACTTCTAGCATTTTGACATTTAGGTTTATTTTTTAGAAAGCTCCACCCGAGAAAGTTTGGCTGAGGCCCATGTTGGTAACTAAGATATCTTGGGCATCTATATGAAATGTGCACTAGCCTCCAACAGCTATTACTTATAGATCATAGAATCCTACAGTGCAGAGGGAGGCCATTTGGCCATCAAGACTGCACTGACCACAATCGCCCCCAGCCCCTATCCTTGTAACTCCATGCATTTACCCTAGCTTGACACTAAGGGGTAATTTAGTGTGGCCAATCCACCTAACCCGCACATCTTTGGGACGAAATCGGAGCACCCGGACGAAATTCATGCAGACAAGGGGAAAATGTGCCAGTTCCACACACACAGTGGCCCAGGCTGGGAACTGAACCCGGGTCCATGGTGCTGTGATGTAGCAGTGCTAACCACTGTGCCATTGTGCAGCTCTGTTTGAAGACTAGTGCTTCGATGTATGATATTCACAAATGAACAGTAACAGGTTACTCAACTTGACGGACATCACAGTCAAGCCTGATTGAGTCAGCACCTGGCATTCACCCAGGGGAAAGCAGCTTGACAAACTTTCAATGACTCAGAATACCAGAGCCTACTGGATCTGGGAAGAGGATATCAACTGTAGATCAAACGCTGGAATTTCCTTGTCTACGTAATTCAATTATTCACTGGATAAGCTTAATAAACCATCAGAGGAGACCCATAGTCTGTTCAAAAACCAGCCACAGTTCAGTCATGGGGGACATCACCTTCCAGTGAGATAGCATCATCATCATCCCCCCCCTCCACATACACACAACGCTACTGGAATTTTAAAGTTAACAAAGGACTCACATCTAAATGTAATTGCTGTATCAAGGTCTTTGGTTTCTTCAGACCGCTTCAAACTCAGTAAAGTGGAAGAAAACAGTGGATTGTTAACGAAATGCTTCATGTAGTGTTTCTCACAATCGTCCTTGGACTTTGTACGCATCTGGTTGGCAACATCTTGCCTTCAAAAGAGAGTTTAAAAAAAAAATGCTGGTTAATAGATGCACTGTACATTCTTCCAGTATATAACTACGTGATAAACAGTACACTTCAAGGGTAGTTACAAACCATCTTGGTAGAGAATTCAGATGCTCATTTTCTTGAAGGGTCGATGTGTAAAGATTGACAAGACTAGCACCGAATCCAGGATTTTATCAACCTCGGACACTGACTGGGGCAATAGAGATATTGTGGTTGATAATGTTGAAGAACTTCAGAAGGCCGCCAGCCCAAAGACTTTAGCTGTGAATTTGTTCAGAGTGTTCCCTTGCTACAGAAGACGTGGAATCCTAATTGAAGAGTTTGACTAAGTTGTGAGATGGATCAGCACACATTTGGGAGGTAACAACATCAGCAGGAAAGGAAGAATGGAAATGAAGCTAGGGGGTGGTGGGAGCAGATGCAAAAAGAATAAAAGAGAAACAGGGCTCAAAACTAGGGTGTGAAACGTATGGCTTGTTGGACAGGAAATGGGAGCGTAGAACAGTAAAGGTAGCTGTGAGCTTCTAGCTTAGCAACAGAAAAGGCCATGTACTCTGTGTAAGGATCACTGTGAATGCAAATTTTGGCAGTGAATATATCTTTGATAAAACCTACTGGGAAGAGAGAATTAACATTTGCACTTCAAGCAAAAATATTAGTTATATTACCAGTTTCCAAAACCACAGTCCATCACAGCCTCAAGTAATGCCATTTCCTCCTGAGCTGTCCAGTTCGGATCCAAAATGGGAAAATCAGATGTCTGCATACAGGTCATGGAAAGAAAAAGAAAGTGATATTTGAAATCATCACTATTTGATTTCAACATTTTTTTTTAAGTAGAGGAATTGATTCTTTTTTGTAAACTTATGAAACGCTACCTAACCAGAAGAGCTAAAGAGGCAGATAAATAGAATCATTTAATTCTTTGAAGCAAAATTTCTATTACAAACTGTACATAGTTCACTAAACTTGGCATAACCTATTTTGAGTGTGTGCAGAAAATATAAGCATACTGATTACTTGCTTTTCATTTCCTAATAATATCTTTTAAAACACAGGATTGGTGCATCCTTATAATTTCTTGTCTTCTCTCCCACTTTGTCAACTCAGCTGCTGCACCTGCATGATGAAGTTTTGCCTGATAACTAGGAAATCTCTCCAACCCTTTATCTATACCCAATATTATTGTAGTATTTAACATGCGGTACAATAAAAAAACTATAGTTAAAATGATATAAATACATACACGTGTATCATACTCAAAAGTTGTATGATGGAACTATTGATTTACAAGAAACATTAAGGAGCAAATTAGAAATTTGACTTAAAATAAATTCTGCATTCAGCTTCTAATACATGGGTGAAGGAAATATTAAAAAGTTCTGCACTCACCATTATTTCATAGCTATGGTCACTTTGATGCTTCTTGTACTCAAATCCTCTTGTAAAGCACTACAAACAAAAGAACAATGAACTTAAAATACTACTTTTCCTCTTAAATCTCCCCAAATGGCATTCTATGCAGTGATCTTATAAAACATTCATACCAAGATTTATTTTGAATAAGATATTTCTTCAGAAAATTACCTACTTATTTATCTCCCAAAATTTAATCTTCCAAATTAATGCCTAATTCCCCCATTCTTTACAATGCTTTTTAATACAAAGCAGTTGTGAACTTTATGGCTATATCATCATGTCACTTAACTGAACTAGCCATATAAATACTGCGGTTACAAAGGGCTGGTCAGAGGCTGGGAATTCTGCAGTAAGGAACTAATTTTCTGACAGCCTAAAGCCTGTCCACCACCTAGCAGGCATGACAGAAGTGTGAAGAAATACTCTCCACTTGCCTGAACAAATGGAGCGCCAGCACCCAAGAAGTTAGACCAGGGATGCCCAGACTTCAGTGACTTGAGATCTACTTTATCGACAATCACCCGAACACAATCCACCAGTGCTATCTTCCCACTCTGCCATGCAGGGACATTGAAACATGTTGCACAATACAGACCTTAAACTACCTCTTTATGGATAAAAAGGCTCATGATTATGCAAAGTCTGATTGGAGTAATCAGGTTTTTATAACTATCTGCTTGGTACTCTTGTGGTCACTGGTTCCAGATTTTTAACCTATCTGATTAATCGAACCTAAATTCTCCAACTGCATGATGTGATTTAAACTCTTATCCTCCAGATCATTAATCCACGCCCCTTGGATTACAAATTCTGTGGCATGTATCCTCACTAGCAAAGGTTTAATATTGTGCAATATTTATTTGGTACTTATCCTGTGCGATAAGTATGTCTTTTATTTTTAAATGAATGCAATCCAACTAGCAATTCGGTTGAGACCCAAGGGTCAAATCTTACAATAATGCAGTAAACCCTACATTTCATCAGCCTAAAGGGTGGTGAATCTCTGGAATTCTCTGCCCGTTGAAGTGGTGGAGGCTTCCTCGCTAAATATTTTTAAGACGCGGGTTGATGGGTTTTTGATAGGAGAGGGGATTAAGGGTTATGGGGAGAGGGCGGGAAAGTGGAACTGAGCAGCGACAGATCAGCCACGATCTTATTGAATGGCGGGGCAGGCTCGAAGGGCTGGATGGCCTACTCCTGCTCCTATTTCTTATGTTCTTATGTTCTAAATCTGAGTTCAAAGCTGCAAGGCTCTAACTTGCAGCCAACACAGCTAACAGAGGGAAAATATTCTAAATATGTGCTAACTGCATGTTGCTTTCAATCCATGACCTTATGCAAGATTTTTGCAGCTGCTTTCATCAAAAATACATAGAATAATTTAGTTTTTATTCATTGTATCATTAAATATCTTTTCCTCTCACCTTTTTCAAGGAGATAGCGTGCGCAGAAAGTGTGCACTGTGCATGTGCAGAAAGCACACATCGAGGGTGTGTTGATATGTACACGTGTAGTGCACAGAAAGCGCGTGGTCAATTGCAAGCTACTCCCCAATCGACCAGTTGATCCCAATCAATTTTTTGGACACCTCCAAGCTAGACACTATCCCGCACAAAACAGCCTTCTTGAGGCATCATGAGAGATACAAGAACAGGCAAGGAATGGAGGGATATGGACCTGTAGCTCTATACAGTAACTCAGTTTATGGCAATGTACCTGTAAACATATAAGCAGTGGAGGAGGTCCACAATCTGCACACTTTATGTAGGGTTCCATCAGGTAAGAAGAGCATCCACGACATGGTGGCTGATCAAAGGGGTCACCTGAAATAACATCAGATGAAGACGATTCAGCAATTGCCATGTCTGAATACTACAACAAAACAGTAAAATAGTGGCAATACATGGTGTGTACATACAATCAGCTTCTGGTAAAACTGTAATAATGGAATTGCAAATATTAATTCAGTCACACGATCTACTTCAACATTCATCCCACCCCTTCATAAAATATCAGTTAATTATCAAAGTGGACATGTGAAATTGCCATACTAAACATTAAAAACTATTAAGAATCATTATATTGGACTTGAAACGTTGGGCAGGATTTTACGGCCTTGCTCATCTTGAAATTGTAAAATCCCACCCAAGGTCAAAAGGCCTTCCCATGCTCTGCCCCTCACCCGCTCCGATTCCCATGGTGGGCGGGCTGGTAAAATTCCACCTATTAACTCTGTTTCTCTCTCCATAGGTGCTGCCAGGCTTGGAGTTTCCCATCTCTTTCTGTTTTTGTTTCAGATCTCCAGCATCCACAATATTTTGGCTTTTAGATAAAACACCCAGCAGCCCAAGTGTAGACATTCCACAATTAAATCGTGTCGGAAAGGAGCACTTCGAGCTGTCTAACATTAGGACATAACGCTAGTAGTTACAAGCCTGTCAATGATTGTAGTTGTGAGTCACTGAGCAGAAACTGATAGCCAAGTTCCGCACCAATGAGGACAGCCTCAACTGGGATCTCGGGTTCATGACACACTATCTGTAACCCCCATGACTTGCTTGGGCTTGCAATATCTCACTTATTGTCCTGCTTGGAGACAATACACCTCTTTAACCTATGCTTAATGCTATTTCCACTCACATTGTCTGCACCTTTAAGACGTGAATAGCTATAAAGACTTGCATTCTAATCAGTATTCTGTAAACTGATTGTGTGCCTTTATATGGTCTGTTTGTGATCAGAACTTCCCTCTCGTCTGACGAAGGTGAAAAGCCCCAAAAGCTGGTGGCATTTACTACCAAATAAACCTGTTGGACTTTTAACCTGGTGTTTTGAGACTTCTTAAAATGATTGTAGCAGTTTTAAAGTAGCATGCTGATGAACCCACACCTACAGTAGCAGTTTAAGTGAGATTATTTCAAAGCATTGACAAAATATATATGTATGGGCCTTACGTTAAAAATGGGTGGAATTTTTCTCCCACTCTATGGGAGGCGGAGCACTACTCGCTGGCGGTGGGATCTTATCACCCTGCCATTGTCAACAGGGTTTCCCACTGAATACATTCCTCACTGCTAGTAAACCCCCAGCCGGACCATAAGATCCCGCTGGCGTGAGCAGCGGCAGCAAATTTTTGGTGAATGATTCAAACGTTTAAACAATAAAATATATCAGCATTAATATGACAATTATATTAATAACAACACTGACTTGTACACACTTTATTAATACAAACTCTTGTTACCTATATCCTTGAGTCTCTGATTTGGGAATGGGAAATTAAAGGAAAGACATGCTTTATGGACAGAAAATGCCAGAAACACTCAGCCAAGTCAGGCAACATTATGGAGAGAGAAATTAAACATTTTGGGTTGATCCCTTGTCATCAGAAATGATAAAAGTTTACAGATGTAACAGGTTAGCAAGTATAGAGGCAGGGAAATGGGGAAGGAGAAAGAACAATAATGAAGGTCTGTTGCAAAGATCTGTTAGAGTGCAAGGCAAGGACTATTATATGACACAACATCAGTGATTTTGTTAATCGCTGCTTTATTCCACCTTGTAAGATTTATCTTTTTATCGAAAACTAAATATGCTTCTGTACATTTAAAACCTATTCTGTAACATATTCCAGTTCTGATGAAACATCATCAACCTGAAACAGTTTTAATTTGAGGATCACCACACCTCAGGTGAGGAGCATGATTAAGAAGGCAAGGCTTTCATAAATAACTTCAGCCAGTAGAGGATTTGAACCCATGCTGTTGGCATTGGTCTACATCAATAACCAACTGTACAGTCAACTGTGCTATGACAGAAATGCACATTTTTCTTATTTTCCCATCAGAAAAACAGGCCAACTTGATGTCTTCAGCATCTTTCTGAAGTGGTTCTTACAAATTTACAGCACAAGGCTTTGTTTTGTTTTGGGGGGGGGTGTTGTTTGGGATATCATAGGCATTAGAACCAAGGACAAAAACCATCAAAAGATCAGCTGCATTCTTTGTAAGTGCTGATCCTTCTGTGGATGAGTTATGCAGAATCAAGAAGTTAATTCTGTTTCTCTCCACGTACTGCCTGACCTGCTGAGTTTACCAGCACTTCATGCTTACATTTCAGATATCCAGCACCTGCAGTATTTAGCTTTCACCAATGATTTACCAAGTTGGACTGGTTTGCCCTCCCACCCCAGTTGAGGCAAACCATCAATCTAGCAGTTCACACTGCTTAGAATCATTGAATGCCTACAGTGCAAAATAGGCTATTCCACCCAGAGTCAAAGCATTTTATCCAGAATATCTTGCACCCTCTCCCACTATCCTATCTCTGCAACCCACACCTTTACCATGGCTAATCCACCTAACCTAAACATCGTGGGTCACTAAGAGGCAATTTTAGCTTGGCCAATCCACCAAAGCTGCACATCTTTGTCTGTGGGAAGAAACCAGCTTGCCTGCATTGCCCCTCTATCACCATCAGAAGCGAGAGAGAGCCAATACATGACACACGTGGCATGTTCTGTGACTGAAAAAAGGAGCTCCTCTGACTCCCATCCTAGTTTGGGACTCCAGGGGAGGGGATCAGAGAAGGACAGAGGGGTTGAATTCAGTCTGAAAGGTGGGACGGTTTATCTGTAGGTGTGGGTTCATCAGCATGCTACTTTAAAACAAAAAGCAACCTGCGAGTGGATGGAAGGACGCCTCCTTTAACGATGATTCATATTACAAATCCCTTCCTTACCCTGGCTGCAAAGTCTGCTTTCTGCAGATATATTATTTCTACGAATACAAAAGCATTTGAATTTTTTCCTGAATATCTGCTTGGTCGGGGGGAGGGCGATTTTTTTTATTGGGATGCGAAACCGACCGTTAATCAAAATAACTGTACAGCTCGCGGCTCACTGTGAAGCGTCTACTGCTGTAGGCCCTGGGGCAGGCCTCGCTGCTGCAGCCAGCCTTCCCCCCCCCGCCGATGGTGAGGAGCAGCACGGAGGAAGGGTGGGGGCTACTCACTGCCAAACGGCGCCAGCCGGTCCATGCTTCATAAAGCGGCGCCCGACAGTAGGGAATCGGAATATTAAATTAAAGCACGGTGAGGATCCAGCTCCGATACCGCCGAGACTTTTCTTTTTTTCCCCCCTCTATTTATTCAAGAGCCCGCACCGCTCCTCAGCAACCAGCTCGCCACGTTCTCTTGGCAGCCATTTTATTCCCCTACACCCCACCAAGATGGCGCCTCACATCACTCAGGATTGACGTACGCTTCGGCCAATCACACCTCAGCATTCCGCGCCTAACCCCGCCCCCCTCCACGTCTTGAAGCCCCAGCATCTGGGACTACTGCAACCCATTGCTATTACTTGGAATGAAGCCCCAGCACTTAGGACTGTGGTAACCCATTGCCATTACTTGGAATGAAGCCCCAGCACTTACGACTGTAGCAATCCATTGCCATTACTTGGAATGAAGCCCCAGCACTAAGGACTGTAGTAACCCATTGCCACTACTTTATTCATTAAAGGGACATGGACGTTCACTGCTTGGCCATCATTTATTGCCCATTCTTAGTTGCCCTTATTCAGAGGGAGTTGAAAATCAACCACATTGCTGTGGCTCTGGAGTCACATGTAAGCCAGACCAGGTAAGGACGGCTGATTTCAGGACATTAGTGAATCAGATGGGTTTTTCCTGACAATCGACGATGATTTCGTAGGCATCAGTTGATTATTAATTCCAGATTTATTTTTGATTGAATTCAAGTTCCACTATCTGCCATGGCAGGAGTCGAACCCAGGTCTCCAGAACTGGATTAATAGTCTGGTGATAATGCCACTGGGTCATCTCCTCCCCTAAATGAATTAGGACTATTGTAACCCATTGCCATTCTTGGAATGAAGCTCTAGTACCAATTTTGTTAAAGACAAAATGCTGTGTATGCTTTAAAATTTGACAGCATCTGTTGAGAGAGAATAAAACCAATGTTTCGCGTCTGGATGACCCTAGTTTTGGGTATAATTGAGGGTTTGTGCAGACTCAATGGACCAAATGGCCTCCTTCTACACTGATGATTTGGGCTCCTTTCACCCGTGTATGTCCCAATTTTTAATTAGCTCTACGTAATTTATTTTATTTTAATTATTTTTTATGTTTGCAGGAGGCAGGGGTGTCTGTTAAAGTTTTTTTTAATGTGATTTGCAGTTTTGCTCCATGCTTCAAGTTCCCAGTAAAGAATGCTGCAATCAGTTCCTGCATGATGGTGGAGCTGAAATTTCCACCAGAGATCACATAAGATCTTTCAGTGAGACTTGTGTCACAGTCAATAGCAAACACCCTTGCTTTGGTGCTATCGTCAAACTTGCAGTCAATAAAGTTAAAATTTACATATTAGTCACAAGTAAAGCTTACATTAAGACTTACTGTGAAATTACCCTAGTCGCCCCCTTTGGCACCTGTTTGGGTCAATCCACCTAGCCAGCACGTCTTTCAGAACGTGGAAGGAAACCAGAGCACCTGGAGAAACTCCATGAAGACACAAGGAGAACGTGCAAACTCCACATAGACAGCAACCTAAACCAGGAATCGAACCGGGGTCCCTGTTGCTATGAGGTAGCACTGCTAACCACTGTGCCACCCACAAGTAATAATTCCAACAGGATTGTATTGAAGTGTCAGCCTACATTGAACTGAGACACACAGATGATACTACATACATGGTATAATGTTGTGATTTATTCTTAAATATATGTTGTAAACATACTTTTGTTTGATCATTTGGTTTATGGAAATTACAATATCACAATATAGATACATGGCAAGGTATGAGGGAGTGGAGAAGAAGTAACATGTCCCTTCCCATTTTGCCATGGGTAATGTCACCTAGTGTCCCTATTCCAAATGCATGAATTACTATAAATGTTAAACATTTCCTATTCTCTGATTTTAACACTCTGCCAAACAAATAACAAAATCTGCTGATAACATCATTAAGGGGAAATATGGAGATGAATTGGCGGAAGCCAAAGATAGAAGCTGCATTTCTACGGTTTGATAGTTTTCATTCTGATCGTGCTAATAAAGAACCATCCAGAGCGAGATCTCCGAGCCCCTCAACAAGTGTATGGGATATCAACACCTGTATTAATTGCAACGATGATTCAAAACATCAAACATGTAGAATTCAAAATTAAACAGAAATGTTGGAAATACGATAGGTCAACAATAAGTTTAAGGACTCGTTATTTATTGTCTTTTGTTGGGACTAGGCTGCCACCTGCTGGCTATCGTAAGTTTAGTGAATCATTCACCTTTTGAACTTTGGACAATTTTCCAACTTTCTCCCAGTATGCAACTTTACCAAAGAGTGCACAATCAAAAATTTGGGTGTGCACTTTGAACGTATGGTTTCCAGATTTTCAACCTAAATGATCCATAAATTGAGAGCAACACATGCCAGAATTTGTGAAAACATCTTTCTGGTGAGGGACTCAGGAAAGCACTAAGCCAGAAGTTAATTTCAATACTGTAGTCCTACATTCTTTTTGTTATACTATTTTAAAATAGCATTAAATTTTAAACAGTGTCATAATTTTATACTATTCAAGGGTTTGTTTCTGCTTTTTTCTCTATTTTAGATGTCGGGTACTCTGATTTAACTTAAATTATACAAAACAGTCAAGTTGACTGAAGCAGAAAACTTCCGAAAATTACTCTGGAAACGGTAGCTGTGACAAACACCTAGATATCTCTGCACAGAAGTATGAGCTAGAAGTGAGCTCATACATTCAGAATGTAATCATTGTTTATTTATTTAACTAAAAGAGAAAATGCTGGAAAATCACAGCAGGTCTGGCAGTATCTGTAAGGAGAGAAAAGAGCTGACGTTTTGAGTCCAGATGACCCTTTGTCAAAGCTAAAAGGCACAGAAAGTGGGAGATTTTTATACTGCAGGGTGAGGGAATGAAAGATTAGTCATAGCCACAGAAACCAGAAGAAGAGACTTGGGGTGGGGGGTGGGATGGAGATGGAATGGATGGAACAGAGGTAAAATTTAGACAACTCCAAATGATTCGCTCTACCCCACCTCAACCCATTTGTTTTGATTCCATTTTGTTTTTTTTTTACTATTCACTACCTTTTATTTTTGTCTTTCTTCATTTCTCTTTCCCCCTACTTCATCCCCCTTCCTCTTTTCTACATTCTACCTCTGTCTCATCTCCTTTCCCACCTCACCACCTCCCCCCCCCACCCCGTCCCCCCAATATCTTCATCTGTCACACCTTACAGCTTCTCTGCCGTTTAACCATTCAGACCCTTTATTCACTCTGTGGACAGCCATTAGCAGTCATTTCCCCTGGTTTTAGTGGCAATGACTCATCTTTCATCCCGACTGTTCTGACAGTTTAGCTTCTCACCTGAATCTCCGCATTCTGGGAATGATATTCACTCGAGTAGTGAATATCATTAAAAACCCAGGGGACAGGCCTAGTCATGCTGGAGTTTGACAGTTCTGGAGCAGTGGCCTCGAACTGTCAAACTTGCATTTGCTTGTCAGCTCAATCGCTGGCCAGCCTGGGACCCCCATAGTGCTGCCCCTCCAGCCTCCCCACGGCCCGATTGCAACCCCCACAGCAATTCCCAGGCCAGCCCTGACCCACCCCTGTCCTGGAGGCCCTGATGCCGAGGGCCCCATCCCTCAGCAGTAGCAGAGCACACATCCCCCCAGTCTGCCCCAATCGCTGCTCTCCCTCCATCACAGACTAATCCCAATGCAGAGTGGCAGTGGGACCCCCCCCCCCACCCACACTGATTGCCCCAAGGCCTCACCCACAGTAGGCCCCCACCTCTGCCCAATGGGCCATGGGCATGGCACTTTGCCCCTGAGGCAGTGTCAGGGGCACAGGCAGGCATTGCTAGGGTGCCCATGCCTGCTGCCACCGTCTGGCCCCCTGGGGACCTTGACTGCCCCCCCTTCATTCCAGCAGGGTCTCCTGATAGTTCCCCAAACATGGGGAGCTAGTTTGAACCCCGCTGGAATGAAGTACTCCTGGCGGATGGGGGTTTTGATCAGGACCTGAAAGATCCCAATAATGAAACATACATATTTAAAATACATGCAGAAAAGATTTAAATGCTTACCTGCCTTCCCGCCGGTTTCCAACATGGTCTGACTGGCGTCTTTTCGCCAGTTCTGGGAGATGCACATGCGTTCCTGGTGCATGTGCAAATTCCTGTTTAATGCCTCAGACGTGTGTTTCCCATGGCAACCTGTCAGAAAAGTTGCAGGCTGCAATGGGAGAATCGCAGCCAGTATTTCCATATGAAAACAAATTTGAAGAGTCTCATTTCTGACTACTGCAGCTGAATTAGGAGGGGAAAAATTTCAATACTCAAAAATAGCCTTTTTAAACAGATATACAAGAATGTGAGGGGAGTGTCGCATGGATAATCTCCCAATGTCAAATTATTTTAAAGGAGTGTCAACCTTGCAAATTTCTCTATTGGTAAGCTGTGACTATTAGTAATATGTGAAGGATATGGAAATAAGTGTTATTTGGCCTACAAATCTCACATATTGTAGGTTAGAACAATTCGCATTTGAAATGTGAATGAACTATTACTGTATTTGTATGATAGAAGATGCAATGAATTCAGATGTCAAAAATTTTAAGTGCCATACTCAAATTTTAATGTGGAGATGCATGTCAAGTTTCCTTCCAAATTTTATTATACTTTGTGCAACCTTGAATTATATACAGAAATACAAAATGTGTGAGTTTTGTAACCATCAAAATTCGATACTCTGTTCTACAGGACAACCTTTTATAATGTCGATAGATGAAAGACGTTTAGCATGACAGAAATCTGTGCATCATGCAACTTAAATTCACCAATCTAAAAAAAATCCGATGTACAATCAACAAAGATAACAAAACTAAACCAGTTTTTTTTACAAAATGCAACAGTGAGCTACAACATGCAGTATGAAGATATTACTTCTATTCTCTGCAGGAATATGGTGATTGTTCCTTAGCCACTCATGCAGTGTGGCCACTTGAAAGTTTGATTTAATCCTTTAAAAGGGCCAGTGCTATGTAATTTTTGTTTTGCTGATTTCTTTCAAATGTAAATTACATTCTCCACAGCATACACCAATTACACAGGAATTATACTAATTTATGCTGCTAAGTAGTGACAAAGTACATTTTTCCTCACCAGGCAGATTATAATTCAAGTTTTAACTGGCGATGAATCATATTGCTCAGATAATTCCCATGGATTACAAGAAAAACTGATGGTATGTTTCAACATACACTGAAGTTAAAATATTTAACATTAACTGTCTTAAATGCAGTCAAGTATCATAATTCAAATGTCTGCTACTAAAAAAAGAACAATTTAATGAGGACAAGATTGAATCTGTTACTCCATTTTGCCAAATCTTAAAACACAAAACTGACAAAAATGAAGCCACATTTGCACAAGCAATTCTAACTGCTAAATACTGACTGCACTGGCTTCCCATGGATGTTTGTTAGCGTACGCTCCACAGCCAGGACTGTAGATAACGCCTTCGGGGATTACCACATGGAGGTGTCGAGCTGTAACCTACAGAAAAAAGAGAAAAGACTATATCATTTATAACTGATTTACCAAGATGTACTACTTGAATTTCATTTTAATCAGCTCATTCATGATTTACATTTATCTTTATATTCTTCCTATCTACCAAACTTCCCCCTTTACCTAATCTATTTCTTTATCTATTTAAAAATATTAAAAACCTTACAACACTTCCACTCCTGTTAACTTTTCTATTATAAATGCCTATGACCATTTCTGTAATATAAACTGCCTTACATGAACACAGGATGCTGTATTTGCCCTGAAGTAGAAATTGGTTCTTTGAACATAGCAGCAATAAAGACTACCACATCAAAACTGATATATGCATAAGGGCCACACTAAAGTGTTCCTCTCAGTTCTTCAGGAAACCAGACACCCTTCAGGAGGCAGTACACCAGTCCTCAAGAAGATAAGAGCTGACTGGCAAGAATGCTATTAATACTATGATGAACCAAAGGGAAGGACAGTGAAAGAGAGAGGGAGAAAGGCAAGAGATGGTCCATAGTTTCAATGTGTTCCTCCCAGCTCTGCATTCAACCTTCAGTGCTGCTTTAAAGGTCTGCCTGTTTTTGATCTGAGGAAATTGAACGCAACAAACACTAAACCCACTTCATCTGAAGAATACATTTGACTTTGGTTCTCTATGGAGATCAACTAGTTATATATTTACTTTTTATATTAAGGGTCAGTTAAGCTGAGTTAGAAACAGTCTCTCTTCTGTCTTAGGTTCAAATTCATGAAGTTGTTTTTCAATTTGCCACTGAGGGAGTGTTGCAGTCTCAAGGTGCTTTTTTTCAAAAGAAAAAACATTTAAACCAAGGTCTGTTCCACCTGATTGAATCCCATGAAAAGCAGAGTTCTCCTATTAACCTCACCAACGTTTCTCTCTCACCCAACACCGCTACAGAAACTAGCGATACACCTATATTATGTTGATCTTGTTGCGCAAAAAATATCTGTGGCATTTGTCCATATAAGAGGCTGTGCTTCAAGGTAAATTATTGGCAGTGAAACATTGGGACATCCCAAAAATGTGATAAGACACTATCAAAATCAAAGTTATTTTCATACACAGGACATAGAACTGCATGGCAATTAGCTGACATACTTCTCAACAGATCTGCTGTAAAGGTATCCCAAGCTGTTAATCACCTTGTGAAGATGATGTATAAAGAACATAGGAGTGCCTTGTTTGATTGAATTCTCATTTGATCCCACTTCTGATAGAAAACAAATCAGTCCAAAACTAAATGTAACCCCTACATAAAAATGAAATGGTACATGTTTATTGTTGGTCACATTATCTGATCCCTTTGTCACATTGAAATCACTCAGCTAACAATTGACTCTGTAAAATATTTGAACAAAATCATCCATATTTTCAGCTCTTTTATTACTGGACTTATTCACTGTCATTTGTACAAAGATATCAATGTTATCTTGTTAAAGTAATTTTGTATCTATTCCTTGGCCATCTTACATTTCAACATCTAGTCCATCTGCGTGTTTTTAAAAAAGGTCAAGCTGATATTTTCCATTGTTTGTTAATTTTAGGAATAAAATAAAATTAGCAACATAACTAGCAGGGTGATAGAAAGCACTGACTCCTCAACTGTTTTTAGTGTGACTGAGGATTATTCCAACTCAAACAGATGTTAATGAAAGATTGCGGAAAGCAGAGAAAGAATGTGAATTTTGTTTAATACATTGGCATTCTTTGAGGGGAATTTTCCCGTCCCGCCTGCCATGGGAATCGTAGTGGGCGGGAAGCAGACCATACAAAGGTCTGTTGACCTCAGGTGGGATATTCCACTTTTGGAGTGAGCACAGCTGAAAATTCCACCCTTTGAGTGTTCTCTCTGACTTGGCATTTATATGTCCAGAGTAAGGGGGCAGAATGTACAGCAATTTGCACCCATGAATTGTTGTAGCATCATGTCTCGTCTTCACCACATGCCAAATTTCTCACAACCAATTAGATATTTAAGGTGAATCATTATAACCAAATATGATAATCAATTTTCACAAACAGAAAATGTGACGAATGGTCACTTCATGCGTTGAGTGTACTGGGTGCTGGATACATCCTTGAATGTGCGCAATAGGCCTGAATAGGTCCATTCTAAGGGACTACCTTAGTATATAAACATATAATCAGGCACAGATCCACCTTTTGTCTTGTGAACCAGTTGTACATTGAGCAGTTGGAAGTCCTTCCTGTTGATGAAAGCTGCTACTTGGGCTTTTGCAGCTTTGAGAGCCAACGTGCATTCATTCAGTAAATGACATCCTGCACCTGGGGAATATGGTGGTGGCCGCAAATTCTACAGTCCTCAGTCTGATCTTGATGTAGTGGTGATGAGCCTTAGGGGAAGATTCCACAGATATCTCCAGAAGATCTGGGCAGTCTGGTGGCAAAGTGGTTAGCACTGCTGCTTCACAGCGCCAGGTACCCGGGTTCAGTTCCAGGCTCGAGTCACTGTCTATATGGAGTTCTCTTCATGACTGCATGGGTTTCCTCTGGGACTCCAGTTTCTTCCCACAGTCCAAAGATGTGCCAGTTAAGTTGATTGGCCACACTAATTTGACCCTAGTGTCAGGGTAATAGCAGAATAAATAAATTGGATTATGGGAATAGGGCCTGGGTGGGATTGTAGTTGGTGCCTACTTTTTAGGCCGAATGGCCTTCTGCATTCTAGGGTTCTATGACTGTATGATCTGTGGAGTGATCATGAGGCATAAGAATTCAGGGCCATGGTTAATTCCATGTTATCCAGGAAATGTGTTATCAGCATTCCTATTAGGCTCCATCATTGCTCAGTGATCTCCTTGCTATTCCAATGTTTGCAGGAAGCAGAGCCTCCGATAACTGACTCTCTCTAGTGGATAGCATCTTCTGAGCAAGGGAGGCTGGCAGCCTGCTCCTTTGCCCCGTCATGATTTTCGTGACTCTGGATGTTGTAGTTCCATTCCCAGAGGCTGCAATTCTCTCTCTCTCTCTGATGCTCCTTCTCACTGGAGGTCACACTGCCTGACCAAATAAGATCCACAGCAAACTGCTGCACACTTTTCAAGGACTCTGCTTCCTTACTCTATATATTCAAGCACCAAGTCAGAGGCCACTTTCAGAATACCCACTGTGTTAGCCAAGTCTGGCTAGTCTCCAGATTATTACTATTGCTGTCTATTCAAAATAATCCACTCCACCAAGCCACATTACCTCTTTCAATGGTTGCTGACTGCAGCCAAGACTTATCTTCTGCTTCATTTAAACTTGCAAGGCTCTGAAGTACTGTTGTTCTTGGTGCCCTCAAAAAACTGAGCAACATAGCTAAACTCTTGTAAATGACCTCCCTGCCATTTTCAAGTGTGGTTCCTCCCATTATCCTGTTCACCTCTGGGAACATCTGCTGATGGTGTGAATGGGCTTCCCTCTCATTGTCATTCACCACCATTTTTCTGTCCCTCCTTCCTCCAATGCATTGACAAAATCACAGCCAACATTTCAAGCCAATGATTTTTGATCAGAACTGGAAAAGTTAGAAATGTGATCCATTTTAAGCAAGTGAAAAAGAGGATGGTAAAATATAATCTATGATAGGCTGGAAGAAAGAAGAAATTAATGGCTGAATGTTTGGGTTCTGATGGGAGAAAGCACGGAGGTAGGCTAGTGCCAAATTTTACACCACCAGTACGCTGGTTGCTTGGTTCCATATTTCCTCTAGCCACTTTTCTGAGGTGGGAAGGAGGGGTTGGGGGACATGCAGCCAGCAGCTAGCCAATTGAGGCATTTATAAGTCCAGTAGGTTCTACTGACAAAGGCCGAGCGGAATTTTCCAGTCAGCCTCAAGGGCCCTGGTGGTGTCTGTAAACAGCCCAGCTGCCTGGAGCTGGCCTTCTGGTGACACTGTGGAGGTCAGGCTCTGCCTGGGTTCCCACCCTCAATGGTAGTTTGGCTGTTAAGGCATTAAAAAACAGTTGGAGAAAATGTGCCTGCTTAACACACCCTCTCTTCTTACCTTGGAAGGCCAACCTTTCTTCAGTCCTGCATGACTTCCTATTGACCCTCTGGCTTCAAAAGCCCACCCATCATCCTTAATTTGACAATAATCCTGTCCTCTGATCACAAATTACCCAATTCATGGGAAATCTCTTATGAGTGATTATTCCTCATATAGTGTAGACTCTGATCCTTGTTTGAGACTCACAAAGATGTCCTGAAGCCTGTAGGAGAAATCCTGCTCTAAGTGACAAAAGAGTTGGTGGTGCAGGACCAAAGGGAATGTGAATGGGACAAGTAAAGAAAAGAAAGATATGTCCTGAGGTGGTGGGAAGATAATCAAAGATGGCGGCCAAATTTTTATGTATAAAGTTCTGGGTGCACACCTAACTCAGAAGTACACAAAATCATGTCCTTGCCCACTATTTCAATCGACTGGTTCAACTGGCTGACAATCAAGAAGTCAATTTAGATTTATCAAACAGCAATTATCTGGGATTTCACTTTGCCCATATACTTCTATGGTTGGCTGGCTGGTCAATTGGCTGCAAGCTTGACCCAGGGTGGGAAGAAATTCAGTGCTGAAATAAAATTAACAACTGTGTCTGGGGGCTGAGGTCTGTGAATGATTATGCTGCCTAGACTCTTATGACACAATTTCCGCTGATACTTTTGTGCAAGTCCACAGCTTCTTCAGACAGCTCTGCAGCAGTCGGCTCCGAGAGAGCACACTGGGACCATTAGTTCGCATATTCTCTTTTCTTGGTGCCCATCCACCTCTCGCCTTCCCTGGCAGCAGTCAGCCTTTCAGAGTGTATTTCATTCTGGATGGCTGTTAATTGGCCATCTAGTTTGATATCGGTGTGAGGGGGTTTCCCGTCTTCTCCCGCCTGCACTGACGAATATAAAATTCGGGCCAAAATATTGAATGCAAGGTCAGACCTACTGTTAGTGTGCTCAGTGAACAATATGGTTCTAAAGTATCAACACAGCAAGACAGAAATGAATACTCAAAAGTGGAACAAATCAACTTTTTCTGTCCTAGCCATTTCATGAAGGCATATGCTCAGTCTATAGATTACAGCTGTTGATGACACTTCAACAATAAACCTCAATCAAAATGGTGCTAAGTTACTTATGGCAGAACAATCTGGTTTAATTATTTGTATTGCACAGTAAAATATTGCCTCCTCTTTAAAACACACAGTTGCTTTTAATGCTTCAACCTATCTTTTTAAACAAGTACAATACCAAAAGTGTCTGTATAGATAACATGCATTACTTTGAAATCACTTAATGCAAAACAATGGTAGGACTTTGATGTCTGAGAAAATTCTACACAGACAGTAATGGGAAAACTACATTTCTGGTCAGTACAAGTGGAAAGTCTGACAACAGGTGTCTGACAACACCAAAACCTGGTGTTGTCAGACTTTTTACTGTGTTTACGCCAGTCCAACGCCGGCATACCCACATCATCAGTACAAGTGGGCCATTGTTGGATGCAGTCCTATAAAATAAGGTGGGTTAACACAATGGCAGCTGTGGAGTAGGCGAATGCGATTTGCACCTGTGTATGATTTACAGATGGTCTTCTTAATGCGCTACAGTGCACCTCACCTAAATCAGAAGTAAGAATGAGGTTGTACACTACACATAGTAGAAGCACAACAAATCAAAATCTACTCTCTTGTTTGACAAACTCTGGAGTGAGAATAACAATATTTGATCAGTGTGACCAAAGCCTCAGCAATAAACAATGTCGCTACAGTTATTGCTAAACTTTTCTGTGTTTACCTGTCTGTGTTGGTGTAGAAACATAAATTACTGGGATAGTCTGTATCCTCGTCAAGAAGGCATTATAAGCTACAAGACAAAAATAAGTTGTGCCATCACTACTACAGTCTATTAGTTTGTACTTATTACTCCCATGTTAATGCTTAATATTCCAGCATTGAAAAGTTTATTTTAAATTTTTTACTTTTGCAACAAAGAACATTGAAACTCATTATTCTAGCGTATAATTAATTGCATTTCCCAATACCGACTCATGGAACTTAAGTGGTTCAAAAATAATTATAAAATCCCACACAGATGTGAATTTTGGATGGAAAAAGTGGTGTTAGGAACTTACTAGTTGGCTGCTCAGACAATGTAGTATTTACAGCTTCCTTTTTTATTTTAAGCCTTCCCATATTTGCATTGTCATCCAATGACAGGACACGTATTTAAGTTGCTCCCTGGCACTTGGTAAAACTGCTCTTTATACATTTCACATAATGTGTGTAAGAGTCAGCCGAGATGTGTACCCCTCCTTTTATCTCCACATTAGAGGAGGTGGTCTCCCTAATTTTGCCAATTCAATTTGGCACTCTCCTTGTTCAGTTTGAACCAGGATTCTCCTCCAACATCAACTAATTTTGGCAAGCTTCCCCTTCAGTTCACCTTTCACTTTTCTTCAGATCATGTTGGCATCTTTCAAAGGCCCACAGTTCGCAGAGTGAACTTTCACTCCTCACCTTCCACAGTTCATATGCTGGGACTGGTCACCCCCCGGCATACCTCAATTTATACCAGCAGATTTTATCCCTATCATTGCTACAGTACTTCTTCCTCTCGACTCGCAGTGCCACCCCAAGAATGAAAGATTACCTACTATCAGCAAGAGTTCTTGCCATTTTTTTATGTGACTGGAATTTCTGAGCTCGTGAAGCAATCCTGACAATTGACACTCACTGCAGTATATCGTTCCTAGAATAGGAAAATGGCAGTGAAGAGCACAATTGGAGTGGAGCTAATTTTTACACCTCAGGAGAGTTAACAAAGTGCATTAATATATAATTAATGCAAGATTACACTCATGTCCTTTCCCAAAATACAAGGTCAGAAAACTAGAGTATGAATCTATCCAAACGATAACCACTCTTGGTTATATCTTACTGTTCAGCACAGAAATCACAGTAGTTGGATTTGGTGGTCTACTGACTTTTTACTCCTGACATCTGGGTATAAATTCAAGTCAGATTTGATAGGGGAAACATTTTTGCCATCAAGAAAGACCTAATACGATGCTATTTTGGTCAAGGCCAATCCAGTTCTCAGTGGCAGAAGGCCACAACATAATACCAACCTCACATGAATAGTCTCAATCAAAGAGGTCATAAGGATAGGTGATATGGGAAGGAAAAAAATTGTTACTGGCATCTTGGGGGAAGCCTGTCTGAGATGAGAGATTTGAGTAAAACTGAGAGATCTTTGCTATCCATCCACCCAACACTACATCTGATAGTTGCAGCCATTATTCAGAATCTTTCAAATGAATCCATTAATAAAATACAATGAAGATGATTTTGTAATTTCATAATATAGCAGTGCAGGTCTGTCATCTGGGGATATGTATCAATTGAGGTTCTTCTAAAAGTACTTCTGCAAACTGTGGAAGAATTTTGTGCAGCACATTGATGTGAATGTCAAGACTGCCTTTTTTTTGTTGCGATCAGTAAAACTGCAATACGTTAAAATTAAAGAGTACTATGCTACATCATGTTGTTTGCAATAATTGGAAGTAACCCCTTTCAACTTTGTTAAAACAAGGTACAAAGACCAAATGCAGGAAAACTTGCACTATCCAGATCAGTGTGGAAACCTGTTATTCCTATATTCTAATGTTCAGTTACACAGCAACACTGCTGGAGGGCTGAGGAGAAACATCTAATCTTTGTATGGGACACAGTGAGAGAAAGTTACAAAAGCTACTACACATTAGGTATTTACCAATAAATATGACAGCAGTTGTAGCCAGGACTGCAAACAAAGTGAACATCAGCACCTGGTAAGATTCCACTAGTTGATCAAAGAAAGTTGATTCCTCAAAAGGTAACTCTCCTATAATTAAAAAAAAAGAGGTTTTCCATTGCAATTTGGCTAAGATTGTTAAAGTGATCTATATGGGATTGTAAATTACAAGCGATATTTGTTAAATCACATTGTGGTGATAGAAATGGGATAAATTTGAAACACATTACAAGTGAGTTTTAAATCACATAAAATTAAGTTGGGAAGATAGCATCTTATACCAGGCTGCATTCAATAAATCCTAAATTACATACACATTAAATAACATTCAAAACTATATTCATTTTAAACCTGAGGATCAGGAAAAGTACTTTACCTTGTCTTTTATAGCAAAATGCTTGATCTTACTGTCAAGGCCACTTAGCAAATTAAACCTGTTAAAATTTAGATCGCTGTCAAGCTTTAATTAAAAAAGAAATATTGTTTAAACTATAAATGCTTCCCCCAGCAGGAAGGTAGATAAGTGGCCTCAGACTGCAGAAGGGGGCTTCAAGACTAAGCCTGAATTCAGGAGGATTCAAAATCCAGAAGTATGTTTTGAATTAGCCTCAGGTCTTCATTAAATAATCTGATTTTCTGAATAAATATTACCCTGATGCTTATTCCCAAGAATGTAGTAATAGCGTGCAGTGAATGAGATTCACAGTGTCTAGGCTGAAAACAGCACATCATAAGTGCCTGTCCAAAGTAATGTTACAGCAATTGGTCATGTTTGGGGATTTGGAATCTTGAAATGTAGCCTGCTCTGACCATCACTTGAGGGGCAAGTACTCTCCACCACCTTGAACCCACATTCACTGATGAGTCATTGACAGAAAGGGGGTCTTTGGAGACGAATGCTGGCACTTCTTTCTCACTAATACTGGACAGAGGAGACCAGGAAGATGGAAACTGGATTTATCGCTGCCTACATTATCACTTACACGGAGAAGATGGAAAGGATTGTGACAGAGGTGTCTCATTTGTCAAAGAGGGGTGCAAGGCTCACCCCAAGGACTCAAGACCAAAGGCCAGCAGGATCTTCTCTGGATGTAAAGATCGAGGCTCACAGAGACGTTGTGTGCATAGGTGGCTGCAAAGTTAGGGTGTACCAAACTCGCATATCTTTGGATGAGCAAGAATATGACCCGCCAATGGTTCCACATATCCAGAGACCTGGTGACTGATATTTTCCACATTCTCCAGGAATTTGCAGAACAAAGACAGGGACAGCATCCATTGCCAGTGGCTGTGAAAGAAACGGCTGCTCTGAATATTGGCACCTGTGGCTCCATTCAGGACTTTTTGTGGAATCTCTCAAGTTTCCATGCACAAATGCATTCATGAGGTCACAGACACTCTTTCTGCCAAGACCCCACAATTTCATTGACTTTGACAGAGATCAAGGAAGCCAGGATACCAGAGCACTGGGCTTTGCTGAGATTGCTGGATTCCCATGGATGTAGGATGTCACTGATTACTCATGTGGTTATAAAAAATTCCCTGGCACCAAGCACTGCAATACATCATCCAGAACGGTTACCACTTGCTCAAAGTATAGTGACAGTCTTGGACTCTTGCAGAGAGAAGGTAGAGGCTCATGTGGCAAACCATGCACTGAGCAGCACACCATAGGGATCCTAAACATATGATTCTGATGCTGATTAGATCTGGTGAAGCACTACAATACAGTCACCTGAAGGTTTCATGGAATATCATGGCTTGCTGCGCACTGCACAACCTGGTGCTGCAAAGAGGGGAAGGCCTTGCCAGATGACAAGATAGAGCAGCTGCATGATTCCTCTGATCAGGGGGATCTCTAAGGGCCGAGCTTGAGAAAGCTGAGGCTGCTGTCAAGAGGCCATAGCATGGACCAGACAAGACATTGTGCACATTAGGCCCTGATAACCATAAGAACATGATAAGCTGTTGTGAGTATCCTCTAGGACAAGTGCCCTCCTTCAAGAGCCAACCTGAGCACCAGCATTGCTATTCCTTTCAATTCACCCAAGCCCTTCAACTTGAGAGTAAATAGTCAGGCTCACATGTACCTGATCCTTTGAAGAATGATGAACTATTGGCAGCAAGTGTCCTTGCTGAGATGAGCTGCTAACTAGAGCAGGGTGACTCAGCATCAGATGTCAGGAGTTACTGCCTCTTCAAGCATCTCTCCAACATCCCAGTGGCAATGGCACCCTACAAGAGCCAGGAGTTGTCGGTCGATTGTGACTGGTCTTATGGCTATATGTCTTCATCCTCAAGGAGATCCATCTCAGCAATTGAGCAATGCACTCACTGTAACCTCGATGGTGAATCAGATAATTCACACTTGGGGCAAGGCAGCTGATGACGTTCCACTACTGTGGATCCATTTAGACATGGCTTGCATTTGATATCCGGCACACTCAGGGATCCTGAGCTGTATTTATCCTCAACTTAATATTATGTGGACCAACTAAGCATGACAATGTCAAACACTTGCCAGCCAGCAAATAAAATGCTTCCTCTTTAACACAGACATTATGCCCTCATGGCCAGTCCTGGCCTTTGCCAAGTCCAAAATGCACAGATACCATGAAGCCCCAGGAGCACACGTCATTGCTAATAAAGAATTCATTTCAGTTTATTCCATTTGAATTGATTTATTATTGTCAAATGTATTAACATAGTGAAAAGTTTCTTGCACACTATACAGACTAAACATACCATTCATAAAGAAGCAGACAAGAGAGTGCAGAATATAGTGTTACAGTCATAGCTAGGGTGTAGAGAAAGATCAACTTAATACAAAGTAAGTCCAATCAAAAGTCTGACAGCAGCAGGGAAGAAGCTGTTCTTGAGTCAGTTGGTACGTGACCTGAGACTTTTGTATCTTTTTCCCAAAAGAAGGTGGAACAGAAAATGTCCGGGGTGCGTGGGATCCTTAATTATGCTGGCTGCTCTGCTGAGACAGTGGGAAGTGTACAAGAGTCAATGGATGGGAGATTGGTATGTGTGATGGATTGGGCTACATTCGTGACCTTTTGTAGTTCCTTGTGGTCTTGGGCAGACCAGAAGCCATACCAAGCTGTAATACAACCAGAAAGAATGTTTCTATGGTGCATTTGTAAAAGTCGGTGAGAGTCATAGCTGACATGCCAAATTTTCTTAGTCTTCTGAGAAAACAAAGGCGTTGGTGGGCTTTCTTACCTATAGTGTCGGCATGGAGGGACCAGGACACATTGTTGGTGATCTGGACACCTCAAAACTTGGAGCTCTCGACCCTTTACACTTCGTCCCCATTGATGTAGACAGCAGCATGTTCTCCTTTACGCTTGCTAAATTCGATGACAATCTCCTTTGTTTTGTTGACATTGAAGGAGACGTTATTGTTGCCACACCAGTTCACCAGATTCTCTATCTCATTCCTGTACTCTGTCTTGTCATTGTTTGAGATTCGACCCACTATGGTGGTGTCGTCAGCAACTTGAAAATTAAATTGGAGGGGAATTTGGCCATACAGTCATAGGTGTATAAGTAGTATAGTGAGGGGCTGAAAACACAGCCTTGCGGGGCACTTATCCTTACTGATTGTGATCTGTGAGTTAGAAAGTTCATGATCTAGTCATAGAGGGAGGTGCCGAGGCCCAGGCCATGGAGTTTGGAGATGAGTTTCATGGGAATAACTGTTGAAGGCTGTGCTGTAGTAAATACATCTTTGCTCCTATCCCATTGCTCCCTTCTGACTAAAGCAATCACTTGCAATTCCAGAGTATCCTCAATGCTTCTACTGCCCGCGAGAAATCACCATTTAAAATAAGCATCAAATGACCTTGGTGAGTGCTCAGGTGAGGATATGCACATTGTTGCCTTCTTATTTTGTAATGAGAGCCCCTTTTTCCCACAAGACACACAACTAGAAGGTCAGAGACATGCAAGGTTGGACATTATTGGATGTAATGGAACCATGCTTCATCACTGAGGTGGCAAGATGCCCCCACTTGTTAGTCAGTTTAGTAGATGTACACTCTGAAAGTCGAAAACATGGTTGGCTGATAGCAGCATACATGAGCTCTGAGTACAAATTAATGCCATTAATACACGTCTGCCAGGTAGAGAGCACATGGAGTTCAACAATATATGACCCTTTTCCATGCATGAAAACATTTCCTTATTCACCGCATCTTTCAAGAATGCAGAAAAGATAAGTCAATTTACACAGTCAAGACTAAACATGATATGACCATGCAAAGCATGTGAACGAGGTTTGTTCCACAAGTATACTTAACATTTAGGTCAAGACATCACTGATATTGAGAATGATGAGCAAAAGGGGCACACAGTGTGGTCTTTGGCAGCATCACATTGATGAAAGGCATATGCAATAAGTGGGGGGGAGGAACCATGGTTTTTGATTTGATTTGATTTATTATTGTCATATGTATTAACGTACAGTGAAAAGTATTGTTTCTTGCGTGCTACATAGAAAAAGCATACTGTTAATACAGAAGGAGAGAGTGCAGAATGTAGTATTACAGTCATAGCTAGAGTGCAGAGAAAGATCAACTTAATGCAAGGTTAGCCCATTCAAAAGGCTGATAGCAGCAGGGGAGAAGCTGTTCGAGTCAGCTGGTACGTGATCTCAGACTTTTGTATCTTTTTCTCAAAGGAAGAAGGTGGAAGAGAAAATGTCTGGTGTGTGTGGGGTCCTTAATTATGCTGGCTGCTTTGCCAAGGCAGCGTGAGTAAAGGCAGAGTCAATGGATGGGAGGCTGATTGACAATAACACAGCTCATCATAAAAGGGAGACATAGACAAGAGGAGATGCAAAATGGGTGTAATTCTATTTACACTTTATAGATGTGTTGAAAACTACTGTGTCACAGATGTGCTCCTTAATCTTTTGAACTTTCCTAATCCTATGTCTTGGTGCTTCCCCAACATCCACAGAGGAAATGGAGGCAGCCTCCTTTACTGCTGTTCACTTATTCAATTTGGCAGAAAGAGGAAAAATGCAGAGCATTATTTAAATGGAGAACAACTGCAGAAAACTAAAACGAAGAAAATGTGGTTGTGTCATGCCCCATTATATTACAGACTTCAAACTAATCTTCATATTTTAATTATATTAAAATCTTTATATTTTTAAACTATCACAAAAGACTACAAAAAGATGACCACCTGTAGGTTACCTGAATCTTGTGGAATAAAAGCACTCCCCTGTTTCAAGAGGGAACAGAAAGAACATTCCAGACTAATGTTGGAACAGTGCTTTTTCCTGATACTAATCCAAAAAACGTATTAACAAATTAAGTAGGCCATTCAAACACAAAGACATCAGCAGCCTCAAACTCTCAAGGTATGAAACCCACAACACAAGGTGTACAATCAAAGTACCCAATTTGGTAAAGGACTTTGAGCTTGTTACAAAGTCTAATGATGCGATAGACACATTCACTGTTGCTTTTAAAATCAACAAGAAGTTGCTAGGTGACAGGCAGTTCCATCAAACTAGCTTCAAGTCAGCAAAGAGCTTAACATAATATCTTGAAAGTGCCAGATCCAACTCGAGAGAAGGATTCCCAACCTGTTCCGGTTGAAGTTCAGCTGACAGGCAGCCTCTTAGAAATTCAACTATAAAAAAAACCTCAGCCCGAGAATACCCTGCTTTACAAGACCTCCACTTCAATAAACATGCAGGTGCAGCAGGCAGTAAAGGCAGCAAATGACATGTTGACCTTCATTGTGAGAGGTTTCGAGAACAGCAGCAGGGATGCGTTGTTGCAATTATACAGGGCCTTGGTGAGGCCACACTTAGAGTATTGTGTGCAGTTTTTTGAAGAAGGATGTTCTTGCTCTTGAGGAAGTGCAGCAAAGGTTTACCAAGCTGATTCTGGGGATGGTGCGACCAACGCATGAGGAGAGATTGATTAGATTAGGATTGTTTTTGCTGGAGTTCAGACGAATGAGGGGGGATCTCATAGAGATTTATAAAATTCTAACAGGACTAGACAGGGTAGATGCAGGGAGGATATTCCCAATAATGGGGGAGTTCAAAACCAGGGATCATAGTTTGAGGATTCAGGGTAGACCGTTTAAGACAGATGAGGAGACATTTCTTCATCCAAAGTGTGGTGAACCTGTGGAAGTAATTGATGCCAAAAAAAAGTATTCAAGAGGTGGCTGGATATAGCACTTGGAGTGAATGGGATCAATGGTTATGGGGAAAAGCAGGATCAGGCTATTAAATTGGATTAGGCTGCGATCAGCCATGTTCGTAATGAATGGCAGAGCAGGCTCAAGAGGCTGAATGGCCTCCTCCTGTTCTTGAAAAAAGATTAGAAAGCACCAACTACATCTAAAAAACCTGTCATGAAAGAGATTGAGGGTCTTTTATCTTCAACTGTTTCAAAACTGTGTGGGTGTGTAGGTAAGTGAAATGTTGCATTAAATTGTGTGTTAATAAATAAGCTTTATTTTTAATTCACAAAAGGCTTGCTGCTGGAATAATTTAATTGAGGCCCACACTTCAAAGGTGGGAAAACATATATGTCTTACATACAAACATTGACCACTGGCAGTAAAAAGGAACACATGAGATCTATTCATGATAGTGGATGTGAGAAGAGGTGACAGGCTCAGGTTTCCAAAGTCAGAAGAAGGCCCAGCTCACACTTCCTAAACTCAACATGAAAATTTAGCCCAGTATTTCTGAAAAGTTCTAATATTTCTTGACTTGGGTTGGGTTGAAGGGAGATTTTTTTTGCGCCTGTCTCTATTGCATTCAGCTGCCATCAGAATCTCCAAGATTCTCTGGCCCAATGTAGTTCAGGATCAGTCACTTGTTCCCACCTTCAGCAGACATCCCTCCAATTGTGTACTCAAGCACAGTTACCTCAAGCAAGGCAAAGTGCTAGAAAATCACAGGACAGTGGAGTGGATGGGTGTGCAAAAACCCGATGAACAGCTTCTGCCCTCTTTTGCTCTTTACTGCACTTGGGGAAAGAGGAAACACCTAAACATCAAGCAGAAGGAATTCTATCATATTATCTTTATGGTACATCATCTGGTCTTCCTCCAGTGGTCTAATTTTAAACCTTTGGAAAAATGTTTTGATGCTATAGAATATCAAAATAAATTGTATGCTTTCTATTAAAGATTACTCAAGTAAGTTTCAAGAACTTCAGCTGCAAGTTTGAAAGAAATATGAATCCAATACATTCATTAAAGGAAGGTTGCACTTAAAAAGACTCCAAAAATACTGTTGCAGAAAGAGACAATATTATGCTAAATCTTGCCTGTTGTGCCGCCATTGCCTCCACTCCGCAGGACTGTGACTGTCACATGCATCAACTGTCTTGTCAAGGGGCTGGATACACTGATATTGGTGCATGGTAATCCCAGCTGAAGAAGGCTATGATTCACAGTACTTAGTGAGTAAACAATGTTGGGTACTGAGTATAATTGGATAGGCTGACTCACCACAATTGCAGGGGATTGAGATCGGATCTAGGATTGAATTAAATAAGGTAATATAAATGCTTTAATACGTTAAAAAAAACTCAATCTCAAATAAAACTCATCAGGAGGTCTTGTAAAATATTATCTAATTAGACTTCATTCATTCTTGATTTGTGCAATGTTCGCTAATCTCATGGCATATGAGGCAATACAACTTACTTCAGCGTCACAAGGTAGGGACAGGAAAACGGTAGAGTTTGTGCTTCTGAGCGCTATACAGCGATTCTTGCTTTGATACCGTGTGCATGTGACTATCAGATGAAGACAGCTTTAAACACGGTGTGAGCTTGTTAACATTGACACATGAAAAAGATGTCCATTTGTGTTAGGTTTTGAACAGTGAACAGTGTTTGTAAAGCTATGCCCCAACAAAGACTAAATGCTTTTGCAAAACAAGGCAAGGAGACAAGAGGACAAGGATAACTTACTTAAATATTGCACATTTAATATAACACAAATTTAGACAAATATCTTTAAAAATAAGCAGGTGTATTCCAAAATCTTGTCAGTTCCACTTTGGGTATAATTTGTTCTCAATGCACAAAGATTCTGAAAATTCCTCAGGATTTTAATTTCATAAATTCCTAATAATACTACACTTTGAAACAATTACCTAGCTACAATAATGTTTAATGTGGAAAATAGTTGCAAGCAATTTAACACACATCTCATGGGCTGGGGATTTATTTGGAACTGTTTTCATTCCGTTGCCAGAACCTCACCGTAAGTATGGCAGAAGTGCTGTTATATTTGTAAATCTCTGCCATATTTCTTGCAAGTTGCAGTGATAGAGCAGATGCAGCAGACACTCTGAGCAAATTCATGGTCATGTGTGGTGATCTTATAAATCAGATATATTTAGTATTGCATCTGAAAGCTTGCAATATCCAAAACCAACGCTCTGTTTAGGAAACCTTTTGCAGTCTGAAAGTTCAACCCAAGTGTGTGGATAGCCTATCTGGATAGGCTGAGCGAGTGGGCAAGGACCTGACAGATGGAGTATAATGTTAGCAAGTGTGAGGTTATCCACTTTGGCAGAAATAATAGTAAGCGGGATTATTATTTAAAAGGTGAAAAGCTGCAGCATGTTACGGTGCAGAGGGACCTGGGGGTCTTTGTGCACGAGTCGCAAAAACCCAGTCTGCAGGTGCAGCAGGTGATCAAGGAGGCGAATGGAATGTTGGCCTTTATAGCGAGGGGGATAGAATATAAAAGTAGGGAGGTCTTGCTGCAACTGTACAGGGTACTGGTGAGGCTGCAGCTGGAGTACTGTGTGCAGTTTTGGTCACCGCACTTGCGGAAGGATATATTGGCCTTGGAGGGAGTGCAGAGGAGGTTCACTAGGCTGATACCAGAGATGAGGGGGTTGGACTATGAAGAGAGACTAAATAGACTAGGTCTGTACTCGTTGGAGTTTAGAAGGATGAGGGGGAATCTTATAGAGACGTATAAGATAATGAAGGGGATGGATAGGGTAGAGGTAGAGAGATTCTTCCTGCTTAGAAAGGATAGCAGGACTAGAGGACACAGCCTCAAGATAAGGGGGCGGGGGGGGCAGCTTAGATCAGAGTTGAGGAGGAACTTCTTCACTCACAAGCGTGATGAATCTCTGGAATTCTCTGCCCGTTGAAGTGGTGGAGGCTATCTCGCTGAATATATTTAAGTCACGGGTAGATAGGTTTTTGATAGACAGGGGAATTAAGGGTTATGGGGAGAAAGCGGGAAAGTGGAACTGATCCACTTCACATCAGCCATGATCTTACTGAATGGCGGGGCAGGCTCGAAGGGCTAGATGGCCTACTCCTGCTCCTATTTCTTATGTTCTTACCTCCAGTTCATTCAATACTTTAGCTGTACCAAAAATCGTGATGTTAACTGTTGGATCTTTGTAACTAAGAGTCACAGATGATTGGTTCATATAAATTCCTGGAATGAAAGGAATCTCTGTTCTTCCAACTTGTCCTGCGTAATGGCCTCCCAGAACAGAAGCCTTTATAGATAGATAGGTGTCTCCACCTGTACTTAACTCCCTACGCACAGAGTCTGGCATTTCTTTTATAGTGACAGTACAGCTGTATTGACCTGAAAATTGAAAAAATTACTTCGTAAGCTTGACAGCAAAGTAAAAGACACTTGTTATTGAAAACTATGGCTACTGATTTCTTTTGACATGCTTGACTTTAATTATTTGTAAAAAATTCTATATGGTTGTGAAATCTTTACCTTTTTTAACAGTGTCAAATATATTACATGTTTTTAAATTTAAAGGTTGTGGACTGTGCTTGAATAGCCTAATGGACCCTGGAATACCCACATTCCTCTACACTGAAGACGAAAAGGAATAATAGGTCCATCACAGTAATACCAAACTGAAAAGTGATGTTAGCTAGCTGCTACCTTTGCTCACTGATATTTATCACTCCCACTAAGCAGTCACAGCATCATCCATGCTGATACTTTAGAAAATTATGTCTTTTCCATGAAGTAATAGCTGAGTTGTGTCTGTTGCCAGGCAGTTGTGGACAGAACTCACAAGGAACAGCTGCAGCTGATAAAATCTGAGGCCACTCTCAAACTAGTCTTGCTGTCCCTTTTGACAACAAACTCATCTCAGTTGCTGGTTGATATATACCTTGCAGTGTGCTACTCTTTTGCATAAACATTCCACCATCTTGCTTCAAAGTATTTTGAACATATACTCTCAATAAAAAAAACAATGAAAACAAACCTGACCCGCTTCCCATTGCCTTTACTGGGATTCTGTTGGGATTATGGGAAAAGGGCTAGTCATAGCTGCTGATCTGTGGTCCCCATAAATAAAGAAGAAATACCTTTTGTTGTATAAACCAGGAGGTTCATTTCTAGTTCACCCCATCTCTGTTACAGAAGCTGAAGATTATCTTCTATATGTTTGCTATGAGGCTGCCTTTGAGACATTTTGTTGAATTGATTCTGGCCTGAATGATCAGGCCCAGCTGTGGTGGGACATGCCTCAGGAGATCTGGTGGCCCAAGCAAAACTCCACTGATTTTTGGTGGAACCGAATGATCTTGGCAGTGGACAGGGCGGAAAGATCACACCTTATGACCAAAACTGGTACAAAGTTATTCAGTTTTGCATTTGTATCCATCATTATTATTTTCTGGTAACAATATTGGAGTAATTTGGTCCACATCCAATATACGGCATGGGTTCGCACTGACAATTCCAGGATCCATAGCTATGTAAAAAAATCATGTAATCGGCCTTTTAATGTACAGGTATTAACTTGTGTATAAATAAGTCACACTTAGTTTATGGGCTGTCATGGTTTATTATGGAAGAAAATAATTAGACATATTTTGAGACATTGCCAGCATGAAACCTCATTCTGGAAGAGCAATGTTAATTATTTACCTGTATCAGCCAAGAATTCAGGTTCCACAGAGAAAACGTAGGTAGCTAGGGACTGTAATACAATATTGCTAAACCGCACAGAACAGGCGAGGTTTGATTCCGGTTTTAGCTTTGACATAGCTTTCACTTGAGCAAAACTGCAGTCTCCTGAATGAATACAAAATAAACCAATGTCACACCGTTCAGAACAGTGGACTCCATGGATACATTATTTTCACACTATTGTGGAAAATGTAAGCTTGTAGTGTAGGGGTAACACATTGGCATGGATAGAAAATTGGCTAGCTAACAGAGGGTAGGCATAAATGGGTCATCTCCTGGTTGACAGGATGTGATGAGTGGTGTGCCATAGGGATCAGTGCTAGGATCTCAACTATGACAATTTACATAAATGATTTGGATAAAGGTAATGATGATATGGTTGCTAAATTTGCTGATGATACAAAGAAAAGTAGGAACATAAGTTGTGAAGAGAACAAACAGAGGCTACAAAAGGATATAATTAGAACAGGCAAATAAGCAAAAATCTGGCAAACGAAATATAATGTGGAAAAACTTGAGGTTGACAATTTTGGCAGGACAAATAAAAAGCAAGTACTTCATTTAAATGATGAGAGATGTAGTGGGGTCTGGATGCCCGAGTGCATGAATCGCATAATCACAGTTAGTATTTCGGTGCAGCAAGTAATTAGCAAAACTAATAGAACATTATAGTTTATTGCAAGAGGAATTGAATACATCAGTGGGGAGGTTATGCTTCAGTTATACAACATATTGGTGAGACCACATCCAGAGTATTTGTACAGCATTGGTCTTCTTATTTAAAGGAACTTCTTATTTAAAGTAACTACACTGGAATCAATTCAGGAAAGGCTCATTCGATTAATACCTGAAATGGGCTGATTGTCTTATGAGGTTGGATAGGCTAAGCTTATGTTCTCCACAGCAGGCTAAGAGGTTGATTGAAATATGTAAGATCCTGAAGGGACATGGCAGGGTGGATGTGCAGAGAATCTAAAACTAGGGGCCATCTATTTGAGACAGACTTTTATTTTCTCTCAGAGTGCTGTGAGACTTTGGAATTCTCTTCCTCAAAAGATGATGGAGGCAGAGTTTTTGACTACCTTTAAGGCAGCAGTCGATTTATTCTTGATAAGTAAGGGGTAAAAGGTTATCGGGATGGAATGTGAAGTTTAAAATTAGATCAATAGAGACTCCTGCTCGAATTTGTATGTAAACACTCCTGTTGGGAATGCCTACTGATTTCCTTTTATTCACCCATGGGATGTGGTTATGGTTGGTCAGCATGCATTTATTCCTATTGAACTAAGTCATTTCGGAGCGCATGTAAAAGTCAACCACATTGCTGTAAATCTAGAGTCACTTGTAAGCCAGACCAGGTAAGGACAATGAACCAGCTTGTTTTTTATTACAACTGACAATGATTTCATGGTCATCATTAGACTTTTAATTCCAGATTTTTAGTGGATTCAAATTTCACCATCTGTCATGACTAGATTCAAACCTGAGTCCCCAGAGCATGAACCTGGGTCTTTGGATTACTAGTCCATGACAACATCACTTCACACCACCTGATTCTAAAGGTTTTGCTTGAAAGGCTCAGTCATGGTGAGTTACTAGAATAATTCCATTCATTTGACTGATTTCAAGAAGAGGGCAAAAAGAAAAAACACATTAAAATTCAGTCATTTAGAAATAAGTCACACAAAACTACAGAGAGTTTGAATGCATAAAATGCAACAAGCTATCTACTAACCTGTAACCTTATCTCGATAGGAGCACTAAGAAAGCATGTTTCTTATAACAGATACAAAGTATAGCCAGCCAACTGAGGAAACAATGTGATTGGTCAGAAAGCACTTCCTTGTCCCTCAAGATGGGGCATGACTCTGAGGTATTACGGAGAGTAAACCAGAACATACACTTTGGAACATGTGTTGGAATGTGTGTAGCAAAGGAAGAGAAGAATTGTTAAAATGACTGGAAAACAGAATGGTAGTTAACTTTATGGCTACATTTTAAATATTTTACTGAATTGATTCATTTTAACATGTTTAGGTGTATATCATGGGGCTGATAAGAATTGTCATATTGGTTGTTTCTGATTTTTTTGCCGCAATGTGTTTGAAATTTTTGCATTTAAAATTTCCTATGATTCTCTTTCAGGAAAATAATCTTTTCCTCTCCTGCCGGCCATCCATGGTTCCTCAAATAAATTGTGACGATACTGTGCCTTTAAGAAATGTATTTCTATCATGTTTCTTGTGAGGGGTATGTTTATAATTCAGTTCTGTTTTATACAGTGTTGATTTGTCTGCAAAACAGGCAGCTCATGTGTTGAGAATGCAGACTAATGATTGACTTTAATTAGGGGTGAGTTTGTTTTAATCTGAGTAAATGCATTTTTGTTTTTTCCCTTGTGTTTCAAATTAGGCTGATTTGACAAGAGTCATGTGTTTAAGAGGAGGAGCTAAGCTTACAGGAAAAAGCAGGCAGTTACTGCCGGGTATTGAAAGAAGCAAGAAGTGTCTCCAGAGGCTGCAGTTTGCGATCTGCTAGAAGAAATAAATCTCCCTCTCTGTCGCTCGAGGCTTGAGGACTGGCAGTCCAAGTACAAGCACATGAGCCTGCACATTGCCAACTGTTTTTAAGAGGAGCTTAATTCTATAAAAGGAATATTACTTGAATTGGAACTAATAGAGATAGGTTAGCAGTTAAGAATTATATATTGTCATGTTTAAGTGTTTCAGTTGGTAAAAGTTAAGTTAATCCATTTGTTATAATGAACTGCATTGTTAAATAAAGTTTGTTTTGATAAAAGCTTCCTAGTTTGTCAATAGGATCACACCTGGAGTGAAACATCTTATCCTTACACTAATGCCAAAATAGAAAAACTGTTGGGGTCTAGTCTGGCTTCATAATTTACTTTGGAGTTTCCGATCCATAGACAATGATGAGTAGAGGTTAATATCAGATCAGCTATAATATTACTGAAAGGCGAAGTAGACTCCAGAAGCCAGGTAATCTAACCCCGCTCTTAATTCATATGTTTGTATAAGCAGCACTATATAAAAGCCAGTTCCTATCAGGCAGTAATTCAGCCAAACACCAGTTTCCTGTCACCAATACCCTTTACTGTGCACCAAAGGAAAAGGCCATTCCTATAGCTTACAATCAGGTGGTCTTCACCTCAGGAATACAACTCCTGTTTGGGCAAAGTTGTAGGTTTAAAAAAAATTTGCTGGCTGCTCCCTATTACATAAGCCTCTGCTCATTCAATAGGGTAGTTTCTACTCCATGAAGCCCACAGGTAGATCTAGTGATGATTCCCTGTGGCCTTTGTAGTTACCATAACATTCCTCTCCTTTTAGGTCAATGGCTGTCCCAGGACTCCCACGCTGAAGAGGTGCTCCGCTTGGGCGGAAGGCCATTGGAAATGTGGCTGGATCAGGTGGTGGAAAGGGGACTTTTGGAGAGGACATTGCAGAGTTACTGAAGCAAGTTCCTCCTCAGGTTCCACTTCAGCTTGGAGACCCATATCTTTGCTATCTGTAGGCGCCAAAGTGGTGAGCTTCAATCTGAGAGGTGACACAGGCAGAGGTTATCTCCATGGCTGGTGGTGGCTCGGGCAAGGACACCCTAGTCCTGAGGTGGTCTAAGTGCCTCCTTAGGGTTTAACTCTGACCTTTAACGTTTTAAGATAATGGTGCTGTTTCTCCATAATGATCCCAAGGAACCATCTGAGACCATCCTTGATGTTTCTTTCGTGAACCAGGTTACCTGTTGCAAAAATTGTTTGTGTCCTTATGGATTCAAAGTTTCTTATTTCGTTTTCATGTTGGGACTCCACCATGCCAGGCAAGTTTAGAAATAGTAGGCTCAATTTGATACAAAAGCAGTCATCCCATCAGTAGTCCTGTTGGAGCAACACCTGTTGTGACGTGCAGTGTGGTCTAGTAATTGAACAAAAATCATGCCTGTTTAGTCTTCATGGATGCTGCAGTTGTTTCTTCATATCATTTTTGGAGGTTTGAATCTCCCGTTCCGCCACACCATTTGACAACAGGTGATAAGTTGCAGTCTGGGCATATTGGATACCACTGGGGAGCATAAAGTTCTGGAAATCCGCGCTAGTGAAGCTATGCCATTATGGTATTCATATATGCTGAAGCTTTATTGCAGTTTCTCAATCGTAGCCTAAGTAATTGTGGAACCCATGTGGTGTACCTCCAACTACTTGGATTGTGCATCTGCCATTATTAGAAAATATAGAACCCATAAAGGGACATGCCACATTCACCCATGGCCTACCAGGTCACTCCCATGGATGTAGGAAGCCTGAGAGTGAGAGTTTTTGATTTTGCCAGCACAGCTCACATTGCTTCACCAAGGCTATGATGTCGGAATCATGACCGGGCTATCAAACTCATGGCCAGCATCTTCATTTCTGTAATTTTAATATTCCTGGGTGAATATCATGTAGTTCTGTTAATATTGGATGTCGTTCTCAGGGTGGAACAATTACTTGGGATTCTGACAGAATGATCCCATCCTCAACAATAAGTTCAGATTTCTTAATGAGATGGTGTTTCATTTCTTTGGAGGGTCTTTTTTTTTTTAAAATCCACATTGTAAGATTATGTGCCTAATTTTGAATAAGGTTTGGTCTTCTTGGGTCCATGCTTTAACCTGCCTTGCTGACACTGGCAAGGTCTCCGATAATGTCAAGATCATCATATCCTCGTCTAATGCTGGTGAAGGAGCCAGGCTTGTGGGCAATGGGAAGCATTCAGTGCGACCGCATTGGCTATCTGGGTCACAGTATTCTAGAGTTCTGTAGGCCATCAATAACAAGGCCCAGTTCTAGCTGAGCAGATGCGATGGGAGGAGATATGCTTTAACTTCTTTGAAGAAGCCCAGCAGTAGTTTATCGTTGGTAACTAGAAAAATGTTGACCATAGACATATTGATGGAACTTTGTCACACCAAATGTGATCGCCAACCCTTCCTTCTCAATTTGAGGATATCTTCAATCTGTATCTGAAAGGGTCCTGGAGGCATAAGCAGTGGGCTTCTCTGCCCTGTCTTTCCAGCAATGTGACAGCAAGGGGGCCAGCACGGAAGCCAAATTTGGGCTAAATTTTCCATAATAAATAACTGACCCCAGGAAGGTATTTAACTCTCATGTTTTCTTGGGGTCGCCGCCTTCTTGATGGTCTTTATCTTCTACTGGATATGACTCCTTGCCATCTACTCAGTAGCCTAAATAGGTTACTTCAGCTGCTTGGAAAACTCACTTCTCCCTCTTCAAGTGAACTTCTGCTCTGGAAAATCGCTGCAAGACTTCTTCTTGGTTGGCCAGGTGTTCCTGTTCTGATGCCGTTGTGATCAAGACGGCATCTAAATATACTGCTACCTTGGGTAGTCTTTAAAGGATGTTATCCATAACTCTTTGGAAGATTGTATACACTGACGAGGCCCCTAAAACCAAAAGGGCATACCTGTCAAATCCCTTATGTGTGTTGATTGTCACATATTTCTGGGAGGACACATCCAATTCAAGCAGGAGATAGGCATGGCTCATGTCCAACTTGGAGAGTATCTTGCCACCTGTTAACTTGGCGTACAGATCTTCAATTCAGGGCACAGGATACTATCAGGTTTGGAGACTCGCCTGACTATCAGTTTATAGTCCCCTGCAAAGCCAAACTGACTTGTTAGGGATAAGAACAGGAACTACATGTCTGGCCCATTCTTCAAATTGCATAGGCTTTATTATACCCAACAATTTTCTCAGTATGATTTCCCCAGTGATTGTAAATTCCCAAGTTTCTCCTGTCTTCCATTTCCTGAATTACAGCTGTTTCTGGGATGTTATGTGAAGATGTTGGTTCAATTGATGTGCCGTCTCCATATTTACTATTATTAATTCCCCAGACTCATTTTCTATAGGATCATTGCTCACTCTGTTAACTTTTTTTTATGTATCTGTAGAAACTGTTACTGTTTGTCTTTATATTTCTAGCTAGCTTTCTCCCATACTCCAACTTCTCCTTCCTTGTCAATTTTTTGGTCTTTTTATTTGCTGTTTTTATATTCTATCCAATCTTCTGATCTGCCACCCATTTTTGTGCAATTACATGCTTTCTCTTTAAGTTTGACACTGGTGGGATCTTCTAGTCTTGCCATTGACAACCAGGTTTCCTGGTGGGGGGACAGGCAATCCATGCAAAATGCCGCAGACATTGATGGAACAGAAAGATCCCGCTGATGGTAAGCTGTCTCCACTGCTCGAAAATGAGCCGCGGGAGTCTGGAAAGTCTTGCCCTTTATCTTTAAATTCTTAAGTTGACCATGAATGGTTAGTCCTCCCCTCGGAATTTTTCTTTTTCATTGGAATGCATCTAGTGTATGCATTCTGAAATATCCCCTTAAATATTTACCACTGCATCGCTATTGACCTATCCCTCAATGATGCCCTTTTTACTGCAGGAATTAAAATACAGAAAGTGACTCATCAGTATCGCTTCACAACTATAATTTGCTACCTGTTTTTAGGAACAATGAGCACTCACCCCTCAAACTGCTATCTTTGTTCATGGTGGTCACAATAAATCTGTACACATTAAAATTAGGAAGACCAATTATGAATGTGAAACCATGAAAGGTAACAGTGACTTTTCCTACACCAGTAACTGTGATCTGAAATGGAAACAGAATTACTGCATATTGCAAAATTATTGCATGTACTTATGATAAAAATAACTAAGAGTTCAGTGTACATAAACCTATTGCAAGTTTTGGTTATAATCACAACTGGAAATCAAAGCAGAAAGGTGAACTTCCAGATAGTAAGAATGTAGTAGTAAAGAGTTACCCCTGAAATAATGCCACTTTGATCCTCACTCAATAATTGTACACAACTGATCTTACATAAAATGTACAGATTACATTATGGAAATCTTACCTCTCTGTAGGTTCTCACAATTCCTGGAATTTCGTAATAGACCATGGTAGATCCTGTGCTCCTTGTAACTCCCAACCCTGTGGCAGAATCGATCTGTAGAACTTCACTTGATAACAAATACCAGTTCCCAGGTTCACCTAAACAAATGTGTCGGTTTTGATCTCTACATAAGTAACCTAGCATTTTGAAAGACAACTTAGAGAACCTCTTTAGGAGATATCAGGTACAGAAGAAGCAATTTCAATTACATGTAGTATTCAGCAATTATTCAAATATTATTACCAAGAAAACAAAGGAAAATGTTGCTTTCAAAATTAAATTCCATTAGCGTCTCAAAATTATAAATAGCAAAAACTTGATATGTTTAAGATTTTACAACTACAATATAGAATAACATGGTAAGAAGTCCCACAACACTAGGTTGAAGCCCAACAAGTTTATTTGGAATTGCTGCTCCTTCATCACAAGTGGAACTCACAGCAGCACTCCGAAAGCTTGTGATTCCAAACGAACCTGTTGGACTTTACTCTGGTGTTGTGAGACTTCTTGATGTGCCCACCCCAGCTCCACTTCACATGATAACTGGGACTGTGTGGTACAGCCAGCTAAGCCACTATCTCTCGCATCATTTGAAGTGAAACCTTTCTTTCTCTGTTATAAGGACCATGAATGAATTAAATTTAAGCAATTTCAATGCGTCTCCCATTATATAAAAGACAACGCCACAGATCTACTAAAACAGCAGGAAATTGTAATACAATAGACTTGGATATATGATGAACTAAATGGTCTCTGTTTTTGCTGAAATATCAATTATCCTAAGAAAACACAAATGTAACTGAATAATCCTCTGCATAGTAAATTAAAACGGATTGAAATTCACACTTCCAAACCCACTTTTACTACAGCCCAAATAAAATAAGTTTTACTAGCGGTGTCTACCTCAGTGGTTCCCAGCCTCTTCAGTAACACGGCATACTTCAATGAGACAAACAATTCCACGGCACACCCATTTTTTCTTTTCAACTGAGTCGATTACTCATAAATGCCCCACAATGTAGTAGTGAACCAACAGTGACCAATTACATGTAAGTGAGGGGTGGCCACTCAGTTTCCCATCTCCGTGGAGATGGAATGTTGGCACCTGCCACATTTTTGCCATGTTCCTTGTGGATACTTGCCTTTTCAGGCCATTCAAAAAGAAGGATTTGGAATGGCAGTATTACAACTAGCAGCAGACCTTAAATTATATTTATTTATATTTTATTTTAAATATTTTATTTTTAAAAATGCACATCTTAAATTAAGAATAGTTGAATTAAACATAGCTAATGTCGGGGAGAAAGAGGAAATATTACAAGTGATGATTTGCAAATTAAATTGACAAATGGTATGGCACTGAAATATAAGAGCAAGAAAAAGATTTTGATAGATGCGGAAATTGATCTGAACTGTTAAGATTGTAAATTTCTTTATTCAAATTGCCAAAATCTACACTGATTTTAGCAGGGGAACAAACAGCAAGTAATTTCCAGCAAACCTGCTCACCCACAAACTAAATATAATCTATAATTAGGATTTGGAGCAACACAATGCTTTTCAGTTAAAACCTTACAAGATTGCAATTTTATTAAATTATTAAACAATGGCCTGTTTAAATCTAAAAATTAAATGCAAATGTCGCCAATTCTAAGCATCACACTTTTTTTATTCTCTATCATTCATTTGAAACCAGGGTCCCAGAAGAGCTGCAAGATGTGGACTGATTGAGGATTGAAACATCCAGAAACAGGTGGACAATAAGTCTGATGTGAAATAACTTTGCTGAATCAGCTGGTGTCCTCTGACCTGAGCCAGGATTCTTGGGACAGTGCAGCTGAACAGGGACGAGTTGGAGATGAATGTACTTCTGCTGCTCAGGGCATGTTTGGGTGCTGGCCTAGTTTTGCTGATTAGGGTTCTCACTGGCCCAGGCTTCTCCTGTTCTGCTGATCAGTGATGGAACAGCGCCACTCTGGTCACTTAGCTATTGCTAGCGCCGAGCTTCAACCAGCAGGCAATTCAGTCCTCATGGTAAGACATGTGGAGAGAGGACTGCTCAGAATGCGGGGGGGGGAGCAGCAGCAGCAGCAGCAAAGGGAAGGTGCTGAACACATCACCACAAATGGCTTTTGGCAATCTGCCCAAAGGCTCCTTCCAAGACAGGAAGGTGAGGAGGCGGAGGAGCCTGTTGTCGCCCACGTTGTGGCAGGGGCACCCACTGGCCATATCGTAGAGGTGTTGACCTCTGTGGGAGTGCTGCAGCCTCTCACTGGCTGGTGTCAAGGTACTGTTGGCCCCTGGCTATGACGTGCCTTGGATCAAACCGTGTGGAGCTTGATCAGCGGCAGTTCGCTGCTGCAGACACAGCAGACACAAGGGCTCCTGCAGGATCAAGCAGCAACATCTGAAGGACCAGAGCCACCCGGCTATCACTGACCCCCAAAGCTCTGCATCAACAGAGAGCAGCCGATGGCCCCAGAGCAAAAATGAAGTGGAGCCCAGCCTGGGAGAAGAAGCTGGGAAGATGTGGGCACAGGAAAAGTGCCAAAGTGACTGGCAGCTGTATAGATGGTTCCAGAAAGAGAGCAATGAGCCAGTGCCAAGAGGTGATCTGGCTGCTGGACAACAAGGTGAAGAAGAGGTGGCAACAGTTGAGAGAGAAACCACAGGAACAAACGGGCAGCAAAAGGACAAACAGTGAAGGAGAAAGCATCAACCTAAAACAAACAAAAATAAACCCACACCAATTTACTTTAAATCATATACACATGTTGTTTAACAAATAATCTTCTGCTCAATCTGCTGGACAGAGATTTTGTTTTCAGAAACGAAGCACTTGCCAATTTTGTGTCTGTATGTTGTAAAGCAAGAAAAGGAACAGACCAATTACAGATAGGATACATTTCTAACATTTTTTCTTATTGGCACATTTTGCATTTTGAAAATGTTATGTGAAAGTTGAATGGATAAATAGTACTGCTGGGGGTGGGGCGGGGGGCTGTTTTTCAGAAATAGCACTGCTAGGACCTAGGACAAAATTTGATGGCATACTTGAAGAGTTCTCACAGCACACCTGTGTGCCGTAGCACACTGCGTGAAAACCACTGGTCTAGCCCATATATTATATTTAGATAGCTGCTTTGGCTCTTGCTTCTGAGGAGGTGATTAAATTAAACTCTGTGGTTTATTTTCTATCACATAACTAACCTTCCTGGTTCACCAGCACGCTGCTGAAACATATTACATCACTCAGTGTCACATGCTCTGAAATGTTAGGCCATATTGCATATTGGGTCGGTATGGGGATATAATCTGCAATGCCCGGATGCTTGTAATCCCAAACTGCTAGTAGGGTCAATCCTATATTGGCAGCCTGTGCCACGTAAGTGTTATTCCTGGTACCAGGTCCAATCAGCAGTAGATCATCCCTAGATTGTTTCAAAAAAAATCAATTAATCTTGTAGGCAATGAAAATAAGATTTTCTTTGTGACATTCTGAAAAACAAACCGCTCATTTTGCAGTAATCATTCCTAAAATGTAATGAAAGTTGTAGGAAAGTAACTGTATGACATTTTTACTCATAGAAAACAATTTGTTACTGATAATAACTGCGTACACTTGGAGACTTTGAGATCAGCAAAACATATTTATTGAATCATAATTCTTTGTTAGCTTTTAAGAGTTGTATGCAATATTCCCTTTAAGCTGTGCAGTCACCCTAAAGTACTTACGCAGGCTTCATACTAGTGAGCCCCTTTAAATGATCATGTGTGCATCAGCGGCAAAGCAATTGAAGGGGCCACACATTTGAATAATCACTTGTGCACTCCAGAATAACTGAGGGGAACACTGGTTGTATGAATCAATTTATAAAGTTGATGTGAATTTATCTCTCAAAAGGAATCACAATTTGTTCCAAACTAGCATTAAGTTCATAGCTTTGTTCTTGCAGAATCTAGTTTTCAGTTTAGTTTATTTATTATTTACATTAGGCTTACATTAATGCTGCAATGAAGTTACTGTTAAAATCCCCTGGTCACCACACTTCGACACTTGTTCAGGTACACTGAGGGAATACTTAGCGTGGCCAATGCACCTAACCAGCACTTCTTTTGGACTGTGGGAGGAAACCAGAGCACCCAGACAAAACGCATGCTGACACGGGGAGAACGTGCAAAATCCGCACAGACACTGACCCAAGCCAGGAATCAAACCCGGGTCCCTGGCGCTGTGAGGCTGCGGTGCGCCACCATACCACTCTTCCTACATAATGTCATGATGGCATTCCTGAAACACTTGATACCAGTTGGCACCAATGTTTCCTTGGTGTCCTTTGGTGCTGATTTTGCCAATAAAGTACCTGTAATATTTAGTCCCAAAGAGGATTAAGATTACAGCCATTAGTCTTTTATTTGGACTATTATTTTTCTTAGATTTAGGGTTAGAGTGTTTTCTACTTGATGGGTATAGTTACAGAAATGAAAATTGGTGACGTGATATAGTAAGAGACATTTTATGAATTTATTAAGCTGATCTATTCTGTGAAAAAGACTGAATCTTTGCAGTTCTGGGGCAGCTATACTTTACATTGACAGCTTAGAAATCTGAAGATGAAAAATCATGCTTGCCATTCATGTGCCCTTTCTCTAAATTTTTTCCAGTAAATGGCAGGTTAAATATTAATGGTTTTCTTAAGGGAGAAATGTTAAGCTATCGATTTGTCACAGTCAAGTCCAAGGATTGTTAAGTAAATAGCTGGAATTTTACCCTCAGGATAAGTTGGCGCAGCTAGAAGTTGATGTAAAAACCTACTCCCACCAACATCGCTTTGTTAACACGACCAATTAGGGCCACCCAGCATAAAACACAATTGCTGGTCAGGTTTCCAGTGCACGGTTTCCAGCCCCCGTCTGACCACCCACGACCCCACACCGCCGATTAGTGTTGAGTGGCAGCAGGCACCCCCCCCCCACCTACTCGAATGGGCTGCCCCTGTAGGTTTTGCCCCTGACCTGGCCCCGCCTCTGACCTGCACCTGCCCCTTGTGGGCCCACCCTAGAGGGCAGTCAGGATTACAGGCAAGCACTGCCAGATTGGCGATGCCCAAGGGGCACCTCCACCTTGCCCTTGACCTCCTGGGGGACCTCAACGGCCTCCAGCTCTACCGGCAAGGCCATCACACTGGGGACAATATGTGATCCTCACCAGAGAGAACCCTTCCCAGCGAGGCTACAAAGACAAGTGAGCCCAGGTGATTGTGTCCTAGGATCACTAATCACATGGAAATGAGCATGAAAATAAACTCAAATAATTTATTCAGCCTCTCGCCAAAAATGAGCATGAGGCTGAATGCACTGGATATCCAATGCCACTAAGATTGTGAGGCAAAAAAAAATTGGGTGTGAACCTGGTTTCTTGGCTCTCGCGCGATTTAGCTCATCGTGCCACTAGTCTCTCTGCTAGGTGGTCATCCATCAACAGTGAGCAGGGAGGGGCAAACACATCTCATGCTGCCCGACAAGATGCCTGTCATCGCTGTGGGCCCTTTTCAACGTGCTCAGGATGAGGCACCAGCTTCTCCACCCCTCTGCCAATGGCTGCTGCATCAGATGATACTGTGATGACTGAGGAGTGCCCAGCCATAGGGCTGGATGTATCCTCTCAGGTGAAGCCTGCTTAGGCTCTGGTAGCCAGAGGGTGACCGCCGAAGTCATCATGGTGACCAGAATAGCAAAGTCAGCGGGTTGGCTCCAATGCTGCTGCCATTAACAGGGAGGCAGCACCTGCAGACATAAGTTGAAGGCAACTTGAACGCAACAGGTGACATGTGCATTTATGATTTTGAAATTTGTGTTAGGAATGGCAATTCTGTATGACCTTTGTCTGTTCATGTGCAATCACATGAACATTTATTTCATTTTAATGGGCTGAGCGATTGTTTGCAGAAGAGACAGTGCCACTGGCTTCAGCAAGCATTGATGCCTTGGATGTCTGGCCAAAGGTTCACAGGATCAAAGCTTCCCTGAAGTTTCCAGTCGTTTGCCCTCACCCTGGCACATCTGCAGGCTCTTATTCTGACCCATCACAGGAGTCATTCTGCTTGGTTGTAGAAGTGCCTCGCATTCCTCAGCCATCACTTGGTTCCTTGTTCCCAAAATCAGAATGTAAAAGGCACAGAATACCACAACTATGAGGGAAACATGTTCTGGAGGATACTACAATGATAGGACAAGACAAGCTAGTGCTTTGCTGGCAGCCTGCTGGTTCTTCCCACCACCATCCTGTTCTATCTCTCCTTGGCCTCAATTCTTGGGTGATGTAATGGGATCTTCAGTTACCTCCTCAAGGGATAGCACTCGCTAAACAAGAACCATCTATCCAATCGTGCAGAAGCCACAAACAGCCTTGGTACTTGTGAGTGCTACAAGATCGATGAAAATATCATGTGAACTCCCAAGATAATGGGCAGAAAATTGGAGAATCTGTGACCTGTGATCACAGACGATCTGAACATTTACTGTTCTGTCAACGAAAGTTGCCAGCTCATCTGACAACACCTTAACAGCATGAATAACATCTATTTCACCTGGGGTGGGTGGGACCCAACCATTGCAGGGAAGCCTCATGTTCTCTCTCCATGTGGCTTGCCTTATTTGTCTGGCAGTGGATGATCATGCGAATGTGTCTGAAGATAGCATCAGTCACCAGTTTGATGCAACTGTGTACACCTGATTAAGGCATACTGCACAGATCTCCCACTGGGCTCTGAAAAGAACTGGATATGTCAAAGTTAAGAGCTACTATAACCTTCAAAGCCACCACAAGGGATGTTTGTTCATCCAAGTTGGAGGCCATTTCCTAACCTATCAGTGAAATATTGCTGTCACTGTGTCCCTGGAAAGTTGAAGTGCTGACTGTAAACTCTAGCAACTTGAAGCCATCTTGAGTTAACTCTCTTGCCTTGGTCTCCCTATTGGCCCTGCACCAACTAAGCCCATGCTTCTCCTCTTAAAGTTCTCTCCCTGATTTGATTTATTACTGTCACAAATATTAGTATACAGTGAAAAGTATTGTTTCTTGCGTGCTATACAAACAACGCATACCATTCATACAGTTCATAGTGGAGAAGAAATGAGAAGTTGCAGAATACAGTGTTACAGTTATAGCTAAGTTGTAGAGAAAGATCAACTTAATATAAGGCAGGTCATCCAAAAGTCTGATGGCAGCAGGGAAGAAGCTGTTCTTGAGTTGTCTGATCTCAGATTTTTGTATCTATTTCCCCAAAGGAAGGTGACGGAATAGAGTATGTCTGGGGTGTGTGGGATTCTTTATTAGTTAGCTGCTTTTGTGAGGCAGCAGGAAGTGTAGCCAGAGTTAATGGATAGGAGGCTGGTTTGATGGATAGAACAAAAGTTTACTCACCTCCTACCAAGAATAGAACTGAAAAGCACAAAACAGCTGAGCAATTAAAATCATCCTCTATATCCAGTCTATGATAACTGCATCTTAATAATATGTGAACAGTTGATTGAAGTTGCTTGAAGGCCAGATACTTGTCTGAAAAGAGTGAAGCTTTTCAGATGGACAGGGCTACATGCACAACCCTTTGTAGTTTCTTGTGGTCTTGATCAGAGCAGGAGTCATACCAAGCTATGATATATCTGAAAAGGATGCTTTTTATAGTGCATCTGTAAAAATTGGTGGGACACTGGTCAGGCTATCATGGCATCCTCTTCCTCTTGCCCCCTCTTCCTGTTCAGAGGAGGTCCAACCAGCAGAAGACACTGTTCCCATCAGTTGAGATGCTGAGGACCAGTGCCTTTCAAAAGAAAGGTCATTGTGCTGCAATCCTCAGGGAAGCCTTCCAGGAAAAATTAGGTCTTGAAATGCTGAGAAATAGGCTTGAAAAGCAATGAAATGCAAAGGAACTCACACAGTGACAGGCTGCAAGAACAAGAAAGTGTTGCTGATCCAAGAGCCTTTTATCCTGTATTTGGATGAAGAAGTGATAAAAATGTGATTTCCGCCCATCCATTTTATCTGTGTGGCGAACTGAAAATCGCATGAACAATGCAAAAATTGCAGCGTATTGACTTGTTGATGGCCTTAATTGGCCCATTAATTTTTAGTGGGTATGCATCCAATTTGTGTGCAGCCTAGTGTTGGGCTGATATTTTATTGGGTCAAGCACATTCCTGACCCTCCACCCCCAAAGTAAAATTCTGGCCAGTGAGTCTGAAAAAGCAAACTCAATGCTGGAGTTAAGGATAGTGAACTGATGTGGTGGCACAGTGGTTAGCACTGTTACGTCAGAGCACCAGGGACCTGGGTTCGATTCCCGGCTTGGGTCACTGTGTGTAGTTTGCACATTCTCCCTGTGTCTGCGTGGCTTCCTCCGACACTCCAAAGATACACGGGTTAGGTGCATTGGCTATGCTAAATTGATCCTTAATGTCCCGGGATGCATAGGTTGGAGGAATTAGCAGGGTAAATATGTAGGGATAGCATAGGTGGAATTGTTGTCGGTGCAGTCGTGAAGGGCCGAATGGCTTCCTGCTGCACTGTAAAGATTTGATTCTATGTGGAATCGTGATATTTGTTTCCGTAAGGAAAGGGAGTGGCAAGTTATGGAATCAATAATGCAATGCTTGTTGTTCATGCACTGACACTTACAAATGGAAAACCAGTGTTTTATTATTGTTGTGTTCAATACAGTATCGTACCACACTATGGGGCTCCCGAGCATTATGTGCTAGGTTCCAGCCATGCCAATTGATAATGCAAATAACCTAAACTTTGCATTATCAATTCCCTTTGGACATATAAATGGTAAATCTGGACTATATAAATTGATTCTGGTACAGATGATGCTTTTAATTGCCTGTTGAGCAAGGAGTTGAATGGAGAATGAGGAATGAAGAGAATGTTAGCTACTCATTCTTGAAAGGTCTTTAACAAGAATATCACCCTCTATCTGGCACTAATCAATGATTATCACCAAGAGCTCACTAATGTAACAAGAAAGCAGTATGTGTTTGGTTAAAGCTTTAAAACAATTTTGTATCAATATAGATTCCTTGTACCTTTCCTTCAAGGTATATTATCAGTCTTTATACTTAAAAGTGTTGCTCACCTGTTAAGAGCTAAATACAGTTCTGTGTTGTGCGCGTGGAACTGGTCTCCACTGAGGTCATAAAAGTTAACTGTAAAAGTCAATGTCATTCCAAGAGGAAAGGCAGCCAGTTCTTCGTTTTTGGCTACATACAACTTCGGACTAGTGTTAATACTGAGATACGCCACTGGAGCCACCTAATATCAATACAGTAAGTTGACTGAACCTTAATAAGCACTTAAGATGAACGTTAGTCTAGATTAATGACTATTAAAAACAAGTAAAGCAATTTTCAAAACTTTCAGCTGTGTGTAGAGACAACAAGAAGAACTAGGGTTTATTTGTAATGGTATGTTACCAATTAACAACTGTGCAGAGCCATAAACAATTACCATTGCCAAAGCTTCTGGGGGGGGGGGGGGGGGGGCGTTGAAGGGACGAGAGAGAGAGGGGAATGCTCCTGACATCTTAATAGTTGTTCATGGATATTAAAGTTGACAATAAACTATTAATGCTGGTTATATACTGACTAGATTTATGCAGGAATAGGTTAATGTCAGCTTCAAAAATCCAAGGAGTTAACAGTCCCCAATGGTTCCCTCAGTTTCCAGTAAAAAAACTGCAGGAAAAGCAGAAAGTTGCAAGTCTGACCTTCAGTCAGTGCTAAATTGAATACATTTGGCTTCAGTAGTTCTGGGGTAGGGTGAGAAATGAACCAAATTGCTTCCTTCTGTTTGCAACATATTGATTCATACAAGACAAATGGGCATCTGATGATAGCAAGATCACTTGGTTGTGATGCAACAATCAAATAGTCTGCTGACAACAAGGGCTGACAGGACCCTGATGTCAGTGTAAAAAGCAAATCCCGAGGCTGCACTTGGCAGACAGCGGATCTTGCTCAGCAATTTTATTATTGGCGTCCTCCTAATTGGCTGCCTCTGGCTTTGCCGCCCAATTAAGGATGGCGGACAGGCTCCTGACACTGCCAGTCCAATCATAGAGCCACCAAATCTGAAGCTTCAGCAGCGATATCAGAAGTGCTGGCTGCTGAGGAATGCTGGAGACCTGGGGAACCCCTGAGGGGAGATCACTGAAGCTGTCACACTGTCCACAGCCCCATCATCCTTCCTCTATATCCTTCATGAGCTGGGGCAAGAAGGCTGTTTCCATTTGCTAGCAACTTGCCTGGAATCATTGTTCCACTGCTGGCAACAAAATAAAATGACTCTTGGCTGGGTTTTTAATTATTTAAATCCTGCAATCTGTCCCACTGTTAGTAAAATGCCCCAAAGCTGGGACTAGGTTGGGGTGCTGAACAGACCTGGCTCCTGTGACTCAGGGGCTGGTAAAACTCTGGTCTAACTGTCCATCTCACTCTCACACAAATAATTACTATTCAGATAAAGTATTGATGGGTAAGTGTCAGCTTTGAACTCTATTGCTGTGAGGTACTGTGAGGTGAGGTACTAGAGGCGACAAAGGCAGAAAATTAGTGAGAGAAAATCATGAACAATTAAGTGCAAAATATTTACAAACCCCAAAACAGATGAAAAACATTCTGATTTAGCAGCTCTACATTCATTGAGTTCTACAAAGTATAAATGATCCCAGACATGACTAGTAAGGCATTACAATGTGCAAAATACTTGGTGAGATGCATTGACACTGTTTTCAGAATTCCTTGAATTGGGACATACTCATGCCATTAAATACAACACACATGTTCACTGAATTGGGCTCCATATAATGGACATTTTGCTTTACTTTAAAATTTGATACACCATTGTTCAGTGCTCTGCAAGCAAAATTCTCCCAACTTGCCCGCCGCAGGGATTGTAGTGAATCAGACAAAAAATTCAGCAGACCATTCAAAAGGTCCATCGAACTTGGACAGGAATTTTAGGTCTTGGGGTGTGCTTGGCCAGAGAATCCCGCTCATTAACTATTCATAATGTTGTACAAGCATACCTGCATATGCACCAAGCGCACACTAAACTTTGGAGGAAAACAAAATAGCTGAATGAGGGGAGTAGAATTCAGCCAAAGTATGCCTCAAATTTGACAATCATGATGATAATAGGTTATAGGTTTTTATTTAGAGTACTTGTAGGAAATCATCTTACTGGTTCAACAGCAGAGATTTGCAGATGTAGAAGGGCTGATAAATAAAACATGGTCAGCTTTCTAAGCACTCCAATGTCTTGAATTTTAATGGCAAGATTTGTGTCTCTGTACTCCCAGGGCAGAATCCAGGTATGAAGATTTGGTGAAGTGCCTCGACAGCAATATAGTTCTATCTCTAATCCTCATTCTAGTTACAAGTCTACTAGATTAGTTACTAGACCTGGTCTTTCATATGTCCTCAAGAGTACCTCTAAGCATCTTACTCCAAGGCTTTCAGCAACGTTTCACTGTAATGAATTGGGACTGCATTATGACAATCTCAGGGTTAATTTGTTTATGGTTTCTTTTACTTGTCAGGGTTAGGTGGCATAAGATCTCTACTTTGCACATCCACATTGTAGCAAAGTTGAGATCAAGACCATACTGTGCACATTATTGCTTTATATTTTTAGGCTGCAATGAACCATATCATTCAGTGAAGCCATTTCTAATTTCTTGCACCTGCCAAATCCATGGCCACTGCAATCTAGACGGTCCCCTCCAAATCACTCATCCTTCTGACTTAGAAATATAACCGTTCCTTCCTTGTTACTGAATAAAAATCCTGGAACTCCCTCCCTAACAGCACTGTATGCCTCAAATTTTGTGCTCCTACACTTGAAGGACTTCAGCAGTTCAAGCAGGTATCTTGTCACCACCTTCTCAAGGACATTAAGGGATGAGCAATAAATGCTGCCTAACCAGTGATGTCTACATCCCCCAAATTAATAAAATAATAAAGTCATGAAGCTATTTAAAATCACCATTTATGATTCGCATTATAACTCATAAAATGGGACAGTACTTACTCTCACTCCTGTTACAATAGTTTGGTTCAGTCCAAAGTATTCGAGTGATGTTACTGTGAGTGCTGAAGAACCAGTTCTGGGCCCAGACATCAAGACACCATGTCCATCCTCCGTTATCACAGACTTATTATGAGGACATTTGCGCACTTCGTAGTTGACATAGGCTTTGCCATCCCTGTTGATTCCAAAAATGGAACTTTAAAACCATAACCTTAGTATAGGTATATATATTTACTATAATCGTATACTTTTTTCCCGAGAGTGGAACTTTCCTGTGGGTTTGGGAACTCTGCCATTAAGTTCAACTGGGGATCAGAAGTCCATGCCACAGGAAGATGGGTGATTGAATTAGGCAGAAGCCGGAATTTTGATTTGCCAATGGTGGGTTGATATGCAGAGTTTAACTCAGCAGTGTGTCAGAACTCACACTGTCCTGTGGCAGGCTCCCACTTGTATGTCATGGATAGTCATTCGCATGAAATCTTTTGTAATTATGTCCTGCCTTTAAGATAAAGTCATTGGCACATGTGAATATCATGGTATCCAGTTCACATATATGTAAAGGTGGCATGTGCCTAAGATGGACAGTTTTCCTTGTTGAACTTCATGACACAAGGGAGAGGAGTAGGAGAATGACAGCTTGTATGGAGGCTCAGGACCAGCAAGCGCAAGTCAGGGGACAGTTGTGGGGTGGCGGGGTTAATGGAGGTCTGAGGGTTCTTCCAACAGATCTGTGATGAATCTTGGACAATGGGTGGCCATTGAAACATTCTGGCAGTGATACACAGCCCCAGTTTGATCTGCAGGTTATTTTAAAGCCCATCCGTAGCTGCAGCATGGTGGTTTTCACCAATGAGAAGCTACCCCTGTCATGGAATTGCATGCTTCCTATGCATTTCACTGGCATCTTAAGTTTTTACTGTGGGAAACAGGAAAGAGCAAGGGAATGGAAATGACACACATTTACAAGTTCACATTAGGAATGGCATGTCAAAGTTAAAATTCTGTTCTACGTGGATAACAGTCGCTGGGCTGCGATGTTCCCTGAATTAACCAATTAGTGGTCAGAGGGCAGCTCGCTGTCCAATTAAGAATGGCAAGCTAACCGGAAGTTCTCCATTCCTGAAAAAGCAGCAGTCTGCTTGGGAGGGTGATCCAAAATAAATAATTAAAATAAAAATGCCCTTAGCATCTGGGCTACGGTTGCGGATGGGGAACCCAAATTGGCCTGCTGGGCTGCCCGCTGGAGAGTCACCTTCAGGTAGCTATACGGGTCTTCGATGCCTCCAAAAGCTGATTGGAAAATTTCCATTCAACCTCTGACAATATAGGCCTCAATGGACCTTTAATGAGCCTTAATTGACCACCTGAAGAGCCTGGGTCCTTGCCTTCTGCTTCTGAGAAAGTAGTCTGGGAGTAAGACGGTGCCAGAAAACTAGCCTGCTCATATGGAAATTCCATGCCTGCTGCCTCCATGCTCATCCCCATTGAGGCATATAAATTCAGTCCAAAAAGGAACAGTGATTTCCAGTAATCCAGATACTTATATATTAAATATTATTTGCTTTCTTGGTAACTGGAAGCTATAGGAGGTTAGACACTGACCATAAAGTTTTGGAGCAGGCTCCATATCCAGCACTAACCCATGAAATGAAAGTTTCCTTTGTCTGCTGCTTGTAAGGTTCCTAACTGAATTGAATTTGGGCAGTCTAGTTCCTTTATGGCATGGGCATACAGCACAAAATTGTCACTAATTCAGCACTAACTGGAAAAAGAACTTGAACAACCCAAGGGGGAACAGAGAAAATACCACTCTGGCTCAACAGAATTTTTTTTCTGAGAACATGGTTGGGGAAAATTATTTCAACTTAGGAAAGTCAAATTTACATCCAACTACTTGACTTGGAAGTGTTTAATATTGGCGCTGGGTGCCTGAAATGGGAAGTGCCTGTTGTCCAGAATTAACATCCTTGATGAGCGCCAAGATTTCAGAATCACTAACGAGGAATTACATTTCTTTCTCTTTGGCAAGTTAGCGCAGAGTGAGAACGCTGCCAATCAATGTCAATCTGCTACTAACCAACCACAATTTCCTCTCAGGACTCTCCTTTATTATTCAGGTTAAGTTTGAAATGACTGTTCTATCATTTATGTCCTATTTTTACTGGATGTCTGGTCTCATGACTTTCTTTTCCTCTTGAGTAAGCCCTTCCAGAAAGGAAAATCCTTCCACCTTGTTCGCATCATTTTACTTCCGGAAACAGCAAGCATTCCCTCATTGCCATAATATGCAGATCACAGCAAGCTACCATGATTGCTGAGACTTTTGGTGGGTTGTATTCCAGGACTTCCTCAGTTGGCAATGTTTGTAGTTGGAATGGAGTTAGAAAGAGTACTGGGAGGAAATAAGTGGGGAACTGGTAGCATATGAGATGCTGGGATTGGCAGGAATGAGTAGGTCAAATGTCTTCAGCAATAAGAAGCAAAACTAAATGGAGGAAGTGTGCCTGGGACGTATCTGGGATTGACAAGTGAGGATGCTTAGCCAATGAGTATCTCAAATTCTGAGTTTGATAGATTTTAAGCGTTAAGGGATTCAAGGGATAGAATGGGAAAGTGTAAACGTTCAAGGAAGGGATCATACGGCTTATTGCTGCCCCTATTTCTTTTGTTAATTAGTCCACTGAGTTACAATGAACAATAAAGCCCATCAATTCTGGCTGCAGATGATAATTAAATGCAGCTTCTCTTTGCTTTCTTTGTTAGCTTGGCAATACTTATCAATTACTAAGATACGAACAGACTATCCATTCTCTGTAACAATCTGTAGCCAGCCACTGGAGAATGAAATGTAGTGACCTACATTGTCTTGTTCTCAATGTTTTGGAGTTGTCAGTCATTGTTTGGCATAGTTTTGCAACTTTTTCTTGTGATTTGTTTGGTGCACAATCCTACATAAGATCACAATAAAATCCCATACATGGGCTGGATTTTAATATACTGGTGCATTTTGCAATGTATTTGCAACTTTGCCCCAGAAAATAGTAAACCTTAAAAAAAAATCCCACCCATTGCTTCATTGGATCCACTTCAGATTTGCAAATTTTTAAGCAGCAACAGAAATAACATTTTGCATACAATTTCAAATCAACAAGAAATGTAAAGAAGATTAAATTGCAATCTTTTATGAGAAACCCACTTAAGAAAGAAAGCAAAATGAGTAAACTTGTTGGTGTGTTTTAAATCATTTATTGTTGTGTTTGGACGACACTGACATGTTCATGTTTATTGCCCTGAAAAGGTAACTTACAGAAATCATATTGAACTGCTGCAGCCTTTGGAAATGATTATGGTAAGCAATTCTAGAATAAAATCCACTGACAATGAAGGCATGGCAGTATGTCTAAGTCAAGATAGTATTTGCCTTAGAGTGGAACTGGAAGTTGGGTTGTTCCCATGGCATTATTCCACTTGCCTTTCTTGATAGGAGATGGCATGGAAGGGAGGTGCTATCAAAGCAATCCATCACACCAGTGACTTGAATCCTGCAGACTGTAGGCAAGCACGATGGCACAGTGGTTAGCATTGCTGCCTCACAACGCCACAAACCCTGGTTCAATTCCTGGCTTGGGTCACTGTCTGTATGGAGTTTGCATGTTCTCCTCGTATCTGCATGGATTTACTCCGGGTGCTCCGGTTTTCTTCCACAATCTGAAAAATGTGTTGGTCAGGTGGACTGGCCATGCTAAATTCTCCCTCCATATGCCTGTTCAGGCGGCAGAGTGTGGCAACTAGGGGATTTTCACAGTAACTTCATTGCAGTGTTAGTTAATTTGTGACTAATAAATAAACTTTAACTTCTACTTTAGCTGTGAAGAATAAGGAGGTGAGACACTTGTGGCAAAGTATCAATCTCTGTCTGGTTCCCATGTTGTTGATATTGAGTCCACTTCAATTCTGGGTCAGTTGTTAATTTCTAGGATGTTGATATTGGATGACTCAGCCATGTTGGCACCATTGTTAGTCAAAGACAGATGGTTCGGCTTTCTCTTGTTCAATACAGTTATTTTCTGGCACTTCAGTGGTGCAAGGGTCACTGATCATTTGTCAGTCAGTCCTAGCCTGATAAGTGGCAGATTACAAGCCCGCCATATAACTGCCTGTTAATGATGAAGTTGTCCTGCTATAGGCTGGCATTTTGTTGCTTCACATGAAAGAAACTGAACACCGTAATTGTTAATGAGCAAACTCACAACTGAATTTATAGAAAAAGATCATCGATAAAACAGCTGAAGATAGTTGGGTTGAAGATATATCCCTGAAGATAAATTGTTAATGTCATGGTTTAAATTATACTCAAACTTGATCATCATAATTCAAAGAAACAAATAAACTCACCTAGAGGTCTGTAACTTTAGATAGGAGTTTGGTGACATCAGCACTTCCTCTGCTGGTAGAGAGAGAGGCAAAAGTTCTAATATTCCAAAAACCTACAAATGAGTAAAGGAACATTTGTTATTGTAAACATATCCTCATTAATCGGATCAACACCTGCATGCGTTCTTGCATCACTCACCACTGTGGCAAGAAAAACCACAATTGAGATTATAAGTGAAGTGGTCAGTTCTGAACAAAAACAAATTGCAAAGAAACACAAAACTGCAATTATTTTCGAGCTTTTGTAGGAATCCTTTCCAACAAATTATTACGAATAAAATTAAAATATTAAATAACTAACTGGATTCATTCCAGTAAAAGTGATAGCAACTATTTATTGTTAATTTATCTTAACTACACCTAAAGCTTATGCTGAATAAAATACATGTGCATGTAAAAATGCAGTGTATAAGTGCACTAGACTGTGTTAATAGTAAAGTGAAGACACATCAAATTTTTACATCTTTTATGTTAGAAATTTCTTTTTAGCAGAATATACTTGAGAGCGGTGTTGGTCAATGGATTTTCTTTTCATGTGTTTTTGAAAACACATATATATTATGTACACAGATAAAGCTGTGTAAAAACATTAAAGTTGCATCCCGACACATTGTCCATTGCAACATGGAATTAGTACAAAAGCAGCTGAATGCAGCTGAGTTGATATGCTTTTTGATATTTCCTCTCTCTGGGAATCTAATTATCAACCTGAGATCAGACACAGAGCCAAACTGCAAGTATAACCACAGATCCAAATTCTCTTAGAGTTCAGCATACAAAGCAACTAATGTATTGCACCACTTGAGAGCTGATCCCATGAGGAGTCCAATTATTATTTAATTCCAAAATCAATGAAAATGAAAACACAGCATACGCAATTACCATGATCTGAATCTCATCAGAAAATTTGTCAACATATCCTTCAAACTGTCCAGCGGATGGATTCTGTGTCTTTATAGTGACTTTCAAACCTGTTTTCCCTTCTGCTTTGCTGTACAGTAGCATGGCAAAATTATGTTCTGCAGAAAGCTGTAGCGATATCTATAAACCAAACAGACATGCTTCATAATGCACCTGTGCTTCATAGGTAACAAATGCTTATGAACCATCATTCCTCTTGTAATAATAGTCAAACAATAATTTTAGGAAAATATTTTAAGATTGTCTCTTGAATGCAAGCCAGAGAAGATAACCACACCACTTGAAGGCAGTGGAAGTTGAAAAGAATTTCAGTTTTGCCTAAGGAGAATCAAACATATTTAATGTGTTTAACACTGAGTTAAAGTTTAAAAAGTAAAACAAAACACTTGGGGGCAGCAGAGTGCCACACCATGTTAATGATCTATTGCATTACTCATGATTCCAATTTTCTGTGTATCAAAGTGCAGGGATTTCCCTGATAAAAATGAACTTTGGTGAAAGAATCACCCAGGCTTCTCTTGTACATGCTCAATTACCTAGATCAATAGTAAAGGTCTTCGGCAGATCACTAATCTCTCCAGCCGAGGAAGCAGTGTTTGACCCAACTAAGGCTTGAGTGGGAGGAAATTAAATGCATTTATAAATGAGGGAAAGTTAATTAAAGACTGTCATCAGGGACAGAAGATAAAGCTACTTAATTTAGTGACCAGTCCTATCACAGATGGCCAAATTGTTTTCTTTTTTTCTACTGCTGTTTGCTTCCATACTAAAGATAGTTAAATACCAAAGCATTTCACGTCAACCAAAAACAATTTGTACAAATAAAGATGATATCAAATATTTTAGAAATAAATGCAGCTGTGATTTTGATTAGTTATAAATAATGAATAACAATGATAGAACATAGAACATTACAGCACAGTACAGGCCCTTCAGCCCTTGATGTTGTGCTGACCAGTGGAACCAATCTACTGACCGTCTAACCTAAACTATTCCAACATTATCCATATGTCTATCCAATGACTATTTGAATGCCCTTAAAGTTGGCAAGTCCACTGCTGCTGCAGGCAGAGCATTGCACGCCCTTACTACCCTCTGAGTAAAGTACCTACCGCTGACATGTGTCCTATATTTATCACCCCTCAATTTAAAGCAATGCCCTCTCGTGTTAGCCATCACCATCTGAAGAAAAAGGCTCTCACTGTCTACCCTATCTAATCCTCTGGTCATCTTGTATGCCTCAATTAAGTCACCTCTTAATCTTCTTCTCTCTAACAAAAACAACCTCAAGTCCCTCAGCCTTTCCTCATAAGACCTTCCCATCATACCAGGCAACTTCCTGGTAAATCGCCTCTGCACCCTTTCCAATGCTTCCACATCTTTCCTATAATGCGGCGACCAGAACTGTACGCAATACTCCAAGTGAGGCTGCACCAGAGTTTTGTACAGCTGCAACATGATCTCATGGCTCCAAAACTCAATCCCTCTACCAATAAAAGCTAACACACCGTACGCCTTCTTAACAACGCTTTCAACCTGGGTGCCAACTTTCAGGGATCTATGCACATGGACACCGAGATCTCTCTGCTCATCCACACTACCAAGAGTCTTTCCATTAGCCCAAAACTCTGTAATCCTGTTACTCCTTCCAAAGGAGTAATCCTGTTACTCTTTCCAAAATCATCAATGATGATTTAAACCAAATGTTTGCTTTTACAAATGAGGAAAATAAATATTACCTCTGAGTGTCTGCTGACAAGATCAATCACCTCTCGTTTCGTTGTTGTCCAGTGAAATAGCAGACCTGGTACTGCATTACCAAAGGAAAATGGAGTCTGGCAACTGGTGACTCCTATTGCATACACTGGCAACTGAAAAGTTCAAATGTAACATATTTTACAACATGTGTATCACACCATGTTAAGACTAAGGATTCATACATTCAAGAGTTAGCTACTTGTCCATATTCCTATTCAACAAATTGGTTTCACAATAAAAATGGTTAAATGTTTAAAATTTAAGGACAAGTATATCATTTCACAATTTTTTAACTCAAAATATAATTTCAAAGTCTTCTCTGTTTTTGAGATATTATTGAGTAAGACAGAATAATTCATGATTATCTCATATTCCCCTATGCATTGTGGCATATTACAAGAGTTCTGATGAGGAAAATTACAAAATGACTGAGCAATACAAGTATGAACCAATCTGTTTAAGTCTGAATTAGTCTGATAAAGACCATTCCCATGGGTGGAGGGGTGATAACGGCGATGCTTTCTGAATATTACTGCACAGGATTCACAAGCACATGCTGTCTTTTTGATCAGGACGTCAATGCCTGGCCACCAAAAATAGCTCCTGGCAATCTTTCATTCACATCACAACTGGTTGCCTTTGGTGCATTTCATCTAGCACCTTCCTATGTGGGAGGAATGACCACTCTCATACCCCACAAAAGACATCAGCTGAGGGGGATACTCAGCCATCTGTTGTCTTCCAGGATATAATCATTCTGCAAAGGGTGGAAGGAGGATGCCATGTGCAGGTAAAGGGCTAAAGACTGAATTCCTGCTTTGGAAATGGACTGAGATCATTCAATGGTTGACTGAATCAACCATTGATTGCTCAATTATATCCTTTCGTAGATACAAGGAGCAGAGGAGAATGCAAGCTGCAGAGTACGCTGCTTTATTGATAGCAATTACTAGAATGAGAAGAGTGGCCCTTGATTGTTTGACCCCACATCCCTTTTCACCGATTGATAACTCCAGGAAAACGGGCCCTGCTTACTCTTGCTCCTCAGGGCAATGCAGGAAGTCTCAAGCCAATTCTGTGGAACAGCAAAATCCACAGACATTTGGCGTGACCAAGGAATTTAGAAGATGCAGTTCATACATGGAGATGAGTAAAAGACTGTATCACAAGCATCTTACTGCATCATCTAGGGATGGGGTAGCTCACATTCTCCAGCTTCTCCATGAAGAACCCTTGTCACAAGGACATGGAAGGCATCCCTTGCTGGTTGCTTATCACTGCGCTAAACCTGTTTGCTAGTGCATCCATCCAGGGCACCATTGGTGGCATGTAAGAGCGTAAGGAAGGTGACAGTTGCCTTTTTCAATAAAGCTCACCATCGCAACCAGCCCCACATAAATGATGCAAGTCAGGCTGCCAGATTTGCAGCGATCTCAGGTTTCCAATAAGTCCAACACATCATCAACTGCTCAAACATGGTCTGAGAGCTACCTGGCAACCTGAGAGGTTCATTAATAGAAAGGAATTCACACTCTGAATGTTCAGCTAATTTGTGATCACAGCAAGCGGATGCAGTATGTTTGTGTTAGGTACCCAGGATTCTCAGAACTCCTCCATTTTGAGTCACTTGCAGGTATCTTTGAGGGACTTCAATATTTGGAGGATTGGCTCCTCGATGACAAAGGGTACCTCCAGAAGACATGGCTAATGGCATGTGTTCATTGGCCAGAGTGTATCTGAGGAGATCTACAATGTAGCACATGCTGTCACAAGTTCCCTAATAGATCAAACAATTGGTTTAAAGATATATAGACCAGTCAGACTCAGAGTGTGTGTTTGCTGCAGGAATGGCAAAGCAGGCACTCACTCACGAATGAATAATACAGAGGCATCATCTTATTCATAATCCCCAATAGGCCTTTGCACATCAGGGCACAGTGACTCTCCATCATGCACCCAAAGCTGCAAGGTTTCAAAGCAGGAATGGCCTACTCCTGCTTCTAGTTTCTATGTTTCACAATCTTGCACTGCAAAGTGGGCATGTCCAGAAGGAGACATTGAGGAACTCATTGCCTTGGATGAGGAGGAAGTAGAAGAAAATGGCTAAGAAAAGGGTGAGCATTCAGACAAGCCACATGAAGATGCCAGTGCAAGGGCATAACATGACAGATGTGCCCGTGACAACCCCATAGCTCCAAGATTCCATTAGGAAAAAGCCGATGACAAATATTGACTATCAAAGTTCCACAACAACACCTTCATTCTCAGCGTGAACATCTCAGAAAAGGTGAGACATCTCACCAAGATCAGAGAAGCAGTATGTCACCATATGTGCTCATGATGGGGTCATGCTTGGAAGAGACAGCAGCCTTGCGGACATGTGGTCACTGTGGAACGTGATTAGTATTCCATTAGCATATACATCCTGAAGCAATGTCATGTAGTGCTGTCCCTTCAACCATGACATCACTAAGTCAGTGAACATGCCAACTTTCAAGTGGCTGAAAAGCCAACGCATTCTTGGATATACTTATGTGTATGAAACTAGCTTAGCAAGCCAGCCTGAACAAATAAAAACATTTGTCAGTGGTTTACCCTTCCAACGTTTCAGTGGGGAGCAGCATCTGGGGAACTTCATCTCTCCAATCGTCAGCTCTCACGAATGAATAGTAGAGGCATCATCTTATTTGTAACGCCCAACAGGCCTTTGCACATCAGGACACAGTGACTCTCCATCATGCACACAAAGCTGCAAGGTTTGTTTTCACAGGACCATGCTTCGATTACTTATGAACACTCAGGACTCTGCATTTGTCGGAAGACTGCTAAGTTTCTGTCTTGGATCATCTTTGCATTAGGGAGAAACATGGATCAGTCAGTAGTGACACAGCAGTCAATGACAACTTCTTCCCTCTGCACACTTTGCTGAGGACTGAGATATGCAAAAGCATCATTTTAAGAGCATGACAGTCCTTGACATTGTCCACCTCACAAAAAACAATTTTTCCTATATACGTTAAGTCAATGGGTGCATTGTCATGCAATGAATACCATACCAATTGTGTGCTGTGTCCATATATAAGGTTCATGTAAGATATTGCCGAGCAGCCACCCAGGAGCAATGTCAGATCCTCGCAAGTAAGGAGATGGCTTCATCAAGATGAAAACACACATCTGACATCACAGACTCATGTCCAACTGCCAGACATTTGTAATATTCCCAACTGATTCTTAAATGCATGAGGAGAGTGGCGATCAGCCTTAAATGCAGAGACAATAAGGAGCTAGAAGCATGAAAGCCTGTGGTGCTCGAAGTTTAACACTACCTTATAAAACAAACGCCATTGCAAAGAACATTTTGAAGAAATTATTATAAAGTTCGTTGTGAGAAATACTTGTGCTATCCACAAAACAACAGACAGCAGTGCAACAGCAGTAGGATAATCAGCAACCTTGATGAGCAATTCTCCTAAACTCAAATGTTTGCCTTAGATTTAAGGATGACAGTAATATGGCCAACTATCAATGTCACATATGATGTGCCTTTGCTGATGTTGCAGATGCTGAAATAGAAGCTGCGCACTGAGACTGCGTGAGAATTAATGCAACTGAAGTTTGAGCTGTGAGTTCATTGTGTGGGGCACATGTTTGACTCTTGAATGAATGCAGGACCTTGAATCACAAAGATTAGCCATTGGATCCATGAGATCTGGAGACAGATTAATGTAAAATATATTGATAGAATGAAAAGTATGTACAATGAGTGAACGTCAGTGCCACCAGTGCATACAAAACTTAGTTTTTCTAACCCCACTGTTATATCTAGATGTGGCTTGACATCTGCAGCAGAGGTGTAGGCAGCTTGCTGATGACTGTTCTCTGAGCTTACTTTGGCAGGTGTCCTCTGGTAACCAGAGATCTTGAGGGCCACAGTCTTCTAAAAGTTTCCTGTTCTGCAGCAGGTGCGCGTTCCTAGTATAATCTGTTAGAGTTGATGGGGTCATTGGTAGAAGGGAACTAAGAGTGGCAAAGCACTCTTGGAGTGCCCTGGGTGGATGCCCATGGGTCTCTAGCTCGTACTCCTCCTCCTTTTGGATTCCTGACATCTCCATAAATCCTTGAGGAGAAGCAGCACCTGGAGATTAGTTGAGTTGCCCAGTCCCCCGGTAGCCTAGCTACTGCTAGATTACAAACATGCCCAGAGCAAACATGTGCAGGACTGAGTACAATCCAGCAGAAATCTCTGGACTTGGTTCTCAAGGCAGCTGCCACTCTTCCAATGGAGACTTCCATGCGCTCAAATGCCGAAGCCATAACATCAGGCAGAGTGTGGACAGACTCCTCCATTCTTCGTTCCAGTCTGCCTGATGTTCCAATTTGTCTGTTTCTGCACCTCCAACATTTCTCTTAGAGCCAATTCTAGAGGCTTATCATCAGACTCAGCAGGGGCCAGATCTCCAGCAGTTGTCCGCATGTCAGAGACCTCAGCTGTCACCACCTCCACTAGCTGTGAGATGATCATCAGATTGTGAACCTAAACCTATTCTAGAATTAGGTCCCACCGAGGTGCATATATCTGAACTGGTGGAGGATGTAGGTGAACACAATGATGGTTCTTCATCAGATGGTTGATCTGCTTTTTTAGCAGAAATAATCTGGGGGCTGGAGAAGGATGTTCTTTTTTTTATTGTTAGTATCTGGAATAGAGAAGATTACTCAGCAGGCTTATACACTCGAGATTGTTTTAAGGATTTGTTTAGTAGGTGTCACTGAAAGGGTGAGGCTTTTAAGGTTGAACAGTAGTGGTTATCGGTAACATAATTATTTATTTATGTACAAAGTATAGTCCAGAGTATGAGCCAATTCCATGCTTACTTCTCTACAAGTTTGCATACTCTTAGTCTGACTCATCCTTGCCATGGCTCTACATTATACAGCGGGTGGTATTGTTTTCCTGTCTCACATTAACCCTTGCTATGTCAAACATTCTAACAGATCACTCAGTTATTTGTCTGGATGTTGTTGATGTATGCTAGATGTACCCTCACTGGCCAGTGAGGGGGCTGATCTTGTGCTCCACATGAGAAGGATCAATTCTGTCATTTGTTCCTTGAATGCGGAGTGTCCTCAAATCTGGGGTCAGCCCTCCCATCTTGACTCTCTCCCTTTTGTTATGGGAGATCTTGTCCTGCATAAAAACAAATAGATTGACTGTGCACATTATGGATGAAAGAGCAGTTCAAATGCAGGCGTGCCTGTTGTGTCTGCTGAGCCCTCCCCGGTAAGGGATTAAGACGCAGGATCTTGCATGATTCTCCGCCAGCATTTAAAGTAGTTGGCAGATTATCAGTGCTGATGTCCCATCTGCTGGTAATGTATGACATCGTTCTGGATTCTAACTCTTAGATTGCCTGATGCCCTTTTGTGAGCGTGAGCTTGGGGTAGAAGTTTAACTACACTGGCAGAGCAGATCGTTCATTCTTTTGTCTTTTCTGGCGAGCCTGGAGGAGAATCCTCAGGGAGGCTTTGCTGAAATGTGGTGCTGATGGTTCGGTTTTTATTGGTGCCTGAAGGGCAATAGAACACTGAGTGTCCGGGGTACTGTTTAAATATACCAGAATCTTCGACCCTGAGAAAAAACAGTGGGGAAGACGAATCCCTGCTCACCCTGCCAAGAGATTGGCCAAGCTTCTTGCTGGTGCATAATTAATCAGCAGAATAGTGAAGATCATGCGTGTTCAGCTGTTCCACTGCCCAGTGGAAATCACACCAACCTTCCTGCCTGCTACTGCACTTAGTCTTCAGAATGGAAAATTCCACCCTATGATACAAATAACATATATCTAATATATTGGCCAAAATACTCTGGCTGTTCCCACCACCGGGATCTTCCATTTCTGCCAACAAGATCCCCTCTGTAGGATCCCTGGCGACAGATGGTACAAACAACAGGTTAATGTATTGACAGCGACAGGACTGGAAGATCCTGCTGTTGGGCACTGGCAGGCTGCCTCTGGAAAACACGCTGGGGAGTGGGCAGAATATCCTGCTGATTGTGTTTCGTGTTGTTTTGAAAAATTAGTTATTTCTGCTTTGAGTCACTGTTACAAACTATGTTACATAAAATGCCACATTATTTACAGTAATGACCTTGATCCATAAGTAAACATATAAAATTATTGTATTCTGTACCTGAGTTCCAGTCCTCAATCTAGTTACTGGGGCATGGATTTTTATCCCTTTTAGCTGAATCACTTCTACAGTCACTTCATCCTTTTGTCAAAACATAAAACTTCAGTTACTCTTAAGAGGAATCTTATATTTGTATAGCCCTTTGGAAGCTGTTGATTGATGTATGTAGCTTTAAAGTACACATACATCCCAGCCTTCTGAAAAAAAACTGCTTGTACACTATTTAAAAAGCAAACAAGTCAGTGCATTAGATGGGCACAAAATGACGACAGCACTTGTAGAAAAAAGTTAGTCATCTTCACTTACGTAATTATTTTTAGGTCTTCATCAAAATCTAAAACATTTAAATGAGAACAGCTTCAGTTTTCAAATAAAACCTACAAAGTAACTGTGGAACACAAACCTCTACCCCCACCCAACCCCCACCTGTTGCCCCAGCAGTGGCCACTGCTCACAGTGATACTGCTGAGATGCAGACCTACTTAACAAGCAAGCTAGCCGGTAACTCCATGACAAGACTTTGTTCAGAGTGAGCAGTGGATGTTCCACCTCTAGGTTGTCAGAGGGCTGACGTTGGTGGGGGGAGGGAATGTGTTCCCCACCAACTTTTCAGGTGGCCAGGTGGGACATTCCATTAAATTTTGTTCAATAAGTACAGCAAACAGTTTGAATAAACGTCATTCCTCAAACACACGGGTTGGAATTCTCAAGCTGTCCATGCCGGTGGTGAGGCCAGAGAATCCCATCCTTAAATTTTGGGCAGAAAACATTAAGTCTCACACTTATGTAATACACTGAAATGGCAGAGGATGAATATCTAATCCAATCTCCCATTATCCAGCATAAATTTTGGAAGGTAAATCTTAAAAGCTTTAAAGGAACTCATCTTTTATCTGTTCTTTCTTTTACAGCAGATCTCTGTCACAAATTATGGCTGGGATTCTCCGATCCCGCTGCAGTGAATGGAGATTCAACCGAGCACCAAATTCTCAGTTTTCGTTGACAGCGGTGGTGGGGTGCAGGAGAATCCCGGCCTAGATGTTGTGTTTATAAAGTTGATCTCCAAAATCTACAATGGGTTTCAAACATTTCTTATTTCTATTCATTAGAAATTACCATGCAAAGTTTTCACATCAAGGTAAAATAGACTTAACATGATAGCTAAAACACAGAATTGAAGATTGAGCACATTACTTATTCAAATTCAGACATCCTCTCTCTGTCAAGGTCGTCAGAAAAATTGCTCCACAACACTGACTCCTTTTCCCCACCACAGGCATTCTTAAGGCCAACCGGCGACATTTTGACAACCACTGGATGGGAAGGTGATTGTTTTATTAATTAAGTTAAATATTACATGTGTAATTTTGCCAGAATAAATAATAACAAATCATCATTTAAACAAATTTTATCATTCTTAATGTAAAACTGCAAGAATGTTTCAAGAATCAAAAGTGTAATAACTCAGGAAGCCAATTGGAAAGGAATGGTGTTTTATTTCATAAAACAAAAGTAAACGACAAGCTTGTGGTGCATGTATACAAATCCTATCTGGGATGATAGAATTATGCATCTGCTCAGAAGCCCTTTTATAAAGGACTTGGGATATGAGTTTCACCTGTTTTGGTAATTACCTATCACCAGAGGAACTTGTATTCCATGAGTCCCACTGCGAGATCAACCAGGAATTCCTTATGCAATTCCTTGGGGTTATCACAAGAAGTTGGAAAATCTTTCTATAACTACTGATTTTTTTTTTGGTAGGAATTCACAAAACCAGAGACAGTAAATGTAAACCTCATTAATTTGCTTTTGATTGGCAAAAATGACAAGAAGCCTTTGATGCATGAAACCAATAGCCCTTATTTCATGAGCCAAATTAAAAGTGGGATCTTTGGGTGGAAGTCTATAGCAGACTCAATGGCAAAAAGTAATATTACCTTAGAGAAAACAACCACCCTTCCTGTGTCATCGTCGACAGCTTGGACAATACCAGTCACTTTTGCGGTTCCCACCACCAAGGCAGTCAGCTGCCCTAATTCATTTACCTTGGCAATGGTGTTATTATTAATTGAGAAATAAATATTTGACTGTGGTTGTGGACCACCTTCAGACATCACCTGCAATCAATTGCAACACATGGATTAGAAAATGCTAATTTTCTTTATGAAACAAAGCTTGTAATCAACACCTCTCAAAATAAAAGAATGTTCATTACTTTTCAAATGAAATTTTTTTCCCCAGATATTTTCACAACAGATTTAGCTTACTGTTTTCTCATACGTGCAATTGACTCTGGGACATGCATGTGTAAACAACATTAGTTTAAAGGATAAAGGAGATAATTCCTCACAAGTTTTCTCTTTGTGAATTTATTTACTTCCCCGTCTTTATATCTTATTGCCAACAAATCTATTTCCAGCCCATTCAGAGGCAGCAGAATTCCTCCTGTAATTCCACCATTCTTGATTTTTACTTTAATTTCCCTTTGCTATTGAGTGATTAGATTCTAAATGGTGCTGATCTCTGATGGTAAAAGATTAGAAATAATGGGAGAGGTGGCAATGAATCAATGTTTTGTTGCTGTTTGGATCACTGCCATTTTTTGCTTCAATACAACAGCATACTGGGTGGAAAAAGTTACCTTTCTATACTTGTATATTCTGTACAAGGAGGCCTCATGGCACAGTAGATAGAGTTCCTGCTTCTGAGCCAGAAGCTCTGGGTTCAAATACCATTCCAGGGCTTTATGGCCAAAGAAGGTACGTTCATACCATAATCAAAGAGATTGACCATCAGTTTGCAAATCCTTCCAATCAACAGTACAGCAACATTCTTATGTAATATGTAATGGGAGAGATTCCTGGTCAGCCATGTGATGGAAACAAATTGCAGCCCCTTTCTTCACTATCCAAAGCTCCAAGCTACAACATGCATGTAGAAGTCGATGTTGCCACAACAACTTGGAATCCTTTTGGGGACTAGTTGGCTCAGTAGACTGGATTAGATTGATGCCAATAGCACAGGATTTGATTCACGTTCCAGCTAGGAGGGATTCAGGGCCTGCCTTCTTATCCGAACTGTAGTGGAGATCATGGTGCTTTGGGTCAGACCCACCTTGTGAACTGAAGAAGAATATTCTATTTGCGTATCAGGAGCCCTTTAATAAATTCTGGTACTTCTTGATATAAAAACATGTAAAATTTAAATGTTGTTCTCTTTGAATCAAATTTAGAAATATAATTCTGAGATGAATTGCATTCACTAATTTAAATAATGTATACTGTTCTACAAAAGGCCATTCACCTTATAGCACAGATAATAGCACTACATACAATAATCAATGAAGATTTTGCTGATGATTGTTAGAAGAATATATTTGGATATGTTAAAAAATATCACTATAATCACCTCAGTATTCAGTAGTTAACATGCTTACTTCAGAATTGCTTGATTGTTCTCAGACCTCATAATGGGCTTTGCTGGGTCTTAGCTAATTTGTGATTTGAACTATCATACAATAAAGACATTTAGGGCTAATGAAGGAAATTTTGTGAATGCTATGTTACATTTCAGTAGTTCAATAACCAAACAAATGCATGGGAGGCACAAAGGTAAGTTGAATAAATTAGAGCCATCTCAATTAATATCAATAATTTTCTCAAAAATGGAATTGAGGTCAGCCAAAGCAAATCTTCTAGTGGCTCCAAGCAGGTATAAAATGCAATTCTAAACCTACTAACATCAATTTCCCATTTAACAAGACAAAAATAAGGCCACTACAGTATGTACGAAAACCAATATATAATGTTGTGCTGTTTTTTCAGAGCATTATTTTTAATATTTTATATAATTTACACTGTGCATCCCAAGTTCATCATAAGGTTCTCAATTATTAAGACCATGGCCAGAATTTTCCACTAGTTCACATCCCACTGCCATTGCAAGAGAAGACAGAGAATCCCTTCACTGCAGCAGAACTAGAGAAACTCGCCAGTGTGAACAGCTGGAAAATTCCAGTCCATATCTGTTATAAATGTACATTGGCTTCTAGTCTTTTTTATGTTGATTTTATGCTATAATTCAGAAAATATTTGGCCCCCATGGAATAGCAGTGTTCTTAAATCCTCTATTCATGCAATAAGAAAACACATATGAACTTATGTTTACTAACCTGCATCATGCCACCAATGATCAATGTCACTTTCCGTGGGATTAATCTAAAAGGTGGGAAAATCTGAAGCCAATGTAAATTATAGGTTAGCATCACATGAGCAATCTTATAAATCCTCATTTAACTTTTTTTTAACGCACAAATAAACTTGCACACAACATGTACGAATGTATTAACCCATGTTACTAATTTAGAAAACAACATGGCTCTATGATTGACACAAAAGCAAAATACTGCAAAGGCTGGACATCTGAATAAAAACAAAAAACTGCTGGAAATACTCAAAGGTTACGCTGTATCTGTGGACAAGAACAGATTTGATGGCCAGAGTTTTATCACCTTGCAGAACGGATTTTTCCGGTGGCCTTTGGCGGGATTTTACGAGCCTCGCCCGAGCAAGGTTATAACATCCTGGCCGACATTTCAGGGTGGGATGATCTCTCATCAGAATTTCAGAGTTAAGAGGGGCAAGAGTGCAGTGCTCAAGCTCTATTCTTCAGCATGTTACTCAGCAACATTTCTGTCCCTTTCCCGTGGCCTATGGCCAGTATTCCCCCAAGCAAGGAAACTATATGCTGCGTGGGACCCTGATTCCCACCATTATTTACACGATTTGGGTAATGAAAGAACAGCCAGCAGTTTATGTACCAGAAGGAAAATTTCTGGCAGGCCTCCTCGGTTTATTTTCTCACTGCTTCTATATTCCCCCCAACTTGGGATAGTATATTAAGAAAAATCAACACTTTGACACAAATATTCCCATAGTACACAAGCACTGCTATTTTACTGTTCAGGGAAAGCATCATTCTATTGAAATTGTGCAGTATGTCCTCAGGGTGTTCAAATCCATTAGTGTTTGCATTGCGTTTAAATTAAATACATATATGTCAATGCTGGCTAACTCGTATTCATGATAATAAAAGGAAACAAACTCACTTCAATCTGACGTGGGGCAGAGCTCAACTTTCGACCATTTTTGTCTCTAACAGTTGCCACAAGAGTGGTTTGACCCAAAGCCACAGCTCTAATTAAGTAACTTGCAGCATATTTATCTAAATCAGTAATTGTTCTGAAAATGAAAACGTTTGTGAAAATGCTGTGATTTATGAAATATCTCGTAAATATTTACGATTATTATAAATTATTCTAGCATAATGCTTAACACCAAAATTCTTCTTCAGTTTGGATAAGTCCAGAGTTTGGATCTCTCCACATTAAATAACCTCCAAAGCAAACAACATTCCCAAGCTAAGAAAATCAGCTGATTTGCTGGTTATATGCAAAATCATCCTTATCCCTTCCCGTTCCAATATGAATTCCATCTTTAATCAATTGCAAATTGGGAGATTTGAAAATGGGATCATGTTCAGCTGTTGGGGGGCTTGCCTGTTGGCTGAGAGCTGAAGAGAGATCTGTGCTGTCTCTTTATAGCAAGGCCCACTGCACCACAAAGCAGTGGTGAGGCCAGCTGCAGGCCTTCCTCCGGAATCAAGACCCCAGGTGCAGAGGTCTAACCTACTGAAAGCTGCTAGCCACTGGAGGTGACAAGATGGCTGCACAGTTCTACCTGTTGTGCATTCTGTATGTCAACAGGCCTATCCACCACTGGGTTAATTCTAGCATCTGTGAGATGGAGCTCTTAAGTGGTCATTAATTAGCAATTTAACAACTGCAACGGGCAGCAGGGAGGGAAGGTCAACAATGGGCCTTCCCACCAAGAAATTAATTCTAGTACAAATGATGGGTTCTGGTTCCCTAACATTCAACTGCATGCCCTTCCCACTACCAAGCTCTCCACCAGCAAGAGCAGAAGATTTTGTCTATGTATACAATTACAGGGCTTCCATAAATTCCAAGCCAATTTTCAACATTTATTAAGTATGTCTCTTCAGGTTGAACTCCGACAAAGAATTACTGGATCATATCCGATAAATGGTGAGGAAAAAAAATCCATCAAGCACGTATATTGGAATTGAGAGCAGAATCTCTCAAAATGCAGTCAATGGGTAAAGCTTCCCACTGGCATCACAAATCCAGCGAATTTCATCAATATTGCTATTCTTATTCTTATCCCTTAGCTCTTTTTATCTTCCTCATCCTTATCTTTTATTTTTGTTTGCCTTCTCTATATCTCCATCGCTCTTTTTCACTTGTTTTTACTCTTTCATTTTCCTTGACTTGTTATTTTTCTCACATTTTTCATTTATGCTACCTGTTTTCCCCTCCTGTAGGTTCCTTTATTTCTTTTCTTTCTCATTTTACACTTTACTTCTAGACCTTCCCTTTATTACCTAAAATGAGATCGACCTGGTCACTGTGTATTAGTACCACCAATCCTGTCCAGTGGGTGAATAGGATGAGAGTCAGTCTATGGGAAAAGACAGTTTTTAAGGTAGCTGATCAGGAGCCAGATAGCAAGCAGGCCAGATGGATCTTCGGCCCTCAAGCTTGAGAACTCCAATATTACTAAGTAGTGAAAGTTAATATCAAGCTATATAGCTACTGCTGCAGATGAATGTTTTTATACAACAACAAACAAATTGCAAAAGGATGGGATTTTGTGACCCTGGCACTCTGGTTTCTGTCATGACAAATGCCACAAGCCAGCCAAAGGTTCGGTGACATGGGTGAGACCTGAAGATGCTGTCTCTGTTAGCCAGAAAATAATGATCTTTGAAAGAAATATGAATTTTAGCTCTGACATTTTTGGTTCGTCTTTTTAAAATGCCATTTTCAAACAATTACACCATCTGAATTTTGCTCAATACTTACTCTAAGGTGACAATTGGGGACGCTGCCTGTAAGCTTATATTCATGTGACGGAAGTATCTGTTCAACAAGGGTTTCTTGTGAAAATCCAGGACTCTGACATTAGCTGGAACAGACTTTCCAATTTCAATCTGTAGATTTGGATAATGAAATAACTCATTTAGTTACAAACTCTGGCTCATTTTCCACCCTGGTCCCATACAGGCTTCTTTACACCATACTTTGGCTGAGGGATTTTCTTTGAAACGTTCCCCACCCATCAAAGTGCTATTGATTTAACTATAGGCATTTAGAAGTACTAGGTTAATATTGGATTACAAAAATGTAATCCCAAGGAAGTTAACTGCATGGAGTGTTAATTTCTCTGACATGTTTGGGAATGTTTATTCCATCAGAAAATAATTTAACACAAAAAAACAGAAAATGTTGGAAAATCTCAGCCGGTCTGATAGCACCTGTGGAGAAACAACAGCTTTGAGTCTGGTTGACCCTCATAAACTGCTCAGAAGTAGTAATAGCATAAGAACGTAAGAAATAGGAGCAGGAGTAGGCCATCTGGCCCTTCGAGCCTGCCCCGCCATTCAATAAGATCATGGCTGATCTGTTGTGGCTCAGTTCCACTTTCCGGCCCTCTCCCCATAACCCTTAATCCCCTCTCTTATCAAAAACCCATCAACCCGCTTCTTGAAAATATTTAGCGAGGCAGCCTCCACCACTTCAACGGGTAGAGAATTCCAGAGATTCACCACCCTTTGAGTGAAGAAGTTCCTCCTCAACTCCGTTCTAAAACGCCCCCCCTTTATCTTGAGGCTGTGCCCCCTAGTCCTACTGTCTTTTTTGAGCAGGAAGAGTCTCTCCACCTCTATCCTATCCATCCCATTCATCATCTTATACGTCTCAATGAGATCTCCCCTCATTCTTCTAAACTCCAACGAGTACAAGCCTAGTTTATTCAGCCTCTCCTCATAGCTCAACCCCCTCAACTCCGGTATCAGCCTAGTAAACCTCCTCTGCACTCCCTCCAAGGCCAAAATATCTTTGCGCAGGTGCGGCGCCCAAAACTGCACACAGTACTCCAGCTGCGGCCTCACCAATGCCCTATACAGCTGCAGCAAGACCTCCCTACTTTTATATTCAATCCCCTTCGCTATGAAGGCCAGCATCCCATTCGCCTTCCTGACCACCTGCTGCACCTGCAAGCTGGGTTTTTGCGACTCATGCACAAGGACCCCGAGGTCCCTCTGCACCGTCGCCTGCTGCAGTTTTTCGCCACGTAAGTAATAGTCCTTCCTACCATTCTTCCTACCAAAGTGGACCACCTCACACTTGCCAACATTAAATTCCATTTGCCATTTCCTGGCCCATTCGCCCAGCCTATCTAGATCCTTCTGCAGACTCTCCACACCCTCCGCACAATTTGCCGTTCCCCCAATCTTGGTGTCATCCGCAAATTTCGACACCCTACACTCGGTTCCCTCCTCCAGATCATCTATATAAATGGTAAAAAGCTGAGGCCCCAGCACCGACCCCTGGGGCACTCCACTAGTCACCATCCGCCAATCCGAATAGCACCCGTTGACCCCCACTCTCTGCCTCCTATTTGACAACCAATCCTCTATCCACGCTAACACCCTACCCCCAACTCCAAGTCCCCTGACCTTCTGCAATAACCTCTTATGAGGTACTTTGCATAACATAATGTTTTTCATTATATTTGCATATCTACAATGCACTTACCTTGTGAATAAGATCTAGCTCAAAATCTAATACATCTGAAACATAGATTTCTGCTCTGGCTGGACCTTTGCATGTCAGGCATAGATCATATGCTTTCATTGTCACAATTCCAGGTTGTAGTGGCCTTATCTGCAACAACAAAGATGGGAGTGTCAATGCAAGCAAAACAAAAATGTAGAAAGACTTTCTGAGAACTTGATACTAACTTGTACGTAATTTTTGGCCTCCAGATACTTGCTAGTCAAAATCTCAGTGTCTGTAGTATTAACGAAAAAATATCCAGAGCCCTCAGTTAAATAAATTACTTCCTAAAAAGACAAAACGTACGTTACTGGCATTGGCTTATTTAGAAATACACAGGTCCACAATTTAAATCATGTCCTTGGATTGTTCCAAAGTTCTTTTTTCAAACATAATCATTGTTGCTATACAGGCATATGCAGGACAGCTAATTGGCACAAAGCTAGGGTTTGTAAATAGCAAATAGTTTAACATCCAGTTAGTCCTGCTTGAAGTGGTTTCAGTTGAGAGAAGAATGTTATCGAGCTCTTTCTGCAATTTTTTATAATCACCCAAACAAGTAGAGGCAGTCTCAAGTTAATGTTTCAACAGAAAAAAAGCAGGAATAGATCATTCAGTCTCTGAAGCCATCTTGTTTGGCTTCACCATTTTTTTGGCATGTGGGCATTTCTGGCACATTCTTCATCCCTAATAGCTCTTGAGAAAGTTATGGCAACCTACCTCCTCGAATATGACTGAATGACTTGCTAGACCATTTAAGAGATAACCATCCAGCTGTGGGTCTAAAGTTACATATTGGCCAAACCAAGTTGGAATGGCATACTTCCATCGCTAAAAGACATTAGTGAACCAGAAAGGTTTTCACTACAATCCAGTAGCTTCACGGCCACTGTTTTTCCAAATGCATTTATTTGAATGAATTTCAATTTTTCAGGAAATACAATCATGTTTCAGGGGGTCGTTAGTCAAGGCTTCTGGACTACTAATCCAGCAACATAACCACTATACTATCACCTACTTTTAGACCCTTGACTTGAAAAAAATAGACTTATTTCAGATTTTAAATGATTAAAAATAAAAACTTGCACTCTATGGCATGGAGACAGGCCCTTCGTCCCAAACTGGTCCATACCGACCAAAAGGTCTAACTAAGCCAACTCCATTTGCCTGCATTTGGCCCATATCCCTCTAAATCCTTCCTATCTATGTATCTGTCCAAATGCCTTTTAAATGTTGTCAATATCCCTGCCTCAATCACTTCCTCTGGCAACATATTCCACATAAGTACCATCCTCTATGTAAAAATGCTACTTCTCGCTTTCCCCTTTTAACCTAAACCTATATTCTCTAGTCCTCGATTCCCCAACATTGGGAAAAAGACTGAGGGCATTCACCCTATCCATGCCTCGAAGCAAAGGATTATATAGGGATTTTCACAAGAACCAGATGTGTTTCAAAGTGCTTCATGGTCAATGAAGTACTTTTGAAGTACATCACTGTTGCAATATAGGAAATGCAACAGCCAAAATGGGCACAGCAAACTCCCAAAAGCAACAATGTGCTAATGACCTGATAATCTGTGTGTGTGTGTGATGTTGACTGAAAGATAAATAGTGGCTGGGGCACTAAGTATAACTACCCTGTTCTTTTTTAAAATAGTATGAGAGAGAATTTCACAGTTCTACCAGCTTGTGTATGAAGAGGTGTCCTAACATTTCTTCTGAATGGTCTGACTCTGATTTTAAGATTACGTTGCCTTATTCTAGACTCTCCAACCAGCAGAATACGTTTCTCTAACAAACCTATCAATTCCTTTCAAAATTATAAAAACCTAAACAAATCTGTATTTAACCGTCTATGTCTCAGGCTATGTAAGCCAAGTTTATTAAAGCTCTCCTTCTAACCTAACCTTTGGAACCAGGGAACACTGAATTCGGACCTTGCAAGGCTGATATATCCTTTTGGATGCCTAGAGCTGCACACAATACTCCTGGTGAGGTCTAACCAGGGTTTTGTATATCTTTGAAGCCAAATGTCCTTCCCTTCTTATTCTAACATTCCAGCAAATCAGTTTTTCCAATTTTCACTTGTACCTGAATACTATATTTCAATGATCTGTTGCTAGGGCCCTAAATTTTGGAATTCCACTCTTCCTAACTTTCCACCATTTAAATAATATATAATAATAATAATCATCTGTCCTTTTTAGTCCAAAAATGAATTATCCCATTCATACCTGCATTGAAATACATTTGTCACGGTTTTGCCTAATTAATCGATCAATACTTCTTTGTAATTTTATATTTCCATGCATACAACATACACTACCAACTTCTGGGTTATCATTAAACATGGATAGTTCCACAAAGCAGCTTATTAAGGAAATTTGAAGCTAGATTGTTTGTTCAAACCCTGATTAGGCAATGATCAGTTATTTTCTGACTTAGAGGTCACTGCTATAAACCAAATCAGGTTGAAATTCAGTAACTTTATTATGAAATATATGGCTAACTTATCGTCTGGGTGTGGATGCTGTTTGCTAATGGCCACACTCTTTTTTGGAAGAAGTTTGATTTTCTTTTGTACTCCAGATCCCGCACCATTCTCCTGTGGCTTTTTTGCGGTTCAGGAATGTCTAGTTTGCAAAATGGACCCCCCACATCCTTGCTGAGGTCAGGTACTCCATTTTAAATGTGGCCCAAATATCGGACTTGCATCTACACAATTTAATTTATGATGATCACATAAGTAAAATTTAATCTCTTCCTACATGAGTTTCGGAAATCATTAACAGAATTCCATGATCAGCATTCCAAAATTTCATTTACTTAGAATTAGAATATGATCATAGCGAGGGGGATTGAATATAAAAGTAGGGAGGTCTTGCTGCAACTGTACAGGGCACCGGTGAGGCCGCAGCTGGAGTACTGTGTGCAGTTTTGGTCACCGCACTTACGCAAGGATATTTTGGCCTTGAGTGCAGAGGAGGTTTACTGATACCGGAGTTGAGGGGGTTGAACTATGAAGAGACGCTGTTTAAACTAGGCTTGTACTCGTTAGAGTTTAGAAGAATGAGGGGAGATCTCATTGAGACATATAAGATGATGAATGGAATGGATAGGATAGAGGTGGAGAGGCTCTTCCCGCTCAGAAAGGACAGTAGGACTAGGGGGCACAGCCTCAAGATAAAGGGCGGGCGGTTTAGAACGGAGTTGAGGAGGAACTTCTTCACTCAAAGGGTGGTGAATCTCTGGAATTCTCTGCCTGTTGAAGTGGTGGAGGCTGCCTTGCTAAATATATTTAAGATGTGGGTTGATAGGTGTTTGATAGGCAAGGGGATTAAGGGTTATGGGGAGAGGGCGGGAAAGTGGAACTGAGCCACGACAGATCAGCCATGATCTTATTGAATGGCAGGGCAGGCTCAAAGGACTAGATGGCCTACTCCTGCTCCTATTTCTTATGTTATGTTCTTATGATTGATTATTCAGTTTCTACAAATTGTAGTCGAAGACTCATACAATCATTTTGTGCACTGTATTCCTTCAATATTATCCATAGTGTATTTAATCTATTGGATTTTCACAAAGATCCTTATTGTTCTATAATATTATTACATATTTTTGAACAATTAAAGCACATCTTACCAAAATATCAGGATGATTGTACACAGTAAGATTTTTGGGTACTAAAGACACATCATCCACCAATAACAAATCAATAGTGGTTGTTACTGGCAAAAACAAAACATCCTGCAATGCAAAACAAAAATGAACTTATTTGACATGTATATATGGGTGAAATGGGTTTAGTATTATTTAAAACATTTGCTTTACAGGTACAAAGAATGCATGTTACCCCTTTGTAAAGAATCTTAAACAAAGAACACAGATCTACCAACCTGTGCATCCATCCCAGTTTTTTCTCGAACTGTAATACATTATTGTAAACAAAAGATGCAAACATGTTTCATTTTCATTTGATAATTTACCTTAAAAGAAGTAATTCACTTAATGTCTGGGATTGGCTGCCTCTTCTATCACAACAGATTTGATCGACTATAGCATCAAGGAACCCTAATAAAATTTAAAACCTTGGGAAAGCTGTCTATTGGTTGGAGTCGTACCTATCACAAAGGAAGATGGTTGTGGCTGCTGAAGTCCAATCATCTCAGCTAATCACAATAGTAATCTGTTAAGGCAGAGTCCTAAGTTCAATTATCTTCAACTATTTATCACCTTACTTTCACTCCATCATAAGATCAGAAGTGGGAATATTTCCTGAAGACGAAACAGCATTTACATTTGCAACTCCTCAGTTAATGATGCCGTTCGTGCCTGCGTACTGCAAGACCTGAACAATACTTAGGACCAATAGGTAGCAAATAACATTTTTCCCACACAAATGCCAGGCAATGTCCACCTCCAAGGAGAGGTTAACCATCTCCCCATGACATTCAATGGCATTTTCATTGCTAAATGCCTGACTGTAAATATCCTGGCAGTCACCATTGACCAGAAACGTAACTGGACTCAACCAGTTAAACCACATAAATACTTGAGATTGGGAATTCTGCACCAAGTATCTCACCTTCTGACTTCCAGAGTCTGTCTATCATGTATAAGACACAATTCAGGAGTGTGATGGAATATGCTCCACCTCTCTGGATAATTGTAGCTTGAACAAAACCCAAGAAGCTTGACACCATCCAGCAGAAAGCAGCTTATTTGATTGGCAGCCTACATCCACCACCTTAAATATTTACTCCCTTCACCTCAGGCTGCAGTTTGCAGGATGCACTACAGCAGAGCATCAAGGCTCTTTAGATATTTCAAACCCCTGATCTCTAAAATACAGAAACTTCTGGGACAAGGACCACAGCTGTATTTTAACATCTCCAAGTGCAAATTCTCCCCTAAGTCACACACCATCCTGACTTGGAAATATATTGCTGTTCCTTCACTGCTGCCAGGTCAAATTCCTGGAATATATATTAGGGACCAGATCAGAAACTCCAAGGTATATTACAAAGTTAGCCTAGAACCCACAAATTTGATTTTGGCATAAGAGGTTTGTGCGTAAGGGGTAAACTTTTACAACCTTGCTTGAGTGAGACCGGAAATTCCCACCCAAGGTCAACAGACATTTCTGTTGTCCACCCCTTGTCCACTTTGATTCCGTGGTGGGCGAGGTGGTAGAATTCTAGTGAAGGTGTTTCACTCCAGGTATGATTTGATTGACCCATTAGGAAGCTTTTATTAAAATAAATATTATTTAGATTTCCACACTTTTAACCCCTCTGCACAAACACAGAAAGACATCTGCCTTCTGACTCCCATACAGCAGTTTTCAGAGAAAGATCTACCTTCAAGCAGCAGAGAAAGAGACCAAGTTTCTGGCAGAACCCAATCTCCAGAAAAGGAAAGAGCTACTTCTCTATACAGCTCCCAAGTAGCAACTGAATTAGGTTTCTCTCTGTGAGCTTAGCTCCATCCAGTCACATGATTCAAGCCCCACTCTGAAAAACCTGAGGGGAAAACACTAAAATAACAACCTGCATTAGTCCAGATTAAAACAAATATTTTAGCAACGAAGATTAATTATGCTGCTGCAGTAACAACACGGCTGCTGGATATAGACAAAACAGCACCGATAATAAAATAAACTGCTAAAACAAATCCTGCACAAGAAACATAAACCAAATATATTTCTTAAAGGCACAGTATCATCACACCTAACAACACTGAGGTGTAGTTACATGGCAAGGATTGTTGCACTTAAGAAGGCAGATCAGCATCACCATTGCAAGGGCAATCATGGAAGGGAATCAATGCTGTCCTTGTCAGCGATGCCTAAATCCCACGAATGAAAATACTTCCTATCAAATAATAGCTTCATTGCTGTCTGATCAAAATATCCACATGCTACTCATAAACAAAAGGGCAGAAGTTAGCCATTGATGGTTAAAAAGGCTGCAACCTAGTCTTCCAATCTTACCTCCTTCCTTACATGCTCTAATTTTAAGCTGCTCTTTTCAACCCACCAGAGAGACATCCGCCAAGGTAAAGAGCAACTGGGTCAGAAGTGGCTCAGAAGGGATTTTTTTTTCCAACAGGATTTTTTTGTTGTTGGTTTTTTTTGTGGCTAAGAAACAAGAGTGGTTCTGCTTCACTGGACCCCATAGCTTGGGTCAGCCATGTCCTGGGCTCCTCTTACTCTATCTCCTCAGCTTACTCGAGTATAAAGGATTATTCCTTCAAGTTCTTGGCTGAGACTGTCTGACATAGAAACCCAACTCCTGCCAGTTATGCTTCCTATTGCATTTGGGTGGAGAAAGTAATCTATGAGGCAGAGGTTGTAATCTTCCAGGTCTCACCAAGTGGTCAACCACCTGTGCCTTGTTGAAGTCATTATATGCACCCCCTCCCCCCAAGTCCAAGGAATCTTGGTGGTTTGTGTACCTCATGGGTCTCTTGTGACATTTCAATGCTGGGTCTGTATCCTCCAACTTGGCATCTGATCTGGGAGAAGTTATCAGATGCCTACATGTTTCTTACGTTACGAGCGCCGGAGTTCTAGTTTGCCCTTTCCGGAGCTGTGGCTCCATCTGCAGTATCCATTTCAGATTCCCAGGTCTTATCTATGGGTGACAGAGAGGCGGGGCTGGCCAATCTAGAGGATTCTCCTTAGTTTTCTGCCTACTAGGCATTGTTGGCTCTGGGATGTACTGTGATTTTCAGGTCTGCACCTGGTCCAGACAGTTTTTCAAGCTGGCCTCACCTAGACTCAACTTAACATAGAACATAGAACATTACAGCGCAGAACAGGCCCTTCGGCCCACGATGTTGCGCCGACCAGTTAAAAAATAATGACCCACTAACCTAAACCAATCCCTTTTCGTCCATAAACCTATCCACGGATCTCTTAAACGCCCCCAAACTAGGCGCATTTACAACTGCAGCAGGCAGGGCATTCCAATCCCTCACCACCCTCTGGGTAAAGAACCTACCCCTGACATCCGTCCTATAACTACCCCCCCTTAATTTAAAGCCATGCCCCCTCGTGCTAGATTTCTCCATCCGAGGAAAAAGGCTATCACTATCCACCCTATCTAAACCTCTAATCATCTTATATGTTTCAATAAGATCCCCTCTTAGCCGCCTTCTTTCTAGCGAAAACAACCCCAAATCCCTCAGTCTCTCCTCATAGGACCTCCCCTCCATACCAGGTAACATCCTGGTAAACCTCCTCTGCACCCTCTCCAAAGCCTCCACGTCTTTCCTGTAATGTGGGGACCAGAATTGCACACAGTACTCCAAGTGCGGCCGCACCAGAGTTGTGTACAGTTGCAACATGACGCTGCGACTCCTAAATTCAATCCCCCTACCAATAAACGCCAAGACACCGTATGCCTTCTTGACAACCTTATCTACTTGATTCCCAACTTTAAGGGATCTATGTACACATACACCTAGATCCCTCTGTTCATCCACACTATTCAAAGTCCTCCCGTTAGCCCTATACTCGACACATCTGTTATTCCTACCAAAGTGAATTACCTCACACTTCTCCGCATTAAACTCCATCCGCCACCTCTCGGCCCAGCTCTGCAACCTGTCTAAGTCTCCCTGCAAACTATGACACCCTTCCTCACAATCTACCACACCTCCGACTTTGGTGTCATCAGCAAATTTACTAATCCACCCAACTATACCCTCATCCAGATCATTAATAAAAATTACAAACAGCAGTGGCCCCAAAACAGATCCCTGAGGCACACCACTCGTAACCGAACTCCATGACGAATATTTACCATCAACCACCACCCTCTGTCTCCTATCTGCTACCCAATTCCTGATCCAATTTCCTAGATTACCCTCAATCCCATACATCTGCATTTTCTGCAGAAGCCTACCATGGTGAACCTTATCAAACGCCTCACTAAAATCCATATATACCACGTCAACTGTCTTACCCCCATCCACCTCTTTGGTCACTTTCTCAAAAAACTCAATAAGGTTAGTAAGGCACGACCTACCCGCTACAAAACCATGCTATCTCCAATCAATTCATTACTCTCCAAATAACTATAAATCCTATCCCTAATAATTTTTTCTAAAACCTTGCCCACAACAGAAGTACGACTCACCGGTCTATAATTCCCGGGGAAGTCTCTGTTCCCCTTCTTAAACAATGGGACAACATTCGCTATCCTCCAATCTTCCGGTACTATACCAGAGGCCAACGACGACCTGAAGATCAGAGCCAGAGGCTCTGCAATCACCTCTCTTGCCTCCCAGAGAATCCTAGGGTAAATCCCATCCGGACCAGGGGACTTATCTATTTTCAAACCCTCAAGAATATCCAGCACATCCTCCTTATCAACTGCAATACTGTCTATTTTACTTCCCTGCAACCCAGTGTCCTCCTCAGCTATATTCATGTCCCCCTGCGTGAACTTTTCCATGTAACCAATCAAAATGATTTGCATAATTCTTTATCCAAATGTTTTCACTGGCCTCCAGTTGTCTCTCCCAGCTGCTAATTATGTGGCCTTTGCGTTGAGCTTTTTGTTGTTTTTCTGCTCCAACCCCCTCCAGTTTGGGAATAGCAAACTTAATCTGGTGCGGAGTCATCTCAACATGAACAATTCTGCGGGTGCTATTCCTGCAGTGGCAAGGGTAGAGCTGTCCTCTAATGAAATAACCAATGGGAAATTTTGGTGTCCATTGATGCTGCTGGCTGTTTTTTAAACCAGCCTTTAAAGTCTGGACCGCTCTTTTTGCAAAGTAGATCACTGATGGATGGTATGATGCTGACCTGATGAACTTCTGGCTGGTGAAAGCTGGTCCATTGTCAGACACTAGCATTTCTGGGATTCCACACGCCGAAAATGAGACGCGAAGTTTCTCTACTGTTATTATTGTGTTTGCCTAATGTATCCTATGTATGTCCTTCCACTTGCACTGGGCATCTACAATGACCAAGTACATCAAATGTGCCTGCATAAACCATTTCAGTTGACTCCATGATCTACCTGGCTATTCCCACAGGTGTAAGGGAGCTGCTGGTGGCAACTTCTGTCCTTGCTGGCATTACTTGCACCAACTTATAAGCACCGCTATGTCTGCATCCATTTCAGGCCACCAAACGTAGCTCATGGCCAATACCTTCATTTTGGATACCCTTGGGTGGCCGTAATGTAGTTCAGCCAGAATGGCATTGCAGCCTTGACTCAGAACAACCACTCTTGCGCCCCATATCAGTAGTTTATCTTCTATCCTGAGCTGCTCGCTTCTACTCAAATAAGGGTGGAATTGGGGAACTTGGCTTTTTGGCTGGTCCTCCAACTGATAACTGTAAGCCACCAATAATAATGCTCATCGCTGGATCCAAGCCTGTGCTACTGGTGGCACTGCTTTTGTCTTCTCAGTAGTCCCAGTAGTGGCTTGTGATTAGTGACAATTACAAATTTCTGCCCATAAAAATATTGATGAAATTTCTTCACTTCAATTACTGCCAATTGTTCTTTTTCAATATGGGCATACTTTCTTTCTGCTATAGCTAAGCCCCTGGAGGCATATGCTTCTGAGCGTTCCCCTCCATTTGGCCATCTATGTGCTAATACTGCCCTGATGCTGTATGGAGATGCATCACAGGTTAGCACAAAATCTTTTCTAGGATGAGAATATTCTAAGACATTTGACAATGACAGTTGTTACTTTATTTTCTTAAAAGCAAGGTCTTGAGGGGAGGATCATTCTCAAACTTGATCCTTTTTTAGCAGTTACTGTAGCGGAAAATGGTTTGGTATGAATTTTCCACAGTACGTCATCCCTGTAAAAACGACCATAACTTCTGGATGGAGGTGGCAGCTGGGGCGTCTATAATCACCCAAACCCGGTCCTCTAAAGGGTGTAAACCTGACATTCACTTTGCAACCTAGACAGGTCATCTGAGATACCAGGAAGATGCAATTCTCCCTCCTTAAGCACATGCTGGCTCTTGAAAAATGACTAAGGACTTCCTTTAGGTTCTGCAGGTGTTCTACTGTTGTTTTACCTGCAATAAGTACATCATTCAGATAAATGGCCACCTGAGGTAAAACTTGTAATATGTTCTCCATTGTTCTCTGAAAAATCGAGCAGGCTGACGATACTCCAAAAGATAACCTTGTGCACTCACAGAGGTCCTTTAGCGTATTGATCATGGAATATTTCTGTGAATTCTCATCCAGCTGCAACTGTAAATAAATATGACACATATTTAATTTCAAGAATAAGAGTCTCCCTGCCAAGTTTGCAAATAAATCCTCAATCCAAGAATCAGGTATTTGTCCAGCTATGAAAAACAGTTTATCGTTTGTTTGAAGTCCATGCAAAGACAGACTGAACCATTTGGCTTCAAAATAGGCACCACCATGCTGCCCATTCCACAAACTGGACAGATTTTATGATCCCTTTTCATTCCAGTCTTCTAATTTCTGTCTTCACTTTTTCCCTTAAAGCAAACAGTACCAGGTGGGCCTTACAAAATCACGGGATTGCGTCCTGGTTGACAAGTGATGCCGCTTTGGCATCTTTTATGGTTCTTAGTCCTTTTCTGAAAACTTCCGGGTATTTGAGTAGGACTTCACTCAAGTGACCATTTTCTAACTGAAAGATGTTTACCCGATCCAGGTGGATTTCTCTCAACCAGTTTCACCCTATTAGGCTGGGGTCCCAAGTCCTCCACTACCATTAACGGTAACCAAACTAGTACTTTTCTTAAGAGACAGGAACAAAGGTTGTACCCACAACTCTCGGAGGTTCCCTTGTGTAAGTCCTCAGTCTTACCAAAATCTTAATTATAGTTAAGGGTTGGAGTCCAGTGCGAACTTTATTTAACACTGATTTGCTAACCACCGATACAGCTGCACCTGTATCAACCTCCATTAATGCTGGACATCCATTTAATGTTACAGTTATCTTAACTGTGTCCAATTTGGACATTGCTGTACAGTTTAATTGTTGCCCATTGTATGTGGGTGGACTTTCCAGGGTGTGCACTCTCCTGTCTTTTTATTCCGCAGGTGGAGGTCCACCTCGTGTCAAACGAGGGGCATGCACACGGTGGGTCGTGCGTGGGCTGCTCTTGGAAGTTCCGGGAGTGGCCTAGTACTTCGTGTCGGTGTGTGTGCTTGATCCTGGACAGGTAGACGGGCGCCGCAACAGCTCGGTGACTAGCACTGCTAGCTGTGCAGATACATGGATTTGGGCCTGTGTCTGTGGGAGTTTGCGCATTCTCCCTGTGGTTGCGTGGGTTTCCTCCGGGCGCTCCGGTTTCCTCCCACACCCCAAAGATGTGCTCTTAGGCTGATTGGTTTTACCAAATTGACACTATTCTCCCCTGAATCTGGCTAAGTTAGGGGTTCCATTCGTAGACACGCAGGGTAGAATAGGTGTAGGGTGATGCGGCGGCGCGGGCTCGTTGGGCCGAAGGGCCTGTTTCCCGTGCTGGGTTGTTCTTTGTTGGACACTGGCCTACATGTTGTTTTCTTAGGTCTTGAAAACTTATTTTGCAGTTCCAACTCAGCATACTAGCAACAGTTACAATGCCTTGCCAGGTGGGATTCTGAAGGGACTGCTGACTGGTCAAAGATTGGGTTTGCTTTGGAGCTGTCCTGCGACAGACCTGGGTTTACTTGTATCCAGATCCTTCCTGAGGGAGACTATGTACCAGGTAGGCCTTGCGCTCACGTGGTGGTCCCTGTACTCAGTCGAGTTGGCATGGGTGTCCACTTTCATCAGGACATCTTGCAACTCATATGCCCCACTTGCCGTATTTTCCAACCATAAGGCCATGTGTAGCACCTGTTTGAAGTCCGGTTGGGCTTCTGCCAACAGCGTTTTTGGATAGTTATGTTATTTATTCCACATACCCAAATTCACAAGATTCTGCCAGTCATCTCAACCATGTTAAGAAACCTGTGACAGACTCCCCCTTCTCCTGGATTGCCAAGTAAAATCTATACCTTCTCAGGATCAGATGTGGCTTAAGGACATAATATACCCTCACTAAGTCTACCAATTCCTGCAAGGTTTTGATATCTGGTGCGACTGGGAACGTTAAGATGCAACTAATGGCAAATGCTGATGGTCTGCAAGTGGTCAGAAGAATAAACCATTGCTTTTCATCTGCCACAATGTCATGCACCCTAAAACATAACATATGCATTCAACATATGCCCAGTCCTCCACAGCAGGCTCAAAAGAGTCCAGTTTCCCAACCAGAGACACGATGTTTGAAAATGGCTTACCCCCAAGCAAAGCCAACTGTTTGTGAACAAGTCCCTTAAGGTCATTATTTCTCCCCATTGCCATTAACATAACTCCCCAGAGAACGGTGTCCCTTTACCAGATTCCTTTTATTTACAAACTCTATTCCATTCCTAGAATACTTCTGGTACACAATCAGAATCTGGAGTGCCAGAAGACCTAACATTCCAGGTGAGGCTCTCTGATTGGGCAGGCAAAATCAGGGAATTAATGCTCCAAGAGGCCAACCTTATGTGCCTCGTTGAAGTCATTACAGAGGGGTTTTGGTTTTGTTCACAATAGGGAAATTGTCAGCAGTGATAAGATTGCTAGTCCTTTTGGACTCAGCGATGCACCGATAGTGGTAGGCCCAACATCAGAAGCTAGAAAGGGCAGTTCATCTCAATGTGGTTCTGACAAGCCACTGTAGGCAGCCAGTAACTGGTCAGCATGGTGTCTTCAAATCAATTCATTCTTGGTTTGGACCATGTCCCGTTCGAGCAAAAATAAGTGCAGGAATCCACTTTCTACATGTAGTAAAGCTTGTACAACACATGCTTCCCTTTGTGAAACAAGCGTCATTTAGCACTCACTTATCTCCTGGCTATTTGCAACTGTTGGTTTTGCTCTACTGTTGCTGATGTCTCTCGGGGTATTAAAAGATCAAATGTCGTTCTCAGCTTCCTCTTCATGAATAACACGGGGGTTGATTCTGCACGGTCACATGTAGTATTCTTGTAGGATGCCAGAAAGCTATTAAGATGTTGAGATAATGATTCTTGGTCTCGAGAAGTTTTCAATCCATTTTTCAGGGATTGCACAAATCGTCCAGCAACCCATTCATACCTGGATGGTAGGGTTATGTTGGATACCTCTCCCATTGAGGTAATCTTGTGACATAAAGTGTGGTCCACTGTCACTGACAATTTGTTCCAGCTTGTGAAGATCTCCAGTTTCTCGATGGCTTTTTCTGTGTTGCTGGATTTCACCACAACCATTTTTAACCACTTCAGAGTGTGCATCGAATACAACCAACAGCATGTACCTCTCTACTGGAATAGCTAAATCAATACGTGGGTGTGGCCATGGCATTTTAAGCTATTCCCATGGGTGTAGGAAGTGACAATGGTGATGAGTTCCACACACAAGCAAATAACTCGCATTGTCCCACTTTTTCTTCTTTCTTGGCATCCTGGCCTGGCTACCAAAAGTAACTTTAAGTAAGTTCCTTCAACCAGACCATGCCAGGGTGCCTTTCACGTAGTTGCTTCAATAGTTTTTATCATAAGTTAGGAAGGACGGTCACTCTGATTCTCCACAACAAGCACTGCCTTGGACTGTCAACTCTTGCTTCCATGACACACGTGGTTTGAGATCAGGATTCATTCCTGTTTGCCTTCCCTTCAACACCATATCTAGTACTTTCGCTATCACAGTATTATTTCTGGTATTTCACTGGACTCGTAACACTGTCACTGGTGCATTATCTATTTAGGAAAAATCAAAAATGTTGGGAACATTGCTCAGTGGCACGGGGGTGGCCAGCAATAAAGCCATCCGCGTAAGCGTGACTCTGATTGCCAATACTTTATGTCGTTTGAACGGGCTGACAAGATGAGGGACCATTCTTGCAATCTACAGCAGCGAGTGAAGGTACACCTTTATGAGGCCCAGAAATGGTTATCAATGGTCGGTGATCTGTCAATAGTGTGAAATGTCAGCCATACAGGAACTTCTAGGCTCCAAAAACTATACTCAATGCCTCCTTCTCCAACTGAGCAGTTAGATTCGGCACTTGTCAACGTGCTGAAAGCAAATTATATTGGCCTGTTCACCCCTGAAGGTAAAATGTGTGATAGGACTGCCCCTACTCCGTAGCAGAAGTATCACAAGTGAGTTGCAAACATAATTTAGATTTAAATGAATTAAGACCTTAAACTACTGCAAAGCTTCCTTCACTGCCATGTATGCTTCCTTGCATTTGAGTATCCAATGCCAAGACTGTTTAATGCAGAATAGCTTATGTAATGGTTTCAACAAGGTGACGAATTTACCATAATAGTTGACTAGACTTAAAAATGACCTATTGCATCACAATCTTTGGATGTGGAGCTTCCATGATAGTTTCCAGCTTATTTGGTGCTTTATGTAGTCCTTTGTTCTTGATAAGTTGGACCATATTTTCAAGAAACTCAATTCAGGTAGGGATATTATTGATTTCACTCTTGAGTGAGTTATTCATTTCACATTCTTTTCAAATTCTTCCAATATATCTCTTATAGGAGTGACCAAAAAAATTTCAAAAACTAAGTTCACTATGTCACTTAAGCGGAAATTATTTTTAAAAATAAACATTATTTAGACATTTAAATGTTCTGCAGGATTAGCATAGTTCAAAGCTACTTCATCATTAACTTACAACAGGGCTTTGAGCCAAGGCAATATCAGTCTTTCGATAGCCAACCAAATATACTGAAATGGACACTGTTCCCTTTCGCTTGTAAACTATAACCATGCGATGACCTGTTGGTCAAAATGAATGCACTATAGTAAATCTTTGAATATAATATGGATTCAATTTGGGCTGTGAAACTTAGGAAGTTAGTATCATATACACTCCCATTTTTGAATTTCTTTAGGAAAGATCATTGTAATGTTGGACTGGATTTTCATTCTACAATCATGAACATGGAATTACTAGCAGCAACATTCCAGAAACTATTGCTAAGGAAACAGCCAAACAAGTGGCCTCTGGAAGCACTGTCCAATTAAGGATAGCAGGTAGGCTCCTGAGGCTGGAAGGTCAATTGAAGATCCTTGAGCACTGTCAAAGATGGGAGCTGTTGACATAGCTGGGAAAAAGGAGCCCCTCAAGATGGAGGTTCCCACTGGAGATAAAATAAAAAGTGGCCACAACTGCCAAGCCAGTACTGTGGAAGGCAAACTTGTCCAAAGGACTGACTGCAACAGCAACTGTGTCCATCTCACAATCACGGTCACAATTGGCTGGGGTGGGGTGGCAATTCTAGGTGGAGTGTGGCCCCGGTCTACAGTTGAGAGGCAGCTTTCATTCGTCAACCGAAGCACAAGGGGTTCAACTGTCAACTGGAAAACTCTAGTCACTGTCTACACAGTGGCCTCAGAGGCACTGTAAGGGTCATAAGTGGCTACCTGGCACTTGCTGTCACACTCACACTATCCCGTTGCCCAAAGGAGCTTCTTTGAAAATGGCCCCAAAGTAAGAACAGGCTTGCAAATCGGTGCGTCAGCTGGCAGGAAGAAATCGCTGTGTGCTTATCCTGCTGAGATCTCATTACAATATATTTCAATGAAAAAGTTTCCAAAACCAGTGATTGCAGACCCATGTTCCAAGAGTAATTTAAGACAAAGAAAGAGGCATGTCTCTTGCCAAAATTTGTTGATATTGTCAAGAGTGCTTTAGTGTCTGTAATCCGAAGCTAAAAAATGTGATTTTTGAAGTTACGAGAGCTTTTGAAGCATTTTCATCACGTTGTGTCTCGGCAGTTTTACCTTCCCTCTGACAGCCCAAGAGGGTGTACCATTGGGAATGTTTTCTCTCCAGCCAACAATGTTCCAATAAATTTATGATATTTCCAAAAGACATGCTCTTATTCCCTATTTTAGCAGGGTACGAACAGAAATTATGCTTAATGCAGGAAACGGTATTTAAAGATCTTCCCCATTAGAAAACACTCTTTTACACAGTCGGCAGGGGTTTGCTGTAAAATGGGCTGTTTAAGTCTGTCCTACCACATCTTTACCTCATTGATTGAAATTATGAAACTCATTTGTTGTCACACTGTTGTCAACAGGCACTCTGATATTCCATTAAACCCTTCATATTGGCCCTGAATTTCCATGGAATGGCAATCAGTCCACTCCCTCTTTGTTACTCTGAAATACAGCTGCTCTTTCTTGCCCAATTTTCAACTCACCCAGGTGGGAACTGCTTAATGCAGAGCCTTCCTGAGGCCTTGCATCGAGGGCTAGGGAGGTGGCGGTAAAGAGGTCATGCACATTTTTTTATGGCACCAGCCATGAAGTTCATTTAAAGGGCCATCCACTTTCAAAAGCCAGGGAAAGGTTCCTGGTGGATCTCCCCAGTGGCTGGGTGAAGGGAGGCAGGGAAGAGGGGAAGAGAGCAGTTAGAGTGTGTGTATGTTTGGGGGGGGGGGGGGGGGCAGGGGTGTGAGTGTGGGGCAGGGGGCAGGGGTGTGAGTGTGGCGCAGTACTATAGTTAAGCAGGAGTTGGTCGTTTTAGTTCTTCAAACACTTCCTGCTACAATCAGAACCATCCGATGTTGGCCATTTATGTTGCACTTTTGGATGGTTCTGATTGCAGGGCAATTGCCTAAATGAAGTTTGATCTTCAAGGACAATTGTTCCGTGGAAACCTCCAGGGGTGGGAGGGTATCATTGGGGTAATCCCAGCTACACTGGAACTCAAAGATTTTAGGCCAATATCTTTACATTTTTGGGTGGTTGTACTCAGTATACATCACCATGCAACCTCCTCTGTCCACTCCCATCATCTCTTAAGAACATTTCCATCTGTACTGCTGGATGAAAGCTGCCCAGAGAGAAGTTGGATGATTTCCAGTTAATCTGCAGTGACGTAAAGTTATCAAATTTCCGACCATATTGATCATATGCTGTCAACTCCAAAATGGTATTCCTGCAGAAAGAAACGGGTACCTATTCAAACAAAGAAACCACAAGTAAATGTTAACGTATCAGCTAAAAAACACTTGTAGTCCTTTAGTAAAATTTTGAAATGAAGTTGATTGTCTAGAATTTCTCTCAAAATTTGAAAAAAATAAACTTCTACAATTAGAAAAAAATTATGAAACTAAAGTATTAGATGAAAACATCATGACAGTTTTATAATAACGTTTCTAATTTTATGCAAATCTATTTGGATAATGTTTTAACTGAATCATATGGAGTAATTGCTTAATTTTACCCATTAAATGTACAACATTTAAATGTCATTGTACATAAGGTGAGGTGGCATTGCATATTGTTAAATAATATACTGGCTGCTAAATTAAAACTAGCTGGTTTTTGGTGTGTAAGTAATTTTCAAACATAATGCTTCAAGTTTTTTAAGTTTATTTATTAGTGTCACAAGTACCCTTACAAGAACAGTGCAATGAGGTTACTGTGAAAATCACAAGTTGCCACTCTGAAGCCTGTTCGAGTCCCACAGTGTCATGGGAGAAAACCTGAGCACCCAGAGGAAACTCATGCAGACAAAGGGAGAACGCGCAGACTCTGCAAAGACAATGACCCAAGTACGGAATTGAAACTGGGTCGCTGGTGCTGTGAGGCAACAGCGCTAACCACTGTGCCACTCTAATGAATGGATATCAAAGGACATACTGCTGGTATGAAAACTATACAAGATCTTTGGAATTTCTACTCAACAGTGAATAGCATTCTGTCCAAAATTTTGCTTAAAGGTTTCCAATTTTCCTACTATAATTTCAGGTGTAAACAATCAAAAAGTACACTAAATCTAACTTTGTTGAAATCAGTTTGTACAATAATCCACTAAAATTATTGAAATATATGGATGTATCAACCAGTGCTCCTTACAGACTGTCTTAGTGCTGCAAATTCTATCCAATACAATTACAGACTTCAATTTATATTGATTATATGGAACCTTTCAATTGTGTTGTTTATATAATCTTGTATTTCGTTTTATTTTAGATAACTGTTTTTCATCACTAAATGCATTTGAATTATCCGTAACAAATTAAATTTTACAAATAAAATTCTGTTGAATCTCACCAATTGTTTATTGTGCTGCAACAGAGGGCATGGAAGACCAAGTTCACGTGATTTGTAAACAGGAGCCAAAGTGACACTGGTAGGCACGACACAAACAAACTTCACCTTAATAGGCTCAACGGCTGGGAATGGGTTCATTAAACTTGGCTGATTACCAACTTTAAATGTCAAAAACTAAGGAGGAAAAAAGGAAACGACAAAGTTGAGAAAAAAGTTTACACACAAACCGTATTCACTTTATCCAGAAAATGACCAAGAAAACTTCAATTATTTTTACTGTGCTGATTTAATCATCCCAAAAATCTCAAAGTTCAAAAACTTATTTACAGTTCCCATTCTATCGTTAAAACAAAACTTTGAACTACTGTTTTCACAAGTTGTAAGAATGAACGATGAAACACCTGGGGCAGAATTTTACGCTCTCCTGGAAGCGTGTTGGCAAACAGATCTAAAATTGGTGAACTGCCATGGGGACAGTTCATAATGCCTACTTGGCTACCTTGATCTCACTGTAATTTTATGAGGAGCAGGAGAGATGTTTGGTAGTCCACCAGTGCTTGAGCCACTTGAAATCCTTAAGTCGTCAATTCAAGGCAACTTAAGGGTCTCTTTTTCAACTGCCACGCCAAGTTTCTCTTCCTTTCCGACCTGTTGAAGGGTTGCAAAAGAAAACTTCAACCTTCTTCATGAAGCCCATTTGCTTCCTCAACTTCACTCCCTTTAAACTCTTGACGCCCTAATTGCACTACTTTGCACCAAGCTTGGTAATTTTGTCATTTTGTTCCTATCTTGTCATTACTTCACCCATTTCAAAACATACTATAGTGTTCTTCCTAAAATGCCCACCCTTAACAAATCTAATTTCTCTCATTACACAACCATCTACAACTTTTTTTTGCCCCCCACAATCCTTATACATGTAGTTGGGTAGCAATAACACGTTTGCCTCTTCCATCAATAGCTGTTCAATTCACTTCAATAACATTGACAGCGGTGTTGTACGGTGACAAAATCAAGGTCACCCTCAAATGCTGTGCAATTCTGACTGTGATTCAGAATTGATTGCCCCCTCCCCCCCATCCCCCAATATTTTTGTTGCCTTTGACTCCATTGATCATTCTAATGTTATCCGCTCCTTATTTATTGTTGCTCATCATCACTTTCATGGTTTGACTTGTCCAAACAAAACTACTAAACATCATCAAAAGGTTTCATGTCTTCTACAGTGTCCTAGTTCTCCATATTTGGTCCTATTCAACATTTCCATGCTCATGCTCAACAACATAGTACCATGTCACCATCCATAAAGAATGCTGATGACATTCAAATCAATTCTACCTTGCCCACTGTCTTCAGGACAATTACATATTTGGACTGCCTGTTCAACACTAAATGCAGCAGGACTCAAAATTTTCCTCAGCTCTATGCCTTTTTGTTAAATTTCTTCTGTCTGATTTTTACCTCATCACCTTTCTAAAGCTCATGTTCTTTCATGTGAATAGCACCAAATGAATGTATATATTAAAAATAAAATACTACAGAAGCTGGAAATCAGAAATAGAAACAGAAAATGCTGGAAAAACGCAGCAGGTCTGACTGCATCTGAGCTTTTCTCTTCATAAATACTGCCAGATCTGCTGGGTTTTTCCAGCACATTCTGTTCTTATTATACTAAATTAAACAAGGTTGGGTTTGGTATTGGGGAATGACAGACAATCTGGAACTGCTTCATAGAAGCCTGTCCAAAATAACATCATAACCATCTCTAAACATACCAATGAAGATTAAAAATCCTTCCAAAAGCCATGGAAGAATGAAGCTAACAATCTCAACTCATTAAGATGCCGAAATGACCCCACTGTTTATAAATAACGGAGGGCATGCCCCTGTCTACATCTATGGGGACGAAGTAGAAATGATCGAGAGCTTCAAGTTTTTGGGTTTCCAGATCACCAACAACCTGTCCTAGTCCCTCCATATGGACGCTATAGTTAAGAAAGCCCACTAACACCTCTACTTTCTCAGAAGGCTAAGAAAATTTGATATGTCTGCTACAACTCACATCAACTTCTCCAGATGTACCATTGAAAGCATTCGTTTTGGGTGTACCGCAGCTTGGTATGACTCTTGTTCTGTCCAAAACTGCAAGAAACTACAAAGGGTCATGAATGAAGCCCAGTCCATCACTCAAACTAGCCTCCCATCCATTGATACTGTCTACACTTCCTGCTGCCTTGGAAAAGCAGCCAACATAATCAAGGATCCCTCACACCCTGGACATTCTCTCTTCCACCTTCTTCCATCGGGAAGAAGATACAAAAATCTGAGATCATGTATCAACTGACTCAAGAACAGCTTCTTCCCTGCTGCCATCAGACGTTTGACTGGACCTTCCTCACATGAAGCTGATCTTTCTTTACACCCTAGGTATGACTGTAACACTACATTCTGCACTCTCTCCTTTCCTTCTCTATGAATGGTACTCTTTGTCCGTATACTGTGCAAGAAACAATACTTTTCACTGTATCCTAATACATGTGACAATAATAAATCAAATCAAGATAGTAAAATGCCCATAAACCATAATGGTCCTCAGTGCATGCACATGATGGCAATTAACAAAATAATGCACCTAACCTGTCCACGGTTGCGTGCGTTAGGTACACTGGCCATGCTAAATTGCCCCTTAGTGAATGGGATGCGTAGGTTAGAGGATTAGCAGGGTAAAAATGTGGGGTTATGGGGGTAGGACCTAAGTGAGACTTGGTTAGTGCAGACTTGATGGGTTGAATGGCCTCCTTCAGCACTGTAGGGATTCTATGATTCTAATTCACAATTATTCACCTAAAGTGATTAATATGTGCACATTCATTGAATGTGATTTGTATATTAAATGCTGAGAAAACGCAGCAGGACTGACTGCCTCTGTGCTTCTCTCTTCATAATTACTGCCAGATCTGTTGGGTTTTTCCAGCACATTTTATTCTTACTATATTAAATTAACTTAGGTTGGGTTTGGTATTGGGGAATGGCAGGCAATCCGGAACTGCTTCATAGAAGCCAGTGCAAAACAACGTCATAACCACCTCTAAACATATCAATGAAGGTTAAAAATCCTTGCAAAAGCCATGGAAGGATGAATCTAATAATCTTAACTCATTAAACAGCCCAACTGACTCCGCTGTTTATAAATAGACAGGGCATACTATGAATAGGGATAAAGTAGAAATGATCAAGAGCTTCAGGCTTTTGGGTGTCCAGATCACCAACAAGCTGTCCTAGTCCCTCTATGTGGATGCTATAGTTAAGAAAGCTCACAAAGCCTCTACTTTCTCAGATGGCTAAGGAAATTTGGCATGTTGGCTACAACTCTCACCAACTTCTGCAGATGCATCATAGAAAGCATTCTTTTTGGTTATATCACAGCTTGGTAAGGCTCCTGCTTTGTCCAAGACCATATATCAAGTTTGGAAAATAGTATGATCAACAGTTTTCTTTGCAAAATTATGAAGTTTAGTTTTTAACGGACTATTCAAGTTTTTGTGTTGCTATTGTTACAATCCCAGCACATACCAATAACTTTAACTAAATGAACTATGTCACAAGATTTCAAAGTAAGTACTACTGAATTAATACTGTGGATGTGATTTTATCGGATTGCCCCACCCATCGATGGGCGGAGCGAGCTGATAAAATCGCTGAGAGATCAGGCTCACCTCCAATTACTCGTCTTTTGTCTTGCCAGCACCGGATATCCGGCGTGATCAGCCTCTCACCCATTTCACGACAAGGCTGAATAATTTATTTAAATATATTTAAGTTCTAATTTCCATGTGATTAGCGAACCCAGGCACAACCGTCTGGATTCACCTGCCTTTGCGGCCTCACCAGAAGATGTTCTCTCCAGCAAGGAAAACACCTGGTCCCCACGAATTGTACTGATCTCACTGGTAGAACTGGAGACCACTGAGAGGAAGTCAAGGACAAGTGGGGGGAGATCAGCTGGCCCTTGGGCACTGCCTACTTGGCACTGCTGCTCAACACCTTGTCAATGGCCACCAGGCAGTGCCAGGGGCAGGAAATGAAGGGGGCAGGGCCTGGACGGCCCAATCAGGTAGGGAGGGGGCCCACTGCCACTGTGGAGATCGATGGGGGTAGGGGACACAATTGATCTAGGTGTGGGGCACAGTATTTCCAGGCGATGTGGGGCTCACGATCAGTCACGACCCCTGTCATTGCTGGGGGATGGGTTAGTTGAGGCCTGATAGGTCTCTCAGAGCTGTCAGGACTTTGCTATTGTGCATGTGCAGCCACAGAGGTCTGCACATGCGCAATTGCTCCCACTGCTGATACTGTAACAGAGTTGGAACCATCCAAACTTTTAAATTTAAATCACATCTTCAGATTCTGGGCAGCCTGGAAAGCCCCTGGAGACGGAGAGAGTAAGGCTAATGATGGTCCCCCTGCACATCATTAGGATGTCCCTCAGATACACTGCCCTGGAGCTTGGAAATATGGGCGAGAACTCAGCAGCCATCCACACCAGCCGGATTCTCCAATTCCACTGGCAGCGCATCGCAACCCGTTGGTTTTATAGCCATGCAGGGTGACATCAATGGAAAATCCCATTGACAGCAGTGGAACCAGAGGATCCCAAGGATCCCACCACTGGCAAGCAGCATGCCACTTTCCAGTGCTGAGAAAAATGAAGTTTAATGGCTGGAGAATCTTGTCCATGGCCTTTACACTTTAAAACCTGCAAAACTGCAGCAGATAGTAAACAATTATACTTTAAATCTCCTTCTATCTTCACTTCCATCTGAAAGTTCCACTATCCTTTACAGGATATCCAGGATTCATTCACTTCGCTGGGACCAAACTAAAGTATGCCACAGCCCTCAGGAATTCATTTCAATTTTCCTTAATGTTTCAGCTGTGCTTCAAGGCTTGCAATTTCACTCAAATGAAGGGATCCTTCATTTCAGATAGGCAACCCTCCAATACTCCTTCAATTCCTTATGATTGTGGACTCCTCAGCTAAAACATGGGCTCCACTCAAAATTCCTGCTCAGTTACTTCAAATCAAAAATGCTCTTGGGTTCTGCTACTGGTTCCACTTAGTTTAAAACCCACCTTGCCAGCAGCCTTCAACGATCTGAAGTCAGCGGCTTCTAAGCACAAACTAATACTTTTGGAAAGAATCATAAAATCAACGCAAAACAAAAGCATCCCTGCATAACCAACCTAATTCCATGACAATGTGGCACATCTAGTATGTTTGAGACAGAAATTTAAACCAAATATTTTCAATTTTCAAACCTCCCCTTTATTATAGGCAACCATATGAATAATCTAAATTCTTTAAGACAGCTGTTCACATCCCACATCCATTCGAAAATTGAGGATGTTTAGTGTCCAACAGTTCCATTATGATCTTTGTAAATAAACATGGACCACACTTAATTTGTAAGTAGTCTCAGTTTATGTGTTAACCTCTCAAACCAGATTTAAGTTTTAAAGTTTATTTATTAGGCTCACAAGTAGGCTTACATTAACACTGCAATGAAGTTACTGTGAAAATCCCCTAGTCGCCACACTCTGGCGCCTGTTCAGGTATAGTGAGGGAGAATTTAACACAGCCAATGCACCTAACCAGCATGTCTTTGGACTATGGGAGGAAACCAGAACACCCAGAGGAAACCCATGTAGACACGGGGAGAACATGCAGACTCCGCACAGATAGTGACCCAAGCCGGGAATCAGACCCAGGTCCCAAGTGTTCTTTCATTTATTCTGTATTTAAAATTACAACTTCCAAACTTAGAAGTTATATTCTTAAACCATATAAATCATCAAATCAGATATATGTAATACTGTGACTCCTTTAATAATACCAAAAATCTGAACTTTACATAATTCCTGCAAAAAGTCTCTTACCTGTTCTCCCAAAGTTACACAAGTGACTCTAAACCCATGGTGATTTTTTTTTTTCACAAATGGGGCCCACTGTTGTTGGATTATTATTCTGTCCTTCTTTTCACCACTCAAATCTGTGAAGAATCCTGATGGCTCCAACACCCAAGGTCTCGGACCCCCTTCGAACAGCATTTCTTTTGAAGAAGTCAGTGTGACTATGGCAACAGCAACAGGATCAATAGCCTGGCATTAGAGCAACCGTAAACAACACTCAGAGTATCGCTTTGGATGAAAACTAAATTATTATCAAAAATAGGCTAATTTTCGTTCGTAGAATCTTAGTATCATGAAAGTAATTTTTTGAAATCATGTAATAGAACTAGCATAAAGTAGCACTTGTCACACACTGTAGAAGTCAACTTTGAAAACAATACTATTCACAAATAAACAACATTGCTGGGGTAACCAATGATGGAAGATATGCAAGATGACAGAACACAAAGTTTGACTAATTAAACATTAATCTCTGTTGCAACAAGCAGCAGGTTGAGAATATTTCAGCATTTAATAAAAACCTTATAATTTTCCCAATCTCCAACTCCACTTCATTCATTCTCTACTGAAGCAATTAATTTCTTGATGGGCATGGCTGCATATGCATCTGTCACCCTTTGGTTTCTTGCCTATTTGGCTTTTCTTTATAACCTTTGCTTGAATCAGCAGACTATTGGACCAAAAGGCACATTGAGAGTGCAAACCCTAGATGATTTCCCTAACAATAGCGCCTCTTGGTTGAGAACATTTAACAGCTCAGTCCAGGTATGAAATCTGTGATCCTCTTGGTCATTAATCATTGTCATTTAACTCAACTATTGGGGCACCTTTATGTCATTTTTTCAAGGCTAAGTTAAATAACATATTAACGTATTTTGACACAGTGTTTAATCATAAGACTATACAGCTTCTTTCCCTTATTATAGATGGGAGGATAGTAAATAACTCTTCCTCCTGCGTGACAATGGAATCTTCAGCCTGGATATTATTAATAAACAAATCTACATAAAAACATGTTTACTTTTTTAAGAATCTGTATCAATATTAGGTTTAAAGAAGTCTTAGAATGTGGTACAAAATTATGGATAAAACATAACTGGTTTATAAATAAACTGGAAAAACTATTTTTCATTCAGACATATGACACTAATGACAATGATTACACTAATTAATATTCCACAATACTAGCGAATCTGAACTTGAGTAAGTTAAAAAAACAAGCAAATGTACACAGCCAAGTACTCTACAAAATAATCTTCAAAGGAACAGAACAGAAAATACTGAATGGGGAGTGCACTTTTAAGATGAGAATTATATACACGCTTTTCTTCATTCATTTCATTCTCCTGCTATGATCATAAAAGTGCACATTTGAATTTATTAGCCTTCAGATGTCTTGATCTGCATTTCAATGCTATTTCTTGTTTCAACCAGTATGATTTACTGACTTGCAAGAGCTAAAAGTGCCACTGTCTTCCAAATTATTTCTTAAGATCTATGGTATAGCAACAGGACTTAAACAGAAGTAAAAGGTGCCTGAAAATAGTTTAATAGTTGTAAAGAATGGTACAATTTTACATAGTTTGGAAAAAAACAGTAAATGTAAGAATTGGACTTCAATCATCATTGATTTGTTTTCTTAGGCTGAAAGGGAACATACTAAGATAATTTAACCAATTCCTTGCACTTCATGTTGCATGAGATATCCGCAGAAATAAATGATAGGCAGTGGGCTCATGATTTTATGCTTTATGCCTATTACATGCAAGCTACCTCAACGCTTTCCATGATTTTGAAAAAAGAGATCATATTTTTTCCACTCCCTGTCCATTATGTTTGTATGTACATCCAGGAGCATGGTTTCAATGTGTCCCTCGTATAGCGATGTGACCACTCTGTAAAGATTGCTGCAACCAGTAAATTAACAGTACTTCTGATGGTGTCCATCAGGCTGCAAAGAAAAAGCACTGCAGCCAAGAAAACAAAGTGTCTTCAGTTTTTTTTGATTTTAATATTCTTTACAGTTGACCTAAATCTTGGTCACTGTAAACCTGTACTAGCCTATTTGTGAGTGCCTCACAGCATAGTCCGAATAAACACCATAAAAATTATCAGGTCCTTCAAGGCTAACCAGCTGATAAACAGCATGAAACATATGGCAAGTCAAATGACTATTTATCATGGATCCAATATGTTTGTGTGTTCTTGATACAAGCTGAGGATCCAGCACAAAATATATTTCACATGGGGCCAGAGTGCTATATTCAAAGTTCTTGAAGCCTTTATACTTTTAACACTGTGCCAAGCAGTGACAAACCTATAAATTTCTGGGGCACAAAGCTGAGTCTGAAAAGCAGCACTTGGTTAACCACGCTTTTCTCAGCTTATAAGAGCTAGACAAAAAAAATGCATAGCTTAGAAGACGAACCTCAATGTGAGCACTTTTAATTAAGTGAGCCCGACAAGGAATTGTTCTTCAGCCATAACTGGAGAGTTCCTCTATTGTTGTAATTAACAATTGCTAGTAGTAAAACAGCACACTCAAGAAATCAGACATTTTAAAGTTTAAACAAAGTTTACATTTGTGGGTCATTGTGTGTAAAGAAAAAAACAGCCCAATTATTTTTGGTTAACAATAATTTCTGGCCCTAGAAATCATCTAACTTGATTGTCTTGGCTTTCACCGATGAGTTCTTTGCTCAGGTTCCTGACACTGCTGGTTGAATCCAGTTTAAGAACAACTGAAACTTTTTATATTTATTTGCAAAATCTACCAAGATTATGCAAATGATAAAGCTATGTTCAAGGAGAAGGACAGTGATAAGAAGAATAACCTTCAGCATTAAATGCAAATGTAACAGACAAATTATTTTGGAATCGGTGATCGCTAAGTGGCATCGGGCAAAAAACAAAATTAAATTGAACATATTCACATAATAATACAAAAAGGGAAAGATCATATGGCTTTGTCCGAAAGAGTTTTGATGAAAAATTCCTATTTCTGGTTGGATAAACAATTGTTCCAAAGGATGTAGAGAATGACAAAAGAAACTTTGTATATTACTACCAGCTAATTATTTTCGTCTTAAATAGAATCACGGGTAACCAGTATACCCAATTAAATTTTGCTTTGGTAGAACTCTATCAATGTTGACTAATATTATGGTGTGATGGCAAATGTTATCCATCATGGCTAAAATTATATCAAAAATGCTTACTCTCAGCCGATGATAAGAAGCAATTGTGATACTGCTGCTAAAATGGACCTCCAGAAATCCAGCACTAGCTGTTAGTACTGTATGGCCAGGTGATTCTGCTTGAACGCATATCCCAGTACAGTGCGTAGCATCAGGTTCTAATCTCCCTAGTAGGAAATAGTTGACAATTAATGACAAGATTTGACTTAATAAAGGTAGGGCCAAACAACCCAGAATGCAATTGAGAATAATGTGCAAAATTAATTAATTTTAAATGCTTTTGATATTAACATAGAAACATAGAAGATAGGAGCAAGAGGAGGTCATTTGCCCTGCTTAACCAATCATGGCCGATCATCTCACTCAATAGCCTAATCCTGCTTTTTCCCCATAAATATTATGCAATAATTCTTTTCTTTAAGCACAACAGGAAACTATTCTGGTATCAATACCTGCTCATTGTGGCATGAAAACAAAGTGCCTTAAGTATTTTTTTGATTTTAATATTCTTTATAGTTGACCTAAATCTTGGTCACTGTAAACCTGCACTAGTCCACTTATGAGTGCCTCAAGCACAGTCCGAATAAACACCATAAAAATTATCAGGTCCTTCAAGTCTATCCAGCTAACAAACAGCAGCACAGATAGTGAAGCATTTGAAATTGGAGGCAATCATTTTACCAAATAATTGACAGGATGTGATTCATGGTATACCTCAACATACTGGGAGCTCAGCTTCTCATTAGAAATACTCAAGTACGTATCCATGTTTATTGACAATATTACATCAAGTAGCAGTGCGTGGTGGAAATGGGAACAGAAAGTTGAAAACAATATACTGAGTGGGCAAAACAATGGGATTTTTCGTTCAATGTGGCAAAATGAGCAGTGATTGACTTTGGACCAAACATAGGTCAAGGTATTTTCTAAATAGTGAGAGGCTAGGAACCATGGAGTGTGAGACGATTGTGATGCTGACTGCATGTAACAGACAGGTGCAGGTTGCTCCATTAATTTTGTCATTATGACACGATTTTTTTTGTGGAAAAATTCTGCCCAAGATATCTGCAAAGGGTTATAGATAGGTTAAATAAGTAGGCAGGAAATTGGCAGATACAGCATGATGAGAGAAATGTGAACTTGCCTATTCTGGCATAAAGAATAAAAAAAGCAGCATATTATTTAAAGGCAGGGCCTATCAGAGATACACATGGTAACATGCAGGCAAGGTTCTCAATAACTACTTTGTCTATCTCCCCTAAGGAGAGAGATAATTTGGATAATCTAGTTAAAAGTTTGTGAAATGCTAGATACAATAAACTTGGCGAGAGGGCAAGTAATAGAGGGACTGGAATCCTTGAAGTTGGATAAATCACTAGCGCCAGATGGACTCTATCCTAGGCTGCTGAAGGAAGCCGAGTAGGAAATAGTGGATGCACTGAAGGTCATTTTTCAATCCTCACTAGAAACAGGTGAGGCATCAGAGGATTGGAGATCTGTGAACATTACATCATTATTTAAAAAGGGTGTGAGTGATTGACCAGAAAACTATAGGCCAGTCAGTCAAACTTCAGTGGTGGACTAATTACTGGAAACAATCTTAACAGACAATATAAACTGTCACTTAGTAATGTACGGATTGATCAAGGAGAGTCAGCATGGTTTTGTCAGAGGAAGATTGTGTCTTACTAACTTAAATTTTTGTGGAACCAACAAGGAGAACTGATGGAGGTAGTGCAGTGAATTATATTTACATGGATTACAGGCATCTGACAAGGTTCTTCATGGCAGACTGATTCATGCATGCTGTTATATGTGTTTTAGAACAAAATTAGCAATTTTATCAGGAATTCAAGTAACACTCTACCTTTAAGCAGTTTGCTTTATGCAGGTTGGTTCAGCTTTTTCCGACTTGCCCACTGATTATGAATAAAGCAGGTCCTTACCTGGCGCCATTAAATTCAATCTGGGACTAAACATAAAGTATTGCATGCTAATAAGACCCACACAAGATTGCAACTTCAAATCATACAGGGCAAAATGTCAGGATTTTTAATCCTGGATCTACCAACGTGGAGGGTCCACGCAATTAGCAGAGCTTTGAATAATTGTTTTAGAACTTAACTGTTTAAATAATGTTAATAAATGCAAAGTATCCAGTTCAGTTACTAAATAGTAAACAAAACAATGCTTTTCTATTGTACCTTGAATGACTTTGAATACCCCTTGCTTGTCCATCTCCACTGCCAAATTCATTAATGAGCAGTCATTCACCGGCACCGTTTCCATGGCATCTGTATCCAAGAGTCCATAAACCATGATAGGTAGGTCAAGGGTCTGACCAACCTCTATTTCTACTCGAGACTGAACAAACTGTATACTGACTGGCCTCAAAACATTGACCTAAGGATCATTCAAAACACTGATTTAAATCAACAGTGTATGTAACTCATTCATGGCACATATGGGAAATCATTCCTCAGTCTAAACACAGGTACACTATTAATTAAATTAGAAGGGAAATTAGGCATGTAAAATATTCTAAAACCTGTTGTGCCCAGACAATCCTGTGCAATCATTTACAAAACAGAACAAGAATATTGTTTCACCTACCTCTTATCAAAAAATTTTTAGTTTTATTTCAAGATGGAGAATTCTTACAATTGCTATATCTTGGAGCAAATTGAATTTTTATTCCATTGATAAACCTTTACTAGCTGGAGGGAACATAAATTGTAAGGAGTTACTGAATGACCAATTACTGTGTGACAGCATATAATTCATTTGATAGTTATTAGTGTCACAAGTAGGCTTACATTAACACTACAATTAAGTTAGTGTGAAAGTCCCCTAGTCGTCACACTCTGGCACCTGCTCGGGTACACTGAGGGAGAATTTAGCATGGCCAATGCACCTAAGCACGTCTTTCAGATTGTGGAAAGAAATTGGAGCACCCGGAAGAATGTCACACACACACGGGGAGAAAGACTTTACACAGACAGCGACCCAAGCCAGGAATCAAACCCAGGCCCCTGGTGCTGTGAGGCAGCAGTGCTAACAACTGTGCCAACAGTGTGCCACTGTGCTGCCCATATGATGTATTGTGCAGATCAATGCCACATTTCCTGCCAGCTACCAGGACACCACCATTCAGTTCTTAATCTCCCCTTTCTTTCAGTCTGAACATCCAGTTTGAGGACAGCTGCTTGGAGACAATGGTTATTCTCTTGAAACCTGGTTAGTGATACCTCTCAGGAAACAAAGCACAGATGCAGCATTGTGGTACAATCAGCACCATGCCTCCACTTGAACCATGATGGAACAGACTTCAAGAACCCTGAAGCAATGCTCTTACTATTGTGATAGATGTGGGGATGTCCTGTGGCATAGCTCCTAATGTCTGCTCTTTGCAGCACAACTTTGCCACTTAGAAGAGTGAAGCTATTGAGCCAGCTGCAGAGGAAGATGTGGCCTGTCGAACTGAATGGGCAGCAGGGAAAAAAAATCACAATGATCAGGAAAACAAGGTCTTCTTATCCTTACAGCAGCTCATCCAGAACACTCTAGCTGAAAAGATATTACTTCCTGCACCAGACAGCTGTATTTCCTATTTGGAAGCGCTGAAGCTTTCCATATCCCAATTGAGTGTGGAGGGGAAGAGAGAGTGGTGAAGCAGTGGTGAGTGATGAAGAGGAAGGCATCTCCTAGGAGTATCAGAATATGTAGAAGAGTACTTAAGGCAATACCAGGAGATTGAACTAAGGTGAAGCATAGTTAATGACAGTGAAAAAAGTTTGTTTTTTAAAAATATATGTTGTACAGAATTTGTTTAGTTAGTAAATAATAACCGCATTATGGGATGGAGTTTTGTTGTGGTGGCTGGTAGCTCAAATTAGGAAATCTCCTGACTTGGCAGACTGACTTTGTTTAAAGTGCCACAAATATCTCAAAATGTCTGCTGTGATGAAGTAAAATAAAGTTTTAATTATGTAATGCAGCCTACTCCATATAAAAAAAACCTCCCGTTCAAAGTCCTTCAATCTCAAGTGATTAGTTTCCTATTAAAAATCTATTCATAACTCTAATTCTTTAATAACCTTTGAGCTCTCAATCTGTCAACTTAGAAACCCCTGAGATAAATGTAGCTTTTGGAAATTAACAAAGCACTAATGAAGACACCTTTGGGGAATGTCAACAAACAGCAAGTGAAACTACTTGAACAGCTATTTTACCTCTTACTAACACTTGTAGTTTATTTTTAAAAACTTCGGTCATGACAGTTGAACAGACCTTATCCATCCTTCTACTCCATCAACTTGTGACTCCCACACTGCAGTTAAGAAGGCTTTTGCAACATCTAAAATGGGTCTGTTTGAACTCAGCATTGACTTCAGTTGGACACTTTGGGATTGGATTTCTCTCATGTATAAATGACAACCCCCTCCCTTCCCCTACCAGCAGACATTGAATCCATTAGAAATGGATGAAGAACTTTGAATCTAGGTCCTGGCTGCCATTTTTAAAACTGCCAAGTTGTTGCGATTCAATGAAAATCTGACCCTTTTGTGTTCATCTGAAAGCCCTATTTTTTGTTCTGGTCACTGGACGAAGAAACAGCAGGACAGTAGACATGTTGACTCCAATGAAACTCAAGGACCTCTCACATGATGCCAATGCCACTTGCACATGCCAGCACCTCAGCAGTCACACTATTTGTGAGACAACAGATATTACAACTTCTTTAAAGCTTGAAAGTCAATAACAGTGTTGTTCTCAAACTTAATAAGCTGTAAGAGATGGAGGAGCCTTCATGGCCTTAGTAAATGCAGCCCTGAGAGATGTTACTATTGGTGCTGGAAACTCCCGAACAGAGGCTCAAATGACATTTGAATAGTGTTACGTTCTCTACTACTGGGGTGTATTCCCATGAATGAACTCCACAGACATCAGGGAATACATATTTATTGCAGGTCTTACTCACTCCACATTCCAAACTACAACTGCCCTCCTAGGACGGTTCCCGGAAAGATTACCCTGACTTAGGATCACATGATCTGTTCCCTGAAAGGGGTGACGCCCCCAACATGCATAACAGTCCTCTCTTTTAAACACCAATCCCTCATAACAGCAACAGCAATCTAACTTACATACAACTACAAACTTTTGTTTTTACAAGAATTTCCTGATGTAATGTGATGGATCCACAGAATTATTTACATAATGATACATTTCTTTCTTTTGTTTCTCCACCTGTATGTCCAGACTACACTGACGTAATGAAGCTGTCTGAGGGATGATGGTCCTGTGGAGATTGCTTCCTGGGAGCTGGAATCGGCCTTTGGTTCATCTCCAGCTTCTCCCCCGAAGAGTAGTTCCTGGCAAATACCAGCTTGCCCATCTAGAATGCTCTCGTCTTGGCACGCCTGGCTTGATGGTCCATCTCTGTCTTCTAGTTCCTCTCCATCAAACACTATGTCTCATCAGGCCTTAGTAGGTCAAATATCGTATGCAACTGTCACCCAACATCAACGCCGCTAGGGAGCATTTAGTTGCTGCATGGGGAGTATTCCTGTACACATTTAAGGATTTGTTTAATCTTTGTGTCAATGACCCCTCCACCCATGATGCCTCCAAAGAGCTTTTAATAGACTGTACAAAATGCTTCGCTATGCCATTCATCTCTGGGTGGTAGGGTGCAGACTGCACATGACAAATTCCATGCAGTTCCCAGTATTCCTCAAAGTCCTGCGATACGAACTGTTCACTGTCACTCACAACCTCGCTGCATATCCAAACCTTGCAAACATGTCACTGAGTTTGTCAAAGGTTGTTTCGGAGATAATCGACTTCATATGTATTCCTTCCTGCCACTTTTACAGCGCGTTTCTGGCCACCAGTAACATATGACCTTCTACCGGCCTACATGGACGTGTTCCCATGGTCCCTTTCGCCTTTCCCATGGGTACAAGGGTGCCTTACAAGTTCTGGAACATGATACTCAAGACACTGCTATCTTCTCAATGCTCCAATCCACTTTTGCTACCACACATAAGTGCAGGCTATCTCTTTCATCCACACCACACCTGGATGCTCCTGGTGCAGTTGTTCCAGGACTCTTCTCCTCAAGGAAGGGGGAATGATTACCCGCATGTCCCACAACAAATAACCATCCTGCATCAACAATTCCCCCACTGACGGTTTTCATATGGCCTTAGTTCCGGATTCTTCTATCGGTTTATTCTTCCCTTGCAGATGAGATCTACCACCCGACTAAGTGTGGGATCCTTCCATATGGCGTTTTTCACCTTAGTTGCTGTAATTGGTACCTTATCATCTTGTGAAAAGTACATGATTTTTACAATTTTGTCAAGGAAATGGCAGCCTGGATAATACATCAGCATTGCATGTTGATCCAAGTAGTGGTAACGAATCTCATGGGCATGGCCCAATAACATCAATGCCTACTTCCATATTCAAACTGCAGCCGTACATGGAATCCCGAGTGAGGTCCTAAAATCATAATCAGTGGTCTACGGTCTATGCCTGCCATGCAGATAGTGGTGAAATTTGGTAACACCAAGTACGACGCCTAGTGCTCCTTTTCGACTTGTGCATAGTTTTCTTCTGCTTTAGAGAGTGTTATTTAGAGACCTAGATGTGAATACAGTATGTCTGTCCTCCCTATTTACCATCAATGGGATAGCATCGCTCCCACATCATACAGTGAGGTATCACAGACCATCCAAAGAAGTAATCTGGGATAAAAATTAACTAGGATTCCAGAACCTTTCAATGCCTTCTGCACTGCCTGGTAAGCCTTCTCATACTCCAGGTCCACTCCCAAGCCTGTCCTTTCAATAATGTATGATGTAGTGGTTTCATCAATGGTTTCACCAGGTCAGACACAAATTTGCTATAATAACTTATGAGTTTCAGGAAGGACCTCAACTGGGACAATTTTCAAGTCTCAGCGCCTTCATATGAACCCCAGCTTTTTCCCTGCTTTATGTAACTCTTCCCTGTAAATATGTCCTAAATATTAGACAGAGTCCCTGAAATACTCACACATCTCTTTCTTAATCTGCAGTCCACGTTCCTGTAGTCTCTTCAACATCTCTTCTAGGTTTCACAAGTGTTCCTCATCTGGGATATCATCTCGATAACATTGGACCGTCTTCCCGGAAGTGGTTCAAATTCTGGTCCATGACCTTTCAAATATGGCCCGGGCCAATTGCCAAAAGGCAATCATTTATAACAGAACAACCTTCTTGGGTAATGATAACTAATGGTGACTTTGAGTCTTCGGCCACCTCCAACTGCATATAAGCTTGGGAGAGATACATTTTGGTGCAATTCTGACTGCCAGCAAGGCTGATAAACAGGTCTTCAATAAGGGATAATGGATACTGATCAGAACAAAAGCCAGAGTTCACTGTGACTTTAAAATTCCCACACAGCCTCACTGAGCTAATGGTGTTCATGAGTGGAACAATGGCCATGGCCCGCTCACTCATGGCCACTGGCTCCAACACCTCCAAACCTACTAATTTTTCGAATTCAACCTCCACCTGGGTCTGATCACGTAAAGCACTGGACATGCTTTCATGTTCTTTGGGAAAGCACCTGGCTTCTGCCATAGGTTCATTTTCCCTCCCTTCATCTTTACAAGGGTTTCACTGAACACACTGTATCTCTCCAAAATATTGTTCTGGTTCGAATGAGACTCCGTTAATCTGTTCACCGCCTCCCAATTCAATTTCAGTTGTTTCAGCGAGAATTGTCCGAACAATGTGGGGTAGTCACCCTTAATGATATGCAAAGGTAAGTGCGCGCACTAGTCCTTTAGCTTTACCTTGGCCGAGACATAGGCCTCAAGAGGAATTAGCTGTTCCGTGTACATCCTCAGAGCGATGTTCGCTGGCTTCAAGGTTAGATGACTCAAATTTTCCTTATATGTTGACTCTGAGATCATCAACACTGCCGCCCCTGTGCCAACCACCATCTTTACAAGTTTTCCTTCTACTTTGGGCATCACCCAGAACCAGTCTGCTTCACCTCGCACAAACTAATTTTTAAATTTAAACCATGTCCTCTCAGTCTGCTCTGTTTCAACCACAGACTCTGGACTCCTGGTCCTCATCTACACTGGTTACTTGCCACTTCTTCCTCGGTTTTGACCCCAATTGCTTTGACTTTGCACTCTCCTGGGGTGCTAGTAAGCTGCAATTTCAGGCAATGTGGTTTGTTTTCTGATAGTTCCAGCACTGAACTTCAGCAAATGGACTCCGTGTGACCAACCAACCACAATGGCAGCATTTGTCGGCCCATGACTGACTCTTCGGCATCTCTGCCAACACGTGCACCTTGGAATAGCGCCTAACTGCGCTGCCTTCCTGGTGGCCCATTCCATTGAGATCACAATTTCAAAAGCCTTCTTAAACTCCAGCTGTGGTTCTGCCAGCAGTGTTCACGGAATTGCTTCATACTGGTCCTGCTTGTAAAAATGGAAACGTTCGGCAATCAACAGTGATTTTGATGCAAAATGGCCCTCCAACATAGCACACAACTACTGGAAAGACTTCTCAATTGATTTCTCCAGCTGCAATAAACTCCTCAGAACACCGAATGCCTTATGTCCAACTGTGCTAAGAAAGACAGGCACGATGAGGTGATCTATCACCAATTTGCTGTCATAAATATATTTAACTGTTTGATGAAGGCCGTCCATGACTTGGCTTCCTCGTCAAATGCATCTATCGTGTCAAATTTTCCCTCTATTTTTTCTCTTGCTGGCAACAATGGTTTTCCCGGATCTGAGTCTAGGCCCGAAGCCTCTTGCCCACACTGGTTCCTGCACACTTCCTTCTCCCCGAGCACTTGGTACTCCCATCTCCTGACTAGAGTGCCCTCCAATTGCCCTGCGACGTCTGATTCCAGCGAAGATCGTGGAGTCAGAAGCTTGCAACCGTTGATGACGTCCGGGTCCATTCAATTCACTGCTTCCCATGATACCCCCTTACCCCCTACCTGTTCTCTGAGAGGTTTTTATTTTTTACGCTGCACTGTGGATCTTGGCTGATGGCTCGTGATGAAATTCCCAATTCTTGACCCTATGGGTTGCCAGTTCCTCCAATCTTTGTTGCTAGTGTTAATTCTGCACTAATGGGGTGTGTCCTCAAGAGCTGACTCCACAGACAGACATTGGGGAACACAGGTACTACTCGCTCTGGTGGGCACTGGAAGGCTATCAATGCCTGATGGATACTCCTCTGACAACCTAGAGGCTTCAATGGCCTCTGATCCTTCCGTGTGGCCATGGCGCCTAGTCCCTGTTGGTGGGGACCACGTGTGATTCTCATCGGTGAGAGGTATCCAGCAGGAAACACAACAAGATTCCCGCTGGCTGGGTCGCTGCAATCCGGATTGCAATCCACCCACAATTGTAGACATCTTTTCAGGTGATTTGTGCCGTGAATCAGATGTGCAACACCTAAAGATGCCGGCATGGACAGCTCCTTAGATCTGATTTGATTTATTATTGTCACATGTATTTGTATACAGTGAAAAATATTGTTTCTTGCACACTATACAGAAAAATCATACTGCTCGTAGAGAACATGGGGAAAAGGAAAAGAGAGAGTGCAGAATGTAGTGTTACAGTCTTAGCTAGGGTATAAAGAAAGATCAACTTCATATAGTTTAAAAGAGTTAGAGAACAGTTTTAAGGGCATAGAACAAAAGTAAAAGAATTAGTGGGTATGCTGGGGCAGCTCGCACGCAGTCACCATGCTCTGGAGATATCGGGATGCCCTTTTTAAACCTTGCCCTGATCTCCGAATAATGTTACAAACTGCCCCCGCTTGTCATTGGCAAATGCCCCCTTACAATTCCCCAGCATCAACTTCCACCCGCCCTCAAAATGAGCATCACCCCACTGTGGGGTTGCTGAAGGCCACGCCCCTGGTACTGCCAACCTGACACTGCCCTCTGGCACTCTGGCAGTTCCAATCTGGAGGTGCCAGCCTGCCAGTGGGTAGTTTTAGGGCCTGTCCAGCCATGTACCTGACCACCTGGGGGCTATAATGGCCTCTGAGTCCTCAGGATTGGGTCATCATGCATATCCAGAGAATTCAACAGCCATGAGAAGGTCCCCAGTGAGTCACGCCCACAGTTTAACATCTGAGTGGTGTCACTTGCTTGTTTTGGTTAAAACCAAACATGCAGTAAAGGCATGCTGCTCAGACATCAGAGGTAAGAAAAATATCCTCCTTTAAAAAAATGAGCTCAGACTGTATAGCTGCACTTCCTAGGAAGCACTTCAGTGTAGCAAAAAAAAACCCTTTGAAGGAGCTCAGACTGAACAACTGTGCTTTTGAGGAGGCACATCAGATTTTATGGACTATGAAGTGCTGTAAACATAAATAATCCTTTGTGGAGTCAGCAGCAGCTACGCAAGGGGTTATAAAAATTAATGTGAGTGAAATGGAATGTAAACAAAGCACTTCAAAGCTTTGAAAAGCTACAGAGAAGACTAACCACGTGACCCTCATCCCACCCATCCAGGGAATACACGCCCAAATCCCTCTATTTCAGCCCAAGCCTTCCTAACTGCCAGCTCCCTGGAAGAACCTCCCTGCTGTGCCCTGGCAGTGGATGACTCCCTGCAGGTGAATACTGAATGGTATTCATCTCCCTGCTCCTCCTCAGAGTCAATTACACTTGGTCCCTTCTTTTAAGGACCTGTAGTGATTGGTGCCTGGGTGGCTTTCCAGAGATGCATCGGGTGGGAGAGCATACTGGGAGGCTGCTGCATCTGACTTTATTTAATCTTGCTAATAAGATGAACATCAATGCAAATAATTTCGGATCAGGTTCTCACTCTTTCTGGGAGTTAGGTGTATTGGAAACTGTTTAATGCCTGTGCAAATCCCATTCCTAATGTTTCGCCAAATTCATCAGCCCAATGAGATTTGCGCCAGCACTAAATGGATTGGAGAATCACCACCCCCATTAGCTTTCAATCAGCATTACCTGACAGCAGGTCTAACTCAGTTATTTTAAATGGGTTAATCGCAATGTTAAAATAATAAATCAAAAAATCTGAGTTTTGATAAATACTCAGAGACCATTATTTAGAACTTACTTGCATTTTGCCAAAGTGAATTGGATTTTCCACATCCCTAGCCTGTATAATGCTGAAGCCTCGGTTACCACCAGTTGCTATTACACCTTTTACTGTGACCAGAGCAACACTTTCATTACATGATGACCACGTAAAGTTCCCACTTCCACCTTTAACCTGTGGAATACAAAGCCATATTTAAAACAGTTTATAAAACATACAAGTGTAGTCCATGCAGAAAGAATTGCTTAAAAAAAAGTTCTGTCAAGTTATTTGAAATCAGTGCATCTGATAATTTAGGATTATTTGCAATGTCTTCCATGGTGAAGAATGATGCAAAAAATTTATTTAGCATATCCGCCATTTCTTTGTTGTTATCAATTCATCTGCTTCATTCAGTAGAGGTCCCACATACATTTTAGCTGTCCGCTTCCATTTGTATATCCCTAGAATCTCTGATTGTTTTAATGCAGCATTCAAGTCCTCTCTCAAAGTTAATTTTCTCCCTTCTAATGAGCTTTTTAGTCTTTTACTGTTGGATCCTGAAAATTTCCCAGTGTTCTCTGATCTACTACTATCCCATGCCACTTTGTACATCCTGCTTTTCAATTTAATATTATCCTTGAACAAAGAACAGTGCAGCACAGGAAACTGGCCCTTGGGCCCTCCATGTTTGTGCCGCGCATTGGTCCAACTAGACCATTCATTTGTATCCCTCCATTCCCAGGCTGCTCATGTGACTATCCAGGTAATTCTTAAACAATGCCAGCATGTCTGCCTCCACCACCTTACTTGGCAGTGCATTCCAGGCCCCCACCACCCTCTGCATAAAAAACGTCCCTCTGATATCGGAGTTATACCTCGCCCCTCTCACCTTGAGCCTGTGACCCCTCGTGATCGCCACCTCCGACCTGGGAAAAAGCTTCCCACTATTCACCGCATCTATATCCTTCATAATTTTGTACACCACTATTAGGTCTCCCCACATTCTCCGTCTTTCCAGGGAGAACAACCCCAGTCTACCCAATCTCTCCTCATAGCTAAGACCCTCCATACCAGGCAACATCCTGGTAAACTTTCTCTGCACTCTCTCTAAAGCCTCCACATCCTTCTGGTAGTACGGCGACCAGAACTGGACGCAGTACTCCAAACGTGGCCTAACCAGCGTTCTATACAGCTGCAACATCAGACTCCAGCTTTTATACTCTATACCCCGTCCTATAAAGGCAAGCATACCATATGCCTTTTTCACCACCTTCTCCACCTGTGCTGCCGCCTTCAGGGAATTGAGGACCTGCACACCTAGGTCCCTCTGCGTTTCTATACTCTTGATGGCCCTGCCATTTATTGTATAGCTCCCCACTACATTAGTTCTTCCAAAATGCATCACCTTGCATTTATCTGGATTAAATTCCATCTGCCATTTCTCCGCCCAATTTTCCAGCCTATCTATATCCTGCTGTACTGTTCGACAACATTCATAGCTATCCGCAAGTCTAGACATCTTGGGGTCATCCGCAAACTTGCTGATAACATCAGTTACACCTTCTTCCACGTCATTTATATATATCACAAATAGCAGAGGTCCCAGTACAGAGCCCTGCGGAACACCACTGGTCACAGACCCCCAGCCGGAAAAAGACCCTTTGGCTGCTACCCTCCGTCTCCTGTGGCCAAGCCAGTTCTCTACCCATCTAGCCATCTCTCCTTGTATCCCATGAGCCTTAACCTTCTTAACCAACCTGCCATGAGGGACTTTGTCAAACACCTTACTGAAATCCATATAGACGACATCCGTTTTTTGTCACCTCAAAAAACTCCACCAAATTTGTAAGGCACAACCTCCCTCTTACAAAGCCATGCTGTCTGACACTAATGAGATTAGTGACAGACATTGATTTCCTGTGTTAACCAAGGTTTTGCCACCTTCATGAGGAATCCTTTTTGATTGGAATAAACTCCTGCTGAGTAGTTTGGAACAGCTGTTTGAATATTTGCCACTGGTCATTTACTGACATATATGTTAACCTGTTTACCCAGTTCACCTTAGATAACTCCTCTCTCATACCATATTTAAGTTGAAGACACTGGTTATGGACCTATGGCGTTCACCCTCCAACTGGATCTGGAATTCTATCTTATTGTTGTCACTAACCACAAAATCTCTCAATAGCCTTTCTTCATTACACAAAACCAAATCTAAAGTAGCCCATTCCCAGGTAGGTTCGACAACAACCTGCTGTAAAAAAACAATCCTTGATGCAGTCTACAGGTTCTTTTTCTATGCTACCCTTGCCTGTTTGGTTTGTCCAATCAATTTGCAGATTAAAATCTTCCATAATTGCAGTTCCCTTCAAACATGCTCTTTATATTTCCCCATTTATGCTCTGACTTGTTGGGAGGCCACATTTTGGAGGTCTATAGACTAATCCGACCCTTGTCTTCCTACCCCTGCTGTTCATGATTTCTACCCAAACCAATTCTACATCATTATCCACCGCCTTTATGTTACAACTCAGCATTGTTTTGAAACCTTCTTTGGTTAACAATGCTACCCCGCCTCCTTTATCCTTTGGCCAGTTGTTTTGGAACACTGTACACCCTTGAATGTCTAGGTTACCCTGCAACCATGCTTCTCGAGTAGCTAATACATCATACACATATGTTGTAACCTGTGGTATTAACTTATCTATCTTGTTGCAAATGCTTCAAGCATTCAGATGAAGTAAATTTAGCTTTGATTTTTTACAGTCCTTTATAACTCTGGATTTGCTCTGTGTTGCATATTTTTGTTCACGTTTCCTGCCCCAGCTTGTCACACTATGACAGTCACTATCCTGTGTCACTGCTTCCTCATATACTCATGATTTTATAAATTTTCTGTTCTTCAAACACTCCCTCTCTGATATCGGAGTTATACCTCGCCCCTCCCACCTTGAGCCTTGTATGATGAGTCCTTGCTGTAATATAATTCATATGATCTGTCCTTACCTGTGGTTTTCTGTTGACACTCGAGTGATCACTAACCTGCATCCCTACCTTTACCTTTGAGTTCCCAATTTTCCAAGCAACTAAACTTCACCCCGCGCCCCCCACACTCTTTAGTTTAAATCCCTCTCTACTTCCCCAGTTACAATCCACAAAAACACTAGCCCCAGCATGGTTCAGTGTAGGCCGTCCAACGGTAACCCCCACTTTCCACAGTACTGATTCCAATGTCCCATGAGCCCATACCCTCTTCTCCCACACTAGTCTTTAAGCCATGCATTCACCTCTCTATGTACTCTTCCCTAGTTTGCACATAGCTCAGGTAAAAATCCAGAGATTACCTTGGAAGTGCTATTCTTTAAATTAGTGCCTAACTTCTCAAACTGCAAACACAGAACCTCCTTCTTCATTCAACCTATTTCACTGGTGCCTACCTGGGCCATGACCACTGGATCCTCCTCCTCCAACTGCAAGTTTGTCTCCAGCCCAGAGCAGATGTCTCAAACCTTGGCAACAGATAGGCAACACTGCCTTTGAGACTCTCGCTTCTGGCTACAGAGCACAGTGTCAATTCCTCTGACTCTCCTATCTCCAACTACGACTACATTTCTCTTCTCTCCTGCCAGATGACCAGCTCCCTAAACCATGGTGCTATGGTCAGTTTGCTCATCCTTCCTATAGGCCTCTCTCTCATCCACATAAGGAGCAAGAATCTCATACTGGTTGGACAAGGACAAAGGCTAAGGCTCTTGCAGTGCTATCCCCTGGATCCCTCTATCTGCCTCACTCACAATCACACCCTCCTGTCCCTGATCACTGGCAGAATTCAACCTACCTGGGAACACCATTTGGAAGCTCCCCTCCAAATAACTCACCACACTGACTTGGAAATATATCACTGCTATTTAACTGTCTCTGGATCAAAATCATGGGACAAACTAACAGCATTGTGGGTGTACCACAATGAACTGCAGCAGTGCAATGAGACAGCTCAGCAGCACCTATTCAAAGGCAATTAGGAGTGAGCAATGAATGCTGGGCTAGCCAGAGTAGCCCTTATCCTATGAATGAATGAACAAAATTTAAAAGGTCACATCATAATTTGAGTCTCAGAGTGCACTACCTGAATTAGGTGCCGATAACTTTGGGGTTTGGGATGCCATGGGAACACAAGGACTTTAGGCTTCAGGATTATTGGTTCATAAATCATTACTTCTTGGTGGTTGGTAATGGGGTTAGGCAGGCTCTATAACAAGACAAAAATAAATCAAGTGAAGTATGTTAAACCTCTAAAGTTTAAAATTTTTATATTTGTAAATGTTCTTTGCATCAATGATTTTACGTTTCCATATAATACATTGCTTTGACAAATTAAATATCATTTTTGAACAGCAGTCAATTTAAAACTGTCACTAAAAAATAACTCACAGCAATTTTGCACCATGTAAAACTGTTAATTAAGTAATCAAAAAGTGTCAAAACAACATCAATGCTTAAAGATGTAGGTGAAATATTTTCCCTTAAGTTTTCAACCACCAAAACCGTAGAGGGGTCATCCTTCAGGGCGTTCACAACATCCATGGCAGTAACAGTCTTGCGGTTAGCGTGTTCGGTGTAGGTCACTGAGTCCCGAATGATGTTCTCCAAGAAAACCTTCAGGACTCCTCTGGTTTCTTCGTAGATGAGACCTGAAATGTGCTTAATGCCCCCATGATGAGCCAGCCGACGGATAGCAGGCTTAGTTATTCCCTGGATATTTTAACAGAGAACTTTCTGGTGTTGTTTGGCACCGCCCCTTCCCAAGACCATTCTCACTTTTACCTATATCAGACACCCCACCCTGACAGTGAGTACAATACATGTGCAAATAAAATATAAGTGCAAATTAGTGATTTTAGCATGCTTCGAAAAGCTTCATACTTTCCATAGGCTTGAAGAATATCAAAAAGACACTAAGATTTGGGTGCCTAATTAGATTCAAAATTGTCTTACACCATAACAAAAATACAGAACAGGACTTAAATTTTCAACCATAAGCATATTAATTCGCTATGTAATATTTTATCGAATTTTAAACCTGTTAAAAATCTTGGTGTATTTTGTTACTAGTCAGGTTTATATGATCATACAGATGTACAAATTAGAAGCATAGAACATAGAACATTACAGCGCAGAACAGGCCCTTCGGCCCACGATGTTGCGCCGACCAGTAAAAAAGCAATGACCCTCTAACTTAAACCAAACCCTTTCCATCCATAAACCTATCCACGGATCTCTTAAACGCCCCCAAACTAGGCGCATTTACAACTGCAGCAGGCAGGGCATTCCAATCCCTCACTACCCTCTGGGTAAAGAACCTACCCCTGACATCCGTCCTATAACTACCCCCCCTTAATTTAAAGCCATGCCCCCTCGTGCTAGCTTTCTCCATCCGAGGAAAAAGGCTATCACTATCCACCCTATCTAAACCTCTAATCATCTTATATGTTTCAATAAGGTCCCCTCTTAGCCGCCTTCTTTCTAACGAAAACAACCCCAAATCCCTAAGTCTCTCCTCATAGGACCTCCCCTCCATACCAGGCAACATCCTGGTAAACCTCCTCTGCACCCTCTCCAAAGCCTCCACATCCTTCCTACAATGTGGGGACCAGAACTGCACACAATACTCTAAGTGCGGCCGCACCAGAGTCTTGTACAGTTGCAACATGACGCTGCGGCTCCTAAATTCAATCCCCCTACCAATAAACGCCAAGACACCGTATGCCTTCCTAACAACCCTATCTACTTGATTCCCGAATTTCAGGGATCTATGTACACATACACCTAGATCCCTCTGTTCATCCACACTATTCAGAGTCCTACCGTTAGCCCTATACTCCACACATCTGTTATTCCTGCCAAAGTGAATTACCTCACACTTTTCCACATTAAACTCCATCCGCCACCTCTTGGCCCAGCTCTGCAACTTGTCCAAGTCCCCCTGTAAACTAAGACATCCTTCCTCACTATCTACCACACCTCCGACTTTGGTGTCATCAGCAAATTTACTAATCCACCCAACTATACCCTCATCCAGATCATTTATAAAGCAGGGGTAGTCCACTTGGCCAATCAACAAGATCATGGCCTAGTGGAATTATAGCTAGACTATTAATCCAGCAGCTTAACTAATGTTCTGGGAACCCAGGCTTCAATGTTGCCACGGAAGGTGGTGGTATTTGAATTCAATAAAAATATCTGGAATTAAGAATTTACTGATGGCTGATTGTCAGAAAAACCCATTTGGTTCACTAATGTCCTTCAGGGAAGGAAATCTGTCCTCCTTATCAGGTCTGGTCTGAATGTGATGTGGAGATGCCGGCGTTGGACGGGGGGTAAAACAGAAAGAAGTCTCATAACACCAGCTTAAAGTCCAACAAGTTTGCTACAAATAAACTTGTTGGACTTTCAGCTGGTGTTGAGAGATTTCTTTCTGAATGTGACTCCAGAGCCACAGCAATGTGGTTGACTTGCAACTGCCCTCTGAACAAGGGCAACTAGGGATGGGTAATAAATTTTAGCCAGCCAGTGATGCCCATGTCCCACAATTAAGTTCAAAAAAAAAATTTTTAAAAATCTGATTGCAACCTCAACTCCACATTCTCACCTACTCCCAATAACTTTTCACCTCTTTGTTCAACAATAATCTATCCAATACCACCTTAAAAATATTCAAAACCGCTTCCACTGCCTTTTTCAAAGTGAGTTCCAAAGACTCATAAACAAATTCTCCTCATCCCTGCCTTAAGTGGGTGACCACTTATTTTTAAAGCGATCCATTGTTTTAATTTTCCTACAAAAGGAAACAATTTTTCCCACATCTACCTTGTCATGACCCCTCAGGACCTTCTATGTTTCAATCAAGCTGCCTCTTACTCCTCTCCAGCAGATACAAGCCTCGCCTGTCCAACTTTTCCTCACGAGATAGCTCACCCATTCCTGGTATTAGTCTAGTAAGCCTTTTCTGATCTGTTTCCAATGCATTTACATTTATAAAATATGATTTTCCCTTCCTTTTGAAGCTTAAGATCATTGATTGGGCATTTGGATGGACAACTGTCTCCTAAACTTTCATCAATGACTATTAATGTTTGGAAAATAATAACAAAAATAGGCACCACATATTTCCCAAAATATCCATTACTGAAATTATATGTTAAAACCTCATCTGTGCAATCTTCCCAAACAGCAAATCTGATGTTTTTAAAAGGCTGATTCTTACAATTGTTGCAACATGCAGAATATTAATTTTGTGACTGACAATTATAAAGCAGAAATAAAATGAAATATTTTTGGACAAATTTGTTGTGGAGCTGCATAAACATCATGAAAACAGGGGAACTAAAAATCCTGCTTCAGTAAAGCTCATAATATGGACCAAAATGAAGCATGTTTGGACATGTCCCTGTTTACATCAATGGGGACTAAGTAGAAATGGTTGAGAGCTTCAAGTTTTTAGGTGTCCAGATCACTAACAATCTGTCCTAGTCCCTCCATGCTGACACTAGTTAAGAAAGCCCACCAACACCTCTACTTTCTCAGAAGACCAAGGAAATTTAGCATGTCAGCTTCGACTCTCACCAGCTTTTACCGATGCACCATAGAAAGCATTCTTTCCAGATGTATCACAGCTTGGTATGACTCCTGCTGTGCTCAAGAAACTACAAAGGGTTGTGAATGAAGCCCAGTCCATCACGCAAACCAGCCTCCCAACCATTGTCTCTGTCTACACTTCCCATTGCCTTGGAAAAGCAGCCAGCATAATTAAGGACCACAGAAATACTCTCTTCCACCTTCTTCCATTGGGAAAAAGATACAAAAGTCTGAGGTCAACTCAAGAACAGCTTCTTCCCTGCCGGCATCAGGTTTTTGAATGTACCTACCTCTCACTAAACTGATCTTTCTCTGCACCTTAGCTATGATTGTAACACTACATTCTGCACTCTCTTGCTTCCTTCTCTATGAACGGTACGTTTTGTCTGTATAGCACGCAAGAAACAATACTTTTCATTGTATACCAATATATGTGACAATAATAAATCAAATCAAAATCAAATTACATCATTGGCTTCTGGTGTAGCTTAAAAACCGCTTGGTGCAGTTTATCAATATGTCATGTAATATTTGGTGTATTTGTTAAATTAAATATTGTATCCATACCGCTTCTACTACTCCATACAGTGTAGCTTTAATTACTTCTTGTCCATCCTTCAAAACGTCAACATAAAGATAAGTTCCATTGGTGGATTTATTCAGAGTCCTGAAGTATAATTCTGGAAGGATAGTGGCAATGTTCAAATTCTGGAAGAAAACAAGATTTTGAGCATAAATGATTATTTTCCACTATATTTTCAAAAGCAGGGTTGCTTTTGCAAATTAAGTTAGTTTCACAACAATATTGGGTGGGATTCTCCCCAAAAAATTCGAAGTGTCAAATGTGCGTAAAAGCTGGAGTAAATCCTGCTGTCATTTTCAGCAGGAGTTTCAAATTGAATCTCCCACACTCTGTGTATTGCAGAGTGCACCAGCATGAATACCATTAAAAAACCAGTCAGTGGGGCCTATTCCTGCCTCAGAGGCCAGCACTGAGTGGGCCACTACACACATGCCAATCTGTCAGTGCCAAGATCGACACATGCACAGTAGCCCTCCACTGCCAGCCTCCCGATCGCTGGCTAGCCCCACGACCGCACAGTGCTACTCCTTTGAAGCCCCCCCTCCCCCCCCAGACCCTTGGCCTCCTTCCCTGTATCACTGATCCCAAATGCAGAGTGGCGGTGGGGCCACCATTCATGTCCACCCATAAACCCCACCCCATATAGACTCTCTGGCCCCACCCACTTGGCACTACCTGATTCCTGATGGGCAGTACCAGAATGCCCCTGGTCAGTGGTGCTTTGCCTCTTGGGCAGAGCCAGGGGCACTGCCAAGCTGGCAAAACACCACTGGCACCCGCCCTCCCATTGTTCCTGACCTCCTAGGGAGCCTCCATGGGTTTCCTTCATTCCAGCGGGGTCTGGCCACCAGCTCCCTGCAAGGGAGGAGCTATTATAAACCCCACTGGAAGGGACGATTTGGAGAGAGACTCTAGAAGGCCTGGAGACTTCAGTCCCGGATCCGCTATTTAGATTGAAATGAACATTATCATAATTTTTGCAGCTCCTCGCCAGTGCAGAGCTGATGGCGCTGGAAATCCAGTGGCCGGAGGTGCCCGGGGGCGTGGCGCCCAGCAGGAAGTTCACTACACGGCCTACGCTTGAGTCTCTCGGCTGGAAGAGTCACCCCATCCTTTTTCAAATACAATGGTGTTAAGATTGGAACAGATAGTATGTATGGCAATGAAAACCCTCACAGCAATAATGCCACTTGCTACGGGCTTTTACTCCAAAATTACGTTGTTACTTTGTTAAGCAAAGAAAAGAGTCATATTTCTGAACAAAGAGATGGGCTTCTGAACTTGCATATCTGCATGTTGTCCATATGATTTTCATTCCAATGAATGTAATAATCTAATGCCAGTACAAGGCAGATACATTTAATTCCAATTAAAGTTTGCATAAACTTTTTAATCTGACATAAGTCTGTATGTTAGAACTATTATTGACCAGTTAGAAAATTCCACTGCTCGAAGAACACATTACTTTAACAGAAATAAAAGTCAAGTCCTTTGTAGTTATTACTTTCCAGCTATACTTCCCAAAAGGAGTATTTATCTCCACTCCTAAAGGAAACATTTAAAAAAAATTATAAAGTTATTTTGTCCTGACTTGATGAATGTCAGTGCTTTAGAACAAAACTTTCCGCACTTTCAGTAGTAAGTAATCAAGTGAAGTACAGCACCAACCTGTTCGGCACTTCTACACTAATTAAAATTGTGTCTCAAATATAAGCCAACCAAAACAGCCAATACTGCACCAATGCAACATTTAAGACCATAAATAACATTAAGACCCAGGCCACAAACTCCAAGGTGTTTTATGAAGTAAGCCTAAACCCTAACTTTTACACTTGATTTTGGCAGGGGTGAGCATAAGGTGTTTACTCTAGGTATGATTCAAGTGACCCACTAAGAACACAATTAAAATATCACAAAAAGAATTAACATAACCTTTATGAATTACATGACTTAAGATGACACAGTATAACTCCTAACAGTATAGTTATCTCTGTTGTTCCAAGTTAAACACAATCCTACAGACCTACATCCTTCTTCAGGCTTAGCACAAAAAAGTATGCTCATGTGATACTGGATTTGACTTTGGTGAATTAGTCCTTTGAACGTTGTATCAAATCTCTGAAGCTCCCCAGTCTTAGAACTTCCAGAAAGCCTCAGGAGAGAGGGAGAGACAGAAAGACACTACTTTCTTTTGCCAGCTCTTGACAGCTACTGGGAAACAAAGCTAAAAACTGGACTCATCTTTGAAGCACAGCTGTCCTTAGCCACATGACATGACCTGTCAATCAACCTCCACTCAGCAATCCCAGGGCACATATTAAAATACTGCATCAGTCCAGATAAAAAATAAACATGACATCAATTATATAAAAGGTCACCGGCTAGATATGGTGCCAACAAATTCTAGGGCCTAATAGAAACATCCCGCAGAAAAACATGATTAAAATACATTTTCTAAAGGCATAGTATCGTCATAGAAATAACAAGGGTATGCCATTCAGCCCTTTATGCCTGTTCCACTATCTGATTAAATATGATTATGGCTTTAACAGCACTTGCTTGTCTGTTAGCCATAACCTTTATCTCTGGATGAGGCAGAATATCCATATTCCTCCCCACTTAGGGCTATTAAACTTGTTAAAAATCTAATTTTGAACTTGTTGAAGGGAAAGAGTGGAATATATAAAGTCATGCATGAGAGGATCTCCTTTGTAACTGGCAGCATGAGATCCAAGTTGTCATCAGTGAAGCAAATGCCTGCCATGCGCATGCCTCCCATTCACCCTGCCATGACATCTTGCTTCCCCTGGGTGAAATGAAAAGTCTTGGCACAAAGCTCTTCCTCTTGATTACCAGCTGCCTCAGTGATGACTGCCATGGGTCCAACAGTTCATCTAACTTAACATTCCTGCACCCGCTGGCTTTAGTTGGACAGGAAACCAATCTCCATATTAATTAAGTACTTACCCCTGTAAAAATCTGGGAGATGATTCTCCCAACTCACTGTGCTGCTCCAGCAATGCAACAGGGTGGGAGACATCAGTGGAGGTCAGTTAGCAGGTTCCCTACTGGCTGCCACAGCCTCCGCAATGGATTTCTGCTGTCGTCAGCTTCATGCCAGAAATCGCATGGAGCTTATTTAAATATAAAACCCCTTCCCCCAGCCAAGAGCGGTTCACTCCAGGAGAGGTTTACAACAGCTCCCCAAAGACACAAAGCTAGTGGCCCAACCCCACAGGATTCAGATCGCCAGTGTGCTCCCACAACTGATGGAAAAATAAAACTATCATTCTAATCTGAATTCATATCAAGATCCAAAAGGGAAAATTATCCATTATTTTAATTTTTCTAGTTTAGCAGTTGGTAGCATTCAAATCTTCCAACATACAGGAAAGAGAACACCTTTAACATATCCATTCTGTAGAATTATTTTCTTCCTTGAAAAAGGATTGTGCCAGCAATATAGTTAGCTACTCTATGTACTAAATATAAACGGTTTGTTGTCTAAACACTTTGTTATCAACTGTTTTCTGCTTTTCTTTAAACTATGATATGCAGTGCATAATTCCTTTCAAGATAATGGAGGATTAGAAATAAAATAATTGTAATGTTAAAACAGTATGTATGTTTTATTTAATGGATCTCATTGTAATACCTAAATCTTATGTCATAAGCAGAATAATCATAGGTCAAGATTTGCCCTGTAGAGCACTGCGTTCTTGGTGTGTGGAGTTTTGCTACAATGGGTAGTTGATGTGAATACCATTGCATTTTTTAGGGAAAAAGTGGAAAATATATGCAGGAGCAGATGATTCCTGGGGTTGGTGGGGGGAGAAACTGGCCAGCGTTCTCACTTCTGTTTACTGTCCAGTGATGAATCTGTAGGTTCTGGGTGGAAGGTGTTAAGTGTTTGACTCATTGTCAAACTGTGTGCAGTTTTGGTCGCCACACTTGCACAAGGATATTTTGGCCTTGGAGGGAGTGCAGAGGAGGTTCACTAGGCTGATACCGGAATTGAGGGGGTTGAGCTATGAGGAGAGGCTGAATAAACTGGGCTTGTACTCGTTAGAGTTTAGAAGGATGAGGGGAGATCTCATGGAGATGTACAAGATGATGAAAGGGATGGATAGGGTAGAGGTAGAGAGGTTCTTCCCGCTCAGAAAGGACAGCAGGACTAGAGGGCACAGCCTCAAGATAAGGGGGGGACAGTTTAGAACGGAGTTGAGGAGGAACTTCTTCACTCAAAGGGTGGTGAATCTCTTGGAATTCTCTGCCTGTTGAAGTGGTTGAGGCTTCCTCACTAAATATATTTAAGACGCAGGTAGATGGGTTTTTGGTAGGCAAGGGGGTTAAGGGTTATGGGGAGAAAGCAGGAAAGTGGAACTGAGCCACTTCACATCAGCCATGATCTTATTGAATGGCGGGGCAGGCTCGAAGGGCTAGATGGCCTACTCCTGCTCCTATTTCTTATGTTCTTATACAGTCTATTACATAGGATATGTGGCCATTTGACCCAACCAGTCCATGCCAGTATTGGGGAAGACAAGTTTATTAGCTTTAGATTGCTCTGACAAACAGCTTTCAAAGATGTGGGGGACCAAAGGTCCTCTTCAATATTGTAGCAAAATCTAATAATCTGCTGTTACAATCCCTGTAGAAACTGAAAACTTCTAAAAAGATCCTGGAATACCCTGTGGCCAACTTAAAGGAATTACACAACAAGATTTCAGATTTTAAGACCTTCACTGTGACAAATAGACCAAAAGCAACATCAACTAAACATTACTTTGGAGGTAACCAAGGTAACAGAAAGGATAGCTTTTTTTCTTACTGTACTAACATGATTGATTACCCCCACCTCACAAACATATTTACTTTCCAGGGTGCTCTCTGCAGGATTAATATCTTTAAAGAACATAATCCACAGACACGTCAAATGGATTCACATCTCTCCATTTTACTGAGTTGTAATGTCAACTTACAGTTCTGGGGAATTCCTAAACTGACTGGTGATTTCTCCTCCCAGTCTCGAAAGGGTAAATCTTCCAGACTTCAGATTGCCAGAGGATGCACCACTTGAACCAGAGTCCATCCTATCTCCCGCAATCGGTCTGGTAGCTTGCAGAAGACGTGTAGCCGTTTCACCTCTGTTGACCACACTAGTTGCAGCTTTTTGACTTTCTGAGAGATCTCTATCTGTCCAATGCCCATAGTTAACCCAGCTGCTCTTGGCAGGTGTGAATGTTGTGCACCTGGTCCCAGCAAGTTTCAACCCGCCGTGCACGCATACGCATACATACACGTCACCCAGGCTTGATGTTGAGCACAATTTAAAGCAGATCGCATGACTTTCATCACTTCTCCATTTTATCTTCAATTAAAGAGACAGTCTCAAAACAAAATCATCTTATAAAACTTGCATTCATAATACTGCAAATAAATAAGTATAACAAGAAAAGCATTGCTATCACTCAAAGATTGAACAGGACTGATTGTTAATATTAGTCAAGAGCATAAAACCCGAAACAAGTTCACCTAAAAAATAAAATTGGCTCAACAACTTACATCAGATAAATAAACTTTATTACTGCTTTTGTCGTAAACTTCCACTGTAAACTCATACTTTCTTCCAACTTCCAAAACCCATCTGTCTCCAGGGAAGATAGAAAAACCTGGACGGATCAACAGGGCAAACTTTAGAACAATCTTCACACACCAATCACTATGAATCTGAAAAACTACACATATTAAAAACTCCCAGACAATTGAAAAGGTAAACTATAAAATTTTAAGAATTTATATTAATACACAAATAGGGCACTCTTTGCCCCACAAGGCCAATACTTGAAAATCCAAAGATTTAATCTCTGCTTTTTATAAATCCTTTGTTATTCAAAGTGCACAATTTATGAATCCATCAGTTAAATTATAAAAAGCTTGTACTCATTTAAATTTTCAAAGCTCATTTAATGGTTAATAACTAGGACTGACCAGGGCCATTAAATTATACTGCTCAAAACTTCAAGTATTTGTTAAAAAAACTACCTTGCCCATGAGGTTTATCATATGTTAATATTTCTGTTAAAACAGCAAAGAAATAAAAACAATTGTTTGTGTGCTAATATTTGGAATAATAATTTTAGTTAATGGCATAGTAGAACGAGGAGGAAGGACTGCACAATTTTATATAATCTACAAAAAATGTGGTTCAGCAGACCTATGGCACAGGACAGCCTGCACCAACAGTTCAGAAGCTAAGCTGTAATGGATTTTTTGATGGGATTCCCTCTTTCTAACTTTTCTTTTTTTTAAATTCCTATGTGGGATGTGGGCATAGTTGGCTCGGCTAACATTTATTGCCTATCCCTAATTGTTCTTGGACCAGTGGCTTTCTAGGCCATTTCAGAGGGTTTTTTTTAAAGAGTCAACCACATTGCTGTGGAGCCTAGGTTACTGGTGTTGGAAAGCTTTATCTGCAGCCTTCTTGGCTGCAGAGTAGAAAATCCAGTGAAACAGTGTCGGGGCTGGACTGCCACTTGCCCAGACAATTTCGAAAAAGTTTCTAAATCTGCATTTTTTCAATTTCTTTGGTTGTTGGCATGATTATTACTTGTGCTTTGTAACTTGCCACTAGCATATATGGGAGACAGTAACTGCCTGCCACTGTAGGATTAGGACACGGGAGCAGTAAAACCAAATATCAACAATGCTCCGTAGGTACAATTTCAGGATACATCTCTCCAAGTGTTCTGACCTCCTCAGCTCTATTGCAACAGCAGCATATAACAACAGAGAAAATCTTCACATGAATTGTTATATTATTATGAAATAAAAGGAAATCCGTGCAATACTAACCTAAAAAACCAGCCTCTACAACATAAATTGTACAGTTAGGCAGATGAGAAAGTGCTTGCATATGAATATCTATAATTTAGTTAAAGAGACCATAACCTCTTTCAATATTGATGACTGATCACAAATACATTTCTGTAGTCACTGTAGTTTCTTTGAAAATTACCATAAGTTTGTTAAAATTTATATTATTCAATGCATCATTAGAATAATGGAAATTTTGTTAATAATCTACCAACCAATAAACTAATATGCAACATTATGGACTGGTTACACAGTCCTCACTCTGCAGTCCTGTGCAGAGCTGAATTTACTCTCTTGCATGAAGTTGGCTCACTGACATAATTTTAATACGTTTACAACCAGGAGGGTCAGGGAAGCAGAATTTCTAATACCAGCAACCAGCCAAGTGGAGAGAATAGTAATAATAGAATGAGGAAGGCACCTGACAGGTGCTTGTCTCCAAAGGCCCATTCCAAATAGATTCTTATGCTGCTAGGAACCAGCAGATCCAGGCAGAGGACAGCAAATATAAAGCACGGCTCATCTTAAAGGAGGAAGATAAGGAGCTACTGGAAAAAGATTCACAGCATTCACTTGCATCTGCTACCAGTGGAAGTAGTCATAGTTCTAGATTAGGCTGGGAGTCATTTTCTGGAGAACATCTCACTGAAATATTTCCGTAACAGTTGGAGATAGTGAAATTCAAGTCTTTGGAACATGAAGAATTTCTGGAAATCAGGCATCCTTTCTATCTGAGTCAAATGCTGGAGTGGCCATTGCTGAATATGCAGCGACAGGTGACAGAAAATCTGGCAGAGATGCAAGAGTCACTCAGTATACTGGAGTTAAGTATGGAGGAATTCATCCGCGTTCTATTTGATGTCATGGCTCCGACATGCAAGTACCACCAAGTCACCATGAGAAAGATGACAACTGCCTTGGATACCTTGGTCCAACACATTTTGCTGGATTTGCACTCAGGTCTGCACTCCTTGGGCATGGACATTGGTGAGTTCCATCAGTGGATAGGTGAGAGGGTACGAGGCACCTTGAGCTCTTTCCAGATGTCCCATCTCCTGAAAGAGTCATGGAAGGGGTCCTCGGGTACCCACAGGAAGGACGGGTGTCAGCTAGACACTTCACACAGGAGATTTCAAGGATGCTTAACCACTCAGTCCCCTGTCTGTGACCTAATCAACTCCAGCTGATCAGGCCATGGAGAATGCTTCTTGAATTGGAGACTCTTATCAAACTGGGATCCTCCCAAGTTGTGGGCACCAGAGGACATCATCTAAGGTTATCACAGGCAACAGGGTTAGCGCTCAGCCAGTTGCCTCCAACTCTGCTGCTGACGTAGCTTCTGAGTTAAGCAAAATAAGAAATATTGACACCACTTTTGGGTCATGGGTGCTCAATGTTTGGTCATTTGGAGGCATGGTGCTTATTCAAGTTAAGTGTCCTCTTATAACAAGTGCGAGACATCCTCCTGTTCCATGATCACCTTTGTGAGCCTCACATTCAAAAGATGTTAATCTTATTCAAAGCAGTTAGTGATGTTAGGAACATATGTCAAAACCTTTATGGGAAATGAATGCTAAGTAAAGTTGTAACCCTTAATGTTTGCAAATAAATATTACGTGACAACCTGAAAGAGTATCATGCCTCCTCAGTGGTTGGGCCAAATCACAAGATCTGGTAAGGCGATGGTATTCTCAAACTATCAGCTCATCTCACTGGCCACTGTAGTTTTTTATTGCGATGAAGATATCAAGTTCCTTGATATAATGTTTGCACTGTTATGTTAACTTTCACTTTCCCACTGTACACATTTATAGGGTTCACCACTGACCTTTCCAGAGATAATAGCTCGCTGAATTATGAGGTTGAAGTTTTAAGTGCAAACGTGGAACTTGTTGATGTGACTGATTCTTAATCTCTTTCATTGCAATTGCATTGCATTAAGGGACAGAAAGAAGCTGGCTCTCTTCTGCTGCCTGCACCTTAATCCTCCTGGAATCCTGTGGTTATGAAAATATCACATGCACATCTTCCACATCATGCTTCCTTGCTGACATCATCACGTAGAAGCTGACCCTATACTCCATTTCAGGTTTCTGACCTTCCTGCTCTTCATTGCCCGAGGTGCTCTCAGCCTTTTCAATTTCTCCCTCTAGCAGGGTATCTTCCACACCTTGCGGTGCCAAGTTGTGAAGGGTGCAACAGTTCACTACAATGCAGACGACCCTCTTAGGAGGCAACTGCGGTCCAAATATTGGAAATGCATCCAGGATGCAAATAGTCTGTTCTATTACAGATAATGTTTAGCTATGTGCTTAATTGTGCCTCTCTTCTAAGGCATTCAAGGATGATGCCATCAAATGAGTGCGTACCTCTTATTCTCAACAGCCATCTCTGTACTTGCTGAGGCCTTTAAGCGGCTCAGGATATAATCAGTCATAGCAACTCCCAGGGTACTCAGCATAGACATGCAATCCAATGATTGCACACCATCCACAAATTGATGGAGTTGAACCTTTCCCAGTTGATGAACATCAGGGGTTAATCTATAGAGCTTGTAAAGCCACAAGTAAACAGTTGATTGCACACTGCACTCCAGGGAAAGCTGAGCTACAAAATTCTTAAATCTAAGTTTGACTTCCTTCATCAACTGTGAACTTCACATAATGATGTGTCTTACTGTAAAGGACATCTGTCACCTCCTTGATGTATTTATGTGTGACAGCCTGCATTATGCCACACATGTCCCTGTGGATCACTGGAATGATTCACAGGTAAATAAACTGAGGGCGGTGGAAGCCTTCAAGCCATAAACAGGAAATGTCCCCCCATTCTACAAGGATGGATCCATCCTCAGAATGTGGCAGATATGATCCATCGGATCCCTGGAGAAGTGCAGAGATGTGTGGCATTGTCTCTCATTCATCTGCACAGAGGACAGTTTTCTTCAGTAGACTCTTGACCAAACAAGTCTAGGTGGTACATGTCGAACCGTACATTCTCTGGGTATTGCTTATGTTCCCTTGGGCCTCGCACTTCAGATGGGGTCTCCCCCAGAAGTTGCATTTGGTGGAGAACAGCTCTTCTCCTCCTCCATTCCATGAACACCATCAAGAAAGCTGCATTGAGCCCAGGATCTATTCCTGTTTCCTCATTATTGCTGAGAGATTATATACATATATATATAATATATATATATATAAAGCGGAGTATGAATTATGGAGAAAGATAGTAATGTTCCCATTTGCAAACAACAAGCCACTGTCATGATGTGGAGCTGCACCTGCATGACCAGTCAAGTCACTGTTACGACCTTGTAGCCAGGCGTAAATTTACAGAGTGAAGTGACCGAGACATCAACCCTGACATCTACCATCTCAAACCCACAAAGGCTGAAAAAGGTTTGAATGCCTTAATGTCATGCACCATCTTACAAAACTCACCCCTCCAATCTCAGGTGTGGCATAATCAGGTACTTTGCATGCCCTATGGCCCATTATGCATGCCAATTGGAGAAAGCTGAGCTTAATGTGAAAGACAGGAATGCAGACACAGTAGGGGCTGGTATGGAATGCAGACATGGTAGGGGCTGGGATGGAAATAGATCTACACAAAAAGGAGGGATGCAAAATCAGAAAAGTGCGGTGATTAGTATTAGTTTGGCACAGACGGAAAGATTGCACAAAACTTAATGGAGGAATGCCCCTGACACAAAGGGTTATTAACTTAGCATGGTCAACCAATCTAACCCACATATCTGTGTAGTGGTTATGTGCTCGCTCGTGAAAAGGCAAAACTTGGTTTGCAAGTCATGGTTTAGTGTCACTGGCCAAGCTCGTATCTGTCTTGTGCTGGGATGCACGTGGGCTAATTAGAATTAGAGGAGGCATCTGCAGCTTGTAAAGGGGTAACACATAGATTGGGGGGAGGTCTCTTCTGTATATGGCCATGCTCACAACATCGAAATGAGGTGGGATGAGGTCCAACAGTTATAGTTTCAAGTGGGAGGATTAGAAGATTGACTGCAATTACTACGGGATCCAAGATTATTAGGGTAAAGTGGAGGACAAGGAAGGTGTCTCTAACTGCATATGGTGCAGTAACAGGAAAATTGGAAGGCTAGTAACGCTCCATGAAGAGGGCATGATGAAGCTGCTCTTGTAGTAATATCTGAGCACCAGCACCTTGTCTAGTCAAAGCTGGATCAAAATCCTGGCACTCCCTCCTGAACAGCACAAACTCATGGACAATGGAGGAAGGCAGCAAACAGAACAAGCCTACACCCCCACCAGTGTGGTCTTTCATTGATTTTGGTGAGAACCTGGAGTAGCATTGCTGCAGGTAGGTTTTCAATATTGCCCTCAACTACAAGTCACAAGGTAAGTGAGGCTGGCTGCTGCACATCAGTTAATCTCTTTAGAATTAACAAATCAAACACTTAAATCAATTACAGGTGGGGGATTGGGATAGTCCCTAACTGTCATTCAGACTGACCTAATTTCTTGCTGATATGGTACTTGACTGAGGGGGATAAAAGTGACTCCAGCAACAATGTTTTTAATGAGTATTCATGAGATGACAACACATGTAAATGGGGTTGCCACCACAGAGCAGCAGTTATAAAAATTCCAAGCTGCTTTCGCACCAGTGGATTTCCAAGTTTTGGTCTCTCTCCAAATTTTCCATCTGTGGACTGGAGATGAGAATTCCGCCCAAATACTCTACATAAAGCCATATAACAGCACACATTTTTTAATGCTGTGCTAAAGCCTTTTAATGAGCTGAAGAGCCACATTTTAGTGGTTGAAAATAATTTGGCCTGGACAATCCTACCATTAAAATAGGTTTACGGAAAAAGGATACTTTTATATATAAGAACCAGATTAGCCTGCCCCTTCTGGAGTGCTGTAACAATACAGGAGTTAGAATCCAGTTCTGCAACCTTTGTGCTCCCCTCTTCATCGGAGATCACATCAGCTTGTAATTCCAATTTGTATTGTTCTGATGGCATCTCAATTTCTGCAAGTGGAAAGAAAGCATATTGAAACATTTCAAATGTTACTCATTGATTAGTCAGATTAGCTAGAATGAGTGAGTGTATTTTGTTTTAAAAGCTTTCTAGAAGTTGTACAAGAAATGCATCATTTCAGTGATTTCATTAACAATTCTAGCTGAACTGAATGACCTCAGAGTTATTTCCACCAAATTATTGATATTGAGTAAATACTTTCAGGTTCCACTAACTTTTATCATTTATTCTCAGGATGATGCTGCAAGTCTGCATCTACCACCAAGTTACCCTGAAATAAGTCTTTGACTATGCTCTTGATGTAGCAATTGCTTATACAGAAGAAAGCATTTTAAATGGCATTAAAAGTCAGCGTGGAATTATGGCCTGCCAGTTAGGTCCCCATCCCTGATAAAGATTAATGAACCTGTTGTTTTTTATGACAATCCAGCAACATCACAGTCACTTTCTTGTGTAAGTCCACAAATGACAATTTATTGATTTCAATTTCACAACATGCATGATGGAATTTGAACTCATAACCCTTGTGTTGTTAATCCAGTATGGTATCATAAACATGAGACCCTAATGTCCTACAACATAAATTTCATGGGTGCATGTTGGATGTAATAACACTGAGACAATAGTTTCTGTTTATTGTGAATCATTTTGAAAACATGCCTGACCATATTGTCCAGGCTAATGGGCATTGCTTGGCCGCCTCAGATGCTCCTTTCAACAAAATTCATTGAACCTACAAGAAAAAATTACACATTCACAACACTTTCAAGGGATATAAACAGAATACTTTGTCACTCATGGGCGAGACTAGGCTTGTCAGGCCATCATTAGATAAGACTTTCTGCATTCCACAGCTGCTCACCAAGTATCCTTTGTGTATTACATCATTGCTAACCTTTGTGAATATGCAGCTGCACTGTGATTACAGTTCAAGAGTAATAATTCAATTACCGTTTGATATTGTGAGAAGTATCAGCTACTTTGGAAAAGCACACAACCAGGCAGTTGACACTTCGGTAACATTTTATTTCAGAAGGATATTGGTTATCAACTGGGATAACAACCTGTGTTGAACATAAAAGCAATTACAGGCATTCTTACAGATGTGTTACTGAAAAGATTGAAATAGATATAGTATGACTGAAAGCTGGTATCCTCAGTAGATGACAGAATGGATCCCAGTGGGAAAAGACTGGGGACAATTTTGACTTCAAAGGGCGAATAGGTTTGGGAGCAGATGGTAGCTAAAAAGCGCTAACAGTGTCAATCTACCAACTTCCATATTTAATTACAGGCTATTCAGCCACATGCAAAAAATCCCTTTGGTAGGTTGTGAATTTAAATGTTAATAATTCATCAAAGCTATTTTAACAGGTTTTCAATTTTGATTGTGATGCACATCTTTCCTGGAACTCATCAGTGAAAATAAAGCAAGAACAGAGGGCCAATTGAGGGGGCTGAAATCGCAAATTAAAAGAAACCCCATTGTACTGCGCTCTCGCACTGTATTCCTGCCAAAGTGAAAGGCTTTTGCTCATCAGTATTTCCGTTGAAGGCACGCTCCTGCTTCTTGAATGTGATATCCACAATGGTCATCATTGCACCTATTTTAGGAGTGATCTTCACTACAGAGGATGTCATTTCCATTACCTTGGAGGTTTGTGTGGCTGATCTTTACTTTTCAATTGTTGTACATCAGATCAGCATGGGTGCTGCTTATGATGTTTTATTTTCCTCCTCAGATCACAGAATCCCCATAGTGCAGAAGGCGGCAATTTGGCCCATCAAGTCTGCACCAACAACAATCCAAACCAGGCCCTATCCCTATAACCCCACATATTTACCCTGCTAATCCCTCCAACCTACGCATCCCTGGACACTAAGGGGCAATTTAGCATGGCCAATGCACCTAACCCACACATTTTTTAAGCAGTAGCACCAGAAGCAGGGAGATCAGCATAAGGCTTCTCCTTGCAGACCTGTTGTTCCATAGGAAGGATAAGCACAGTGGTTGCAGCTTGTAGGAAATATATTTGCAACAGGGTATACAGGCAGAACATCAGCTTCCTTGATATGTTTGAATTCAGTGCCTGATATTCCATCAGGTTATTCCAGACATTTATAGCCTACTAAAATATGTCCTGCTACCAAGTAGATCTAATGGCAATTAAGTCTTTTTTCTGCCACTCCTACATGGTGAAACCCTATTTTTCATTCATTCATGGGATTGGGCATTGCTGGCTAAGCCAGCATTTATTGCTCATCCCTAATTGCTCTTGAACAGAGTGGCCTGCTGGACCATTTCTGTGGGCATTAAGAGTCAACCAGAATGTTACACGTTTTGAGTCATGTGTAGGCCAAACATGGTAAGGACAGCAGATTTCCTTCCTTAAAGGACATTAGTGAATCAGGTGACAATTAACAATGGTTCCATGGTCATCATTAGACTTTTAATTCCATATTTCATTACGTGCCCTAGTGGGTGGTTCAACTGAGGTAGAGGATGACTCAGTTATCTGCTTTGACTATTAAAATGCTCGGCTGGCATTGTCCAGGTTTTGGAGCCTATGGTGGGACTACACCAAAGACCTGTGCAGACTCAGCCTTCAAGATATGATGCAGCATGGGAGGCAGTGGGCACACTAACAGAAAGAACAACAGGAAAGAAGCAGAAACATAGTGAACAAAACTCCCACTCCAAGTCATGGTCCACTGACATTTCCCTGCAAATCAGTGGGACTCTAAAGGGGTAAAGACTACATTTTGCTCAGTTTTATTTAGTGTGACAGTGTGTACAAGCCATTGGTAAGGACCAACAAACATTTGATGGCATGTCACCTTTGATGCTGACGTAGGTGGGCTACCTTTTCCATAGACAAAACATCATTGCAAAGGCTTGAAACATCATGGCATGAGATAGAACATAGAACATAGAACACTACAGCACAAACAGGCCCTTCGGCCCACAAGTTGCGCCGATCACATCACCTACCAACCTACAGACCTATCTATAACCCTCAATCTCATTAAACCCCATATACTCATCCAGAAGTCTTTTAAAAGACCCCAGCGAGTTCGCCTCCACCACCACTGACGGCAGCCGATTCCATTCACTCACCACCCTCTGAGTGAAAAACTTACCCCTAACATCACTTCTGAACCTCCCTCCCCGCACCTTAAATCTGTGTCCTCTCGTAGCGACCATTTCAAACCGGGGAAATAGCCTCTGAGAGTCCACCCTATCTATTCCTCTCAACATTTTGTAAACTTCTATCAGGTCGCCTCTCAACCTTCGTCTCTCCAGGGAAAAGAGTCCCAGCTCCCTCAACCTAACTTCATAAGGCATGCCTCCCAGTCCAGGCAACATCCTTGTAAATCTCCTCTGCACCCTTTCAATAGCTTCTACATCTTTCCTATAGTGAGGCGACCAGAACTGCGCACAATACTCCAAATGAGGCCTGACAAGGGTCTTATAAAGTTCCAGCATTACCTCCCGACTCCTAAACTCAATCCCTCGATTAATGAAGGCCAGTACACCATACGCCTTCTTGACCACCTCCTCCACCTGCGAGGCCGATTTAAGAGTCCTGTGGACCCGGACCCCAAGATCCTTCTGCTCCTCAACACTACTCAGACTTCTGCCCTTGATAGTGTACTCGTTCATCCCGTTGGTTCTGCCAAAATGGACGACTACACATTTATCCGCGTTGAAGTCCATCTGCCACTTCTCCGCCCAGTCCTGCATCCTATCTATGTCCTGCTGCAACTTTTGCCATCCTTCCAGATCATCCACAACACCACCGACCTTCGTGTCATCAGCGAACTTACTTACCCATCCCTCCACTTCCTCATCCAGGTCATTTATGAAAATGACAAACAACAAGGGTCCCAGAACAGATCCTTGAGGCACTCCGCTGGTGACTGACCTCCATTCAGAAAAAGCCCCATCCACAACCACTCTCTGCCTTCTGCAGGCAAGCCAGTTCTGGATCCACAAGGCCAAAGGCCCTTGGATCCCATGCCCTCTCACCTTCTCAAGAAGTCTTGCATGGGGGACCTTATCAAACGCCTTGCTGAAGTCCATGTACACTACGTCCACGGCACTTCCTTCGTCAATGTGTTCAGTCACATTATCGAAGAACTCAACTAGGCTTGTAAGGCACGACCTGCCCTTGACAAATCCATGCTGACTATTCCTGATCATGTCAAACCTCTCCAAATGTTCGTAAATCTTGTCCCTCAGAAGCCTCTCCATCAGATGGATGCTTCCAACCTCTTCTCACTGAACATGCCACTTGTAAGTTGGTATTTCATATTTTTGCTGCTGTTCCTAAATTAGCCTTTGTTAACATAACCTCAAAGATCTGCAACTGCCTCCAGCTGAGCAGAGCTTGAAGCATCATGTGCCTTCTGACAGGAATTCTTCAGCTGTTCCAGCCTCATCATTTGTTCCTGCTCACTTGTGAAGTGTGACACATCAGGTAAAATCCCAACTACCCATTATATTGATCCCTCTAAGTGTATATGTGAGCTGATGCATGGTCTGCATGAAGCTTGTGATGCTCCATCCTCAGAATAATTGGCATCCTCTGAGGGCTATTTGTCCTCATGCTATGGGAGAACATGTGCACATCATGATATTTCACTAGCTGATCACACTAAGTCAACATGACTATTACATACATTGTTACATCAGCATTGAGATGGCTGGAGGACTATCTCCAATTGTCTGCCTCTCCCTAGCATTTGGCACTCTCGTCTCAAAGTAAAGAAAGAAGAGAGCTGAAAAAGAGCAGTGGAATACTTTGAAAAAGAGTGAAATGTAACAGTTTGAATTGGCTAGGGAGAAGTTGTCTTTACAAATTGGAAAAGCCACTGGAGACAAGCTTTGATATTTGATATTTAGTTTGTACCAAAATTTGACGAAGATGACATTGAAGCATTCCTTAAGTTTGTACCTTTGACAAGTTTGCAGCTAGGTTAAAGTGACCTTAAGAATTTTGGACTCTCCTGAATTTGTAAAGAGCCGACCCAAACTTTGACTTTGAAAGGATTTAATCATTTCCAATCACTTGGTGGACGTGAGCACTAAAAATTGACCACATGTACAAGGAAATAAGAAAAATAACCCAGTTGAAAAAGTTCAAAAATTGTCCCCTGTATAGACTTAAACTTATGTAGGGGAACAAAAAGCTTTAAAAGCCAAAGAAGCAATCATCATAGCAGATGACTGAAGTAACTTACAAATCTCTAGCTCAAAATAAACTTGAGTCTAGTAACTCCTAGGGGGATACAGAGAGGAGATAGATGAAACAGAAACAGGCTCAGGAGAAAAACAGTGAGGAAGAAAAGCAAATTGATCTTCAACTTCTAAAGGACTTGGATGGTAAACCAGTAGGGGTACGTCCAATGTTTTCAGCATGGAAAATTTGAATGGCAAGGGCAAGGGTCAATTTTAAAAGGCCAACAGGCAATACTGCAGTCTAGATCATGGGTGGAATTTTCCTATCCCACCCACCATGGGAATTATATGCAAAGATCCGTTTACATCGGGCGGGATTTTCTGGCCTTGGGGCAAGGGAGGCCGGAAAATCCCGCCCCATGTCTTGGCCATGAATATGGTGAACTTCTGCTCAAATGTAGCAGGGGAGGGTCAGAAAGCTTACCATGAAAAGGCTGAAGGGCCTGTACTGTGCTGTAGTATTCTATGTTCCATAAAAGGGAAGTGACTCCTTTAACACCTGAGGCACCAGGAAAAGAGATAACATCCTCCAGGGCACTCATTGACTATAAATGCCACTTGTAGCAACAGCTGTCAATATGTCACCAAAAAGCAGTACAAATATTATGTTACTGATAAAAGGACCTACTGAAAAATGCATGAAAGTTCTTTTAGTTAAAAAAATCTCCACAGTAAGTTGGTCAGTGGGGTAGTGATGGTCAGGATTGTTCTGAGCTTACCAATGCAAGGTGTCAGCCTATTACCAAGAAATGACTTATCAGGATGTCAGTACTGCATTCAGAGGATCTGGAATAGTCTTTGGAAACTAAGGAAAATGAGGGGAGGAAGAAAAATTCTGCAGAGGGCTGAGCAAATCTAAAAAATCCTATATGGAATGATATGGCCAATAAGAAAAGCAGGCAAAATTTAAAGAGGCCCAAATGTAATGAACAGAGGGGGACCTGAATAGAACCAGGAGAGGTTAAAGGGAGCGCAACAGAGGTACAGTTAACAGAGACCTTCGAAGATTTAAATTTGGACAAGCAATGTTCCCAAATAAGCAAGCAGAAACTGAGAGAGATGGCTCACCTGGCTGAATTGCCACAGGGAAGTGCAGTGCATGTTGGACAGCTATCTACAAATAGTCATGTCCCAGAGCACATGGGACAGACTGGATAAACACATCCCCAAAAAATAAGAAAAAGGGAAAATAAGTTGTAAGACAACCAACACTTGTGAAAACCACAAGTAAAATACAAGCAAATTCATGTGGAATTGCCCACTAGACTACAAAGTGGTCAAGTTCTAAATTCATATCTAACAGAGCCCAACAATTAAGTTTCATAATCCCCTAAAGACAAAGAGCAAAAGGGAAACTTTACATCGGCTTAAAACAGTTATGACCAACTGTCACACAAGAAATAAAATGTGTCAGATCCTGAACCACTGTTGTTGTGGAAGCAGCAGTTAAGGGGTTAAGGACTTCAGAAACAATGAAACAAAGCAGTCAGAGAAATTTGTATAATACAAGCTCTGCCTTGGAGCAGAAATGTTGTCTCCACGGTGTCTTGTGAAATTTAACCTCCTCCAAAACTTAGAAAATGAGTTTGAACTTCCACGTAGCTCAAATCCATGGTTGACAGTAAAGTTCCCAAAGCATTATGAAGAGATGCTAGTGACAAGCCAAACATGCTAGGCAACACAAAACTGTGATCTTGAAAAAAAGAGGAAAGTGATAGAAAATATTAGGTTTCAAACAAAAACCATTCAAAGGCCAGACCTGAACATCAGACAAAATTCTACTATAATTGCGTCTTATTCAACAGGATGATGAGAATCTTAAACTTGAAAATAGCTGTGCAGACAAGGCAAACACCAAAGGACTAAAATGTAGGTGTTAGAAGAGTGTGTGCAAAATGTGCGTTTGCAATTCTCTTGCTTTACTAGGAAATGTGAAAATAATGTAGCCAGATTCCAAACTTCTTCCTGTGTGGCGGAGGCATGTAATTCCCAAGAAGGGCAGGCCCTATCCATAACTTTTAAACATAAACTGTAAACAGTGCTGCATCTTCTGGAACTGACTTTTCTTTTAAAAAAATTAAAATGAATAAAGAAAAAAGATAAGTTCAGCATAGGAACAAGCCCTTCGGCCCTCCAAGCCTATGCCAATCATGATGCCCTAACTAAACCAAAAAAAACCTTCTGCCCTTACTCGGTCTATAACTCTCTATTCCCTCCTTATTTGTTTACCATCCAGATGCCTCTATTCCTTCCTTATTCACGTACCCATCCAGATGCCTCTTAAATGTTGCTAATGTGCCTGCTTCCACCATCTCCTCTGGCAGCGTGTTCCAGGCACTCACCACTCTCTACATGAAATCTTCTTCTGCATATCTCCCTTAAACTTTCCCCCTCTCACCTTGAACCTGTGTCCCCTTGTAATTGACACTTCCACCCTAGGAAAAAGCCTATCCAGTTTGTCTATGCCTCTCATAATTTTGTAAACCTCTATCAGGTCTCCTCTCAGCCTCCATCTTTCCAGTGAAAACAATCCTAATTTATTCAATCTCTCCTCATATCCAGCACCCTTGAGACCAGGCAACATTCTGGTGAACATTCTTTGCACTCTCTCCAAAGCTTCCATGTCCTTCTGTTAGTGTGGTGACCAGAACTGCACATAAATCTCCAAATGCAGCCTAACCAAGGTTTTATATAGCTGAAACATGATTTCCCAACTCTTGTACTCCATGCCCTAGCAGATGAAGGCAAGCATTCCATATAATTTATTAATCAGCTTGGCCACCTGTCTTGTCAATTTTAGGGAACTGTGGACCTGCACATCTAGAACCCTCTGTTTGATTCTTTAAATTTGATCCTCCAAAATGCATCACCTTGTATGTATCCAGATTAAACTCCATTTGCCATTTATATGCCCAAGTACACCAATCTATTGATATTCTGTTGTATCCTCTGATAATCCCCAGCACTATCAGAAACTCCACCAACCTTAGTGTCATCCATAAACCTTCTAATCAGGCCACCTACAAATTCCTATAGATCATTTATATACTATAGACAACAGAGGTCCCAGCATTGATGCCTGCAGAACACCACTAGCTACAGATCTCCATTCTGAAAAACGCCCTTCCACCGCTATTCTCTGTCTTCGATAACCAAGCCAGTTCTGTATCCATCTAGCCAGCCCACCCTGAATCCTATGTGATTTTAATTTCTGTACCAGTCTGCCATGTGGGACCTTGCCAAACACCTTACTAAATGCTGCAACTGGTGGCTGCAGAGTTACTTCAGTAAAAAGTCTCATAACAAACAAGTTAAAGTCCAACATGTTTATCTGGTAGCACAAGCTTTTGGAATGTCGCTCCTTTTTCAGGTGAGTGAGGAGTTGTGTTCACAAACAGGGCATACATAGACACCAACTCAATTTACAAGATAATGGTTGGAATGTAAGTCTTTACAGGTAATCAAGTCTTAAAGGTACAGACGATGTGAGCGGAGAGAGGGTTAAGCACAGGTTAAAGAGGTGTGTATTGTCTCCAGCCAGGACAGTTAGTGATATTTTGCAAGCTCAGGCAAGTCTTGGGGGTTACAGATAGTGTGACATGAACCCAAGATCCCAGTTGAGATCATCCTCATGTGTGCAGAACTTGGCTATCAGTTTCTGCTCAGTGATTCTGCGTTGTCATGAAGACCACCTTGGAGAACACTTACCCAAAAAGATCAGAGGCTGAATGCCCATGACTGCTGAAGTGTTCCCTGACAGGAAGAGAACACACCTGTCTGGTAGCAAGAGTATGTACCGTATACCTGGTGGAAGGTGTTCTCACGTGAGATGCTGGCATCTGTGTCGAAGATCCGGCACATCTTGCAGAGGTTGCTGTGGCAGTGTTGTGTGGTGTCGAGGTCACTGTTCTCCCGAAAGCTGGGTAATTTGCTGTGACAATAGTCTCTTTGAGGTTGTGCAGTTGTTTGAGGGCAAGAATTGGGGCTGCAGGGATGGCCTTGGTGAGATGTTCGTCATCATTGATGACATGTTGAAGGCTCCAGAGAAAATGTAGTAGCTTCTCTGCTCCGGGGATGTACTGGACGACAAAGAATACTCTGTCCACTGTGTCCTGTGTTTGTCTTCTGAAGAGGTCGGTGTAGTTTTTCACTATGGCGCGTCAGGATTACCTGACATGGTCTGCTAATCCAAACTACTACACTGTTTTGAAATGACAAAATTGATACACATTCTAGACTAATATGTCTCATAACTCACCTCTTGAAACCATCCAAAAGGTTTTCTGATTTGAATGGGCTATTCTCTTTTGAAATGTGAATTTAAAAGCCAAAGTCATATATTAGTCATTATGGTACTATAATTGTCTCAAATGCCCAGGTTGCAGCTAATCCATAGCAACACCACAAGATTTCTAAACCTGTTCAACTGCAAACCTGCACACTATTACAGAAAACTGACTTCTATGTCCAAAAGCTACAAGTAACTTTTTTTTATGACCTGCAGAAAGTTCAGCTCCTCTAGAGATTCCTATAATGACTAATATATGACATTGGCTTTTAAATTCACATTTCAAAAGAGAATAATCTCTTTCTTACTAGGTCTGCATTGTGTTGTTTTTTAGAAGACAAGCCAATCTCATGAACTACTATTCTTTTGCTTACAACTTGTAAAGTGCACTATTCATTTTAACTGCATGCCTATATGGGTACTGAGTCACATAGCGTTACGTTTTCAGGATCAACATGTAAATAAACAACCCTCTTCATTCAAGCACACAAAAACCTCCCTGCTGGTTATTCAAATTGTACACAAACTCTGAGGTTAAAAATCACATCCATCTTCTTTTCCAAAACACACCCTGATTATGGACAGTAAGTGAACAGGGGTTTCAGTTCCCTCCAGTTCCTGTCTGTAACACATATTTAAAGTCTATCCCTCCCCTGACAAGTCTATCTGCTCTGACATCTGCAAGGCATTGTTCTAATGTATGCCAGCTATCCACAAGGCCAAACAAAAACATAAGCTCATAATGAACTCCTACAACTATCTTTGTCCTTTCTAGAACACTGGCTTTTGGGAAAAAAAGGGTCTCAAACACCTTGCAGGATAACAAATGATAAGTTGGTGTGCTGTAAGGGATTTTTTTTTAAATAATGCTCTCTGCAGCTCACAGCCTTAGCTGAAATCATTGTTGCTGGCTTGCCTGGAGATGCCTTTTTATTGCTACTTCAGTAGCTTAAGTAGGGTCTGTTTATTTTAACTCTGGGTTGTTTTATGATCCTGCATTGTTAGAAGGACGGTCATGCATTTTTGGACAGTTTTTTTCCCAGAGAATTTAAGGTTTCATTTTCTGTTTGGCTGGAGTTAGAACTCAGTTTTCAAAGGGTCGGCAAGCTGAAAAGAAGTCTCTTTCTCTCCCTGGTTTTGGAAATGCTGTGGGTTAGCTGAAAGTCTTCTTGGAGTAGAAAATCTGCTACTGATGGCCTGACCAGAGTCTATCTGGGGTTCTGGGAAGCTGTTCTAATTTTAAACTGCGCTCGATATGTCAAGAGGACTACTTCAGTTTACAAGACTAAAAGTTTTCAATTCTTCAACCAAAGGACTCAATTCCAGTATGACATGAGCATAAGACTTTGCTATGTTGAACTTGTTTAAAGGGTTCTATCTGTGGTAGGCTTTGGTTTGATTGGAACATCTTAGATATACTTGTTAAGGGTTATACATTATGATGGTTGTTTAGTTGTTGTTTGTAATTGATAAAAGTTATTGCTAATTTTTTTCTCCATACATGTTAACTATGTTCTTAAATAAGCTTTGATTGATAAAAGCTCCCTAGTGGGTCTTTGCAATCACACCTGAAGTGAAACATATCATGCTTATCCCAGCCAAATTCATGGTGCAAAACTTATGATCTGAGGCTCTATAAAATACTTTGGAGTTTCTAACCTGAACCATAACATAAGCCAAACATCTACTGCTCAAGGAGTATTGTTATCTACTATTTTACATTTGGCAATTCGATATTACTATGACATATTTCATCTTACCCTTCATTGACACACTTTGGTTAAATGAAATGGAAAGGGAAAAAAGGAACAAAATATCAAACTTAGATGGGCAGCCTTGAACTTCCTTTGTGTTATTTAACACAAATCTATATAGGTTTTCATAACATGTAAATGTCAAATGATTCAATATTTTACATAGCTTAAGGTGCTCTGATAATGATGGGGAATGGGAGTAGTTAGGATTAAGTTAGATAGAATTAAGTTAATCTCATATTAAGTCGATCTTTCTCTATAGCCCTAGTTATAACTATAACATTACATTCTGCACTCTCTCCTTTCCTTGTCTATGTACGGTATGCTTCGTCTATATAATGCGCAAAAAACAATATTTTTCACTGTATATACATGTGACAATAATTAATCAATTTTAAAAATTAAATGTGAGGCACCAGCAAACAGTAATGAATACTGGCAGTTCCTGAAATGTCGTCATATTATCAAGAACAGCAGAAGATGCATAGTAGAAAAAAAGGTATGGACATGTGTGAGGGAGAAAAGTGAAAGGACAGAACAGTCAGCAAGGTCACATGCTCAATATTTTGATTACAGCCTCCCTTTCAGCAGCCATTCCAGTAGGATATTATGCAACTACAGCACTGCTCAAGTGGCTCGATGAATTATGGAATAGATTTAATTGAAATATTTTCAAGTCTGTATTAAGCCTGTATATTGTCTGTTCTCAGGCTGTTAGCAATCCTCATTAAAAAGTCTGACAACACCAGGTTTCAGTCCAACCGATTTATTTGATAGTAAATAAATCGGTTGGACTGAAACCTGGTGTTGTCAGACTTTTTACTGGTGTTTACCCCAGTCCAACGCCGGCATATCCACAGCAATCCTCATAACAGACTTCTGGATCAGGGAAGAAGAACATTTGTTATTATATTATCCACTTTGAAGGAAACACTTCTGATATGTAACTGATTAACTTAGAAAAATAAAAGCTAAGTTGGTGCTTTATGTTCAAACTAGTCCTTCATTCTATCAAATAATAAGATGCACCATCAGATTATTTACTTTTTTGCACAAATAATCAATCTTAATATCTATGTGGGCTCCCAAGCCTTGTTGCTACTCACTTAAGATGAGAAGTAACCAGGCGCATCCTAGTGTACTTCTATAGTAAATTTCAAACACCCAAAGCGGGATCTATGAATTTTCAAACTTAAATCAATTTTTAAATTGGTTCTTGTGATCTCTCAAAGGTTCCCTGTCAGTTAGGGTTAGTTAGCAACTCAGTAGATCCTATTTGCTTGCATTAAAATTAACATCGCCACAAGAATGTGAAATAATGACTAGTCTGCTCTCAGGCTGTTAGCAATCTTCGTAATAAGCTTCTGGATCAGGGAAGAAGGACATTTGTTATTATATTATCCACATTGTAGGAAATACTTCTGATATGTAACCAGTTGACTTAGAAGAACAAAAGCTAAGTTGGTGCTTTATGTTCAAATTAGTCCTTCATTCTATCAACAATAAATTTTCTAAAAATAACTAACACTGCATCGTCTGTTTTTATTTCTAAAAATGGGTAAATCGTTCCAGCACTGATGGATAAAAACTTTTTCCCACTATTTGAATAGATGTGGCTTCCAGGTTAAACTCACCACTGGCAGCACATTGGTTCAGCAAATTGGTTCTTATGAGACATTAGTAGCTGTTACCACAATTTTAACAAATTGACAAAATTTAAAACATAAAGTAAGCGTTAACCCATAGTGATATACAGCAGGACTTCCTGAAACAACACACTAATCATTCATCCAATATTCCTGCTTAGGTTTACAAACTTTCTTTTACAAAGGGAATTCCTCATGCTTCTTCACCATTGGATTTTTCTTATTTGTTGATTTACTATCATATGTATTTATGTTGCTTCATAGCTGTAATTGAAACATTGTTTTTCTTTAGGCTGCTGATCATGGCGTGATTTTCCGGCCTCTTTAATCCCAAAACCGGAAAATCCTGCCTGAGATCAACGGATCTTTCCAATCTTCCGCTATGTTTGCTGTGGCAGGTGGAACGGGAAAATTCACCCAGTTATCTTTCGGAATTTAGTATAAGGGTTAACATGGGATTGAGTACAGCTCTGGCCACGCAATGATGCAACACTTGAACTGCACACCTAGGGGACAATGTAGTTGGATGGAGGTGTGTTTAGAAGTAAGCATGGAGACTGCTCCCAGCTTGAACCTTTATTGTTCCTATGTATATAGTTTCTAATAGCAATAAATACTTACAGTTAAACTACCTAAGACAATGAATATCATAATAAATTCTGAGCTGCACTCAGCATTTGCAATATGGTGGTAACAAAGCCTCATTGATTGAAGAAGAAAATTTAAATTCTGGGAAACTGAAAGAAAAATCAAAGAAACCTTCTGAGCCTAAGAAAAGTCCAAGAAGAAAAGCTGAACGAGAAAATCACCAGAGAAAATGTTTGAAACCTGAAGGCAGAAAGTAAATTCCTCACTTTACAGAAGGCCCTAAAGAATCCCATAGAAGTCCAGCTTCAATACCCAGAGGTGCAGAGTCAGCAAATTTAACAGGAGTGAACAAAAGTTTAAAATTTCTGGACAACACAAATCCTGAAAAAAAAGACAACTACTGCAATGGTCAGAAATTGCTCTTTAAATCACAGTCTGAGAAATCCAATTCCTGAATTGGCAGCTGAACCTGCTCTGAACAAAGTAAAATAAAATTAATTGCAACTGAGCAGGCAGTTCTCAAAACCTTGAAAAGGCTGGAATCCTTTAACTGCAATATCCGAGAACAATGCACTGAAATGGAGAAAAGAGTCAAACCAGGCAACCACTGTTTAAAAAAAACACTAAAATTGTGAACACTGTAACTGCAGGGGCCCACCAAAACAGGGTGGAATAGCTCTTTGCACCATGACATTGCCAGCTTGGACTTTTGAAAACTCTTAATGTCGAACCTACAATTTAAAAAAAAGTAACCAAGGATTAGAAATCCACATTTCCCAATCAATTGGGACTGATTCAAGGCCTGGGTCAATCACAAAGTTAGGGACACAAGAGAATGTTTTCCTTAAGTATATAATTTCTTCAAGTCTGGATAGAAACACAGAAGTGAACATGTTAACAGACTGCATTATTCGGCAGGCCCAATAGTTGACGTTATAATAGCAAGACCGATGTTCAAAATTTCATGGAATTGTTAGGGTACCGATCAGAAGCCTTATGGTATTTTACGAAGTTAGCCTAGACCCCAACTATTTGCTATGTTAGCATTAATGTGAGGACAGGATGTTTCACTCCAGGTGTGATTCCACTGACAAACTGGGAAGCTTTTATAAAAATAAACTTTATTTAACAACAGTTAACTATATGAATTAGCTTAATATTTACCAATTGAATTCTACTTGAACATGACAAGACACAGTTCTTAACTGCTAGTCTATCCCTATGAGCTCCAATTCAAGCACTATTCCTCTTAGACTTAAAATCCCAACTCTTAAGCAGCTCCCGTCCGCAACTGCTCGATTTTTAAAAATGAAACCAAAACACTGGGGGCGATTCTCCCATCTTGCCACGATAATTTCTTAACACAGCAGACGAGGAGAACTGGCCGTCAGTTCGCGGCCGTCAGTCCGCGATATGTGCCATGGCAAACATTAAAGTAGCAATCCCAGGGAGCCGTGCACACCTCCAGCAACGTGGGGGTAGAGGTTGCGCACGCGCCAGCACAACCCAGTCAAGTGCACTACATGTTCTGTATAATGCAAATGGATACAAGTCCTCAAAATCCCTTCCACAAACCTGAACACAGCCTTCCTACTTAAAACGTTCTCCTTCTCCCTTATACAGTCTCGCTTGCCTACTCTTTCCAAACCAGCAGGAACACCATGTAAGTGATTTAAATCTACTTGTAATTTAAATCTGATCAGTGAGCCCAAGACTAAATTCTCCAGGCCTACTAGCATCTCCCACCCTGTCAGGAGTATTTATCCACTCCAATGGGGTTCAGATTAGCTCCCCACTTTCGGGGAACTAACGGGACAATCCCGTTGGAGTGAAGGGGAGGCAACTGGGACCGCACCGGAGGGTTGGATTGCAGGTGGGGGTGTGTCCCCGCGTATGGGCATCCTGGCAGTGCCAGCCTCTGCTTGGCAGGAGAATGGGGTGGGGGTGGAATGCTAGAGATCAGGTGGTCACAGATGGTGGGTGCAGCACTGCAGAAGTCCATGGCTGGCCAGCAATTGAGCCAGCCAGCAAACCGCAGGCTGACAGATAGAGGCCACTAAGCATGAGCAGTGGCCCAGAACTGTTACCTCCAGCGTAAATAGGCCCCACCCCACCGAGCTTTTAATGATATTCTCGATTGTAACCTCTGCATTGAATACAATGTGGGAAATTCTCTTCTGAAGTTGCACTGAAAAAAACGGTGTGATTTACACCAGTTTTCAAAGAACAAAGAAAAGTGCAGCACTGGAACAGGCCCTTTGACCCTCCAAGCCTGTGCCTATCATGATGTCTGCCTAAATTAAAACCGTATGAACTTATGGAGTCCATATACCCATTCTCATGCTATTCATGTATTTGTCTAATTGCCCCTTAAATGCCGCTATCGTACCTGCTCCCACTACCTCCCCAGGCAGCACGTTCAGGCATTCACCCCACTGTGTAAAAAAAACTTACCTTGCAGATCTCCTTTAAACTCTTCCCCACACAGCTTAAACCTATGTTCCCTAGGACTTGACTTTTCTACCCTAGGAAAGAGCATCTGACTATCCACTCTGTCCATGTCACTCATAATCTTGTAAACCTCTATCAGGTCACCCCTCAACCTCTGTCATTCCAGTGAGAACAAACCAAGTTTATTCAACCTCTCCTCATAGCTAACACCCTCCAGACCAGGCAACAACCTGGTGAATCTCTTCTGTACCCTCTCCAAAGCATCCACATCCAATTAGCAACCAGAATTGTATACAACCTGGTTGTGGTTGCGCACGCACCAGCACAACTTAGTCAAAGTGCACAACGTGCTCTGCATAATGCAAACGCACACAAATCCACAAAATCCCTTGAGGATTGAAGGTTCTGTAACCTGCAGTAATACTCAATGCCCCGATCAATGAAGGCAAGCATGCCGTATGCCTTTTTGACTACCTTATCTACCTGCTTTGCCACTTCCAGTGATTGATGGACATGTACGCCCAGATTTCTCTGCCTGGCGACACTCATAAGGATTCTACCATTTACTGTTTAATTCGTACATGCATTGGAACTTCCAAAATGGATTATCTCACACTTGTCTGGATTAACTTCCATCTGCCATTTCTCTGCCAAAGTCTCCAACCAGTCTATATCTTGCTGTATCATCTAATAATCCTCTTCATTATCTGCAGCTCCACCAATTTTTGTGCCATCTTCAAACTTACTAATCAGACTAGTTACATTTTCCTCCCAATCATTTATACATATTATGAACAAAGGTCCCAGAACTGATGCCTGTGGAACACCGCTAGTCATGGCCTTCCATTCAGAAAAGCACCCCTCTACTGCTACCCTATCTTCTATAGCCAAGACAGTTCTGTATCTTGCCAACTCTCCTCAGATCCCATGTGACCTGACCTTTCATACCAATCTACCATGAGGTATCTTGTCAAAGGATTTACTAAATCCATGTATACAAAATCCACTGCCTTTTCCTCATCTATCATCTTCGTCACTTCCTCGATCAAGTTAGTGAGGCACAACTTCCCGTTCACAAAACCATGCTGCCTATCACAATAAGTCCATTTGTTTCCAAATGTGAATAAATCCTGTTTCTAAGAATTTTTTCCAATAATTTCCCTACCATTGACGTAAAGCTCACTGACTATAATTTCCTGGATTATCCCTGCTGCCCTTCTTACACAAAGGGACAACATCCTCTAGTCCTCTGGAACTTCACTCAACACTTAGAACTTCTTTGGGAGAATCGCTGCGACTGTCTTTTCTGTAAGCTTAGTTCATCCCATAAATCACATGACTCTGTCAATCAACCTGATCAAAACCTGACTCTCAAACCCCAAGGGAAATCCAAGTAAACAAAAATGCACAGACTCTTTTTAGACAAATACACCATTAGCTAAAATCACTCCTTATCCTCCATTCTCAACATTTGAGCTCTCTGCTGCCCAGACAAATCGCCACCATATAAAACAGAGCTGAATTTCAAATTTATCTCTTATAGGAAATATGATAAAATACATTTCTTAGAGGCACAGTATTATCACAGTGAATTAAAATCATCCAATGCTTATTTTAACCTCAGAAATAACAAAATACTTGAACAAAGCAACCAAGACAACTTGTCAAATCCTATGATTACAGTGATGGACCCTCATATGTCCTTAAAGCTAAAGAAGATCTACCCCTTGAGAAAGCCATTCAGATGATCAGGCAATCTAAAATCAGTTTGGAGCACAGATCCATATTAACGAGAGAAAAGTAATTTCCACAATCCATGTGGTGAAACAGCACAGAAACAGTGTTACTCCAAACCAAGTGAAGCAATACCCCAACTGATCAGCAAAGTAACCATGCCAGCACTGTGCAACAGAGCAGTCTTGTCTAATTTCATTACAGGTTCCAGAAACACCCAAGGTTCTAACTAAAAACATTTTCTCAAATGGAATTCAGCCAAGAATTGTCTTCTCTTTTTGCAGAGCAGGTTTGTCCAGTTTCATCACAGGTCAGAAGCCCCTCATTGGTCAGACCATCCAACCATTCAAGAAATTACTGTAACACCTTGAATAGGTGAGTTGAGAGGAATGAGCAACGAGAGGAGTTGAAGCATGAATTATTCATTTAAAATTATATATGCCAAGCCATTCAATATGTAACTATTCAATGACAAGACATGTAGCACAAACAAATCTTTCAAAGACAATCATCAGTGCCCCTGGCCTATTTCATAGCTTAAAGTAGAACTAAAAACTAAAAGAAAGAACAGCAAAAAAGAACAACTTTCAAATATTTTCATACTAAGAACTTTATTTGCTTTTAAGTGAAAATTTATAACTGATCAGAATATTGCAGAGAAAAAGTAGTAACATAAGCAAAATATTGCTTTGGCACTAAAGAATCCTCCACTGATTCACATTCTGGTTTTGATCTGGATACAGGCTCTACAACCCCACTTCATGCATTTTTAGAAGGCTTGATTATGTTAAGAGTGGACAGTCCTGAGCTGTAAAGAGATTGGTTCATGGTTTCCCACCATTACTAAGTGGGTTTATTTGAGAGTCAAGCTGCTGTTTCAAGGGGTACTATTTTTTCATCCTGTCCATCATGGGAATTGTAGTGGGTGGAGGTGGACCATACAGAGGTCCGTTTAACTCAGGCGGGATTTTCAGCCTTGGGGGGAGTGTGGCTGGAAAATCCCTCTCAAGAATTCAGAGTCAAAACGTACCTTACTATGTCAAAGTGACATTGTTTTTTGATGTTTTCTAACTGTGGCGTAAAAGGTCATTCTGAATGGCCTAATGAAGCAGTTAAATGCCTTTTCCTACTGTGCTCTGGTATGTGGGATTTACCACATCGTGAATACTTCAAAATTGTGACTGCTGTACAAAATATGTCTTTAACTGGTTTGTATGGCATAAACCAGATTGTTCCAGGGAGAGCCTGATCCAAACATGCAACACTCCTCCCAGTCAGAAGAACAATGCATAACGTGGACCTGAGTCCTTACAACTCTAGGGGGCCAGATGGTTTCCCTCCCTTGTCACACTTGTCAACATCACCCTCACATTCCTCCAAGATAGTGATCATTTCCAAATTGTGATTCGAACAAAATAGGTCAGGAATGACACTATTCATAAAAAAGGGATTTTTTTCAGTTGCTTATTTGGGATGTTCCAGCTACTACAGACTTTTTTTTTTAAACAAGTATTAGGTTAGGTATCTAAGAACAATGCATAAAAAGAGAAAATCTACATTCCCATGAAGGAAGATTTTCTTTTCATGTGCAACAATTTTATAGAACTGATTACAATTTTGTTCCATATTGTGCACTTGGAAGGTCTGCCCCATAATTTGCAAAATGTAAAATGTCATCAAAGGCTTTCTGAATATTTTGGTTATATTATCATATTTATTTTAAAAGAAAGAAAGATAGCACTTAGCAGAACTGAGGGACTCCAAAGATGTGCTGCCTATCTTGTTCCGAAGACTAAATTGTTTTCCTACTCTTTTCATTGGACAACTGAGAGTTCTGTTCAAATATTTTTGCACCGTGAAATTTGTTTTAATTGCATGCTGTTTTACTCTGCATGCCATTTCAAATACACCTTCCGCAATCCTCTGCATTTTTGCACATTTAAGACAAGAATAGCTTAAATTTGACTGGTGCCTTTCGCTTTGTACGTTTTACATGTCACTACTTTTGCTACCACAAAAACTTCAATTCCACTAGCATCTGGCCATTTTCTGCTCTTTATTTACACCCAATATGCCATGCCCACTACATAGGCAAAATGATTTCCATCAGAATATACTGCTTTAACAGTTCAGTTATTGGCACAAATATGCAATGTCAAGAAATGTACTTTGAAGTGGGAGAAGATATTTTTTCTGTGTCACGCGCACTGAATTTTTAAAACTATTTCACAATTTGCAAAATGTTAACAACTTATTACAGAAAGCATCACAAACATTTTAGTCAAGTATATTTCTGTGCCTTTATGCCCAATAGCAGCAAAACAGTTAATTTCAGGTCAATCTTTTTTACAAAGTCAAAGGAAAGTTTTAAAAGCAAAATATATAGTCAGGATTTTGTTATCTGTAGTTCTATTGAGCTCTGAGGCAAAATAGATTCAGCAATTCCCTATTCTGGGAGAAATTTTCACTTAGCGCAACATTACCTGTCATTTTCCCATTTACAACTCTGGTAACTGAGTAGCGAATAAAAGCTCCTATCAACAGGTAAACATCATGGGCTGGACTCAAAATAATGTTTTCCAGGATAATGACTCGTATTGTTGCAGCAGGAACATTCTAGAATAAAGAATCACAAGATACAATTAACTTAATGTATTTGTGTACACATAGAACAGTAGAAGTTTCTCTAATACTTCATTTTACTCCAATGTCTCGAAGTCACTATATGCCATTTTTGCGACCACTGTATCTCTCATTCAGCTGTTCGGAGAGTAACATTCAGGCGAGGTCTTTAAAACACATTTTTAATTGCATAATTCTATCAATATTTATGATAACACAATAAAGTAAATGAGGCCACACTGTTGCATCTAGTTGTTCGGGGACTCGCCAAGAATGGTTTTATTTAGATGCATCCAGATGTCGCACCATCTCTGACACCTATAAAATATAAGGGATCATATGACAAGTGGTCATCATTCTGGAAATCACAGGTTCAATCTATCATAGTAAAAAGTCTGACAACACCAGGTTTTAGTCCAACCTATTTATTTGATAATATACTCACAAGCCCCTTCGTCAGGTGAATGGAGAGATCTGGCCTCAGACAGAGCATATAAAGCACAGACAGTTTAAAGATTACTGATTAGAATGCGAATCCTTACACCTAACCTGCTGTTCAAGACCTGAAGTGGCTGACAATGTGAGTGGAAGGAGCACTGATCACAGTTTAAAGAGATGTGTATTGTCTCCAGACAGTACAGTAAGTGAGGTTTTGCAAACCCAGGCAAGTCACGGGGGTTACAGATAGTGCGACATGAACCCAAGATCCCTGTTGAGACCGTCCTCATGTGTGCGGAACTTGGCTATCAGTCTCTGTTCAGCGACTCTGCGCTGTCGTGTGTCGTGAAGGCCGCCTTGGAGAATGCTTACCCGAAGGTCAGAGGCTGAATGCCCGTGACCACCGAAGTGTTCGCCAACAGGAAGGGAACAGTCTTGCCTGGTGACTGTCGAGCGATGTTCATTCATCCGTTGTCGTAGCGTCTGCATGGACTCCCCAACGTACCATGCTTCGGGACATCCTTTCTTGCAACGTATCAGGTAGACAATGTTGGCCGAGTTGCAAGAGTATTTACCATGTACCTGGTGGATGGTATTCTCACGTGTGATGATGGTATCCATGTCGATGATCCAGCATGTCTTGCAGAGGTTGCTGTGGCAGGGTTGTGTGGTATTGTGGTCACTGTTCTCCTGAAGACTGGGTAGTTTGCTGCGAACAATGGTCTGTTTGAGGTTGCGTGGTTGTCTGAAAGCAAGAAGTGGGGGTGTGGGGATAGCCCTGGTGAGATGTTCGTCTTCATCAATGATATGTTGAAGGCTCCGGAGAAGATGTCGTAGCTTCTCCGCTCCGGGGAAGTACTGGACAACGAAGGGTACTCTGTCCACTGTGTCCTGTGTTTGCCTTCTGAGGAGATCGGTGCGGTTTTTCGCTGTGGCGCATCGGAACTGCCGATCTATGAGTCGAGCACCATATCCTGTTCTTATGAGGGCATCTTTCAGGGTCTGGAGGTGTCTGTCACGATCCTCCTCATCTGAGCAAATCCTGTGTATACGGAGGGCTTGTCCATAGGGAATGGCTTCTTTAACATGTTTAGGGTGGAAACTGGAGAAGTGGAGCATTGTGAGATTGTCTGTGGGCTTGAGGTACAGTGAGGTGCTGAGGTGACCGTCCTTAATGGAGATGCGTGTGTCCAAGAATGCAACTGATTCTGGGGAATAGTCCATGGTGAGTCTGATGGTGGGGTGGAATTTGTTGATATCATCATATAGTTGTTTCAGTGATCGTTCACTATGAGGCCAAAGGAAGAAAATGTCATTGATGTATCTAGTGTACTGCATCGGTCTATCATATCCAGGGTCATATTGTCGTTTTGGATTTGTTGGCTTTTACAGATCCTTTTTAACCATAAGAGAAGATCTGAGCCTTCTGGAACAAGAGCAGTTCAAATAGCAGCTGTTGCTTTTTGGGTTAAGAAATTAAACTGAATACAAATATTTAGGTACAGTGTTCCACAGCAGTAGCAATGCAATCAATTTAAGATCCATGTCTGGATCTGACAAACAAAAAGAACGTTCAATTTCAAACGCAGAGAAAGATGTAAAAATTGTTTCAGAGACATAACAAAATAAATGGACACTGAGAAAAGGAAATATGATAAAGGCTGACCACATACTAGGTGGAAGACTAGGTCTTGGGGTGGGTATTAAAAATTGGAAATATTGGGATTGTTTGGAAGGAATTTTTAGAGGGTGGGGCAATAGCTACTTAAAAACTAATAAACAATCCAAAATTCAACAATTACCAGGAATCATATATCTTCCAAACTAAATTGAATGCAATTAAGAAATCACTTTCAAAAGGTGCCTGAGAAAATGAGAGCTATGCTGTTTGAAACCGTCCACAAAAAAGTCCATTGTGACCATCTCTGAACTATGGAACACAACATTTTTACTTATACAGCAATCCTCCACTGCAATAACATCTCCAGTAATTACCTTATGATTCGTATACTGCTTTGGTATCAAACTTTGCCTGATAATGCTCCTCTGAAATACCTCTGGTGCTTTACCATCTTAAAGGTGCTGCATAAACGCAAGTTGTTGTTTGTAACCGTTGCGCAGCTGCACTTGTCCTACAAGTTTTTGATCGGCATCTATTTCAATTATCTCAATTTCCATTAGATATGTAATGTCAGGTTATATATTGTAGCAATCTCAATTTGCATAATGTTTTCTTCCAACCATAGATCTGTAGATCACAGCACACAAGTTGACTTTTAAAGCTTTGAAAAATCCTTCTAAAGGTGACTTGTATGCCATGTATAAAATGTCAAGCACTGGTTTTTGTGCAGCTAGTCATCATTTTGGAATGTGAAAGGAAACATGACATCAATAATTCAAATTAATGATTTAATGAAATTGTTCTACAAGTATAATTTGAACCAAAATCATAACATATTAAAAAGAATCAATTCATCGTCTTTGGCCTCCAATGTAAAGAGCTTACTGAATTTATCCTGAATCTAAGGATTCCAATAAATCATTTGAGACACTTTTGTTTTATAATTATTCCTCCACAAAATAATTTCCCTTTCCTTCCACTGAATTGGATATTTTACAGTCTTTTGAATGATCTGAACATTTGATCGCAGGGCATATTGAAATTCAGGAGTGTTTTACTGGTGTTGCCGAGGTGACACAATTAGTATTCATGTTTTTGCTACTGCCTGATGTTGAATCACTGAAAACTGCTATTTTTTTTAAAAAAAGGTCCTTTCATATTCTCTGAGTGATCCTGATTTCCTGTTGCAATGTGAGGCATTTTCATTCCATGAAGTGAAACCACCTAGCTGTTGCTCTGAAATTTTTGCTGGACTTGGTGCTTGAATTGGCCTCAAGTGTGCATATACACAATTTATTTCTAGTAATGTAACCATAATGTACAATGTTAGCATTCTGACAATTTTGAGGAGCCATTCCAATGCACGCTTCTCAAGATTAGGCCATGTGGCTGCTCCCTATTCTGATGACACATGGGTCTTAGGCATCTTCGTCAGGTTGGATTTTTGCTTTCATTTTTGCAAGCAAATTCCCTCACTGCAGCATAGTTCCATGCCAAGTTTTAAAACATTACAACTTCAACTTGGAACCAGCTTCGTATTTCGTTCTTTTCACTGTTCGTTGGTCACAATGTGCAGGTTGTTCAATGAGGCATGTCTTAAATGTTTTCTTGGTAATATGGCCTATATTGCCCGCTTAATACATGCGCTGATTAATAAGATGAGGATGACCTTGAACTGGATGATTTCTGAGCTGGAAAACTGAGGTCAACACCTAAAATCTATAAACACGTATTTCTCAGCTAAAAATGCGAGGAGTGGCAGGGGAAGGGGTTTAACTTTTATGTTGAATATAGGCCTAAATGTGCATGCTGTTGCTGAAGAAATTGAATCATCTTACACAGAATCTCTACAGTGCAAGAGGCCATTTGGTCCATCAAGTCTGCATTGACTCTCTGACAGAGCATTTTACCCATGTCCAAAACCACCCGCCCTTTCCATTCCTTTAGCCAAATGCATTTAGCCCACAAATCCCCATATCCTACACATCTTGGGACACTAAAGGGCAATTTAGTATGGCCATTCCACCAAAATCTGCACATTTTTGGATTCCTCCAGAGCACCCAGAGGAAACCCATACAAATAATAGAAGAATGTGCAAACTCCACACAGTCAGTAACCAAAGGCTTAATCGAACTCTCGTTCCTGATGCTGTGAAGCAGCAGTGCTAATCACTGTTTCAACCATGCTGCCCCTGTATGTGAAACAATCAATTACCTGGGTCACTGTGATGCTCCCAAATTTGCTAGATATGCAAAAACTTATTTCAACTGACGATAAAGACAAGTGCTATTAATAACATTATCACAGCAATCTAATGCATCGCACATTGACACAACAACGTGTTCTACTCCTGACTGGTAGGACATGTAGGTTATGCCTACAATTGCACATGAGATGAGTTTCTAACCTTAAAATCAAACAGGTATTTCGAAGGAGCACAGGAAAATCTGAAAAAATAGTTATCTCATGACACTATCAGACATATCTCAGTTATTGCTTCAATAGCACTATCAGGGACCTTGATACATAACACTTGGGGCAGAATTTAATGGGTGTTGGGGGCTTTCCACCCATAACCAAAAAAGTCAATAGAAAATACATCCTCACTGACAGTGGCTGCCCTGGTAATAGCAGTCATTAATTGGCCACTTAAGGGTCTCATGTGCCAGGATTTACGGTGTATTTGAAACAGAGTTCACTGAATTCAACTCAAGTCACTTCGGCAATGGCATCATCGCAAGGATTCCACTTTGCATCGGATGGGGCAGTTTATTATCCCTCCACAAAAAATAATTTCCTCTTCATTCACTGAATTAGATATTTACCAGTTTTTGAACAATCATAACGTTTGATTGCTGGACATATCAAAATTCATGGGTGTTTTATCCATGTTGTTGAGCTGACACAATAAGTATGTGTTTTTGCTGCTGTCTGATGTTGCTTCAATAAGCATTCACCTTAGACTGTTAACTTTAGTTTCCCTGATACACGTTTTTAGATCTGGACACTTTCCCATTATCCTCCCTTTCAGCCCCACGTCCAGTACTTTCCCCTTCACAGGATTGTGCCTGGAATGGAATTTGTGACACCGTCAATAGTGATATATCAATTTGGTAAAAATAGAAAATGCTGGGAACACTGCTCGACCAGCAGGTGGTACGTCACCAGCAGGCAAAGGCAAATGCAATAATGCATGTGTGTCAGCATGACTGTCTCTGACTGTGGATACTTTATGTTATACAAATAGGCTGACAAGATGAGGGACCATTGTTGCAATCTATTAGTGCCGAGTGAAGGTATCCCTTTATGCCTAGGGGATTCTCCCGAGGGTATTTTCATAGTAACTTCATTGCAGTGTTAATGTATGCCTACTTGCGATACTAATAAAATAAACTTAAACTTAAAAAACATATGTAGCGTGAAGATAGTTATCAATGGTCGATGATGTGTTAATAAGGTAAAATGTCAGCCATACAAGTAGTGATGAAACTTCTGGACTCCGAAGATGATACTCAAAACTTCTTTCTTCAATTGAGCGTACTTAGATTTGGCACTCGTAAATGTGCAGCAAGCAAAGGCTATTTGTCTGTCCTCTCCCAAAGGTAAGCAGCGTGAGACGACTGCCCCTATTCCACAGGGGGAAGCATCCCAAGCAAGTTGAAATGGCAGTTTTTGGTTAAAATGAACTAAGACTTCAGCAAAGCATCCTTCACTGTCCTGTATGCTTCCTCGCATTTGGGCATCCAATGCCAAGATTGTTTAGCACACAATAAATTATGTTGTAGTTTTAATAAGGTAGCTAAACTGGAGACAGATTTCCCATAATAGTTGACTAGACCTAGAAATCACCTTATTTGCGTCACATTCTTTGAATGTGGAGCTTTCATGGCTTCCATCTTCTTTGGTGCTTCATGTAGTCCTTTGCATTTTGAAAAAGTTGCATTTCTCTATCTTGACACACAGGCCATGTACATGAAGCCACTGCAGTGTGGATTCCCAGTTCATCAAATTCTCTTAGTCACTCACACTAGTAATCAAAAAATTGTCAAGATAACATGTAGACCAGGTAACCCACTCAAGATTTGCTTAATTGACCACTGAAAGAACACAGGAGCCGAAGTGATCCCAAAGGGTAATCATTCGTAGCAGAATAGGCCTTTGAGGGTAACAATGATAAGCAAGAGTTGTTATTCGGTTGGGAGATTCATTTGCAGGTAAAACGGTCGATGTTGCTTAACTTTTGCCTACATGATAGGCCCATGAACAGATCCTTGATCAGTGGAAGTGTGCACATAACACACTAGGTTGGTGGTCATCTTAAAATCTCCAGAAATGCTGACTGTCACCATTTTTTTCTTTGACAGGCACTACTGGTGTGGCCCAGTCACTCATGGTAACAACAGGTTCCAAAACATCAGTGTTGACAAATCGTTCTAGCTCCTTTTCAACATTTGGGCAAGTTGCATACGTCACCACTCTCGCCTTGAGGCTTTTTGGTTGACGAGTTGGCTTGATTTTGAGTTTCACTCCTTCCATTGAGCCAAATGTATCTTTGAATACTTTGCACGATGTGCTATATCCCTGCTTTGGCATTGACCAAATCATTTAGAGTTCTCCAATCCAGCTTGAACATCTCCAACCAAGAATATTCAAAGAGAGCCAGCATTTCTTCAGAACATGTGGAGAGGCAGCCCTGCCATTTGTTCACTCTTGTCAGGACGATGATGTATCCTTTCAAAGGCACAATTTCTTCCACTTGGTTCTTAAGATCGCATTTGCTGGTCTTAGGGAAAGGTGCTTTAGTTTTTGATATATGGTCTCAGGGATTAAAGATTCAATGGCCAGCGTCAACTTTAAGTTTTACTGGTTGTCCACCCAGCGGAGAGACTACCTAAAATCAGTATGATTCTCCTTCAACTCATAGCAAATTCGATCTCAGTTCCTCCTCTTCTTGACTGCTGTCATTCTCATCAGTTTTAAATTTCACTAAATTTATCTTTTTATTTGTGTCCAAGTTCTTTTTCTGCCCACACTGTTCAGGGAACCCTGATCTCTTCCACTAAGCTCATGTGATGTGGCTAACCTTGCCACTATTCTTGAACTGGTTGTTCTTGCTCCAACAGGCAGCCGATGAAAGACCCATTCTGGTACATTGGTGGCACTCTTGTGGGGTTGGGTAGGCTTCTTCTGGGTTTCGCCCATCCTATGGGCTTTTGTTCCCGTTCTCAATTGTGAAGCTCTCTAGCTGCGAGCTCCATCGCGACTGCAATTTCCAGAGCTGTTCTTCATCTTAAGATGCGCTCTGAGATCAATGGCCACTGGACTGCCTCATTTCGAAACCCACAGGCCAAACAACCATGCAGAGCGTCATTCAATGATTTGCCAAAATCTCTTCATTTAGCATGGCACTTTAAGGAGGCTAAACTATGAAATATTCTTGTTCTCTAATTGGTTTCTTCGTTGCAACCTGAGTCATTTCACAATAACCAATGACTCAGGCGAACAACATTCCTCGAGGGCTTTCACCGATTGGTTGAGGGTTTTGGTACGAGGCTACTCTGGCTGGACCCAAATTGCAGAGTAGGTTAAACGCCTTATGGCCAATAGTGCTGAGAAAGATTGGACAATGAGGTCAGGTGGAATTTTATTTGCCTGTACATAATACTGGAACCTCTCTGCATCGGAGCTCCAACGTTCAATTTCCTCATCAAAAGGTCTTACGGCCGCAAAGTGAACCGCCATTTTCCCTCAAGTTCAAGAGCTGCGCAGCATTTCTCTCAGTGGTAGTTAACTTGATAGAACATAAGAAATAGGAGCAGGAGTAGGCCATCTAGCCCCTCGAACCTGCCCCGCCATTCAATAAGATCATGGCTGATCTGAAGTGAATCAGTTCCACTTTCCCGCTTTCTCCCCATAACTCTTAATTCCCTTGTCTATCAGAAATCTATCTACCCGTGACTTAAATATATTCAACAAGGTAGCCTCCACTGCTTCAATGGGCAGAGAATTCCAGATATTCACCATCCTTTGAGTGAAGAAGTTCCTTCTCAACTCCGTTCTAAACTGCATCCCCCCCACCCCCTTATTTTGAGGCTGTGCCCTCTAGTTCTGCTATCCTTTCTAAGCAGAAAGAATCTCTCTACCTCGACCCTATCTAGCCCCTTCATTATCTTGTAAGTCTCTATAAGATCCCCCCTCAGTCTTCTAAACTCTAACGAGTGCAGACCCAGTCTATTCAATCTCTTCTCATAAGCTAACACCCTCACCTCCAGTATCAGCCTGGTGAACCTCCTCTGTACTCCCTCCAAGGCCAATATATCCTTTCGCGAATACGGGGACCAAAACTGCACGCAGTACTCCACTTGCGGCCTCACCAGTGCCCTGTATAGTTGCAGCAAGACCTCCCTGCTTTTATATTCTATCCCCCTCTCTATAAAGGCCAACATTCCATTCACCTTCTTGATCACCTGCTGCACTTGCAGACTGGGCTTTTGCGATTCGTGCACAAGGACCCCTAGGTCCCTCTGCACTGTAGCATGCTACAGCTTTTCACCCTTCAAATAACAATCCCTCTTACTATTATTTCTACCAAAGTGGATAACCTCACATTTGCTAACGTTATACTCCATCTGCCAGGCCCTCGCCCACTCACTCAGCCTAGCCAGATCTCTCTGCAGACTTTCCGCGCCCTCCACGCAATTTGCTTTCCCACTCATCTTCGTGTCATCAGCAAATTTTGTTATCCTACACTCAGCCCCCTCATTATTGTCTATGTAATGGTAAACAGTTGAGGCCCCAGCACCGATCCCTGCGGCACTCCACTAGTCACCAACTGCCAACCAGAAAAGCACCCACTGATTCCAACTCTCTGCTTAGTTAGTGGAATTTTAAAATTCCAAAATGTATGCATCCTGTGGTGATTACTGACTGCGTTTGTTCTCCTTTTTTGCTGTGTGTGAGCACTGTAGCTTTGTTTCACTCCTCCCTGACCATGTGCTTGGGCACTGCTGACTGGGGCCTACTTGCTTTGTTTGCCAGTGGGAAATTGCAATTTTTAAAAACTCATTTGCCCTTGTCACTTACCAGCATCATTGATGCTGCAGAGTTGGACCCTAGCACGCACAGATCCTGCCCTTGTTTCTTGCCTTTTTTCAGTGTTTTTGTTTTTTTTATCCCACCTCGTCATCTTCATTGTTCTGTTGCTTGTGACTGGGAGTGTGTAGAGATCAGGTCCACTCAGGAGGTCTGCACAAGGTGGGAAATCTTCCTGTCCCACCCACCACGGGAATCGTAGCCAGCAAGCGGTGGACCATGCAACGGTCTGTTGGCCTTGGGCGGGATTTTTCAGTTTTGGGGCGAGTGCGGGCGGAAAATCCATCCCAAGGTGTTATAAAAACAATAGGAGGTTTATTTTTAGGTGTGCATTGTACAGGCTCCAATGCCCTACTGCCAGCAGACTGTGGAGGCCTCAGTGTTGTCACAAATGATCATGTGACCATCCTCTTAAAAGAGCCATGCCACTGTAATTCCCCAAATGCACAACAGGCAATAAATACTGGCCTAGCCAATGATGCCCACATCCAGTAAATGAATTTATAAAACATCTTTTGAGCACTAGAGTCATGAAATATCTATAACAGGAGACAAGGGGACACTTCTGCCAGGTCCTGAAGACCTTGTTCACATAAGCATATTCGTATCAAGCCCACTTGAACTCCTGATGGGCTGGAAAGTAATTCAAACTAAACAGAAGTCCCTACAGGCACAGACAAGTTTCTCCTTTGAAACAGCAAGCAAACAATCAGGATGATCAACTTCAGTCCTATCTGTTTGGCACCCCAGATGGTACAGTCAGAAGAAACCCCTTCAGCCCTAGACTGTTCATTCTCACAGCAGCGGAGGGACATCGAAGAAAATACCCAGATGTCAAATCTAGGACCGTACCTAGCACGTCAGTCCAGTGTAGGAAAGAGCTGTGTGTCAAAGCAAACATAGCGAGAGCTCCCAGCCTTAACCCTTTACTGTATATATGTACAGTAGTTTAACTGTACATATATACAGTAAAAGTTCTTGTGGTTATTAAGTATAAGTTAACTTACAAAGACTATGAAGATTTCATTAATACCTATTGAACGGTACGTAACACCGTACAACAGGTCCATCACAAACCAATAAAACATGCTGTCTTCACATCCATCAAAATAATATGCATTTTTTCACTATAACAAATTATAAAATCAACACAATTTTTCTTTTTAATTGACTTCTTGCTAAATGAAAATTCACAGCACTACCAGTACCTTATATATTGAATCCTGCAGTCGTGTTTTCAGATTAGCAGTACCAGTCATTAATCCAGATACAAGAATGATATCTCCTTGCTTTCCTTCTTTTTCCATTCTCGCTATATATGCAGGTGGTATATAGGTAGACTCCAAAAACTTCATTATTCTGATAAAAAATACATAAAACATACACATAATACTGGATGCAGAAAGAAACTGTGTGTATTGCAGAATAACTGACAAGTTTACAAGCAGATAATTCAGTCTGTGAAATCGTAGAATCCCTAGAGGGCAGAAGGAGGCCAATTGGCCCATTGAGTCTGCACTGACTCTCTGACAGTGCATCTTATCCTGCCCCAAACACCTAATCCCATGCATTTACTTCACTAATTCCCCTAACTTATACATCTTGGGTCACTAAGGGGCAATTTAGCATGGCTAATCCACCTAATCTGCACATCTTTGGACAGTGGGAGGAAACTGGAGCACCTGGAAAAACCCATGAAGGCACAGGGGGAACGTGCCCTGTGAGGTAGCAGTGCTGACCACTGTGCCACCATGCTGCCCTAAATGTGAAAAAATCAATTATCTGCGTCACTCACATTTGCTAGACATACATGTTAGTAAATCTGGAAGCCTCATTTCAATTGATGATAAAGAAATATACAATTAATAACCCTATCACAGCAGAAATAAGTAGAGTAGAAAGTGTTGACACACAACACATTCTACTCTGGATCAGTATATGGGGTTATTCCTACAACTGCACATGGGCTAACTTTCTATTCTTAGTCAACCAAGTATTTTGAAGGGGAACAGAAAAATCTGGAAATAGTTATTTCACGTCTTTGTCAGACATATCCCAGTTATTGCTTCAACAGCACTGCTAACAGACACCTTGTTACATAACAATTGTGGCAAATTTAATGGGTGTTGGGGCTTCCCACTCCGTCGCCAGAAAGTCAAAAGAAAACACATCCCTGCTGATACCAGCTGCCCTGATAATAGCAGTCATTAATTGACCATTTAAGGGCCTCAACTGGGGTTAAGGTGGGCAGGCTGTCCAAGTCCTGGGAAAATTGAAAACAGGTCAAGACTGGACCTGAGAATGGTGGCAAAGCTGCTTGGGTAATTTAATGGGCCATTCGCCCAGCCTGCAAACCCACCAGCAGAGGCCCATTAAATTTTGCTCTTGCAGGTTTTCTATTTCAGGTAAGGATACATGACATCATAGGAAATTACAGAATGAGGAGGAAAAGCAAATCACTTTGTTACACTGAAGTACACGATCAAAATGTAAAAATATTTTGTCTATCATTTAATTGCAGAAATGAAAAATACATTTTGTGTACCAGCCTATCGTTGCTGTTTTCTAAAAGTTAGTCCGACTATAGTCAATCAATGGGAAAATTCTGAATTAGCGTTCTTTCATATTTTGAAAGTAATAGCCCAACTAGTGCCTACCTAATTTTACTTGGCGACTCTGCAATATTATCCATGTCTTCATTCTTCACGATGCTCCAGTCAAAAATAAATCCTTCCAAACTGCTAAAGGTATTGCCTTAAGAATAGGTGGGATAACTCAATTAGACATGATTATCATGGAGAATAAATGTACATTTTCTAATTTAGCTTTATAAGAAATAGGTGCAGGAGGAAATCATTCAGTCCATCAAGCTTACTCCCTATGCAATAAGATTATGGCTTATCAGATTGTAGATTTAACTCCATTTTCCTGCCTACCATCATAACCCAACTCCTGATTATTTTTAACTCAACCTTGAACATATTCAATGACCCAGCCTCCACTATTCTCTGTGGCAGAGAATTCCAAACAGTAACAAGTCTCTGCGAGGAAAAACAACTCTCATTTTTTAAACTAATAAAACATTTTCAAAGTAAAAACTGGTTCTAGATTCCCCAATGAGAGGAAACATTCTTTCAGCATCTACTCTGTCGAGCACCTTCAGAATTATCTCTCATTCTTCTTCAGCTTGTTTGCATAGGTCCAACCTGCTCAACCTATCCTCATAAACGACCCTTCATCCTAGGGATAATCCTATTGAACTTTCTCTAGACTGCTTCCAATGCTAGTTTTTCCTAATAGTAAGGAAACTAAAACCATATACAGTACTCTAGGTGAGCTCTCACCAATATCCCTGTAGTTGTAGCAAAACTTCCGTACTTGTTGCAATATAACTTTTTGCAATTCATGAACAGTAACACCCAGATCCCTCTGCTTTACAGCAATCTGCACTCTCTCCATTGAAATAATACTGTTTTTTCTTTTTTCCCTGCCAGAGTGGATAAACTCATTTTATTTCTCTTGCACTTCAACAAGGTGTCTACATCCTCTCTGCATCTTCCCCACAACTTGCTTTCCACCCATCATCAGCAAATTTGACTACAATATATTTGATCCTTTCCTCCAACTCATTAACATAGGTGGTAAATGATTTAAGCCTCAGCACTGATTCCTGCAGCACTCCACTAGCTGCAGTTTGCCATCCTGAAAATGAGCCATTTATCCCATTTGCTGTTAATTAGCCAATCCTCTATTCATGCTAACATATCAATCTCAACACCACAAGTAGTAAGTCTTGTGCAGTAACCTTTCATGTGGCATTTGAAAGTCCAAATACACTACACTACATCAATGGTACCCTCTTTATCTACCCTTTTGTTGCATCCTTAAAGAGTGCGAATAAATTTGTCAACCAATTTCCCTTTCACAAATCCATGTGGACGCTGCCTGATTAATTTTTTGCTTTTTAAATGTCTTGCTTTTACCTCCTTGACAGTGGATCCTAACAGTTTCCCCAGTGAAAGATGTTAGGCTCATAGGCTTAGTTTCCAGCTTTCTGTCTCCCTTCTTTCTTGAAAAGGGTTGTTAAATTTGCAGCTTTCCAATTTGCATGGACATAAGTGGGGAATTATAGGAGATTATAATCAATGCTCTCGCTATCTCTGCAGCGACCTCTTTTAAGACCCTAGCATGTCTATCATCAGGTGCAGTGGGCTTATCAGCTTTAGCATACGAGAAAGATCTTAAGCTGCTGTGTGAGACAACGGTGGAGATTTCAGGGGCTCTGACTCAAATTTCAAATTCTCTATGGCCACAAGAGAGATGCCAGAGGGCTGGAGGACAGTTGATTTGGTACCATTATTCAAGAAGGGAAGTAGGGAAAAACCAGGTAATTACAAGCAGTAATTATTGCACTAGAAAGGGTACAGAGGAGGTTCACCAGAATGTTGACTGAGCTGGAGCATTTCAGTTACGAAAAGAGGCTGGATAGGATGGGGCTGTCTTCCCCAGAGCAGAGAAGACGGAGGGGTCCTCACCAAGGTGTACAAAATTGTGGGTGATATAGATAGGGTAGATAGGAAGAAACATCTCCCCTTAGCAGAGGAGGATAAATTTAAGGAAAGGAGCAGGAGATTTAGAGACAAGAGAAAACCTTTTCACCCAGAGGGTGTTGGGAATCTGGAACTCACTTCCTGAAAGGGTGATAGATATGGGACCCCTCACGACATTTAAAAAGCATCTAGATGAGCACTTGTAAAGCCGTAGCACACAAGGCTACGGACCATGGAAAATGGCATTAAAATAGATACGTGTTTAATGGCCAGCACAGGCACAGAACAGCCTCTTTCTGTGCTGTAAGACTGAGTCCCATTAATTTTCTCAGTACTTTTCCTCTAACGATTATGATCATTTTAAGTTCCTTCCTTCCTTCTGCCCCTTGATTTTCTACTATTGACGTACTTTATGTCTTCTGGTACATGGACATACAAAGTACTTGTTCGAAGTATGCAATTTCCTTGTTTCCTAATATTTCCCAGTCTCACCCTGAGGGACTAACTTTAACCTGGTATTGAGAGACTAACTGTTTTTCATATATACAGTCAACTCCTGTTGTTCGCTTAGGTTCTGATCGTATGAAATTGCGCAAAGGCAAAATTGCGAACAGTGAATTTGTGCATGTGCAGAGATGATGCATGTGTTGTGTAATTTTTTACTTGGGAAAGGTGAGTTTGAGAGTCTAACAATTTAACATGAGAGTTTAAAATCACAGATCAGCAAAGCTTTGAAGCCAAAAACCCAAATTTAACAATTCACACAGGCAAATTAATTTGTGATAGAGAAGGTCACAAATGAGAGGAGTTTATTGCCCTTGTAGGAGCTTTGACTATGTTTGTTTATTATGTTCTACCTGGGTTGCCATAGTCATGTATTCTCTGCTGTGAGGCACAGGTAGGGGAGCCACCTTACATTCAGTTTAATAAAGATATTTCTAGTTGGTTTTCTCTAAAACTATAATTTCTCACTCTTCATTATTTTCAGTCATAATTTTTAGTGCTGGTTAAAAATTTTCCCAATCTTCTGGATTACCACTAACCTATGCAGAATTGTCCAGCTTTTTTCTTTCAGTTTTATTCCAATCTTCCTAAGTTAACCACAGATGATGCATCCTTCTCATGGAGTTTGTTTTGATATGTGCATCAAAACAATGTCTACATAAAGGAGTGCAGTGAAGTCTTATTATAATAAACATTTGTTCATAACAAAATGTTCCCCTCATGTTAGCTTTAATTGCAGTTAGCAGATGTACTCAAAAAATAAGGGGGAACCAGACAAGCAAATGAGGAAGAAGGGAATTGACTATGTTGGGAAGGGTGGGAAGGTGATGGTGTGGAGTATAAAAGCAGCACAGACAAGGTGGACCTAATTGTTTGTTTCTTTGTCATAGGCTCTATGTAACTATTGTCAGATTGTGACCTTCATATTCTCCACATCAGTGTGAATTTTAAAATAAAGTACAGAGTTTTGGATTGATAAATGCATGTCTATAGGATATTATGAAGTATGGCTCATACCTTCCTCATCCAAGGCTCTGACTGTTAATTTTAAAAGGGAATCATCCACATACAGCTCTCGCGTTGTTGATACAATTTCAATTTGATTTATAATATCAACCATTACGTCACAGCGTAACACTTGCCCTGTCACTGAAACAAAAAGAAAGTCTATTATTGCCATGAAGACTGCTTCCAATTTAACATCACCGTTCCATATAAAACAATGCGTGCCATAATTCATTTATACACAAAAATATTATTTTTCAGTTCCCTTTGCACAGACCAAAAGGTTAAGAGAATTACTTTTTGACTTGCTGCTTCAGAGCACCAACATTTCAGACCCTAGTAATGCTGCCCGTTAGTACCAAAGGTAATTTCTCTGAATGTAAAGTTGTCTCAGTTTGACTCAACTTCCCAAAATAGCAAACATTCACGATCAACGCCCATCTGCTTTAAAAGCCTAAGGAAATGTTTGCATCTTCAGGAATCCCACTATTTGTTAGTCACTTTATGCCTTATTTCCTACTTATAGCACCCATTAAATCAAAGAGCTTAACAAACCAATGGTGTACACAAAACAGACAACAGCTATTTAACCTACTATCAGATCTTGCTGGTGTAATAGCAACCATTACAATACAGTGTAGCCCCGTCACTGAAACAAAAGAAGTGCATTACTGCCATGCAGACCATTTCCAATTAAAAATATCTATTCCATTTTTAAAAAATGTATTCCATAATTTATTTATACGCAAAAATATGATTTTTAAATTCCCTTTGCCAGCAAGCATCACACATCATCTTGAACCAATGAGGTACAAAGATGGCTTACTGTCTTGATTCTTCCAAGGCGAAAGTATATTGGAACATTTGCATGTATTCTAGATTTAACAACTAAGAAAATTTCAAGAAAAATTCCTTCAAATACTAAATGTCATACTGTACAGTACTGTGGTCTTCCCAGTTATATTTTCAAATTCCTGCCAGCTCTTCAAGTAATCAAAATAATATTATGAAACATACCTGTTTCCTCAGCTATGATTATACTGGTGAGGCGAGTAGGCTGAGTTGAGCGAACAGATATCAATGCTGTGTTGGAACATTCAGTATCATTCTGATATACAGGCTCAATAGTTGCTACATCTGGTCGCGTTGAATACCTTTAACACAGAAAAAAGCCATGTAGATCTGCCAATGTGTTATTACTACTACGTTAATTATTAACTGCATTTATTGTACTGCATGTATCAAGTGCAAGATCTGATGATTAAGTTGTAATTTTTCATCAGGCAATGTGAACTTTAGCGAAAATTCTAAATTTATAACATCATTTAAAGTAGAATGAATGCTGCATAAAGTTTGAATAACAAGGATTTAATAACTTATAAAATCCCTAACTGTAATTAACACTAAGGTGGCATTTATCAGGACCCAACCTTTGTTTATACAATCTATCAGATGAAAGTGCAACTATTTTAAGTATGTTCTAAGACTTTCAGCAGTTAACATTTTGGTTATTTTGATTTTTGTGACATATTCTACTTTTGGTTATGCATAACCATTTTAATCCTAAATTTAACCCCTCCTTATATGAAAGGTATTTCCATGTTTCGGATTTAATAACTATTAAGAAGTTGAAGTAAAATGAAGAGTAAAGAATTGGATAAAAAGAAACTGATAAGAATTTCGCTGCCCTGAAAGCTATTGGTATGCAGATTCGCCCAAAAGCAAGGTAAATAGATATTTAGTTAAGTGGAGAACAATAGGGAATAGAATTGTAGGAGTCAAAGATACAGAATGTAGGAGTTCAAATAAGAAATAAGGCTGAATGTTGCATTAATATGCTTCAAATGTGACTTCTAAGATTACTTGTTCAGATAAAAGATCAAGAAGAATAAACTACATATCAGAGACAGGGTTACTGCTTAACTGGAAAACAGCTAACCAGCAACCAGGATTACAGCCACATCCAGATGGAAGCTGAGCTCTCCCAAAAACAAGCTTTTGGCCTGAAGATTGCTGTTTTACAAACTAGATCTGCTATTCTGAACCAGAAGAAAACTTCCCAAAAGTAAGATATAGGATGTATGTGGTACCTGTTCAAGAATTTGACTCATAGTGTTAGAATCTATGGGATGTTGTTTTGAGGAAAGTACATTCTTGGTGTCCAAGCAAGAAGACAGATTTGGAAGGGGTTAATTTAAGAATATTGTGTTTGGAGCCATTATTGTAGTTAATTGTAATTTTTATTCTGTATTGTTAACTCCCTTATTGAGTGTTTTACAGTTGAATAAATGTTTTTTATTTGAATGGTTACAAGAAGGCTGAACCTTTCCTCACAGGTTTTCATCCCTTTCCTCACATTATACCAATTTGCAAAGTAAACTGTTAAGCACCAATGTTCCAAGTTTCCATTCTGGGATTTGGGATACTCTCATAGTTAACATTGGCAGGGTTCTTAGCACTACTGAATGACAATTAAAAGTGCTGTGTCCAATATGTATCTACTACTATGTAAAGTTAAAGCACATGGAATTGCAGGTAATGTCTTGAGATGACCAGAAAGCTGGTTAGCAGATAGGAAGCAAAGAGTTGGCATAGATGGGTCTTTTTCTGAATGGCAGCCCATGACTAGTGGGATTCCGCAGATGACATAAAGTTGGGTGGGAAGGGTAAGCTGTGAGAAGGATGCTGAGACGCTTTAGCATGATTTGGTAGGCTGAGTGTATGGGCATATGCAGTATAATGTGGATAAATATGAGGTTATCCACATTGGTTGCAACAATAGGAAGACATTATTGAATGGATATAATTTAAGAGAGGTGATGTTTTGCTCCAATTGTATAAGATGTTGGTGAGGCCACACCTGGAGTATTGTGTGCAGTTTTGGTGTCTTTATCTGAGGAAGGATGTCCTTGCTAGAGGGAGTACAGCGAAGGTTTACCAGGCTGATTCCTGGGATGGCAAGACTGTCATATGAGGAGACTAGGTCGGTTTGGATTATATTCATTGGAGTTTAGAAGAGTGAAAAGGAATTTCATACAAACTTATAAAATTCTAACAGGTTTAGACAGGATAGATTCAAAAAGAATGTTCCAAATGGTGGGGGAATCCAGAGCTAGATCATAGTTTGAGCATAAGAGGTAAACCTAGAACTGAGGTGAGGAGAAATTTCTTCATGCAGAGGGTGGTGAATTTGATTTGATTTATTATTGTCACATGTATTAGGATACCGTGAAAAGTATTGTTTCTTGTGCACTATACACACAAATGAGAGAGTGCAGAATGTAGTTAGTCATAGCTAGGATGTAGAGAAAGATTAACATAATGCAAGCTAAGTCCATTCAAAAGCCTGGCAGCAACAGAAAAGTTGTTCGAGTCAGTTGGTACCTGACCTTAGACTTTTATATCTTCTTCCCGATGAAAGAAGGTGAAAGAGAGAATGTCCACAGTGTGTGGGATCCTTAATTATGCTGGCTGCTTTGTTGAGGCAGCGGGAAGTGTAGACAGAGTCAATGGGTGGGAGGCTGGTTTGCGAGATGGACTGGACTACATACATGACTTTTTGTAATTCCTTGTCATTTTGGGCACAGCAGGAGCCATACCAAGCTGTAATACAACCAGAAAGAATGCTTTCTTTGGTGCATCTATAAAAGTTGGTGAGAGTCGTAGCTGACATGCGAAATTTCCTTAGTCTTCTGAGAAAGTAGAAGTGTTGGTGGGCTTTCTTAACTATAGAGTCAACATAGCGGGGGATCAGGATATGTTGTTGGTAATCTGGACACCTAAAAACACGAAGCTCTCAACCCTTTCTATTTCGTCCCCATTGATGTAGACAGGGGCATGCTCTCCTTCACACTTCCTGAAGTCGATGACAATCTCCTTCATTTTGTTGACATTGAGGGAGAAGTTGTTGTTGCCACACCAGTTCACCAGATTCTCTATCTCATTCCTGTACTCTGTCTCATCATTGTTTGAGATTCGACCCACTGAGGTGGTGTCATCAGCAAACTTGAAAATCGAATTGGAGGGAAATTTGGTCACAGTCATAGGTGTATAAGGAGTATAGTAGGGAGCTGAGAACACAGCCCTGCAGGGCACTGGCGTTGAGGATGATCGTGGAGGAGGTATTGTTGCCTATCCTTACTGATTGTGGTCTCTGAATTAGGAAGTTCAGGATCCAGTCGCAGAGGGAGGAGCTGTGGCCCAGGCCACAGAGTTTGGAGATGAGTTTTGTAGGAATAATGGTGTTGAAGGCTGAGTTGTAGTCAGTAAAGAGGAGTCTAACATAGGTGTCCTTGTTATCTAGCTGTCCCAGGGTTGAATGCAGGGCCAGGGGATGGCATCTTCTGTGGACCTACCACTGTAATACACAAACTGTAATGGATTCAGGTAGTTGGGGAGGAACTAATTCGTGCCATACCTTTTGAAGCACTTCATAAGGATGGGTGTCAGAGCCACCGGCCCATAGTCATTAAGGTGCGCCGCATGGTTTTTCTTAGATACTGGGATGATGGTCATCTTGAAGCAGTTAGGGACCTCAGATTGTTGTAAAGAGAGGTTGAAGATGTCTGAATTCCCTCGCTAGCTGATCTGCACAGAATCTGAGTGTTCGTCCGGGTACCCCATCCGGGCCAGTCGCTTTCTGTGGGTTGACCTTCGAGAAAGCTGCTCTGACATCTGCAATGGTGACCTCAGATATAGATTCATCCAGAGCTTGCAGGGTGGAGGGCAAGGTCTCACTGACCTCTTGTTCAAAACAGGCATAGAATGCATTGAGCTCATCAGGGAGAGGTGCGTTGGAGGCAGTGATTTTATATGCATTTGTATTGTAGCCTGTTATGTCTTGCAGACCCTGTCATAGTTGGCAGGGGTCAGTGTGTCTAGGTTGGCACTCTAACTTGGTCCGGTACAGTCTTTTGGCATCTTTGATGGATCTCCTTAGATCATATCTGGCTTTCTTGTATAGGTCAATGTCACCTGACTTGAACGCCTCAGACCTGGACTTCAGCAAGCAGTGGATATCCCTGTTCATCCATGATTTCTGGTTGGGGAATAGACGGATTTGATTCTTTGGCACCCAATCTTCTACACACTTACTAATGAAGTCAGTTACCATTGTGGCGTACTCGTTCAGGCTGGTAGCAGAGTTTTTAAAAACTGATCAGTCCACTTACTCCAAGCAGCTCCATAGATCATCTGATTCCAACATTGCTCAACTTTATTTGATGGATTCTCTCGCTTCATTTTTTGCTTATAAGCCTGGAGCAGGAGCACAGTCTTGTGGTCTGATTTGTCAAAGTGTGGGCAGGCGATAAGAGTGGTAGACATGTTTGACATTTGTGTAGCAGTGGTCTAGGGTGTTTGGGCCTCTGGTAGAACAGGAGATATGTTGATGGTAACTTGGTGCACGCTCTTGAGCTTGGCTTTATTTAAGTCCCCATCCATGATGAACAAGGCCTTGGGATGTTTCATCTCAAGGCTATTCGTAGTGGTGTGTATTTTGTCCAGCCTGGAGTAGGATGTAAACTGCCATAAGGATAACAGATGTGAACTCCAGCAGAAGTTGGTAGGGGCAGCATTTTAGTGTCAGATATTCTAGGTCTGAGGAGCAGAAAGTTGCCAGTGGTGCCACGTCTACATACCATGAGGTGTTGATAAGGAAGCAGATCCATCTCCTCTAGCCTTGCCTGAGGCCACCATACAGTCCATTTGATGGATTGAGAAGCCCTCTGGTTGTAGGGCACTGTCCAGTGAAGCAGGAGTGAGCCATGTCTCGTGAAACAGAATGTGTGGAATTCACTAGTAGGAGCAGGAGTAGGCCATCTAGCCCTTCAAGCCTGCCCCGCATTCAATAAGATCATGGCTGATCTGTCGTGGCTCAGTTCCACCTTCCCGCCCTCTCCCCATAACCCTTAATCCCCTCGCTTATCAAAAACCCATCAACCTGCGTCTTAAAAATATTTAGCGAGGTAGCCTCCACCACTTCAACGGGCAGAGAATTCCAGAGATTCACCACCCTTTGAGTGAAGAAGTTCCTCCTCAACTCCGTTCTAAACCGCCCCCCCTTTATCTTGAGGCTGTGCCCCCTAGTCCTACTATCCTTTCTGAGCGGGAAGAGTCTCTCCACCTCTATCCTATCCATCCCATTCATCATCTTATACGTCTCAATGAGATCTCCCCTCATTCTTCTAAACTCTAATGAGTACAAGCCCAGTTTATTCAGCCTCTCCTCATAGCTCAACCCCCTCAACTCCGGCATCAGCCTAGTAAACCTCCTCTGCACTCCCTCCAAGGCCAAAATATCCTTGCGTAAGTACGGCGCCCAAAACTGCACACAGTACTCCAGCTGCAGCCTCACCAATGCCCTATACAGCTGCAGCAAGACCTCCCTACTTTTATATTGAATCCCCCTCGCTATGAAGGCCAGCATCCCATTCGCCTTCCTGACCACCTGCTGCACCTGCAAGCTAGGTTTTTGCGACTCATGCACAAGGACCCTGAGGTCCCTCTGCACTGTCGCCTGCTGCAGTTTTTCGCCACGTAAGTAATAGTCCTTCCTACCATTCTTCCTACCAAAGTGGACCACCTCGCACTTGCCAACATTAAATTCCATTTGCCATTTCCTGGCCCATTCGCCCAGCCTATCTAGATCCTTCTGTAGACTCTCCACACCCTCCGCACAATTTGCCGTTCCACCAACCTTGGTGTCATCAGCAAATTTCGACACCCTACACTCGGTTCCCTCCTCCAGATCATATATAAATTTCAAAAAGAAATTAGACATAGCTCAGGGGGCTAAAGGAATCAAGGGATATGGGAGCAAGGGAGATCAGGATATTGACTTCAATGATCTGCTAAGAGCAAAATGAATGACAGAGCAGGCTCAAAGGGCCAAATGGCCTACTCCTGCTTCTGGTTTCTATGTTACTAAGTATCAATCAATAGTGTACAAGATCAAAAGCATAAGTAACGTCATACTTCAAGGATGTGAGACACAATTTCTCTACCACTACAATTCAGGTCAGAAACGCTCAAGTGTTTCATGGAGACCGTTTGAACCATAACATTTACAATTTGAATTTGGCTAGAGTAAGCATAAGATGTTTCACTTCAGATATGATTCAAATGACACACTAGGGAGCTTCTAGCAAACAAAGTTTTATTGAAGAATATAGTTAACACGTACCAATTACAAACAGGGCAGAAAAAAAACAACCATATTGTATAACCCTTGACAAATATATGAAATGTTCCAATCAAACATACTCCTCAAACACAGCCTGAAGTCAGAACAGCTCACCAAAACAATAGGGAAAAATGAGACTCTAGGTACTAGCTAGCAAACCACCAATAGCTGAATTTTCACTTCAAGATGGTCGGGATACTGCTTCCAGCTAGCCAGCAAAATTTAAAACAACAGGGAGAGAGAGGAACATTGCGTTTCTGTCTGATGTCTGAAACCTTCTAATTAAACCATGTGTCATCAACTACTCCTAGCAATTCAAGGACCATTCGGTATAACTTTTTGAAAATATATTATTGGTTCAATATTTATCTCTAATCCATTTGACTACAGATGTATGTATTTTACCATTTCTTCTTACCTTTTGGTAATAAATAAACTTGCTCTATCTTAAAAAGCCTGGCTAACTTGGCTCCTTTTTATATATAACTGTTGGGTCTGGAAAACATATCCAAGGGAAAGGAAACATTGTTAGATTAAATCTTTGCTACTACCAGAAGATAGAGCGTTGAATAAAGACATGAAGCCAGTCATTGCTCCAAAGCCAGGTTTGTGACACTGAGGGGGCAAGCCAACTGGACAGTGACATATCAGTGGATCTCGCCTGGACACCAAGGAGAAATTGAGCATGGCAAATCCACCTAACCTGCACATCATTAGACTGTGGGAGGAAGCCAGAGTACCCAGACAAAACCCACAGACGTGGGGAGAACGTGCAAAGGACACACAGATAGGTCATCAAAGGCTAGAATCGAACCAGGTCCCTGGTGCTGTGATGACACGATGTAAACCCACAAGTTACATTTATACAAAGTATTTTACCAGTGTTTTGATGATTATCAAACACATACATTGACACAGAGTCAATAAGGAGACTTATGCCAGATGACCAAATACTTTATCAAGGAGATTAGCTTGGAACTAGCATTTTAAAGGGCCATCCCCAATGAATAGAGCTGCCTACTCATCCTTTTTCAATCTGAAAAAGAGCCGTTCAATGAGGTGGTTTTCGTCAAGACTCATTCCAAGCATCACTGTGATACAGGACTCTGTGTTATAAGGACTGTTCCCAGGGACACAGTGACAAACATCAGCAGCTGCTGGAGAATCAACAGTTCAGTGAAAATGCTTGAATCCATCATCATGGAAGAAATAGCGAGACACCTAGATATGAATTGTCCCATCAGTAAGACACAACATGGGTTCATGAAGGTCAGGTCATGTTTTGACTAATTTGGTGGAATTCTTTAAGAACATTACATGTACAGTGGACAATGGGGAACGTGTGGATGTGGTGTAGCTGGATTTCCAGAGGCATTTGACAAGGTGCTGCACCAAAGACTGCTACTTAAGATAAAGGTGCACAGTGTTACAGGCAATATATTAGCATGGACAGAGGATTAGTTAACTAACAGAATGCAAAGACTGGGGGTAAATGGATGTTTTTCTGGTTGGCGATCAGTGACTAGTGGTATGCCTCAGGGTTGGTACCGCAATTGTTTACAATTTACATAGATGATTTGGAGTTGGGGACCAAGTGTAGTGTGTCAAAATTCACAGATGATACTAAGTGGAAGAGCAAAGTGTGCAGAGAATGCTGAAAGTCTGCAAAGAGATATAGATAATCTAAGTGAGTGGGTGAGGATCTGGCAGATGGAGTATAATGTTGGTAAATGTGAGGTCATCCATTTTGATAGGAATTACAGCAAAATGGACTATTATTTAAATGGTAAAAAATTGCAGCATGCTGCTGTGCAGAGGGACTTGGCTGTCCTTGTGCAGGAATCTCAAGGAGTTGGTTTGCAGGTGCAGTAGGTAATTAAGAAGGCAAATGGAATTTTGTCCTTCACTGCTAGAGGGGTGGAGTTTAAAAACAGCGAGATGATGTTGCATGACGTGCTGGGGAGGCCACACAATACAGTTTTGGTCTCCTTACTCCAGAAAAGATATACTGGCACTGGAAGGGGTGCAGAGGAGATTCACTAGGTTGACTCCGGAGTTGAGAGGGTTGGCTTATGAGGAGAGACTGGGTAGACTGGGGCTATACTCATTGGAATTCAGAAGAATGAGGGTAGATCTTATAGAAACAAATAAAATTATGAAGGGAATAGATAAGATAGAAGCAAGGAAGTTGTTTCCACTGGCAGGTGAAATTAGAACTAGGGGGTATAGCCTCAAAATAAAGGGAAGCAGATTTAGGACTGAGTTGAGGAGGAACTTCATCACACAAACGGTTGTGAATCTGTGGAATTCCTTCCCAGTGAAGCAGCTGAGGTTAACTTATTGAATGTTTTTAAGGTAAGGATAGATACATTTTTGAACAGTAAAGGAATTAAGGGTTATGGTGAATGGGCAGGTAAGTGGAGCTGAGTCTACAAAAAGATCAGCCATGATCTTATTGAATGGCAGCCAGATAGCCTACTCCTATTCCTAGTTCTTTTGAAAAATGCTCTTTGGTCTGCCCAAAACTTGTTGGCCTTCAACTGCATAGTTGTCCCTGACTGAGTGGCAGATTGGCACATTCCAAAGCCCAGCAACTACGTACTGAGGAATGCACCACAGAGGTGCAATGGGTAAAGGGCACTGTCAAAGAGCTTTCAGCCACTGTGTACCAAAGGGCTGGGAATTGTGCAGGACTCTAACAAAAGAGTATGACTCACACTGAATGTATACAGTAAATATCACAAATATCGCCATTGCACTGAAGAACCAAAGTGTGCAACATGATCTATATAAAAACCTGAACATGAAGACTATTTTGAAACATTTGTAAGGTGCTTTCAGATATTTTAGAAATAAAGTATGTTTTTGCAAAAAAAAGTTTACAATCAGGATGAACGCAAAAAATCCAATTTTCCATTAATTCATGCAGACAAAGCTTTGTTTAAGATGTTTTCACAAAACAGCATACAGAGGAATTGTTTGGTATGGAAGCACATGACACAATGAGGTGAAGTTGACAATAGTCCTCAGGAATTAGAATCTTAGAAACCCTACAAAGCAGAAAGAAGCCATTCTGCCCATCGAGCCTGCACTTAAAAACATTCAACAGGCCCTATCCCCACACTCCCATATGTTTACCCTCCTAGTTCCCCTGACACTAAGGGGCAATTTAGCATGGCTAATCAACCTAACCTGCACATCTCTGGACCCTAAGGCCAAATTTTACTGACATGCTCGCCCCAATTCCAGGGGCAGGTGAGGCTTGGAAAACGGCATTCTCTGTTGAGCTCGGGTGGGATCGTACAACCTCAGGCTGACGTGCTGATAAAATTCTGCCCTAAGGGCTAATCAACTTAGCCCGCACATCTTTGGATGCTAAGGGGCAATTTATCATGGCAAATCCACCTAACGCGCACATCTTTGGAGTGTGGGAGGGAACTGCAGCACCCAGAGGAAGCCCCACGCAGACACGGGAACAACGCGCAGACTCCGCACAGATAATCATCCAAGGATAGAATCGCAGCCGGGTCCCTGATGCTGTGAGGCAGCAGTGCCAACCACTGTGTCACCCAGTAAATTATTTGACATTGGCCTCCCCTTCTGTCTTGTTCAAACCTTGAAGGGTTTGTGGGGGAGGCGACTTCTCTCTCCCCCCCACCCCCCCAATCCTTAAGAGTCAATCCAGGAACAGAGCTCACCACTGGTAACACCCTTCGTCGGCCTCCATGGTGAAATTCGCCTTCACGTTTGGGGAGTAAGGCAGCAGCACTTTAGGGACGTTCAGCTTGGCCCCGGCGCAACAACGGCAAAGGACAGCCACGCATAGCAGCCAAGGCCAGAGGCGGGTCGCCATGGCAAACCCAGGGAGAAAGACTCGAATCGCACAATAAAAGCAGGATTTAAAAGGCGACCGAGGGCTCTCGATGGGGGAAAGGAGGGGCCAGTAGACTCCCCTCAGCCCAGCAGCAGGGCCTCTGTCTGAGGCAATTTGCGCCGAGCTCAGGCGGCTCTCGAGCGAGAACGTCGTCGAACCGGCCGCACGCGGGAGAGGATCACGTGACCCCCGCCTGTCTGCTCGCGCGCAGCACCCCCGCCGGCTGGGAGGAGAAAAGTGCCGCCTCACCCAGGCGCCGGAGTGGCGGTTGGCTCGGGTCGTCATGGCGTCTGTGCTCGCTAATGGGCGGCACGGTGGGTTAGCATTTGATGTTTCAGAGACTTAATGTGTTACCATCTATACAATCAGAACCTGACGGGACAATAAAATTATAAATAGTGAGTCCTTAGTTACTACTTAAGTATCTCAGGATGTCTGAAGGACAGCCTAATTAAAGTTGGGATCGCTCCTGATGATATTATGGCATACTACGGAAACAAGAATTTATATTGAACCCCTGTAGTGATACTGTACATATAAAGGTAATGTAGGGCAGCACGGTGGCACAATGGTTAGTACTGCTGTCTCACGACGCCAGGGACCTGGGTTCAATTCCCAGCTTGGGTCACTGTCGGTGCAGAGTCTGCACGTTCTCCTTGTGTCCGCGTGGGTTTCCTCCCCACAGTCCGAAAGACATGTTGGTTAAGTGCATTGGCTATGCTAAATTCTCCCTTGGTGTACTCGACCAGGTGCTGGGATTTTCGCAGTAACTTCATTGCAGCATTAATGTAAGCCTACCTGTGACATTAATAAAGGAATTTTTTTTGAAAAAAAACCACAACAGAGAAGTAATTTTTTTGTGTGCATCCTCCAACGCAATCAAACTGTTCGGATTGCACCAACCGTACTGGCTTGGAACTCCGATTCATTTAAACTTTAATCTGGATAGGTATATGAGGGAGAAAGGAGGGCTTGATAGGGTGAGATGGAATGGGAAGATGCAGTTGGGCTGAATGGTCTGTCACTATACCATAAATTATATCTGAAAAGAATTGTGAGAGATTCTGAGGCATAGCTTGCTCCCTAACCTACAAGTTTTATGTTGTCAGACCCTTCATCAATTATTTTACACTTGTATGGAAAGGCAAATAATACAAACATGAGGGGTTACCTCTCATTTATTCACAGAAATTGCAGGCTATTGTGAATATGTGTGATAGAGAGCTGTCAAATTTGATGGTTGAGTGGACCTAAAATAATGCGTAGAATTGTTTAAACTTTATATTAGTGTCACAAATAGGCTTACATTAATGCTGCAATGAAGTTACTGTGAAAATCCCCCAGTCGCCACTCCAGTGACTGTTCAGGTACCCTGAGGGAGAATTTAGCATGGCCAATGCACTTTAGTAGCAAGTCTTTCGGACTGTGGGAGGAAACTAGAGCACCCGGAGGAAACTGGGAGAACGTTCACACTCTGCGTAGACAGTGATCCAAGCTGGGAATCGAACGCTGGTCCCTGGTGCTGTGAGTCAGCAGTGCCATGAATTTATTCTTGCCCTCTACTTCAAATTAATGACAGGCATTTTTCTCTGCTGCAGCCAGTTATGCAGGAGTTGCCATCTCCACCCTGTTCGTGCCTTTGCTCTTCACCTCATTACCCAAGCTCACAGATTCACTCTTCCCCATGAATCCATGTTGAGAATTTGATTGCCCTCCCCTTTTTAGTTCAGATATATGCTTCCCCAACCTCATCTCCACCTTCTGGTCTACACTGGCACTCTTCTCCCTGCTTCCTCTGGATCAATGAAGAAGCCATTTAAATTCTTTGCCAATCACACTAGGTAGTCCCTTCCACCCTGTTGGGAGTAGAGCTCTGCCCCATACGCTTTCCGAGTTATTCGCCTGCTTTAGAGAGATACTTTTTGCTGATATTCTTCAGCCCAATTACACTGTTTTCTGATTCTATCCTTACCCTGACTTGAGGCTGCCGCTCTGGTGGTTGAAAATTTGTAAGATGAACGACGACAATTGAGGTCTTTAGAAATGTTAGTATTTTTAACTTCCACCTATTTTTCTATTTTTGCAAATGTAGTAAATGAATTTATTCAACTTTGGGAAAGACAATATGTGGAACTTATCAAAAATTGAGATGCAAGTGATTCTACTCTATTCATTTATAACGTCCGTATGCATTTTCATTATCCCGATAAAAAGACTGAAATATAGACAGCACAGTGTATTTATGTCATTCTGAATAATTGCGCTAGTTGGCATATGTATTGTTGTAAGTTCCAATATAATAGGTTTGGGGTTTTAAAAAATATTCTTAATCACAGTTTTTTATTAAATTAAATTTAGTTTTTATATCATTTTAAAATCAGATGCAGAGTAAATTGGTATCAAGAGCAGTGTTTCATCTATAGTCAGGGATCAGTTCGTCCAGAATAGGAGTGCAGCCCTACAGAAACATACACAATCCTCCTCAGTTGGGAGCCCCAGCAGAAACCTTTGTACATAGATTGAATATCACCCCTTGTTTCACGAACTAGAAAATGTGGAAACAGACTCACCTAACATTGATCCCTGTAATTAAGCTGAACTGACAAAAACCTCGCTGTCCCAGAATAAGCCAAAATAATGTGATAGGACATCGTTAAACCATATTTAACTCAGAAATTCTGTACTAAAATGTAAAATACATTGGACCAGTATTCTAAAACGCTGAATGAGAGCAATGACGACGGCAACAAGTGAAATTTTTGCAGTGCACTTATGTTCCTTTGGAGAATGTAAAGCTTATTGATGAAACTTGGATTTTGCACAGATTTTAATGGGAATTTTATAAAGTGGAAGCTCATATTACAAAAGCAGGGAAGATCTGTTGGAGATGTATAGAACTTTGGTGAGCCCACAGCTAAGAGTACTGCGTGCAGTTCTGGTCGTCACATTGTAGCAAGGATGTGATTGCACTGGAGGGGGTGCAGAGGAGGTCCACCAGGATGCTGTCTGGGATGGAGCATTTAAGTTATGGAGATAGGTTGGGTAGGTGTGTGTTGTTTTCACTGGAGCAGAGAAGACTGAGAGGCAACCTGATTGAGGTATACAAGATTGAGGGACATGAACAGAGTGGATAAGGAGCAACTGTTCACCTTAGTTGAAGGGTCAGTCATGAGAGGACATAGGTTTAAAGTATGGGGCAGGAGGTTTAGGAGGAATGTGAGGAAAAACTTTTAATCCAGATCTGTGATAGTCTGGGAGGGTGATAGAGGCAGATTGCCTCACATCCTTTAAAAAGTATCTGGATAAACACTTAGCACATCATAACATTCAGGGCTATGAGTCAAGTCCTGGCAATGGGATTAGGTGGAAGTTCAGGTGTTTATAATGTGTCAGTGGGGACTCAGTGGGCCAAAGGGCCTGTTCTGTGCTGTGATTCGATGATATTCTTCACACCTAAAGTAATAACAGGTGCAAATTCATACCAATTATTACTATACTTAGCATATTCAGTTTCAGCAGACAATTGACATCATTCATTTTTAAGTTGGTGTCTTGTGAAGACATAACACATTGAAGTTCACAGAATGTAATTTTATTTGTCAAAGATTCTGAAAAACATAGAAAATTCTACATTTTGTTTCTTTTTTATACAAGGCAACAAACGCTATTAGCAGCACCAACAACTTTAATGAAAAGAACATACATTCCACCAGTTCAGGCAGATCCTTAATATCTGCCCATCATTCCAGTTGGGTTTAAAAGGGATAAAGAGTTACATTTACCACCCCGCCCCCCCCCCCCCCCCCACAGCAAACTAAACATAATGGCAACACAGCAGATTCTCCTTAGATGTTTTATAATATTCTGGGCCAGCTGTTTTGGAACAATAAGCTTAGTATAGCGAATGCTACATTATCAACAGGTCATGTTGCAGGAGTTGCCTGTTAATGAAGAAATCGGAAGCCACAAAGCACACTTTTATAATAACTAGGTTGCTCTCAATTGTAGTACATATTGATCACTAACCTTGTCAAATCTAATCTTTAACGGCTGCAATGAGTTACATCAGTCCTTCACAACAAGTCAGTCAGTGCGGTACACCACTAAAAATGGGAACTGAATTTGCTTATTAATAACTATGGGTTATTGCTGCTGATTGGCAAAACTATAGGAAATGTGTTTGATTTCTCAGCTAGGGAGGGGCACAATGCTGCAGCTGGACATTTCTAAAAATCATTATTAGTAAAACAACATTAAAGAGTGATCTGCAATACTTCATTTAATTCTATAAAATGAGAGGACATGAGATCTAAAATTAGTGATGTGGTTCCCATAATTACACAGGGTTTCAAACTTCAACTTTAGGGGGTGATACCAGGACAGATGTTAGGAAGACTTGATATTACAAGTTAAAGAATTAGGACTGGGAACAATCCCCAAAGCTCTGAAATGCATAAAACAAACTGCCAGGGCTGTTCAAAACAGACAAATCTCCAAAGTTACCACTTTTCTGGGTTTGTCTAATAATACTACAAATCGCAGGAGAGATAAAGTTAATGCCAATTCATTTCCTTATTTTTTGTTTTAGCATCTGACATTAATTTGTGACCACATGTTTTTAGGAATGTTTGGCTTGCAAAATAGAATTTCCTGTTTAGCAAGTTTTGGAGCTGCAAAAGAAGGCAGGTGAAATGCAGTCCCTCTAAAACTTAGAATAAATGTATTTAAACAATTTGAAAAATGCAAAATATAAATTATTTCCACCTGTTTTACTTCTTCCAATTATGGATATAATCAAAACAATTCAGTAAACTGTTATTTTTGCTATGATATTGCACTTAATCAGTGACGCTGGTAATGCTAACATCTTATAAGTACTACCTCCTCAATCTCCTTATAAAACAATGGAAACTACCTTTGAAGACATCAGAGGGAGTTACTGGATTGTAACCTTTTGACATACGAGTTGTGCTGTGCCATTACTATACACAAAGGTATTCTACTGTTCTCCACTCTAATTATTGTTTATACTTCAAATAAAATGCAGATAGATAAACTAGTTTTGTATAATTTGTAAAGGTAAGTTTTAATTCGACAAATGCAGTTAAACGCAAAGTGCTTAATGCAAACACAACACAATGCAATCATCTGCACAACGACAGTAACTATATTGTAGCATAATTAAAGATTATTTATTTTGACATTATATAATGTGAACATGTTCTAGGTACCTTGCCCAAATAGCCAGGAATTATAGAAATTTTTGCAATAATCATGTTAGGAATATTACTTAACAGTAGACTGAGGCAAAAAAAATCTCTTAAGGGACTTCTCTATCAACTCATTCCTACCATTTTGATATTTTCTGTCAGAGGAACCTTAAACCTGTAAAGTGGACAACAGAAATTGTTACCCTAAAATGGATACACTTACATCATAAGATAGATTTTCCAGTATTTGCAACATTGGCATCCCGAGGATAAAGGGCCTGTTTTTCCCTGTGTCTATATTGCTTTGGCTGGGAGGCACACAACTTCATTGTTAAGGGACTGGAAGGCCCTGTGCAATCAATGGCAGCTCATTTGGTTGCACAGGCAAAAGTGCTTTCGGAAAACAAAATTTACAGATTTCTAAATATTTCTTAAGCGTGCACAGAGGAGGCTGATGGCACTACACTGCGACAGGCCTCCATGGCCACTGGCACCTGTCTCCCACATCTGCTCCAGGCAGACTCCTTGACTGTAGCCTACTCTCTCGCAGAGTAGCCAGACTCTGGAAAAAAAATCGGTGGAGCATCAGAAGTACGTCTTCATGACAACTCCTACCTCAACAAATGCAAACATGCCAGGACTCTAGAGTTGCAGACTCCACAGCGTTGGCAGATTATTTACCACAGGTGAGCCCGATGTTGCCGTACTTGGACACCCCACACAACTGAACTTTCACCAGGGATTACTGGATAACGTATATAAAGAAGGACCCTCAGTTCTTTATCAGATCCCTAACCCAGGAGCACTGAAAATAACTCGAGATCCCCGACACTATAACAGTAGTGTTTAGCTAACTCAGCATGGACCAGGTATGAAACATGAAACTTCCTTATTTAAATTGCTCATCCAATCACTGGATAATTTTGCTTAGCTCTTGGGGAGTTTAGCAGAACTTCCTTAACTATTATTACACTTGTATCTTTTATTTCGTGTGTTACTATAAATTATAAGAAAAATGTACACTGTTTTTATCCCTACAATTACAACACATTGTTTACAATTCTTGTCTTACCCAATCCAGACATTTTGGCTGATAAAAGAATAATACATATTGTACCGGCTGTGTTATTTTCTTTCTGAAGCAGCCATAAAAGACTCATCCCATTATATATATATTACATTAGAAATGCAATCTTGGACAGACAGCAGTGTTAAAAATGTAATGTATTCTGTTCCAAGTATTTAGTCCAGCCTTAAATTAATTCAGTGAATCTGTTTCCGTTTCAAACCATTGTTTTCAACAATGCATGAGTCTTTTAGTCATCCACAAACTTTGTGTTATTGTTCCCATTCTGTAAGTAATGTTTCGGCTTCCTGAGGAAATCGGTACGGATCAGACGGTAGAAGTAAACCAAGATCATGATGTTCATTGAATTCAAGGACAGACTGATGTAGCCTGCATTTGGGAGGACGTTTAAATTCTTCATCATGTACCAAGTGAGGTAAAACTGAGAAGACAGCCGGAAAACAACATAGGTGAAGACATTGATGTACTTGTTGTAGTGGTACAGCTGAGAGGTCTGTGCATTCGCCAGTTTTAGAAGAAGTCGGGTATGGAGGAAAATGCTGTTCATCTCAACAAACAATGCGATGACAGCACCAGCGACATAGTGATGGGTCAGCACAATATACATGAATGTGGAAATTACCTGAGGAGAAAATATATCCTGTTAGACTACAACAGTTGGCTTCTCATTGCAAGCCGATTTACTCCCATATATTCAAGCCATTTCTGGCTAGGTTTATTATCATTCTTGTATGGTCATACTTGAAATATTATGTCACCACAGTTGTAAACTCATAATAACATTACAAGTTGTCATAGTTTTTTTTTACATACTGGAAACCATTTCATCTAGGCTTACGAGGCTGAAGTCCAGATGTACAATGGAGGAAAATATGCACTTAACAGTCTTGTTTCTATCAAGTTTGTCTAACTATCAAAATATGAAACAATTAGGGTAGGATGTTATGCCTCGCTCATCCTGAAGCAATAAAATCCCACCCAAGGTCAGCAGACCTTTCCATCTCCGTCCTTCACCGCTCCAGTTCCTGTGGTGGGTGGGATGGTAAAATTCCGGCTATAATGTTTTTGAAATATTTCTTCCAAAATTTCAAATTACCCCCATCATTATCACCCTACCCCCATTATCCCCGTAGCAGCAAGATTTTCAGGGGTGGGAAGGGAAACAGAAAGGGCCTGAAAACACTAGTGTGGCCAGCATGTTCATTTCCCAGTGCCAGCCATTTTAGTGGAGTGGGATTGGGGCTGGCAGGGCTACCTGCCCCTATACAGCAGGTAGGCAAGGCAGCTCCTTCAGAGCCTTGTTAACTGCAATTAAAGGGAAGCTAACAGGAATTTTTCAGTCATCCACCAGTTCTGCACACCTGTGGTAGCCAGTTTAGCTGCTTGAAGGCTGGCACCGGGCAACAGGCTAAAGATAAAGGGGTGGGGGGAGCGCTCTAGGGAGGCATAAGGTCTCTCAAAGTCTGTCTGGGTTCAAGACCAGTCACATGATGCTTGGCTGAACAAACTATTTTATAATTAAAGTTTTCAAAAAGTTGGTGAAAGAACACCATCTTGAAGCACTGTTACTCACCACAGAAATATAAAGAATAGGAGTAGGCCATTCATCTCACTGACTCTGCTCCTTGTGTGACAATGGTTGATCCTGTATCTCAAAGCCATACTCCTTCTCTCTCCCCATAGCCCTTATCACCTTCAGTAACTAGAAATCTATTTTTTTCTTAAATACATTCAGTGACTCGGCCTCCAGAACCTTGTGTGGTAGAAAATCCATTACAAACGGGTGCTCTTATCAAGATAAAAGGCCTCTGATTGCCCCTTTAGCTTCAACAGTATCTTCCCCATCTTTAATTGAATAGAGAATGGTCTCCCTGCCAGCTAAGCAGGTGCCTCCATAAAAATCCCAATAAGTGACTGTCTCCCCACCCTGAGAGGTGGGTTCAGGACTCAGAAACAGACCGGACACCTATTTCCTGTGCCCTTGGGAAAATCCAGCCTAGGGGTTTATTCTGGTATTGTATAACTCGGTAGTTTCTACTCTTCTTACTTCAATAAGTACTTCAGCCAAATAATCTGATTAATTAATTCTTTAGCACTAAATTGCTATTCTGCAGTGTTATTTTCATCAGTAAATGTATAATTTATAAATATTAGGCACCAAAAATGAATCAACAGTTGAGGACTGTCCCTGGAAGCAACCCAAATATGAAAAACCATTACGCATAAAAATGTTAAATGTACTTCAGTTCTTTTTACAGTTGAAGTGGACACAATAAACATGTCGCACATCCACCATAATGCTTTACTGAAATATAATTTGCAGTAATTAAACACATGCGAAAATAATTCACTGGACTGAAAATCAAAGTAATTTCGCAGATAAGGATAAATCACACAATTGTCTACTCCTAGAATAAAAAGCAAAGTCTTTAGAGGGGGAGGGGGGAATGCGCAATTTCCAGTATCCGTTCATACTGGGTGAGTTCTAACAGAGTATATATTCACCTAATTTATCATTTGTGTGTTGGAAATTGTCAGGCATGTTTTGTACATAGCAACACGTGTGTGAAAACATTCAAACAATTCCTTTTTTTAGCATAATAGATCATGCTAGACTCTTTACCTCATTTATTTAAGAAGGATCGAATGGCGTGATATCATTGTCTAATCACTTTGTGGATTATGTCTGGTGCTATTTCCAATTTTTTTTTACCATTGTTTGGATCAAATTAAGTTAGCTCTGGCATATAGTTTCCAAGTCTGACCTCAGACCAGCGATGAACTTGCTAATCTCGGACAGAACAGCAGGGATGCTACAATTGCAGAGGAACAGCGATTACGATAGTGATCACAAATATTCAGTGTTCAGCCAGTACTTCAGTGCAGGAAACTTTGACTCATTCATAATTTGTTGTCAGGTAAAAACAAGACGATTTGTCTGTGACATCCTTCAATTGAACCACCGGCCAACTGGCCCCACAAATGCAAAGGGGCAAATAACTGGTGCAGAACCCCAATGAAAGCCAATACCTTCAGAAGAAAACGTGACAAACGTTGATTCTTTAAAACAAAATCTGAAGGCAACACAGGTGTAGGCACACCGTACACAAATATATAGTTTTCTTTCTCCCGTGGGGTGTACCAAATTAGCCTGTGCTACAGTAATCGTTTTGCCTCCCCCGGGGGATTTTTATATCAGCACAGTGGGGAGGGAAGAAATTTGCTTTTCCTCTGCAGGCTGCAGAGGGGGAATCTGGCTTTTTGTGTTGGATTACCATTTCCAATTCCTCACTGGATACTCAACCCTCCTTGCTCTCCTCTGGTCGTTTATTGCTCTCTAACAACTTCTCAATGCTTAGCCGACAATGCTACAAAGTCTGGCTGCACTTGCCTCACTTCTGGATGCTCTGGATTTTCACTACTGTGTCTGCCTGCACACTGTTCTGGTCTCTGTGGGGAAGGTTTCTAAGGATGGTAATAGATTACAAAAAACATGCTGAATTATTTTAATGTTACTGTTTGATGATTGTCAATTCACTAATAATAGATAGGTTCTAATGCCTCTTTTTCACATCGGGCATTTTGGAAAACTTATTTTAAAAACATCTAAGATATTGGATTAGTTGTTTCCACTTTAGTACTTGGACATGAAATATTGCATGGGTGGAGCACAAATGAAATATCACTGTAATACATGAAACTAATGCTGTTCACCCAACATGGCTACTAATTTAAATGGACAGACAGTCTGGTGGACTTATTAAAGATTTGTTTTCTTCCTGATAGATCCCCACGTTAAAAGCAGTTGAACCCAGTCTGTAATTAGGGGACTTAAAATGATTCTGTGTTTGCTTTTATTAGATTTTGGGATGCCGAGGCAGCATTTGTTTGCCCTGAAGGCATTAGGAGTCAATCATATATTACTGGATTGGAGTCATATACAGGTCTGATGGATGGCTGGTTATTTTCCCCGAAGGACACCAGTGAATCAGTTATTATGACAATCTGCAGTTTTCATGGTCATTACAAGATTATTTGTTTCAATTTTACAAATGGTACACCTTTTGAGTCGCTAGTCCAATAACCTACAAAGATGGCCCAATCTGTTGATGATTATTTGAATAACATTTATCAAGGATGTCTTTACTATTTTTTTCAGCTTGAAATATCAATTTAAGATAATTGGCGTGCAGTAAAAAACTTTTTTTATACTTCCTTAGTAAGTTTTCAGCATTTTAAGCTTTACTGAGATCTAATATTGGTAATGGTTTGACTTGCCCCTCGTGCATCATCCTCCCCATTATTCCTCTTGCTGTCTGGGCATTTTTCTTTTCCTCTCAAAGATGGAGGAAACGTGTTACCAGTTATTCAGCATCTAACGTTTGGATGCAAATCTTCATTAGAAAACTACGTTCTGATGCACAGCCCACCAAAGACTCAAATCATGCTTATTTTTGTGATGCTGACCTACAGTGCATTTTCAGTTTTATTGCGCGTTTTAGCATCTTTGCTTTATTTACCACCTTCATTTTTATCCTCATTGTCAATACATTATAAATCAAATTGTAGCCTCAAAGAAGATGGATCGTGTGCAAGCTGATAAAGCCGGATTATGTTTGCAGAGTACATTCAAAAAAGAAAATCTGAACTAAACTTTTGCCTTTTAAATGAATTTGCCAATTAGAGCACTGTTGAGTAGTAGAGGTCTGCTGCAGTGAGGTGGTCTGACAATGGAGTGACTTGGGTTCATTAGAGACTGAACAATGGAGACAGTGTGACACTACCAGCAACAATTTAAAGCTATAGTACCACAGACAGTACAGTTCTGTACCACTATCCTATTCACAGCCTTAGACATGACATGCAGCTGGACTCCACAGGAACACAATTCACGATATTTAAACACTGCAGGCTGTGTGGCATTTGAAGTGCACTGTTATTTATTTTCTCCATTTTTACTCACCCTCCTTCAATGCACCCTCATTAGCAAAACTGTCAGCTAGTTAGATGTGCATTGTGTGTGTTTAGGACCAGTCTTTGTTAACATATATAATTATAGCTTGAACTGTGGATTGATCCAAATGATTCAAAGTTTCACAAAGAAATATGTATTAGCATCATTCATGGTTTGCAGTCTGTAGTTGTGTTTAAGATATCTTTTTGACAAATAGATTTTTGTTTTTAAACAGTGTCTTGTCATGCATATATCAATCAAGGGAAACATCAACTCTAATTCATTAAGTACCACGAAATATCCAAAAGGTAAAAAATAAGTTTTTTTTAAACTCATTAACATTTGTCTTTAAATATACATATTTGGGGTCCAATCATGGAAAGCTATTATTTGTCATTGTTCTGTGAAGATACACATCTTTTGTGGAACTGAATATACCGTACATTTTATCTGGAACCAGTATGTTATTATTGGAATCCCACAAATTGTACAGTTGCTCCCTGGAACCTATACATTCTCTATTTGCCCAGTGGACTCTGTACAAACTTCTTGAACCCTATATATGTCACAGTTACTCTCAGGAGCCTATATATTCTTGAAGGAACTTGATGTATCTTTCATGTTATGTCTTTGAAGCAGTAGCGTAGATATTCTTAATTTACGTGAACTAAAATTACCCCTTTCACCGTGTTTTGTTTCCCATTGAGGTGCCTGTGTAATCTATTTTTCTAATCCACTTTGACATTAATGGAAAGAAAAATTAGGTGGCACGTAATGGGTGCCAGATTCACTATTGTCCAATTTATCCTACTGCCGAGAACAATTTCACCCCCACCAACCCGTTCAGGTAATACAGAATCGTGGCTACTCTTAAAAATGCTCCCATTTTAAGTATACAATGGTTTTGGAAATTTTTTTTGTTTATACATGTCTGAAAAATATACCCTAAGGTTTTATCTAGATCAGTAACTTAGAAATACTTCATTAACAATCAGCTTCTAACACTTGCAATTAAGCAACTTGTTAGACAAAGACTACAACAAAACAATTTTTGTTTATATAATACCTTTAATATGTTCTCAAATAAAAATTGCTGACTGGCCACAGTTGTGGCTATGGCAACACTATTTTGCCCCGTGCATTAATTTTAATAGAAACCACTTTTGTACAAAGTACAGGTAAATGGACTTCATTTATAACATGTAACAAACATCAACCATCATTTTGTAAACAAGGAAGTAAACCATTCAATTGCTAAAATACCCACAGAAGCCAATTTCCATTTTGACAATTTACCAACAAATACACATGTAAAAGATACAGAAACACATGCACACACAGAGGGAATGAATATTAGAATTACATGCCCATCGAGAGTGACAATTATTTTCTAATTCTCAATGTGAGTTGCAATCTGTTTTTTTAATTAGCCACATGTGACTGTTCTCTCATGTGACAAGCAACACTGCTTTAACATAGGCACGTGTCTTGAGGCCCTTTGCAACGATGTAACATATAAAACAGACACTGAGCCAAAGGGAAAATAATAGGAAGGATGAACTTTCAAAGAAATAGTTTGAAGGATGGTTTTAAAAACAAAGGGAGTTGGAAAAGCAGAGTGGCTTAAGGAGAAAAAAAGTGCAGAACAAGGGGCTATTAATCTATTAATTAATTGCCCCTATTAATTATGCTGCATTGCACAGTGCTACAGTGGAGACCAGCAAAAAAACTAGAATGGGACTTTCTGCACCCCCACATTACGTTTCACAGTGGTGGAGATAGTCTGCCATTGGCTGGAGGTGGGATTTTCTGATGCACCCCCTGCTACCGGGAAATCTGCAGCAGGGCTTCACCACTGGTGGGACCAGCCAGAAAATTCCAGTCCTAGAGTTTGGGAGAACACCCACCCACTGCACACTTACCCACACCATGAAAGGGAGGAATGGCAGGGTATGTGCCAAGTGGTTGTGGTGCTGGAAGAGGTTTCAGCAATAAAAAGAGTGGCTTGGCAATGAATGAATTGATGTTAAGAGCTACAAATAAAAATTTAAACCTTAGATATATTCTCAATTTTAATCACTCAGAATACAGTGAACCCTCCCCACCTCCCAAAACAGTTCCAATGACAACTTTGTACCAGTCAGATTAAAGAAAAATTAAATTATGGTGTTTCAAATATTTACGTTTCTGCAATGTCTCTCAATTAAGTAAAATGAGCAGACTGAAGATTGGTTTAGCACATGACCTCCAAACACGTGCAACCTGCACATGAAGCTCCTTGCGAGTAGTTCAGACTAAAACAAAACTCCCGATAGATGATAATTAAATGATTTCTGTTAATCCTTTTCAGATTGGGATCTGCTACAACATATGAGCTAACATAGACCTTTACCCCTTCAGATCTGATCTCATGGCTGATCTGTATCTTAACTCCATCCCCTTGTCTTAGCTTCCCCCATAACCCCTAATACTCTTCACAAGCAGGCTTCATTAATCTAGAACCAGATCTAATTGCTATTCTTGCTACTTGCTGTGATGAGGTTGAAGAGTCAAAGAGAAGATATTTTAAGACTTGGGTATCCAGTAAACATGTCCAATATTACAAGACAGGATTTGTTTATAATTTAATCTTTCATGGGATGTGGTTTCAGCAATAAAAAGAGTGGCTTGGCAATGAATGATTTGATGTTAAGAGCTACAAATAAAAACTTAAACCTTAGATATATATTCTTGATTTTAGTCACTCAGACTACAGTGAACCCTCCCAACTCCCAAAACAGTTCCAATGACAACTTTGTACTGTTCAGATTAAAGAGTGGTTAAATTATGGTCGTTCAAATATTTGACCAGCATTTGTTGCCCATCCCTAATTTCCCTTGAACTGAGTGGCTAGTTGGGCAATTAAGACTCAACCACATTGCTCAAGGTCTGGAGCCACATGGAGGCCAGACCAGGTAAAAATGGCAGATTTCTTTCTCTAAAGGACATCACTGAATCATATAACTCACCAACACCTCTACTTTCTCAGAAGACTAAGGAAATTTGGCACGTCAGCTACAACTTTCACCAACTTTTACAGATGCACCATAGAAAGCGTTCTTTCTGGTTGTATCACAGCTTGGTATGGCTTCTGCTCTGCCCTAGGCCGCAAGGAACTACAAACGGTTATGAATGTAGTCCAGTCCATCACGCAAACCAGCCTCCCACCTACTGACTCGATCTACACTTCCTGCTGCCTCAGCAAAGTAGCCAGCATAATTAAGGACCCCGTGTACTCCGGACATTCTCTCTTCCACCTTCTTCCATTGGTAAAAAGATACAAAAGTCAGAGGTCACATACCAACCGACTCAAGAACAGCTTCTTCCCTGCTTCTGTCAGGCTTTTGGACTTACCTTGCAATAAGTTGATCTTTCTCTACACCCTAGCTATGACTGTAAAACTACATTTTACACTCTCTCGTTTCCTTCTCTATGAATGGTATGCTTTGTCTGCATAGTGTACAAGAAACAATACTTTTCACTGTATGTTAATACATGTGACAATAATAAATCAGATCTTTTACAACAATTGACATGGTCATCATCTCTGAGATTAGCTTTTAAATTTCAGGTTATTAATCAAATTTAAGTTCCACCATCTGTCCTGGTGGGATTTGAATCCTTGAGTGAGATATTTTGGCCCTGCCCAGCACAACGATTACCCAGTCCTGTAGTAATCAATAGTCTTTTGACTGGGCCGTCAAATCTCTCATGGTAGGTACCACCACAACATGGCTGATAAATCCTGGACTTCGGCTTCAGAACATTAGCGTGAGTTTCTGGATTACCAGTCCAGTGACATTACACCTATATTACTATCTCCTCTTTGATACCAGTAGTTAAGGACACCAACCTTTAACTTCTTTATTCCTGCCTGTAGTGTGCAACAATTTCTATTTCTCAAAAGCAATCCCAAATGATTGCAATTTAATTACGTCTAGGCTAGTTGCACGTAGTATACACACATGGCACGCTTTATCACACTATTCTTAGTCAGACGCAGAATAAACCTTCTGCTTCATGACACTATTATAACAACTAATCAAAATAGTCAACAAAAGGCCTTGGGCTATCATGTTAATTGCTATATAATGCACAAGTTAACTACAGATGTTTCTGGTCCTTTGATGATCATCCCACATTTGAATTAGCTGAAGGCATGCCTGTACCAGAAATGACAACGTATAAACAAAATTTGAACACACTGCACCTATATCCTAACAAGGACCCACTCCACCAGTCAGTAGTTGCATTATTTTTCTTTGTAATTGTAAGTTCTGGTTCTCTTCAATGGTCTGCCAAAAGAATTGTAAAAATCCAATATTTTATGTTAAGAGTGAAGACCTTGAAATAAAATAGCGTAAATATCCGCTCAGTGATTTGATCTAAATTCCTCTATTTGCTGGTTGAATGTAGCAACTAGCACATTAATTTTAAACAGGCTGATGCTTCTGCTAAAATAGCAGCCCAAAAAAGTTCAAGCAATTTTGCACCTGAAGCATTTCTCCAGCCAGATTTTTGTGAAGGTCCATAAAAACACAAGTCGTGCCTTTTTGAGGTATCCAAAAATGCGAGCCCAACTCCAAACCCAATCCTGTTATATTTTCTCTCTGGGAGGCATGAGTGAGGAAGAAACAGGTTTTTCTGAACTGCAGAACAATGGGAGGAGTATGGATGCTGAGGTGAGCTGGTTGGAAATTCCATTTAGGTTCTTGGGGACAGCAACCCAGCCCCCAACATTATTATTATAACCCCTAAACTCTAACCCTTCAAATCCCTACTGACCCTCATTCTCTCTATGCCTGATGTATCTTGCATAACAATTCACCCAGTATCCATTACGGGTAGCCCTCTGGCTGTCTTTGAAATGGACATCTTTAAAAAAAACTTCTAATAATCTAACAAAGATGTCTATCAAACACATTTCATACCAAAAAATGCCTGTCAATCACAAAAGCCATTAAAAAAAGTTCTCTCAAATGATCAAACTTGGTTTACCACATCAACGGCATTTCTTAGTAACGGCTAATAAAAATACGCTGGGTTAAATGGTTTTGGAGCTTTTGAAACTCAGCCAACCATTCATAATGGTTCAGATATCAAAACAAACTCCAGGAAATTTAATCAAATCAATTGAAACAAAGAAGAGAGCATGTTTTCTAAGTTATACTAGACATCTTGTTAATCATAGTATTCCATGGAGAGTTAACTATTTCTATTTTCCCAAGTGAAGATTTTTTTTCTCCCCAATTTAAAAAGGCTCTTGGCATTTGAATCACTTGAGATTATTACACTAGAAATCCCAAGCAGTGTGTTCTTTAGTTTTGAATACATCAGAGTAATTTTTCCTTTGGGAGCATATATGCATTCCAACACGGAATGTGGTTAACATAATGGTTAGCTTATCTTTTCTGAACAAGCCCTATGATGAATCACTACAGTTTAAAAACATCTACATTACAATTCAGCATCTAGAATCATTGAATTCTACAGCGCAGAAGGAGGCCACTCGGTTCATCGAGTCTGCACTGACCACAAATTCCCCATACCACATGCATTTACCCTAGCTAGCTCCCCGACACTAAGTGGCAATTTGGCATGGCCAATCCACCTAACCCGCACATCTTTGGACTATGGGAGGAAACCAATGCGAACACGGGGAGAATGTGCAAATTCCACGCAAACAGTGACTCAAGCTGGGAACCAAACCTGGGTCCCTGGTGCAATGAAGCAGCAGTACTAACCATTATGCCATCATGCTGCCCCCGATAGTGACATTTGAAGTTGTGGAAACATTTACATGTCAGTGTGTTCCCAACTCCTCAGCAGGCATCTGCCAGTGACTCTAAACTCTCCAATGAGATGGACTTTTTCAGGGCTTCCAGAATCTGCGTCAGTGCATGAAAATAATGGTTGGGAGAGAAAACTTAAATTTCCTATCGGGCGCACAATGGTAACCCTGACCTCAGAACAATTGCATGTGGGGTCATGAACCAAAGCCTTCTTGACCTGCAAAAATACCATTGGCTCAGGAAAGAGTCAAAAATTTCTTATGCAGTCAAAATCTTAAAGTTTTCAGATTTGCCAACCCCATTTCTGCTTCCATCAGAAATGAAATCCATCACCTCATGTCAGGAAGATGCCCAAGAATACAACAATGCAAAGGAGAGAAAAAAATGGGCACTAAATCAGAGGGATGAACTGGCAAATATTTAGGTTATTTGGAACACAGGAAGGGCAAAATAAAGTCTCAGGTATCAGTGCATTAAAGGATGATTTCCCCCAATATTGTGATCCTAGCTTTACCCTCTGAATGCATATATCAGAGATTCCAGTGCAAGCCACACCTGATTTTCTAACCAGAATTCTCCCAAGTCCCCACCAGCATGTTCAAGCCCCTGCCAGCATGGCAGGAAGCCCAGAAATTATTTTCACGCTGGCCTAAATTTACAGTGGGATCTCCTTCATTTGTATCCCATTGATGGGATGCGGATGAAGACTTGCCCCCCACACCAGATTCTTCACGATGCCAGCGGGAAAACATGCCAACGTGAAATATGTTTGGAACAACATTACGTGCAGTTGTTGGAACTCAGCTGAACAATGCCTGGGGCAGGCTACAGAGTTCAGGATGGAGGCCACTCGTGACTCTGGAACACCACAGCAATGGATCAGGTATCTAAATGCAGGTGGGCCATCCCAGAGGGGATCTTCAGCCTCAGAACATTTCAGGAGGTCCACGTTCCAGTCTCAGAGTGCTCCTGGACTTCATATTCAGGTTGTCCACTTTCTATCTACAATGGTGGATCAGTGATGTTGGACACCTTTTCAATATGGCATCCAGGCAGGATGGCAGACTATATGTCACCCAGACCTGCCCCTCCATGGAGTATGGGTCAAAACATTCAGGTGCATAATTAATAAGGTCAGGCCAAAAGATTTGGTGTGTTTTCCCACCAGCCACTGCAGCACTTGGTCTCATAATGGGAAAATCCCGACTGTAATTACAGAATAATGCATAGCTTGCACCAGAATTCTTGTCTGTGCTCTGTGGGCATGGCTTACCACTAGGCGTGTAAAATGAAAAATAACCCATGGCATTTCGGCTTATAATGTTTGCATTGCCTAATTTCAAGAGCTAAATGTTGGTTTCGTTCTTTACTTTCCCCTCAATGATATTATATCTTACTGTTTTTAAATTAGTCTCCTGCTCTTTTGAATGATAACAGAAATGGCATTGTTCATAATTCTACTAATATCACAAGGGCGTATGTACTAAATAGCCTTTTCATCCATCTTCAGTGCATACAGCAAAATGGTTTTACTGTTCTCTAGCGATTTCTTCAATGTCTTGCTGAGGGCTGATTGTCATTATGTTAATTTATCTGCAGCCTGGCTGATCTGTAACATTCCAGTCTGCAGTGATCTTATGATTAACCTACATACTAATGTTGAAATTTACATGACAGATTGTCAGCAACTTAAACCAGCCAAAGCCTAAAAATAAACCTTAGGAACATATCTGAACATTTTATTGCAGCAAACAAATTCTGGATTTAGGATCATAATGTTTGTACGTCATATGACTGAGAGTACTGATTTGTTTTGAGTACCAAGGGTCCTTTCAGTGGTATTATTTTCTTTAATAATCATCTTTTTTCTGTCATGTATATCAAGTCTTCTCTGTTATGAGCACTGAATCGCTGGTCTCTTTCTTACTCCCGCTTATTGGTTAAGTACTTAACTCTGATTTTTCTATTTCCCAGTGTAAATTATTCACCAATATAATATGCATACTACACTCCCAAATTTTTAATTTGTCCCCAGTTACATCGGAGTAAAATAATTCTACAGGATGGAGTTCTGCACGCACCATAACAACTTAGTAAGTGCCTGTAACACTGACAAGATGCACACACCCTGCCTCTGCCATCCCACCCCCCACCCTCATCTCACCACAAACAGCATCCCACGCTGAAACACCCCAGCCTTGTGCAAACTACACGATGCACTTGGCCATGTTAGTGATCAGACTGGATTCCAAATGCACTCTTCCCCCACCTGAGAATACCTAGCCCTCCCAGAACCCACAATTTGTTTTTTTTTGTAGCACAGGAACACCAAAGATCAACCACAATTTCAAGGAACATTCCCACATTCCCTCTTCCCGTCATCAAATTAATAAACAGGCCAAAAAAGACATGAAATGCAGGAAATCTATATCCTCCCTCCCAGTTCACAGCTTTACTTTCACAAGAATTACGTTCTCCTAATTTTTATGCTTTTGCGCTGCAGCCCACCCCCTCCTCCATTTCATGCCTCAAGCAATAGTGGAGACACTGCAGCAAATAGCAGGGAAACAGTATCAAAAATAAATGATAGACTTTGATTAAATAAAAAAACAACAAGGAAGAGAAAACAGTAAGAGGGCAAAGGAAAGAAACCATATTGAGGGTGGAAAAGAAGAGAGAGAGGGATCAATCGAGGATAGTGTGGAGAGTGAAATTGTAAAACCTGGTGTGGGGAGGGTTGGGGGCTGGACTGAAAGATAGACACAAGTAAACACAGTGCAGGAAGACAAAGGGTCAGAAACAACATTGTTGGAAGAGAAGCTAAAATGAATAGCCGAAAAATTGCATTCAGCACACTCCCTGATTTTGGATACATACTTTTGGCAGGCATGGTTCCCCACTGAGTGTGACTCATAAAATTAGCCCCTGTGTTGCAATAGCAGATACTGCTGTCAGTTGCTATAACAACTGATGCTTTCTCAATATTGAGCATGTGTGCACAAGCGAGAGATAGTTAATGCAAACTAAAACCTAGTATTAGAGCATCCACAGAACTGATTTACTCTTCCAGCATAATTTATTGCCAAAAGTTCACATTCTAACTTAATAATTGATTTGTGGTATGTAAGTTACACAATATAATTACCAACACATGGTGCACCAGGAACTCCCATGATGCTCTAGATTGGCCATTCATGACGATATCAGCCACATCTTGAATGAAATAACCTAGAAGGAACAGGTCAAAAAGCTATTAATTTATTTAAAAGTTACAGAGGACTAGAACTGTAACGTACTTATTCAAATAAGATGGATCATGAGATACTTTAATGGTTTAACAAAATACATGCGAAAAACAATGTTTCCCACCCACGTGCTCAGTCACCAGCTGCTGTGTGATCAGAAGGATGCCCCGGGCTTGAATATGTGCTGAGTTAGCTGATCAGGGTGGAGTACAGTTTGCTACAGCTGGTCTCAATATTCTCGAGGAGGGAGAAGGGGGAGTGGAAATTGCTAGGGTTTTTGTTCCTTGTTGCTGTCCAGTGACTTTACTGGAAGTTCACAACTTTAAAAACAGGATTGCCTTGGCTCCTGTGTTCGAATGGAATTCCAGTGTTCACTGCACAGGCTGTTGTTGGAGCAATCACCATTGTTCAGGATTCACAGCCTTTGAGAAAAAAGGAGGGACTCAAGTCAGAGGGGGGAGCCCCATGAAACTTCAGTTACAGTTGAAATCTCCCCATTTTACTTGATGCACTTTTTTTTGTGCACTTTGCATTAAGGCTGTTTCTTGATTTTTCCTATTCTGCATTCAATTACATTTGAGCCAGATTTCTGAAAAACAATTTGCATTTGTATAACCCTGTTTTTTTAAATATGGAGATGACACTAGTTAGCCCTGCTGTCTCACAGCTCCAGAGACCTAGGTTCACTTCTGGCCTTGGGTGTCTGTGTGGAGTTTGCATGTTCCCCATGTGTACATGGGTTTTCACAGGGTATTCTGGTTTCCTTTGACAGTCCAAAGACATGCAGGTTAGGTGGACTGGCGACAGTAAATTGCCCCTTAGTTTGTGTGAGTGAGTGCCCTGGTGTCTTGTCCTAGGTATAGCATCCAGTGTTTGTCAGGATAGGCTCCGATTCACTGCACCCCTGAATTGGAGCAAGTGAAAATTATTCTGCACAAAGGAAGTTCACAAGTACTTCAGTGCCAGTTATCTTTTTCAGTGCAACAACTGGTGTTTTTCCAGGCAAACACAGCAGCCAACGTGCACAGGTCCCACGATCAACAATAGTAAAATGACTAGCGTTATGGAGGAGGCGGTGATGCACTGGTAACAATCCAAGGCCTAGGCTAATGTTCTGGGAACATGGGTTGAAATCCCACCATGCCAATTAGTGGAATTTATAAATTTAGAATTAAAAGCAATGGTAACCATTGCCGATATTCTCCCGCACCATCTGCGACAGGAATCGGAGCGAGCGAGGGTGGACAATGGGAAACTCCATTGACATTGGGCAGGATTTTCCAGTCTCGGATCAAATGAGACATTAAAATTCTGTCCACGAGTCCATTGTCATAAAAACCCATCTAGTTCAATAATGCCCCTCAGGGGAGGAAATATTCCGTCCTCACCTTTCATATGCCAGACACACAGCAGTGTGGTTGACTCTCAAATGCTCTCAGAATTGACCTAGCAAGCTACTCAGTTGTCTCAAACTGCTATGAAGTCTAAAATGAACGAAACCATATAGACCACCCAGCAATGAAAACAACATCATCTGGGGACTTGTGTCATAATTGGGAGGTCTATTCCACAGACTACTCAAGTAAGATCCTGACATTGTCATACTCATGCCATTGTACCTAACAGGCAACGTCCCAAAACCACTAGTACCATCCCACTGGCAGGATAGAACCACTGTAGAAGTACAGCGGTATTCAGTCGGGAGTTTCTTTAAAGTTTTATGCCATCAGGTCAAACATGGGTAAGGAAACCTTCGCTGACTATCACCTACTGCAAGAGCCCACACCCCTGCACTCAACTGATGAAACAGTATTGCTTTCAACTCCAAATTCATTTGGAGGATGATAAAGGAACAGAAATGTACTCTGGTGGGGGACTTCAATGCCCAGCACCAAGAGTGGCTCAATGGCACCACTACTGACAAAGCTGCTTGAGGTCCAAAGGACATAGTTGCTTGACTGATCTGCAGTAGTTGGTAAGAGAACCAAGAGGGAAAAAAACTACTTGATATTGTTCTCACTGATCTATCTGTTGCAGATATATCTGTCCATCACATTATCAGTAGGAGTGATCAATGGAGACTCCTTGAGCAAACAGTATCCTCACATTGAGGATACTGTCCACTGTCTAAATGAGATAGAACAGATAGAGCAACTCAAAACTGAGCATCCATGAGACGCTATGGATCATCATCAGCAGCAGAATTGTAATCAACCAGTCTGCAACCTCATGACTCAACACACCCACACTCTGCCATTATCATCAAGCCAGGAAAATACTATACTTCAAAGGAGAGTGAAGTGGAGCACGCCAGAAGCTGCAACATGTACACCTAAAAGTGAGGTGTCAACCTGGTGAAGCTACAACGCAGGAGTACTTGCATGCCAAACAGCATGAGGAGCATATGAAAAAGCCAAGCAAAGCACAATCATCAGATCGGATTGGAGTCCTGCTACATCCAATCATGAATGGTATTGAGCAACTAAGCAATTAACTTGAAGGGGAAGTTCCAAAAATGTCACCAATGACGGGGGAGTCCAGCACACAATTGCAAAAGATGAGACAACCTCCTCAGGTAAAAATGCAGAGTGGATGATCTCAGCTTCCTTCTGAAGTTCCCACCACTACAGATGCCAATCCAATTCACTCCACGTAACATCAAGAAATGGCTGAAGACACTCGATACCACATAGGGATCCTGAACAACAGTATTGAAACTTTTGATCCAGAACTTGCCACAAGCTGTTCCAGTACCGTTGCAACAATGGTAGCTACTTAATGTAGAAAATTGAACATAAGAACATAAGAAATAGGAGCAGGAGTAGGCCATCTAGCCCTTCGAGCCTGCCCCGCCATTCAATAAGATCATGGCTGATCTGTCGTGGCTCAGTTCCACTTTCCCGCCCTCTCCCCATAACCCTTAATCCCCTCTCTTATCAAGAACCCATCAACCCGCTTCTTAAAAATATTTAGCGAGGCAGCCTCCACCACTTCAACGGGCTGAGAATTCCAGAGATTCACCACCCTTTGAGTGAAGAAGTTCCTCCTCAACTCCGTTCTAAACCGCCTCCCCTTTATCTTGAGGCTGTGCCCCCTAGTCCTACTGTCTTTTTTGAGCGGGAAGAGTCTCTCCACCTCTACCCTATCCATCCCATTCATCATCTTATACGTCTCAATGAGATCTCCCCTCATTCTTCTAAACTCTAACGAGTACAAGCCTAGTTTATTCAACCTCTCCTCATAGCTCAATCCCCTCAACTCCGGTATCAGCCTAGTAAACCTCCTCTGCACTCCCTCCAGGGCCAAAATATCCTTGCGCAGGTGCGGCGCCCAAAACTGCACACAGTACTCCAGCTGCGGCCTCACCAATGCCCTATACAGCTGCAGCAAGACCTCCCTACTTTTATATTCAATCCCCCTCGCTATGAAGGCCAGCATCCCATTCGCCTTCCTGACCACCTGCTGCACCTGCAAGCTGGGTTTTTGCGATTCATGCACAAGGACCCCGAGGTCCCTCTGCACCGTCGCCTGCTGCAGTTTTTCGCCACGTAAGTAATAGTCCTTCCTACCATTCTTCCTACCAAAGTGGACCACCTCACACTTGCCAACATTAAATTCCATTTGCCATTTCCTGGCCCATTCGCCCAGCCTATCTAGATCCTTCTGCAGACTCTCCACACCCTCCGCACAATTTGCCGTTCCCCCAATCTTGGTGTCATCAGCAAATTTCGACACCCTGCACTCGGTTCCCTCCTCCAGATCATCTATATAAATGGTAAATAGCTGAGGCCCCAGCACCGACCCCTGGGGCACCCCACTAGTCACCATCCGCCAATCCGAATAGCACCCATTGACCCCCACTCTCTGCCTCCTATTTGACAACCAATCCTCTATCCACGCTAACACCCTACCCCCAACTCCATGTCCCCTGACCTTCTGCAATAACCTCTTGTGAGGTACCTTGTCAAACGCCTTCTGAAAATCCAGAAAGACCACATCCACCGGCTCTCCTCTATCCACTGCCCTAGACACATCCTCATAGAACTCCAGTAAATTTGTCAGACACGACTTCCCTTTAATGAAACCGTGTTGCGTCCGCCCTATCAAGCAATTCCCTTCAAGATGCCTCGCAATTTCCTGCTTAATGATGGATTCTAACATTTTACCTACCACAGACGTTAAACTAACCGGCCTATAATTCCCCGCCTTTTGCCTGGCACCCTTCTTAAACAACGGCGTAACATTAGCCGTTTTCCAATCTTCCGGCACTTCCCCGGAATCCAGCGACGTCTGGAAAATAACCACCAAGGCATCCACTATCACCTCCGCCATTTCTTTCAGAACCCTCGGATGCATTCCATCCGGTCCTGGGGACTTGTCCACAATCAGCCCCTCCAGTCTGTCGAGCACCACCTCTCTAGTAACAGTAATGTCATTAAGACCCTCCATTCCTACCACCTTTCCATCGCTAACACCCGGCAAATTATTCACATCCTCCTCCGTGAAGACAGAAACAAAAAAGTTATTCAAGACCTTTGCCATATCCCCATCCCCTACCACTAGCTCCCCTTTCTCATCCTCTAAAGGACCAACGTTCACCCTAGCCAGCCTCTTCCTTTTTATATATTTATAAAAACTCTTGCTATCCTTTTTTATATTAAGTGCTAGCCCAGCCTCATAGCTTCTCCTACCCTCCTTTATCAACTTCTTTGTCAATCTTTGTTGACATTTAAACCTTTCCCAATCCTCTTCTCGCCCACTGCTCTTAGCTACTCTAAATTCCTCCGCTTTTAATTTAACACTTTCCTTCACCTCCTTCGTTATCCACGGCTTATTACCTCTCTTCCTACTGTCCTTTTTAACCATCGGAATAAATTTCTGCTGAGCACCAAGAAAGATCTCCTTAAAGATCCTCCACTGCTCCTCAGCAGACCTACCTTCCAACACATTCCCCCAGTCCACATTCGCCAATTCTTCTCTCATCCTACCATACTCCCCTCTATTCAAACAAAGGACGCGTGTCCGGGAACCCACTTTCTCCTCCTCCATCTGCACCAGAAACTCCACCATACAATGATCACTCTCTCCAAGAGGATCCTTCACCGCAAGGTCCCTAATTCTACCCGCCTCATTACATAGCACCAGATCCAAGATAGCTCGCTCCCTCGTCGGCTCCAACACACACTGTTCAAGGAAATTATCCCGGCAGCATTCCAAGAACTCCTCCTCGAGCCCACCTCGTCCAACATGGGTCGACCAATCAATATGCAGATTGAAATCTCCCATAACTACTGCCGTCCCATTCCTGCACGCCGCACTTATTTGCGTGTTAACAGCCCGCCCCACCTCCAGATCATTATTCGGGGGCCTATAGACGACACCCACCAGCGTCTTCCTCCCTTTGCTGTTCCTAATCTCCACCCACAACGATTCCACGTTCTGCTCTTTGGCTCCGATATCATCCCTTGCTACCACCTTGATACTATCCTTAATCAGCAGAGCTACGCCACCCCCTCTTTCCTCCTGCCTATCCTTCCTAAACACTTGATAGCCCTGTACATTCATCTCCCAGTCCCTGTCACCTTGCAGCCACGTCTCTGTAATGGCCACCAGATCGTATCCATTTGTGTCGATCTGCGCCACCAGCTCATCCACTTTATTCCGAATGCTTCGTGCATTCAGATAAAGCGCTTTCATCCCAGCCTTCACCTGGACCCTATTTGCCGTAACGCCACCAATTGGGACATCCTCGGCCTCTTCCCTTACCTGTACCCTATCCTTAACTTTAGACCTCGTAGCGTCACCTACCCTCGCACCCGCCCAGGTATCACCTGTCCACAACAAGCAGGAAAAGTCCATCCTGCCCCAGTTTACTCTCAATCGTCAAAATGATGGAAGGTGTTGTCAACAGTGCTATCAAGCAGCACTTAACCAGTCATATCCTACTCACTGATGCTCAGTTTGGATCTGCCAGGGTGACTCAACTCCTGATTTCAATACAGCTTTGGTCCAAACATGCATGCAAAAGCTGAAAAGGGGTCAGGTGAGAGTGACTGTCCTTGTCACCAAGGTAGTATTTGAACAGATGTGGCATTAAGGAGTGTTAGCAAAACTGGAATCAATGGGAATGAAGGAGAAAATTCTCCATTGGTTGGAGGGAGGTTGTACTAAAGATTGTTGTGGTTGTTGGAGGTCAATCATCTCAGTTTGGGGACATTGATACAGGAGTTCCTCAGGGTAGTGCCCTAGGCCCATCTTCAGTTGTTTCCTGAATGACCTTACCTCCATCATAGTCAGATGTGGGAAAGTTTGCTACTAGTTGCACAGTGCTCAGTACTGTTTGCATTTCCTCAGATACTGAAGCAGCAACAAGATCAGGACAACATTCAGGCTTGGGCTGATAATTGGCAAGTAAAATTGGCATTGCACAAGCGCTAGGCAATGACCATCTCCAACAGAGAGAACCAAACCATCTCCCCCTTCAAAATTGAACCACATTGCCATCACTGAATCCGCCACTATCAAACATCCTGGGGGTTACCACTGAGCAGAAACTGAACTGTACTAGCCACTTAAACAAATACCATGACTACAGAGCAGGTCTGAGGCTGGGAATCCTGTGGCACGTAACCTGACCCCTAAAGCCTGTCTACCATCTACAAGGCACATGTCATGAGTGTAATGGTATACTCTCCACTTGCGTATGCAGTTCCAACACCACTCTGCTTGACGCCATCCAGGAAAAAGCAGCCTGCCTGATTGGCACCCCATCTGCCACCTTCAACATTCACTCCCTCCACCACCAATGTACAGTACAGCTGTACCATTTACAAGATATACTGCAGAAACTTATCAAGGCTCCGTTGACAGCATCTTCCAAATCTATGACCACTACCAACAAGGAGGACATGAGTGGATGCATGGGAACTTCACTACCTACAAGATCCCCTCCTAGCCACACACCATCCCATCCTGAACTACATCACTGTTCCTTCACTGTCCCTTTGTCAAAATCCTACAATTCCTTCTCTATCAACACACTGTGGCTGTCTCTGTACCACACCGCCTGCAAAAGTTTGAAAAGGCAGCTCACAAAGACCTTCCCAAGGGCAATTGGAGATGGACAATAAATGGTGTCCTACATCTCCCCCACATCTCAAAATAATTTTAAAAAATGTTTTGGTGATGTTGCTTGAGAGGGAAACATTGTCTATCGCCTCAACAGATATTCCAGCTCTTTCTTTAAAAAGAAAGTACTAAGGAATCTCTTACATCTGCTTAATTGCAGTCAGTTCCTGGGTTTAATGTTTCCTCTGAAAGCAGCATTCTGGTTACTGCAGCACTCCCTCGGTGTTGCACAGAATTGGCAGCCAACGTTTCCTCTGTGCTACGTAGCTATGCAGATACACAATCACAAAGCATTTTGGAATGCACTGTGCATTGTAATAAAAAAGCTGCACACCACAAAGAAATATTAGAGGGAACATCGGGTGTTAACTGGTCTAGACACGGCAGAACACGAGTACGAATATTGAGTCATAGCGGGATAAGGCGACGTCTCCATCACCCAGTCAAACAAACTGCTAACACTAACTGGGGGAACAAGAAGGTCTTTTGGTAAGGCACTGGAAACAAATAATGAGTCTTGTGGCATATTTTAATCATTCTTGAATAACAATTTATCAAGCTTGGCAATTCTGGGAGAAACATTATCTTGGTGATACTTGGCTTTGTGGAAATGTATCTGATACTGTCATCAGCTTGCTGAGGTTAAGCTACGCCTTCAAGAAGAATGCTGAAAACATGACTGACTGAGAATATGACTGGGAGCAAAAACATTTAAAAAAATAGAAAATATCTACAATTTTCATTTTAAAAATGGGAGCAAACTTAATCTGTTTTAGCCTTTGTTGGTGAGTTATGTTGGTACACAATGGTATGTACACACTAAGCTTAAAAGTCTTAATTCATAATGTTGACCTACCAAAAGTTTCCAGTGGTGATTTTCAGCCTTTGGATTGCTCTGGGTTAAATAACATTGTCATGGTTATTCAATATGATTGGAGTATTTGGCAAATAAATCTCTCCATCTGCAGTGATTACTGTAGCTTACTCAGGGGAAACACAGGCACAAGTTTCTTTCCAATGTCAAATTCCATTTTGTCATGGACTCTCTAACAGAATGTTTCTCAGTTTCCTTGTCACCAATACCCAGTCTGGTATGATTGTTCTACACGATGCTTGGGTGTCTGGTTGATTTTTAAGCACAGATTGGAAGAGAGTTGATCAGCTTCTGATCTGGTCCTAATCTCTTATCTGGCCTAGGTTCCCTAGCATCATTCTCCTGTTTAACTTTCCTCACCAACAAAATAGTTTTGAACATCTCCAAAAGCTAGAGCAGATTTGTTTTCCAAGCATGGAATGATTTAATATGGGTGGTGTGTGCAGCAGCAAGGATGTTCAGAGTGAGATTTGACTTGTGTATCCCAATGCCTGTCAATGGCACTGACTCTGCTCAAAATCATGCATCATAAGATTGGGCTTGTTGTGAATCAGACAGTTGAAATAGGAAGTCTCATATCCTGACTTTCCCAGACCAACAACTGGCAGAATCTCAATGATTGTTTATTGACACATTAATAATTCAGATTGCAACTAATTGAGGAAATTCAAGAAAAAACAATTTCCAAGGGATTAAAACAAGAAAGCAAACTCAGTTTTCTCTCCTAATGGATGATGCCAGACCTGCTGAGTTTTTCTAGCATCCTCCGTTCTTGTTTCAGATTCCAGCATCTTCAGGATTTTGCTTATGCTAAGGAATTACACGACAGATCAGCCATGATCTTATTGCATGGCGGGGCAGGCTCGAAGGGCTAGATGGCCTACTCCTGCTCCTATTTCTTATGTTTATGTTCTTATGTTTATTAAGTCTGGCTGAATGCTTTCCAAAACTATAATTCTGGAAGATCCAATTAACCCATACCCTCACTTTTTGGTTCAGTTGCACAAAAAGGTTTTGGGAAGCATTTACCCCATTTCATGTATGAAAAGAAGCTCCTCTTTGGGAAATGATTCAAAGAGGCACAGGACTGTTACAAAAGCAGGTTTTTACACACCCTTCAGAGAAAGGCCAACTTCTGCTTCATCTATTCTCCCCACCCCCCACATCATAGATACATTTCTTGATCTAATTAGTGTTTCTATTAAAATTTGTGTATTAGTATTTGTGGAAAATATTTTTATGTATTGGTTTTGAGCCAATCTTTAGAGTTGACGATCAACTTCTTTCACATAAATATGTGATGATTTTCAGGTCTGGCTAGATGCTAAACGTGGTACTTAATTGTGGTTTTGCTGTGATTGGTTCATAAAACACCACAGTCAGCAAGTATTGTGAGCTTCCTGAAGTACATGATATAATTTCTGCATAACATAATTTGTTTGCTTTTCACGAACAACTCCTTTTAGGGCTACAAATGGTCAAAAATGGATCCCTTTTTCTACCCAATTCTTCATTAACTGGACTCACTGTCCCAGAACGTCAGTTTATTTATTCATTTAGCGAACGTAAAATCCCTAAAGCCAAGCAGTTTGTTCCGGCCCTGCTGTGTTGAGTTTAACATCACTTTCCGTGATCTGGCACAGATGGTTTAGTTGTTAAGAGAAGCAAACTGTTAAATAGAGACCTTCCCCTGTGGTGATCAACATTGCAAATATCCTCAAACTATTCAGCACCAAATAGATGACATTTGTTTCAGATTGTAGGATTTTACAGTCATGCATTATGACATACCACCTAAATATATTTGCAATATTTATTTCATCCCAGCCTCAAAGCTGATATTATCATTAATGATTGAAGACACACATTTTCTGGGAAAAACTTACTGCTTTTACATCTCATAGGATTACATTAGAAAGCAAGATAATTGTTAGTTTCTAATAATAAAACTCCAGGTTACCACTTCATAAAGCTAAGGGCCTTGGAATGTTTTATCTTTATGTCTAAAAAAGACAGCTTATGACACATCTATCCTCATGAATTAACATTAATAGGGATGTTTTAGGATTTGTTTTTGAGGCAATACATTTGATTAATATTAATGCCTTTGATAAATACTATTCTGTGAACCTTTATCCAAAGCTGCTCCCATGTGAGGTGGTTCAGAAGGCAATCTTAGCCTAAAATCAAAGCAACTGTCCTCAACTACCAGGTAATTTTAGTTGTTGTGATGTGGGGTAATGTTGGTCGGGCTAAATTTATGACTCATTCTTGTTGCCTTTCAAGAATGGTGATTTACTTGGGCCATTTTTTTTATTCGTTTCTAGGCAATGGGCATCGTTGGCTGGCCAGCATTTATTGTCCATCCTTAGTTGCCCTCGAGAAGGTGATGGTGAGCCATCTTCTTGAATCACAGCGGTCCACGTGTCATTAGGGAGGGAATTCCAATGACCACAAAGGAATGGAGATATTTTTCCAAGTCAAGACAGTGAGTGGCTTGGAGGGGAACATGCAGGTGATGGTGTTCCCATGTATCTGCTGCCCTTGTCCTTCTAGATGGAAGTGGTCATGGGTTTGAAAGATGCTGTCTAAGGACCTTTGGTGAATTGCTGCAGCGCATCTTCTAGATAGTACGTACTGCTGCTACTGAGTGACGGTGGTGGAGGGAGTGGATGTTGTACCAATCAAGCAGGCTTCTTTATCTTGGATGGTGTCAAGTTTCTTGAGCATTGTTGACCATATAGGCAAGTGGGGAGTATTCCATCACACTCCTGACTTGTGCTTTGTAGATGATAGATAGGCTTTGGGGAGCCAGGAGTTGAGTTACTCACCACAGTATTAGCCTCTGATCTGCTCTTGTAGCCACTGTGTTTATGTGGCTAGTCCAGTTGAATTTCTGGTCAATGGTAATGCCAAGAATGTTGACAGTGGGGATTCCGTGATGGTAACACCATTGAATGTAAAGTGGTGGTGGTTAGAGTGTCTCTTATTGATGATGGTCATTGACTGGCATTTGTGTGGCGCGAATGTTATTTGCACTTGTCAGCCCAAGCCTGGATATTATCCAGATTTTGTTGTATTTGAACAAGGACTGCTTCAATTACTGAATATTGTGCCATCATTGGTGAATATCCCTACTTCTGACCTTATGACGGAAGGAAGGTCATTGATGAAGCAGCTGAAGATGATTGGGTCTAGGACACCACCCTGAGGGATTCCTGCAGAGATTTCCTGGAGCTGAGATGATTGACCCTCCACAACCACAACCATCTTTCTATGTACCAGGTATAACTCCAACAAGTGGAGTGTTTGCCTTCTGATACTCATTGATTCCGGTTTTGCTAGGGCTCCTTGATGCCACACTCAGTCGAATGGCCTTGATGTCAAGGGCTGTCACTCTCACCTTGGAATTCAGCTCTTTTATGCATGTTTGAACCAAGGCTGTAATGAAGTTAGGAGCTGAGTGACCCTGGTGAAACTCAAACTGGGCATCACTGAGCAGGTTATTGCTGAGCAGGTGCTGCTTGATAGCACAGTTGATGACCCCTTCCATCACTTTACTGATAATTAAAAGTAGGCTGATTGGGTAGTAATCGGCCAGGTTGGATTTGGCCTTTTTGTGTACAGGACATCCCTGGGCAATTTACCACACTGTGGAAAATTCCAGTGTTGTAACTGTACTGGAACAGCTTGGCTAAGAGAGCAGCAAGTTCTGGAGCACAGATCTTCAGTACCATTGCCAGAGTGTTATCAGGGCCAATTGCCTTTGCCGTATCTACTGCCTCCTACTGTTCTTGATATCATGTGCAGTGAATTAAACTGGCTGGAGACTGGCACCTGTGACCACTAGAGGAGGCTAAGATGGACCATCCGCTCGGCACTTCTGGCTGAAGATTGCTGTGAACGCTTCAGCCTGATCTTTTGCATTACTGTGCTGGGCTCCTGCATCATTGAGGTTGGGGATAATCAAGGAGCCTCTTCTTTCATTTGTTCAAATTAAGAAATTTCAGGATTTTAACCCAACAATAATGAAGAAACATGACCAGACTGAGAGAACTGATCTGAGGAGAGATTGAGTCGACTAAATGTTAGGGCTCCAGGCTAAAATCCCAAATTACATTAGAAAGCCAGGCATAAACGTGAGGATAGGATGTTTTGCTCCAGGTGTAATTCTGCTGACAAATTAGGGATTTTTTTCTAGTAAAATAAACTTTATTCACTATTTAATTATAACTCTAACAAATAAAGCAGCTTAACTATTACCCATTGAACAACATTTAAACATGAAAATAAACGACTAATTTTTAAACTCATCACTGTTTCAGTCCCAAATAAACAACATTCTTCAGTTAGCAACCATAAATATACTTGCTGTACTGTGTGTACGCAGCCTTGAAGTTTTCAGAGAGATCCAGAGAGCAGCTTGCAGGCCTCGGTTTTTAAATAAACCCCAGTCAAAACCAAAAGCTGCCTTTTCTCTGCTATATACCTAGCACCTCTCATTACCCATATTATCACATGACCCTGCATACCTAACCCACCTTCCATTCCTTTAATTAAAAGGCCTAGGGGCCTTTTTGTAAATAAAGGTCTATTAGCTCTCTCTGAGTAAACATTACATGGCTAAAAATCAGGGATTATCCTGCTTCCTCAACATTTGAGCTGTATTCTTTCAGACGTACAGACCATCTGCAGAAAACTGAACTTTAAAACATTCCTCCATATATATCTCTTGCAATAACATACTATCACATAACCATATGCTCTCTAGAATTAAGAATGAAAAGTGATTTAATTGAAACATATACAATTATTAAGGGATTTGACAAGGTAGATAGATGCTTCGCTTGTTGGGATATCTAGAACAAGGGGTCACAATCTCAGAATAAAGGTCTAACTATTTAGGACTAAGATCACTCAGAGTTGTGAACCTTGGGAACTACCTACCACAGAAATGTAGGTGCTTATTGAATACATTCAGGGCAGAGATTGATAAATATTTGGGTGTCAATGGGTGCAAAGACAATGTGGGATAGTGGAGTGGAAGTACATGATTAACCATGGTCTTATCGAATGACTGAACAGACTTGAAGGGCTACCTTTGCTCCTATTTTCTATATTCTAATATATTCCCTGTATTCAAAGGCTCTGTTAACACAATTTGAATTACATTTTACATATAATCCAAGGAAAATCAACTGAGACTATTCTTTGTTGTTGTGAGATTACGCATTATAATGGCCATGTGGTTACAGATGTCATTGAGCTTCCATAAACTAGTGACATTTCTTGCAAGCCTCCAGCCCCATACAGATACTTCTACCTTCTTAAGATCCACCAACGGTATTGCCCTGGTAGACCCAGCATTTCAGCCTGTTCATGCTCCACAGAAATAATTTCTTCCTATCACAACTCTATTTTTTTCCCCTTGATCAGTCTCTTCCTTCTTACAATCACAAATTTTCCAAAGCTGTCCACCCCTTTAGCAGTTTCTGGTTTCCTGGTCCAAATGTCTCCTTCCTGTTTTTTTTATACCTCCATCCTTCAGCAGGATGGTTCAAGAGATCTCTACTTCTTCACTGAATGGAGGCCCAAACATTCCCCAGCCACCAACTTTTTTTCCAACTGGTTAAACTCGTCCTCACATTGAACGACTTCTCATTTAACTCCACTCACTTCCCAAATTAAAGGTGATGCTTTATCTTGATTCCAGTTATCCCTGCCTTTTTTTGTGATGTTACAGTTCTACTCAAGTCCCCTCCCACACATTTTCTGGTGCTTTGATGACTATATCAATGTCATTTCCTCCTCTCACCCTTAACTGGAAAATTTAATCCCATTTGTTTCCAATTTTCCTCCATTTTTGCCTTCACATGGCCCATCTCTGACTCTTGTTCCTAGGGATAGGCTATCCACCAATATCTACTACAAAATCTCAAATAGTAGAAAGGTCATGTGGACTTGAAACATTAACTCTGTTTCTCTTTCCACAGATGTTGCCAGACCTGCTGAGTTTATCCAGCACTTTCTGATTTTATTCTACTATAAACTCACTACCTCCCATAGCTATCAGGCTGCACTTCATCATATCTCACTTTCTATAAGAATTCCATTCTCCCAGTTTCTCCATTGCGAATATTCTGACCATGCAACTTTACAATCAACATTTCTAATTGGTCTTTCTTTCTTCCTGCTGTGGGTAAGTGACTTATCCTCCATGTCCATTCTATTTTCCAAATTTCCGCTTTCTCAACCTTCCTCATGAAACAGTTGACCTTGTCCTTGCTTTCCTTCCCCGCTTCCCTGACCTCCCCCCCCCAACCTCCCTAGCCTCCACATTCAGTGCATCATTCACTGCCATTTTTGCTTCTCCCAGGATGGTGGTACCACCAAACACACCATCTACTCTCTTCCCCTTTCAGCACCCTAAAGGAACCATTCCTTCCATCAGATTCTGGTCTGGTCCTTTATCACTCTCAACAACTCTGCCCACAAAAGCACAAGGGTTGCAGCTAACCTTTTACTTCCTCCCTTTGTCATCCAAGGTCCCAAACATTCCTTCCTGGTGAATAGAGATTCACTTCTAATTCCTTTCATTTAATACGCTGTATTCTCTTCTGCATCAGGGAGATGGAGTGCTTGCTTTGTGCGGTACCTCTGTTCCGTTTGCAAATATAGCCCAACTTCCAGCTGTCTGTCATTTTAATTCTCTGCTCCACTCCCACTCTGACTTCTCCGTCCTCATGTCCCTATACTGTTTCAACAAAGCTCAAAATAAGTTTGAGGAAAAGCATCTGGTCTTACAAGGAGGCACTTTACAGTCTTCTGGACCCAACATTGAGTTAAAACTTTCAGATCATCACTACTGACTAACAGATTCCCAGAAAAGGACATAATTGAAAAGGTTACTTGATCACAAATTGTTAATTATATTAGTTATCTAAAAAAGAGTCAGATAAGATTCAATATATAATTTGAACTGTCCTCCTATACAATAAGCAAAGAGAACAAATGAAAGTGAAACTGTTAAATGTAAATTTATAGGAGCATTCATTACCTCATCTGTAAAATAATAGTTATTTGTGTCATTTGTGGCATTCTGTGCTCAAGCAGTTTTGTCAATGATGTACTTTTGTCTGAAAGCACAGAAAGCAAGCTGTGATACTGCATTTCTTCCCTTTTAGTCTCAATTTTTTTTGTATCAACTGCTTTCTTCTAGAGAAAATGCATCTTTTTATATAATTTCCTCCCATTATCTTTTCCTCTCCAATTTTGCTTTTCCCCTTCTGACCCATTTCCGCATAAGTTTATTTCAACAAAGCATTTTTAGATTCTTTTTCTTTTGTAGGAAATAGGATTGCCTTAGATTTCGAAAGAGCCACGGGGAATTTTCACTAACAGGGAGCTCGTAGAAGCAACTGGCATTGGTATATGGAGTGGCAGAAACTATGTTGAATTAAATATATAGGTTACCTGGGACAAATTGGGTAAAAAGACACCAGAAATAGATAGCGAAGGAAGTTCATGCTTGAGTGGAGATAGCACTATGATGGGGAGGAAGTAGTACTGAGATGGAGTGGAATGAATTGTAATTAGTGTCTGTGGAGAGAAGCAGAGTCATGTTGCAGTACAGTGAACCTTTATTAGGCTCTTTGTTCAGTTGGGTCATCAACCAGAAACATTAACTCAGTTTGTCCCTGCAGATGCTGCCTGACCTGTTGCGTATTTGTAGCATTTTTTGTGTTGTTGTAATGGCAGAAGGCACTAGGATGGAGCAGACATGGTGTGAGATGGGACTCTAGGAGGAAGGATAAGAGGCATAGAGGCTTTGGTCAGCAGGAGAGGGAGAAATGGAAATGCCAATGGGAAGGAACAGGAAGCAACAAGAGCTGTAATGGAGTATCCCTTGGCCTAGACAGTGATCAATCAGCAAACTTTTTTTTTAAGAATATTACAGTGCAGTACAGGCCCTTCGGCCCTCGATGTTGCACCAACCAATCTAAAGCCCTTCTAACCACTACTCCAATATCATCCATGTTAACAATCCAACCAACAATGCCAAGACCAAACGTTGTATGTACCCCAACTTCTACCCTGGCTGAGATGAGATAACCTCAGCAGTTTGGTATTACATCTGGAACCTTCTGCTCAGCATGGTTTAATGATACATTTGTCACTAAATATATAAGCCCTGCATTTAACACAATTTTTGTGGACACCACTTAATTCATGTTTTTTAGTCTTCTCTATACTAGAAACTTCTAAGAACAAATTTAAAAAGAATCCACTTTTATTTTACAGTGCCACAAAACATTGTGACATCTTGAGGATAAACTGAATCTATCATAAGCCAAGGCTACATTGAAACTGCGGACTAATGATGAATGGTTATGGAGCTATAAAGAAGGAATTAAACTGAACGTTCTGGAAACATAGCAATCACAGGTGCAAATCTATTTTTTCCTACCAACGAACAGGTGCTATATTAGTACTTGACTCAAATTATGCTTTGAATTGGTAATGGCGTAGCCAGTCTGTCAGAAACCATTAAGCTGTCATACCCCATCAACAGCAACTGCAAAGAAAAAGCCTCTCTATCATCAAGTTTAAGGTCTCGTATGATCACCCTGTTATTCATTTTCAAAAAACAGCACTTAAAAGATAAATATTGTCACCGATGCCTGGATAAATTTGTATTCATGGATAATCCATGTGTGATTTGGATTCCAAGTTCCCTTGTGGTGAAAAACATTGTTTTTTTTCTACAAATAAGAACATTGGAATGAAGGGAAGTGCAGGATCTATATGATGCTGCAAGCCATCAGGCCAACTCAAACAAGCTCCACTCAAGCACCAACTTCCTTCACTGTCTACATCTAGCATCGTTTTACCCAGTTCATCCCAGGTAACTTATATATTTATTTAATTCAACATAGTTTCTCCATAGGTGTAAAAGGAGAATTTACTGAACACACTTTACCCTCAGATTCTATTTGATTTCAAAGTGAAACTGCATGGGTTTAATTCTGCAGAAAGCACATTACACAAATTTCTTTAATAGCTTTTTGTCTACTGTTCTTCTTTTAGTATGGGTCCTGACAGGTTAGCTTCCATGTATTGTCTACTGGCATTTATTGTATAAAATGGGTGGCACAGCAGCACAGAAGTTAGCACTGCTGTCTCACAGTGCCAGGGACCTGGGTTCAATTCCTGGCTTGGATCACTGTCTGTGTGGAGTTTGCACATTCTCCTTGTGTCTGTGGGGTTTCCTCCGGATGCTCCAATTTCTTCCCTCAGCCTAAAGATAAGAGTGTTAGCTGGATTGGCCATGCTAAATTGCCCTGCAGCGTCAGGGGGACTAGCTAAATAAATGCACAGGGGTTACGGGGATAGGAGCTGGGTGGAGTTGTGGTCAGTGCGGACTCGATGGTCAAATAGAATCTTAAGTGCAGAAAGAGGCTATGATTCTATAAGAAAATCAAGTGACCTCATCGTGGCAGCAGATTTACAGATGCTGGAAAGAACCACGCTAATGACACTGGAGCTTGGATAAGTGGGATTTATAAAGGGGTAGAAACACCCAGAGCATCTCCCACAAGCTGTTATGTGAATCCAATTAAGACATTGCTAAAATTGAAAGCTTCATTTGAGGGCTACATTGCCTGTTTAAAATTCACTTGAATAAGTTAAGAGGAGTGCACTACTGAACACAAACAAAGATTCCAGCTGCATTGCACTGGGAGGAGTCATTATTATTATTCTTCTGTGGTTAGTACTGGTATTTGCTGCATGGTGCCAAACCTATAAGCTTGTGTGGCTTTCATGAGGGAATCTAGTTCTCCAGCAGTATTACAATTGCAAAACAACAGAAAGAATGCCAGTTGAAAACAAAAGACTTTCCAATATTAAAGTGGAAATTGAACTAACTTTGTTTTCCTAGACCAATTTTTCTTTTCCCCTTCTGACCCATTTCCACATAAGTTTATTTCAACAAAACATTTTTAGATTATTTTTCTTTTGTAAGAAACAGGATTGCCTTAGATTTAGTGGGGAGTTTTCACACAGAGCTTGTAGTGGCAACTGGCACTAGTATAGAGGGGCAGTAGTGGGAGGTAGCACTATGATACTATCACACAGCAGCACAGCATCATCTATAGTGAATTTTATAGTGAAGTTATTTTATTATGCAGTAAACAAATTATTTGAGAATTACCGTGCTAATATTTTCATCAAATCACTATGACCATTGCCACTACAATACTGACAAATTATAACAATATTAAAGCAGTCTTATAGGCTTCCTAGCTGGAAGATGTATCTATATTACACATTACAGCCTCAAACTTTGAGCATGCAACCAGCTGTGAATGAAAACCATTATGTCTATGACATTCTTTACGACAGATTCTCACCTGTGGAAACACAGACGAGTAAGTATGAAAAGGGACTTTGGAATGTTAAAATTTCACTTAACATTTCAGGAGAGTTGTATACACTGCAAAAGAGAAAAAAATAGAGACATGTTATATTATTGAAATCTGTTTCATAGAAACCAAGTTGTATTACAGTGTGCAACAAAGGGCTCCAAAGTTGGTTAGTTTAACCCGACTGCACCTCCTATATTAATTGGCAGTGTTGATTACTGCAGAAAGTTTCCTTTTGTAAGCTCATGCTTCACAAAGAATTGTCTTTAAGCACCTTTCAATTTTTTTTGTTACTTGCTTTTGGAATGCAGACAATAGAGACTTCACTAGACAATATCTATTGTGTGACTTGACTCACAGGTAGGTCAGACCAGACAAGAACGGCACGTCCATCCCTGAAAGATGTTAAGTTTTAAATTTATTAAGTAATGTCACAAGTAGACTTACATGAACCCTGCAATGACGTTACTGTGAAAATCCCCTAGTCGCCACGCTCTGGTGCCTGTGCGGGTACATCGAGGGAGAATGTAGCATGACCAATGCACCTAACCAGCATGTCTTTCGGACTGTGGAAAGTAACCAGAGCACCCGACGAAACCCTCACAGACATGGGGAGAAGGTGTGAACTCCACACAGACAGTGACTCAAGCCAGGAAGCGAACCCAGGTCCTTGGCACTGTAAGGCAGCAATGCTAACCACTGTGCTGCCCACCAGTTGGGTTTTTAATGACATTCGGACAGTTTTAACAGGTATCTTTTTCTCTCCATGGACTCTCCCAGTCTACAAAATAACCAGATTTATTGAATTTAACTGACTATTAGGGAGAATTGAACTCAATTTCTCAGTAACCAATCCACCACTTTACTAGGGTCACCTGTGTACACATTTTCTTGGGAAACCTAGGGTAATTCTCCTGTATTTGTCACCAAAAGCTTATTCCCTTCTCTGTTTCTGCATCTCATCTTTTGTGTAGGCTCCACACACAACTCCTTTCAACACACTGTTACTCAACATATTTTGTACTGTGAACTGCACACACCTATTCCCAATTTTATTTAAGTAATATATTCTTGCAAATCCAAATTAGGTAAAGTTCCAATTCTCTATGTATATTCATACAATTGCAAGACTTTTTTTTACTGTTCTTGTATTTTCCCACCCCAAGACATTTTCTCTATCATTCATGCTATCAAAAAGTGGATATACTACAAGACTCTGAAAAAAATGTCATAAGATAAAGCTGGTTAGCATTGTGACTTCAAACAAAGCACCCATAACATATATTACATATGATAACATATGGACTAGAACTGATCACAGTACTCCCAAGCGTGGCCTACCCAATGTTGTCCATAAATTTAGCGTTAAGTTCTTTGCTTTTCAGTTCTGTCCCTCTAGATGTGAACCTGGGTGCTTTGTTTGCTGTTTAATAATCTTATTTGACCTGAAATCAATAAATACCTAGATACTTTGGATCATCTGTAACATATCACTTCCTCCATTTACCTACCACTGGATTTTAGATTTGAAGTCACAATGCTAACTAGCTAACAATGCTAACAGGAGAAGCTGTTAAAGAAATATGCTAGGATAATATCAGTACTACGAGCTAATGTCCGTCAGGAAAGACTGAACAGGATAGGGCTTTTTTTCCCTCTAGAAAAGCGAAGAATGAGGAAAGACCTGATGGAAGATTTCAAGATTATGGAAGAAATTATAAGACTGCAGGAAAGATGACGTTTCCACTTGAGGACAGGATCAGAACCATAGGCATTAAATATAAGATATTCCCTAATAAATCTAGTAGTGAACTTAGCTGGGGAACTCACTCCCAAAGAGATTACACTAGGCAACCAGCATTCATCCGCTCGTGAGGAAGCTCGATAAGCACATGATGGAGAAAGGTATAGAAGGATACTTGATGAGGTTACATAAAGATAGTTGGGAGGATGTATATGTAGAGGAAAAACACCTGTGTGGACATGTTGGGCTGAAAGGCCTTTGCTGTGCTGGATTTTTGTAACTTCGTAAAAATAATGGAATCAGTTACTGGATGTAAACTTGAGGACTTTAACATAATAAAAAGAATCATTCAAAATAGGTTCAGATAAAGATAATTCTACCTGATCATTTTCTGGATTCTCTTTGATGAACTGACAATCCCAAATGCTATAGCTGTGTGTATTAATGCTTTCAAAAACCTTTAACATAGTTCCACAGCAAAGGACAGGTCTGAAGCCTAATGAGGTGATTTTTCAAGGTGAAAGCTAGGAATGGATAAAAGGTAGGAAATAGAGGATACTTGTTAGTGCAGTGTCATCAACGTGGTGAAAAATGTTGGCCAAAAATGTTCCGTCCTCGATCATGGCTGGGTCTCCAGTGCCGCTGAGGTGAGTGGAATTTTGGCTGGAAAGCCAAATATTCCATACTCACTTGTAACGGGTCCTGCCACGGATGAAACTGGAGAATCCCATCTGCTGAGTGGAATGCCCCATATATCAATGTTGGCACCCCTTGATTCAAAATTTTAGTTTGTACTGTTCAGATTTCTGATGACACCAAATTGGATAGAGCAGAGTTGAATCAGAGGGGGCAGAGAATAACAAGTTGGTTATAAATGCATCCGTTTTGACGATGACACCTTTGAAAATAGCGCGTTAACATGTCTGCCTTTTGCCCTTGACCAAGGTTCCCCTCCCCCCGCCGCCAACACACACACACACACACACACACACACACACACACACACACACACACACACACACACACACACACGCTCCCCTCCCCCCCACCAACACACACACGCTCCCCTCCCCCCGCCAACACACACACGCTCCCCTCCCCCCCCGCCAACACACACACACACGCACGCTCCCCTCCCCCCGCCAACACACACACGCACGCTCCCCTCCCCCCCGCCAAAACACACACGCACGCTCCCCTCCCCCCCGCCAACACACACACACACGCACGCTCCCCTCCCCCCCCGCCAACACACACACACACGCACGCTCCCCTCCCCCCCGCCAACACACACACACACACGCACGCTCCCCTCCCCCCCGCCAACACACACACACACGCACGCTCCCCTCCCCCCCGCCAACACACACACACACGCACGCTCCCCTCCCCCCCGCCAACACACACACACACGCACGCTCCCCTCCCCCCCGCCAACACACACACACACGCACGCTCCCCTCCCCCCCGCCAACACACACACACACGCACGCTCCCCTCCCCCCCGCCAACACACACACACACGCACGCTCCCCTCCCCCCCGCCAACACACACACACACGCACGCTCCCCTCCCCCCCGCCAACACACACACACACGCACGCTCCCCTCCCCCCCGCCAACACACACACACACGCACGCTCCCCTCCCCCCCGCCAACACACACACACACGCTCCCCTCCCCCCCGCCAACACACACACACACGCTCCCCTCCCCCCCGCCAACACACACACACACACGCACGCTCCCCTCCCCCCCGCCAACACACACACACACGCACGCTCCCCTCCCCCCCGCCAAAACACACACGCACGCTCCCCTCCCCCCCGCCAACACACACACACACACGCACGCTCCCCTCCCCCCCGCCAAAACACACACGCACGCTCCCCTCCCCCCCGCCAAAACACACACGCACGCTCCCCTCCCCCCCGCCAAAACACACACGCACGCTCCCCTCCCCACCGCCAAAACACACACGCACGCTCCCCTCCCCCCCGCCAAAACACACACACGCACGCTCCCCTCCCCCCGCCAACACACACACGCACGCTCCCCTCCCCCCCGCCAAAACACACACGCACGCTCCCCTCCCCCCCGCCAACACACACACGCACGCTCCCCTCCCCCCCGCCAACACACACACACACGCACGCTCCCCTCCCCCCCGCCAACACACACACACACGCACGCTCCCCTCACCCCCGCCAACACACACACACACACGCACGCTCCCCTCCCCCCGCCAACACACACACACACGCATGCTCCCCTCCCCCCCGCCAACACACACACACACACGCTCCCCCCCCCGCCAACACACACACACACGCACGCTCCCCTCCCCCCCGCCAACACACACACACTCCTCTCCCCCCGCCCCCACACACACACACTCCTCTTCACCCCCCCGCCCCAACTCCTCTCCCAACAAACCCATTACCGACTATGGTTGACAGAGCACTCAAACCGAGTTTGGCCCATTTCCCGCAGGTCTGACCTCACCCTTTCCCCTCCCAAAATCATGATAGCGTCCTTTTCCCTCACTTTCCAGCCACGAGTATCTGCATTCAAAGGATTATCTTCTGCCAACTCCAGCATAATGTCACCATGAAACATACCTTCCACTCACACCTGTTACAGTTCAGGTAAGAAACTCCAAAGTGTTCTATAGAGCCTGCCTGGATCATAGGTTTTGCACCTTGAATTTGGCTAGGATAAATATGAGATGTTTCATTTCAGGTATGATTCAAGTGACCCACTAGGGAGCTTTTATCAAAGTTTAAGAATATAGTTAACATACAGGGTGGCATGGTGGCACAGTGGTTAGTACTGCTGCCTCACAATGCCAGGGACCTGGGTTCGAATCCCGGCTTCGGGTTCTGTCTGTGGAGTCTGCACATTCTCCCTGTGCGAGTTTCCTCCGGGTGCTTCGGTTTCCTCCCACAAGATGTGCAGGTTAGGTGGATTGGCCACGCTAAGTTGCAACTTAGTGTCAGTGGACCAGCTAGGCTAAGTGCATGGGGCTGTGGGGATGGGGCCAGGGATTGTGGTCAGTGCAGGCTCAATGGGCCTAATGGTCTCCTTCTGCACTATGGCATTCTATGATTCTTAGTATGAAAATTAGCAAGAACTTTTATCAGTTACAAACAAGAAACAATTACAAAACAACTACTTTAATGCATAATCCTTAATAAAGATATTGATGCATTCCATTCAAACCAAAACCATTGCCTTAGATAAACTCCTTTAAACAGATTCAACATAGCAAAGTCTACTGCTCATGTGATAATGGAAATTGAGTGCTTCGGTTGATGTCTGCAGTTCTCTGGATTCACTCCGAACAGTTTCAAGACAAGACGGCTTCCCAAAACACCAGAGAGACTCTGGTCCCGCCCCAACAACAGCAGATTTTCACCCTTCAGAAAAGCAAGAAAATTTCCACACATAAAAAAAGGAAAAAGACACTTATTTTTAGCTTGCTGTCCCTTCTAATACTAAAACTCAAATCTGCTGCACCAAACTGAAAATGAAACCTTAAACTCACTGAAAAAAGGTCCAAAAACACATGACCATCCTCCTGACAATGCAGGATCATAAAACAAATCCCAGAGTAAACAGAAGCAACACCATTTAAGCTACTCAAGTAGCAATAAAAGGACTCATCGTCATCAGTCTGGCAACAATAATGACATCACTGAAACTGTGAGCTGCAGAAATCAAGTTTAAGAAACCTTTCTTAAAAGTACACTAACATCACACCACCACCATCCTCCCCCCATCATTCTGCAGGGACTGCTCCCTCCATGACCCCAAGTCCACTCCTCCATTATCTCAACTCCTCCTTCCCTCGCAACCGCAGAAGGTGAGAAACCTGCCAATCCTCCTATTCAAAGCCCCAAATAATCCTTTGAGGTGAAGCAATATTTTGCTTGCACCTCCTTCAGTTTGGTCTATTGCATCTGCTGCTCCCAATGCAGTCTCCTCTACACTGGGGAAACTAAACTCAGACTGGGTGACCACTTTGTGGAACACTTTTACTCAGCCTGCAAACATAACCCCAACCTCCTGTACCTCATCATTTTAATTTATCATCTTGCTCTCATACCCACATGTCCACCCTCAGCCTGCTGCAGTGCTCCACTGAAGCTCAAAACAAATTGGAGGAGCAGCATCTCATCTTCTGATTGGTTCCGAGGGCTATAATGTGCCTAAACACTGAGTCAACAACTTTAGACTGTGACCTTTCTCCTCTACCTTGACCTTTTTTTTAATATCCTAACCTTTTTTTTTTGCAAAAGCCCTCTATTCCTCACATCATTGTAATCATTCCCAGTTCCCATCAATCACTGATCTTCAATCAGTTGCAGCTGCTGCACCCATACAGTATATTATCCATCACATTTCTCCCTCTCGAACTCTGAAGAAGTCATAGAATCCCCCCAAAGCAGGAGGCGGCCACTTGGACCATTGAGTCTGTACCAGCTTTGACAGAGCAAGGCCCCACTGGCCTGTATTTACCCCACTAATCTACACATTTTAGGACACTAAGGGGACAATTTAGTTTGGCCAATCAACCTAACCTGCACATTTTTGGAATGTGGGAGGAAACCGGAGCATCCAGAGCATGCAGACACAAGCTCAGCACCATCACACAAGGCCAGAATTGAACTCAGGCCTCTGGCACTGTGAAGCAGCGATGCTAACCACTGTGTCACCCTTGAGTTATTCGGAATCAAAGCATTAACTTTTGTTTCTCTCTCCATACATGTTGCCAGACCTGCAGAGTTTTTCTAGCATTCTCTGTTTTGGTTAAATATTTAAGTGGGTGGATGAAACTGAATATGGACAAATGTAAAGCTCTGCACACAAACAGAAAAGTAAATGATAAGTGACGTCAAAATAGATAAACATAATTTGACATTTCAAGAAGATTGGCTGACTTGACAGTTAACTTGTCTAATCACCACTCTACAACATAAACAAGGCGGTGAGCTTACGGAACCCATAAAAGAAATAAATAAAAGGTCAGCTTAAGACATGCTTGAATTCTGCAATGCTTTGACAGGACTACACAGTGTTCTTTGCCCAGTCCTCGCTGTTGAGACATTGGGAGGTACGGTGGCAAGCACTGCTGTGTCACAGTGCCAAAAACCCAGGTTCAATTCCTGGCTTGGGTTACTGTCTGTGTGGAGTCTGCACGTTCTCCCTGTGTCTGCGTGGGTTTCCTCCAGGTGCTCTGGTTTCCTCCCACAATCCGAAAGACACGCCGGTTGGATGCACTGGCAATGCTAAATTCTCCCTCAATGCATCAGAACAGGAGACGACCGGGGAATTCTCACAGTAATTTCATTGCAGTGTTAATATAAACCTACTTGTGACACTAATAAAGGAACTTAAAATAGGATACACCAGATGTGTCAACTCTCACCACTTTTCCCAAGAGTCACATGGGTTTGATGCCCATTTCCCCGCTTAATTTAAATGTGCTTTGAACTTAGGGAAAAGATTTCAGAGTATTGTCACATCAAGGCTACCTTACCTGTTTTCCACTATGTGTTTGCTGCACTGTGTTCATATTTCATTATAACTGCTATGAATAAGAGGGGTGGAACTTTCGAAAAGACAAACAAGTCAGCCTTTCATGGAGCAAAGTTTTACGTCTCTGTTTGGGAACCAAATGAGCTTGAGGATTATTAATTAAAATTTCACAGGGAGCCTGGGGTGGAGTTCACAGAGGACAAACATATTAGTCACATGGCATCATCAGACCAAGTAAAGGATTGGGGATTCAGGTATAGAATCACAGGATTGTTATGGTGCAGAAAGAAACCATTTGGCCCATCGTGTCTTCACTGATTCTCCAAATGAGCATCATGGCTTCCTACTATTCCCTTGCCATTTCCCCATACCCTTGCACATGATTACTTAAATAAAAACAAACTAATGAACTCTTGAATGCCTCGACTGAAGCTGCCTTCACTAGAAATGTTTGCATTTTATAACTGACAAAGGTTTATAAGAACAGTGAAGCAAGGCATGCATAGTTTTTGATAAATGTCTTGGAAAGAGTTTATCTCATGTTTGGTAAGCATGTGAAGTTCCTGTTTATCAAGAATTAATCATTCGGTATTGCCATAAGCTGAAAAATGTTTTGTGCATTTCTGAAAATTAGGACCTTATGGATGGCATACTGACATTATGAATGAAATTTATTACCCCATTTACAGACCTTTCAAAGTTCATCCACACTGACTGCGTTTGCTTTAAAAACATAATGTTTTTAATGGAACGACACTAGCTACAAATGTCTAAATGGATTTCCGATCCTGTTCACGCTTTGCAGTCTTTAAACTGGCTCACAGTAGTTGCTATAAATGCTATCATGTCCAAAAAAAAAGAACAGCATTACCCTGCAAGAAACACCATTCCTTGGAGTCCAAGGATGCTTAAAGTTCAGACTGAACGGAAGCTTTGCCTCATGGACCCACACTGGGGCTGCAACCTCGGCTATCACTAGGACCCTCAGTTGCTTCAGCAAATTTTGGAATGGCTACTTAAAGATTAATATCCCCGAGACTCAGTAAGTAGTCTCATGACACCAAGTTAAAGTCCATCAGGTTTATTTGGTAGCACAAGAAAGAAAACCCAGTTTTAAGAAATAATCCATTGCTATGGTGGGTGAACAGTGAATTCTTAGAAACAGAGACAGAACATAAGAACATAAGAAATAGGAGCAGGAGTAAGCCATCTAGCCCTTCGAGCCTGCCCCGCCATTCAATAAGATCATGGCTGATCTGTCGTGGCTCAGTTCCACATTCCCGCCCTCTCCCCATAACCCTTAATCCCCTCTCTCATCAAAAACCCATCAACCCGCGTCTTAAAAATATTTAGCGAGGTAGCCTCCACCACTTCAACGGGCAGAGAATTCCAGAGATTCACCACCCTTTGAGTGAAGAAGTTCCTCCTCAACTCCGTTCTAAACTGCACCCCCTTTATCTTGAGGCTGTGCCCCCTAGTCCTACTGTCCTTTCTGAGCGGGAGGAGTCTCTCCACCTCTATCCTATCCATCCCATTCATCATCTTATACGTCTCAATGAGATCTCCCCTCATTCTTCTAAACTCTAACGAATACAATCCTAGTTTATTCAGCCTCTCCTCATAGCTCAACCCCCTCAACTCCGGCATCAGCCCCCTCTGCACTCCCTCCAAGGCCAAAATATCCTTGCGTAAGTACGGCGCCCAAAACTGCACACAGTACTCCAGCTGCAGCCTCACCAATGCCCTATACAGCCGCAGCAAGACCTCCCTACTTTTATATTCAATCCCCCTCGCTATGAAGGCCAGCATCCCATTCGCCTTCCTGACCACCTGCTGCACCTGCAAGCTGGGTTTTTGCGACTCATGCACAAGGACCCCAAGGTCCCTCTGCACCGTCGCCTGCTGCAGTTTTTTGCCCCGTAAGTAATAATCCTTCCTACCATTATTCCTACCAAAGTGGACCACCTCGCACTTGCCAACATTAAATTCCATTTGCTAGTTCCTGGCCCATTCGCCCAGCCTATCTAGATCCTTCTGTAGACTCTCCACACCCTCCGCACAATTTGCCGTTCCACCAATCTTGGTGTCATCAGCAAATTTCGACACCATACACTCGGTTCCCTCCTCCAGATCATCTATATAAATGGTAAATAGCTGAGGCCCCAGCACGGACCCCTGGGGCACTCCACTAGTCACCATCCGCCAATCCGAATAGCACCCATTGACCCCCACTCTCTGCCTCCTATTTGACAACCAATCCTCTATCCATGCTAACACCCTACCCCCAACTCCATGTCCCCTGACCTTCTGCAATAACCTCTTGTGAGGTACCTTGTCAAATGCCTTCTGAAAATCCAGAAAGACCACATCCACCGGCTCTCCTCTATCCACCGCCCTAGACACACCCTCATAGAACTCCAGTAAATTTGTCAGACACGACTTCCCTTTAACAAAACCGTGCTGCATCTGCTCTATCAAGCAATTCCCCTCAAGATGCCTCGCTATTTCCTCCTTGATGACGGATTCTAACATTTTACCTACCACAGACGTTAAACTAACCGGCCTATAATTCCCTGCCTTTTGCCTGGCACCCTTCTTAAACAACGGCGTAACATTAGCCGTTTTCCAATCTTCCGGCACTTCCCCGGAATCCAGCAACATCTGGAAAATAACCACCAAGGCATCCACTATCACCTCCGCCATTTCTTTCAGAACCCTCGGATGCATTCCATCCGGTCCTGGCGACTTGTCCACAATCAGCCCCTCCAGTCTGTCGAGCACCGCCTCTCTAGTAACAGTAATGTCATTAAGACCCTTCAGTCCTACCACCTTTCCATCTCTAACACCCGGCAAATTATTCACGTCCTCCTCCGTGAAGACAGAAACAAAAAAGTTATTCAAGACCTCAGCCATATCCCCATCCCCTACCACTAGGTCCCCTTTCTCATCCTCTAAAGGACCAACGTTCACCCTAGCCAGCCTCTTCCTTTTTATATATTTATAAAAACTCTTGCTATCCTTTTTTATATTAAGCGCTAGCCCAGCTTCATAGTTTCTCCTACCCTTCTTTATCAACTTCTTTGTCAATCTTTGTTGACATTTAAACCTCTCCCAATCCTCTTCTCGCCCACTACTCTTAGCTACTCTAAACGCCTCCGCTTTTAATTTAACACTTTCCTTCACCTCCTTCGTTTCCCATTTCCTAACATCATGGCTGATAATAATATCTCAACTCTCGATAACTTTATCCAACAAAACTATAAACTATAAACAAAACTATAAACATGTAGAAAAGCAAAGACGAACTGAATGGCTCTTATTTTCATATCTATCTGACAAGCAATCAGCTTTATTTAACAGCTTGCAAGAAGACACTTTTTAAAAACAATAGATGGAAACAATTTTGAAATAGGAGGACACAAGTTCATGGCGAGGGGCAGGAGGTTTTTGGGGGAGTAGTGGTGGGGATGTGAGGAAAAACATTTTACCCAAGGGGTGGTACAATCCGGAAGAGTGGTAAAGGAGGTGCCTCACATCCTTTAAAAAGTACCTGGATGAGCACTTGGCATAACGTTCAAGGCTACGGGCCAAGTACTGGTAAATGGGATTAGGTAGGTCAGGTGTTCCTTACCCGTTGGTGCACGCTCAGTGGGCCGAAGGGCCTATTCTGCAGTGTGTGATTTTGTGAAAATAATTAACTCAAGAATTTATAAGGATACGAATGGTGACTACATGGGAGAAAAATTAGCGTTGTAAACATTACGATTAAGTGGGGAAAATTTTTAAAAACTTGTTAGACAAAGTAACCATTTTGATTGCTATTTTTTGTTCCTTGTGTTTGTGATATAAAGGGCTAAAGAATCTTTGTCCCTTGTGTTTGTGACATTAAGCGCTAAAGTATCATCTTGCACTTAACAGCAAGTGGAGGCTATGTCTACTTTTCAGAATTATGATTCTGATTCTTTACATTATCTGATTGAACACACTGATTTAGACCACTACTATTAGCAAGAAAGAACTAAAGCCTAGTTCTGAAGGAAAACAAACGTGGATTCTTATTGCTGATAATTAGGTTGCTCCTTTATATAATGTGATTATGATAAAACAATGTAATATTAAGCTTTTTTTTTTGCAATGCCCATTGACACCCTGGCTATCAGCAAGTTTCCCAACATTACTGACTGCTTCCATCAGCATAGCACTTCCTCAATATTACACAAACATGTCAGCCAAGATGGTGTTCTACAGAGAAGCTTGAAATATGATGTTTTGATATTAAATATCATGAAATAAATGATTTGAATGCATATGTTGCATATTGTGAGGCTCCGAATTTTACTGCTCCTGCCTGATCTGCAAGTTGGAATTTTGTCAGCTGTTATTACTAGGTCTCTTGCTGCCATAGTAACGTGCCTTGCAAGCTCCTTCACTGTGTTTACGTAAAGAGCTTGCATTTTAACACCCATCACGTTTTCAGGATGTCCCATGGTGTTTCACAGCCACTGAAGCACTTTAGAAATGTAGTCATATTATAATGTAGCAAAATACGACAGCAGAATACCATAATCAACAAAATAAAGGGTACTCTGTTTCAGTGCTGAAGATCAAAGGAACTTGCAGGCCAACAGATTAGGAGAACTCCCATGCTCTTCCATCGATACTGCCACTGGACTTTCCCTGTCCACCTTTGATGCCCTTTATTTCACAACTCATTTGAAAGACTGCTTCCATCACTCCCTTGATACTACACTAACTTGTCAGCCAAAATTATGCGCTCACAGACCTAGAGTGACGCTTGAACTTCAGCTTTTTGGTTCAGATAACAGTGCCACCATTGAGCCAATATGGTCACGGTTCAAGAATGAGGTTTGAACAAGGATATTGAGGTTCAGAAGGATATTGAGCCAGTATTGACACCTCGTATTATGTGATATAGTGCAGCTATTTAATAATGCTTTAAAGTAAATTTGATTTTTAGATATTGATCACATCTAAGTTTAAGTCAAGAGAATGGGAAGTCTCCTCTCATTACATACAAGTTAAAGCTCAACAGCTACAGTCCGCCTCCCAGTGGGTTTGAATGTTAAAGCACAAAATTACATATAATTTAAAAATAAAGAAGATCTCACTGAATGTTTCTCAGAGATTCCCGAGATTTAGCCAGATAAGTACTGTGCAGCCCAATCCATCAGCAAACCAGCCTCCCATCCATCGACTCTGTCTACCCTTCCTGCTGCCTCAGCAAAGCGGCCGGCATAATTAGGGACCCCACGTACCCCAGACATTCTCTCTTCCACCTTCTTCCGTTGGGAAAAAGATACAAAAGTCTGAGTTCACGTACCAACTGACACAAGGACAGCTTCTTCCTGCTGCCATCAGACTTTTGAATGTGCTTCGCGTTAAGTTGCTCTTTCTCTGTACCCTAGCTATAAGTGTAACACTACCTTCTGCACCCTCTCCTTTCCTTCTCTATGAACGGTAAGCCTTGCCTGTAAAGCACACAAGAAACAATACTTTTCACTGCATACTAATACATGTGACAATAATAAATCAAATCAAAAGTGCAAAATCTCAAGGTATAGGTGTAGATTTTGTTGTGGAGTGTGGATGGAGCAGGCTGTTAGCAGAAACTGATGAAGCTAGCTGAAAACCGAAATTATTAAGGTCAGGCCTGTTCATAGTAGAATCAGTGAGCTTCCAGCAATAAAGGAGCACTGAAAAAGACAGCTTGATGATCAGTGGTGGGGGAGCCCTTCATTCTATTTCAAGAATTCAGTAATCAGTAAACCCTGAGAGTGCAAAGAAATTCAGGGGCAAAGGGTAGTGAAAGATCCAACAGTAATCAGCCCCTGTGGGAAGGTCGGGTCCAATCCCATTCCTTCCCTGCCCCCCCCCCCCCCCCCACCCCCCACCACCACACCACCAAGTCAACCACTCACCTGCAATCAGGCTTTTTAAACAAGCAGTCTCCAAACTTCTGGCAGCATCTGTGGAGAGAGACAGAGTTAATGTTGAGTTAAATAGGACTCTTCTTCAGACGAAGAGGAGTCATATTGGACTTGAAACATTAACTCTCTCTACAAATGCTGCCGGACCTGCTGAGCGTTTCCACCATTTTATGTTTTCATCGCTTTAGGGGTTGCTGGTTTGCCTGCATTCTGCACAGCAGGTGGACAAGTGCTGCGCAGTTCAACTTTAAGATTGCATTAGAGCTTTACATATGACATCAGATCCCAACCTGTGTATGACAATGAGGATGGTCACTGACCTTGGCAGCAACACTGCCTAATTCCTGAGTTATTACAGGGAGCATGAAGCGGGCGGGAAATTGATAGTCCGTATACAACAACACAAGACTCACTGATAGGTCAAAATCCTTTTACTCCCTCCTGACCAGCACCGTGGATGTACCTATACCTCATGGACTGCAGCATTTCAAGAAGGCACCACCACCTTCTCAGGAGCAATCAGGGACAGGCTGGCCTAACCAGCAACACCCACATCCCACAAATGAATTTTTTTTTAAAACTTGCTGTGCTTCCAACTGAGTATCATCTGCAAATTGGTACACGAACCCTCTATTCTTTCACCCAAATCATTGTTATATAACGAGGGCCAGTAGATATTCTTGGAATGCATCGCTTTTCACAACTGCCAATCAAGAAAGGTTCCCTTAATTATTATTTTCTGTCTCCTACATTTCAACCACAGGTGCCCCACAAATCTGTGTCCTTAGCCCCTTACTATACTCGTTATACATCTGTGACTGTGGCCAAAACCCACCCCTCCCACCCCCCCACAACTAGATTTGCAAGTTTGCTGATGACTTCACCATAGTGAGTCAGATCTCAAACAATGACGAGATTGAGTACAGGAAAGAGATAGAGAATCTGGTGAACTGGTGCGACAACAATCATCTCTCCCTCAATGTCAGCAAAATGAAGGAGGTAGTCATTGACTTCAGGAAGCATAGTGGAGGACAGGCTCCTGTCTACATCAATGAGGCTAAAATGGAAATGGTTTGAGAGCTTCAAGTTTCTAGATGTCCAGATCACCAACCACCTGTCCTGATCCAACCATGCCAACACCATAGTTAAGAAAGCCCATCAACACCTCAATTTTCTCAGGAGGCTAAGGAAATTTGGCATGTCTGCTACAAATCTCACCAACTTTTACAGATGCACCATAAAAAAGCATTCTTTCTGGTTGTATTGCAGCTTGATATGGCTCCTGTTCTATCCAAGACGGCAAGAAATTACAAAGGGTTGTGAAAGAAGCCCAGTCCATCAGGCAAACTAGCCTCCCATCCACTGACACTGTCTAAACTTCCTGCTGACTCAGAAGAACAGCCAGCATAATCAAGGGCCCCACACATAAGAACATAAGAAATAGGAGCAGGAGTAGGCCATCCAGCCCTTCGAGCCTGCCCCGCCATTCAATAAGATCATGGCTGATCTGTCGCTGCTCAGTTCCACTTTCCCGCTTTCTCTCCATAACCCTTAATCCCCTCTCTTATCAAAAACCCATCAACCCGCGTCTTAAAAATATTTAGCGAGGCAGCCTCCACCACTTCAACGGGCAGAGAATTCCAGAGATTCACCACCCTTTGAGTGAAGAAGTTCCTCCTCAACTCCGTTCTAAACCGCACCCCTTTTATCTTGAGGCTGTGCCCCCTAGTCCTACTGTCTTTTTTGAGCGGGAAGAGTCTCTCCACCTCTATCCTATCCATCCCATTCATCATCTTATAAGTCTCAACGAGATCTCCCCTCATTCTTCTAAACTCTAACGAGTACAAGCCCAGTTTATTCAGCCTCTCCTCATAGCTCAACCCCCTCAACTCCGGTATCAGCCTAGTAAACCTCCTCTGCACTCCCTCCAAGGCCAAAATATCTTTGCGCAGGTGCAGTGCCCAAAACTGCACACAGTACTCCAGCTGCGGCCTCACCAATGCCCTATACAGCCGCAGCAAGACCTATAAAAGTAGGGATACTTTTATATTCAATCCCCCTCGCTATGAAGGCCAGCATCCCATTCGCCTTCCTGACCACCTGCTGCACCTGCAAGCTGGGTTTTTGCGACTCATGCACAAGGACCCCGAGGTCCCTCTGCACCGTCGCCTGCTGTAGTTTTTCGCCCCGTAAGTAATAGTCCTTCCTACCATTCTTCCTACCAAAGTGGACCACCTCACACTTGCCAACATTAAATTCCATTTGCCATTTCCTGGCCCATTCGCCCAGCCTATCTAGATCCTTCTGCAGACTCTCCACACCCTCCGCACAATTTGCCGTTCCCCCTATCTTGGTGTCATCAGCAAATTTCGACACCCTACACTCGGTTCCCTCCTCCAGATCATCTATATAAATGGTAAAAAGCTGAGGCCCCAGCACCGACCCCTGGGGCACTCCACTAGTCACCATCCGCCAATCCGAATAGCACCCGTTGACCCCCACTCTCTGCCTCCTATTTGACAACACACCTGCCTTCCATCAGTAAAAAGACACAAAAGTCTGTGGACACATACCAACCAACTCACGAACAGTTTCTTTCCGGCAGCCTGGCTTTTGAATGGACCCACCTCATATTAAGTTGACCTTTCTCTACACCCTAGCTACGGCTGCAACAATATATTCTGCACCCACCCTTTTCCTTCTCTATGTACGGCACGCTTTGTCTGTATAGTGTGCAAGAAATAATACTTTTCAATAGTATACATGTGACAAATAATAAATCAAATCAAAATCAAATCCATGCCACAAACTGCCTCCAATTTTGTGCACTTCCGTTTTTGCTAATAATTTCATTCAAAACCTTATCAAATGTCTTTCGAAGACACATTTTCAATTAACACCTCTCTAACCACCACGCTGGTAACGTCTTTGAGAATCTCATTAGTCAGAGATGACTTACCCTACATAAGTACCTGCTTTGATCAATTCAGAGGGATGAGCATTTGAACAAGTACGATTCAAAATAGAAAATTCTGGAATTACTTAGTGGTTCTGGCAGAGACTGTGAAGAGAGAAATAATTAGTGTTTCAAATGACTGATATTTCATTGGAACAGGGGAAATTGACAAATAGGAATCCAGCCTGTTCTGGTGAAAGGTCATCGATCTGAAACATTTATTTTTCTACATATGCTGCCTGGCTCTTAAAAGAAGAAAGTTCAATCACAACGAAATCCAGAGCTTCCTGGATGACAAAAGAGATTGAAGTTAAGATAAGGGAGAAAAAGTATGCTTATGACAGGTACCGAGTAGAAAATACAATCGAGAACCAGGCCGAACATGGAAGGTTCAGAGAAGAGGTGAAAAAGCAAATGAGAGAAGTAAAGAGTAATATGGAAAGAGACTGGCAGCTAACATTAAAGGAGAACACCCAAAATCATCTCTTGGCATATAAGTAGTTAAACAGCAGTAAAAGGAGTAGCATGGATTAAGGACCAAAGGGAGACTAAGGGCCTAGCTAAAGGTATTAAATGAATACTTCGCATCTGTCTTTACCAAAGAAGATGCTACCTAGGCCAGGAGGAGGTAACTCGGACACTAGAAGTGTTTTAAATTGATAAGCAGATGATATTGGATAAACTCACAACTTAAAAGTTGTTAAAGCACCAGGACCAGATGAAACGCATCTGAGGATATTGAGACACGTGAGAATGGAAATTGCGGAGACACAGGCCATAATGTTTCAGACTTCCTTAGGCATCAGAAGTGGTGCCAAAGGAGAATTGCAAATGTTACCCCCTCGTTCAAAAAATGGGTATAAAGATAAGCCCAGCAATGACAGGCCATTCAGTTTAATATTGCTGATGAAGAAATTTCTAGAAACAATAATAATAATAATGGATAAAATTAATAGTCAGTCTCATGGACAAGTACAGGTCATTTAAGGGAAACTGACATTGATTTGTTAAGGGGGACGGCACAGTAGCACAGTGGTTAACATTGCTGCTTCACAGCACCAGAGACCCTGGTTCGATTCTCGGCTCAGGTCAGTGTGTGTGTGGAGTTTGCATGTTCTCCCCATGTTTGTGTGGGTTTCCTCGAGGTGCTCCGATTTCCTCCCACATTCTGAAAGATGGACTGGTTAGATGCATTGACCCGAACAGGTGCCAGACTGTGGCAACAAGGGGAATTTCAGAGTAACTTCATTGCAGTGTTAATGTATGCCTTACTTGCAACTAATAAATAAAATTTTACTTTACTAAGCAAATATCGTGTGTTGCTAACTTACTGGAGTGTTTTTTTGAAGAGGTGACAATAAGGGTTGGTGAGGGCAATGCTATGGAGATGGCATACATGGACTTCCAGAAGGCATTTGATATGCTTCTCACAGTCTTATGGGCAAAGTGGAATAAAAGGGCAAGTAACAACGTGGAACCAAAAGTGGCTGCATGACAGGACAGAACAAGTCGTGTAATCAGATGTTTTTTGGACTGGAGGCATGTTTGCATTAGAGCTCCTTAAGGGTCAGTGTTGGGACCCTTGCTTTTCCTGACATATTAGTGACCTAAGTGGTCAAAATCTGTAGATGATACAAATCTCGAAAGCATTGTGAACTGTGAGAAGGACAGTGTAAACTTCAAAAAAAAATAGACAATTTGGTGGAACAGACAAACAGATGGCAGATGAAGATCAAGGAGAAATATGAAATAATTAATTTTGGTAGGAAAAGCATGGAGATGTAATACAAAATAAAGGCTACAACTCTCTAAAGAGGGTGCAGGAGCAGAGGGACCTAGGTGTAGTTAAGTCACTGAATGTAACAGGATGGGTTAAGAGTGTGGTTAAAAAAGCATAGAGCACAACAACAAGGAGATCATTTTAAACTTGTACAAGGCACTAGCTTAGTCTCAGCTGGAGTATTACACCCAGTTCTGGGTGCTGCATTTTTTGGAAAAATGTGAAGTCATTGGAGAGTGTCCAGGAAAGATTCATGAGAATGGTCCCAGCCACAAGGAACTTCAGTTATAAAGACAGGCTGGAGAAGTTAGAATTTTTTTCCTTGGAGAAAAGGCCGCTGAGAATAGATTTGATGAAGACAATCAAAATCATGAAGTGTCCGGGCAGGACAGGGAGAAGAACCCATAAAAGAATTGAGAATGAGACAGCACAGATTTAAAGTAATTTGCAAAAGAAGCAAAAGCAATATGAGAAAAGAATTTTTTTTAAGGCAGTGAGTGGTTCAGGTCTGGAATGCATTCTGAGTGTGTGGTTGAGGCATTCAAAAGGGAATTAGAACATTATCTGAAAATGAAAAACACAGGGTTATGGAGAGAAGGCAGGAGAATGATAGTAAATAAATTGCTCGTTTGAGAGCTGGCGCAGACACAATGGGCCGAATGGCCTCTTTCTGCGCTGTAAAAATCCTGTGAACCCATGTTAAACTGGATTTGTTTGTACTTATTGAGTTTCCCACTACTCCCCCCCCTCATTCCTAACTAATGGGTGACTTTCTAACGTGCAATTTACCAATCCAAAAGGAACACTTCCTGAACCTAGGGAGCTTTAGAAAATGACATTCAAAGCACCTGAAACGTCCTCGCGTATTCTTGTTTTCCATAATTGATTGCACAGTTTTCCTTTGGGTAACTTACATTGTCACCTATTTATTTTAGCACACCAAGTACTCATTTAGCAAGACTTCCACTTCCTTGTACCCAAGAGTCCCTTTCAAATATTTGCACAGTCCTGGGGATCATCTGAATGTACTAGAGCATTCCTAAAGTCTCTCTGGAAATTAAGACACATTAATTAATTCCTCATGGATATCCCTTGAAAATATTGTTGCACCCCCTAGGGATGTCCTGAAAATACTTACACACCTTCTAAAAGTTTCAGCGACCCTAAAAGAATAGAATAAAACTCTTGACAAGCGAATTTTCAATTGTTGGCAGTAAACAGCATCAGAAATCACATGCTGTCAATAAAAATAAAACCCAAATCTGATGACATAGAGATAGAAGTCTACTTGCCCCGCCGACTGTGTTTCAAACCCCTTTGTGGATCCCATAGGATCTGTCAGCTCTGGTTTGATAACCTACATTGGAGAATTCAGGATTTGGACCTAGGCTGTGCAGTGCTTCATAAGGGGGTGGAGGCAGTGCAAGTTTGAACCTACTTCACACTGTGTACATGGATTGAACCTACTTAAAACAGTAACATTCTGATATCACCAAGGTAACCCCACATTGATCAATAATATCCTTCAGCCAATCAGGATTCAACTTCAGTACAGGGTTTTCCATATTACAACTGGGGTAATGTAAGAAGTCTCACAACACCAGGTTAAAGTACAACAGGTTTATTTGGTAGCAAAAGCCACTAGCTTTTGGAGCGCAGACCACTTACCTGACGAAGGAGCAGTGCTCCGAAAGCTAGCGGCTTTTCCTACCAAATAAACCTGTTGGACTTTAACTTGGTGTTGTGAGACTTTTTACTGTGTTTATCCTAGTCCAATGCCAGCATCTACACATCATGACTACTGGAATTTTCTCAGACCAGCTTGCTGAGAGGCTCCTGCTTACATTGAAACCATCCGAGAATGTGCTAGTCCTTTAAAAGTGACAACGCATAAATTAAATCAATCAGTAAAAGTGCACGTAGAATGGTTTGGATGTAACGCAGGCGAGGGGAACATGCTCTTTATAAACACAGTAAGAAGTCTCAAACGCAGGGCAGGGGAAAAGTGTTCTCAAATAAACGCAGGGCAGGGGAATGTGCTTTCATATAAAGGCATTTTACAAGGTTGCTTACCAATAACACACCATCAAGTGTCTCAATTCGAATTGTGCTCACAATGAAGGAAAAGTACTTGAAACCAGTTCTACTAAAGCCACATTCTAGTCGGCTCGGCTAACATGTGCGTATGCATGTGGATAGCTATTTGAAGCAACATACCACAACAATGCCCACGGTCCTGTGATTGCCGAGTGCACAAGGGAGACGCTGAGGTTGGTCCATCTCCAAGACTTGGTCCTGTTCCCCTCGACCTGCTTGGGGGGCAGGGTGAAAGTTTGCGACCGCAGGAAGACCCGCAGCGTTTTGAAGCTCAGCGCGAAGAAGAGGATAGACAGGAGGGGGTAACTCTGGACGATCATGGCTGGGACTCCGACGCCGAAGGAAGGAGCAGCGCTTTACAGTTCAGCGGAAACGCCTCTCTCCATGCGAGCAAAGACTTGCTGCTGTTCCCCACCTAGCGGAAAAAGACCAGCCCACAAAGCTTATTCGCTACGGCGTTATTAAAACGCACTCAATTGGCGAGAGTGGAGGGGAACCGCGAGTGTAAGAGGCAACAAAACACAGAGGCACTTCAGCCAAGTTGGGGGAGCTGGATTGAGAGTTTTGAGTGGACTGTTGCTCGAAAAAAGATCCTAATTTATCACATCTCCCAGCACAACATACAGTGTTTACTTTATAGTAAATTGAAGATTTGATTTATTACTATTACATGTTTTAGTATACAGTGAAAAGTATTGTTTCTTGCAATATATACAAACAAGATATTAATAGAGTACATAAGGGAGCAGGAAAGGAAAGGGTCCAGAATGTAGGAGAATCATACAATACAGAAGGAGGCCATTCAGCCCATCGAGTCTACTCTGACCACAATCCCATCCAGGCCCTCTTCCCTATAACTCCATGCATTTAGCCTAGCCTATCCCCTGACACTAAGGGGCAATTTAGCCTGGCCAATCCACCTAACCTGCACATCTTTGGACAGTGGGAGGAAACCGGAGCACCTGGAGGAATCCCACACAGACATGGGGAGAACGTGCAGGCTCCACACAGTGAGACAAGCCAGGAATTACGCACGGTGGGACAGTGGTTAATACTGCTGCTTCACAGTGTCAGGGACCTGAGTTCCATTCCAGCTTGGGCCACTGTCTGTGTGGAGTCTGCATGTCCTCCCCATGTCTGCAAGGGTTACCTCCGAGTGGTCTGGTTCCCTCCCACTGTCTGAAAGATGTGCTGGTAGGTGCATTGACCTGAATAGGTGCTGGAATGTGGCAACTCAGGGAATTTCATAGTAACTTCATTACAGTGTTAATGTAAGCCTTACTTGTGACTAATAAATAAATTTTAACTTGTTATAGTCATAGCTAGGGTGTAGCTAAAAGTCAACATAAGGTAGGTCCATTCAAAAGTCTTATGGCAGCACGGAAGAAGCTGCTCTTGGGTTAGTTAGTACGTGTCCTCAGACTTTTATATCTTTTTCCAAACTGTCATGCTTTATAAATGTCACAAAAACTTGCATCCCGTTCACTTCAACTGTTCACGTTCACTGTGATACAAATGCACATGTGGTTGTGGCTAACATTTAGGATTGTATAACAAAAAGTCCCTTTTTAAAACACCTGGAAATGTCTCTGGTTTTACACAAATGACTCTTGCTCCACAAGACAGAGATATTCCCCCCTCCCCACCCCCCCACACACACACACACACACACACACAGAGCTGTGTTATCAGGCTACTCATGTCCAGGGAATAATAAGCAAAATACTATAGCTGCTGGAAATCGGAACTCAAAACGGAAAATGCTGGAAACATCTTGTAGCTCAGACAGCAGCTGTGAAGACAGGAAGTTCAGGTTGATGGGCCTTCCAGCGGGATCTTTGTATTGTACATTGAGGGATTCATTTGATGTCAATAAACATGCAAGTCAATGCGCTAAACTGTTTAGATTCCAGGACTGTGCACTCATAATGTAGCTCACTCTCCATGAGGGCACATCAGAAAATCAGCCATGGAGGATTCCCAATTCACACTGCTCCTCACTTTACAGTCAGGTTCCTTGGACTGGGAATGCTAGGTGCTAGGAATGCTAGGGACTGGGAATACTTAGTGCTGGGAATGCTAGGGATTGGGACTGCCAGGGACTGGGAATGCTAGTAATGGTGGTGCCATGTGATGGGAGTGCCAGATGCTAGAAACACCAAGTATTGGGAATGCCAGCTAATGGGAGTGCCCAGTACTGGCTATGCCAGCTGATGGGAGTGCCCGGTATCGAAAATGCAAAGTAATGGGATTGCCAAGTGATGGTGGTGGTGCATCATCATAAAAATCTATTGGTCTATAAGGATCATCCTCACTTCATAACTCCAGTAATCAGCCTCTTGAGTCTCTCTGCAGATACACAATTGTAATACATGACCAGTACTGATTGAAGTGGGGCAGTGTTCTCAGTGGATCAATACAAAGGTTGGATACTCTCTAGTGGATAAAAAAATGGTCACTTTGATTTTTACTTGGCAGGGCTGGGTAACAGGATGGGGAGGTGATAAGTGACAAAAAGAAGCTAAGAGAATGCATGGGCAAGTGAAGGAGGAACATAAATAAAGTCCTTGGCTTTTTGCAATGTTCCGGTGAAGCCCAATGTAACTGGCTGAACAACACCCCATTTTCTGATTGGGCACTTTACAGCCTTCCAGACTGAACATTGAGTTCAGCAACTTCAGAGCATGAACTCTCTCCTCCACGTCCACTCCATTTCCATTTATTTTATTTCTTTTATCTTACTAATCCATTGTATTACTTTATATTCTTAGTATATATTTTTAATTTTAATTTCTTCCCTTGTTTCATTTGTCCACTTCTAAATTTCACTTTCCATCTTGTTTCCCCAACTCCACCCCACTAAGACCATCTGCCACATGTCTCAGGTTGTTCTTTGACACTCTGCACTATTGTTCTGTCATTTACACATTCCGATCTCTTAATGGATATAATTAGCACCATTCTTGGCCTTTATCATCACCATTAACATTCCCTTTGTCTTTTTGGCTAGGACATCTTGGACAATTACACAATGCCCCCCCCGACCCCCCACCGTTGCAGAATAAATCTCGTCCTAACTTCCTTCTCTTCAGCTCTGACGAAGGATCATCCAGACTCAAAGCATTGGCTCTATTCTCTCTCCACACATGCTGTCAGATCTGATTAGATTTTTCAGCATTTTCTGATTTTGTTTCACATTCCAGCATCCACAGCATTTTGCTTTTATGTTAAAATAATAGAGTAATGGGCTCAGGGCCAGAGTCTGTCTGGAGCACATGTGAATGGACACAATAGGAATTCAGATTACATAGGTATGAGAGAGAGATTAGGAACCACATGACATGATTGTTAACAGAGGGCAGGATTGAGATAATATGAAACAGACCAAGGTTAAAGTCTGACTCCCTGCACTGGGTGTTTAAATAACTTTAGCACATAAGCAGTATGTTTTTAAGTTTGAACACAGGGCTGTCCTTTACTGAGTCATATTCAAAACCAAGGTCACAATAGGCTTCTTAAAATCATGTTGCAATCCTTAAAATCATATAGAATGCCTACAGTGCAGAAGGAGGCCATTTGGCCCATCAAGTCTGCACCAACCACAATCCTGCCCAGGCCCTATTCCCGTAATACCACATATTTACCCTCCTAATCCCCTGACACTAGGGTCAATTTAGCATGACCGATCAACTGACTGCACATTTTTGGACTGTGGGAGGAAACCGGAGCACCCAAAGGAAACTCACGCAGACATGGGGAGAATGTGTAAACTCCACACAGACCTGATCCTGGAATTGAACCCGGGTCCCTGGCATTGTGAGGCTGCAGTGCTAATCACTGTGCTGCCCAGAATTCAAACCTGCAATTTTCCCGTATCTGTTAGGTGTGATGGGACGCTGACTTGTAAGAAGTGTGTGTGTGAACTAAAAGTTCAGGTTGAGAGACCAAGTGGGTACAGGAGCAACATGAGTGGCAGAGCATCAATGGGTGTGCTGCTGGAGGTAGACCATACAGAGACACAGGACCAGGAATGAATGGAGAGACAACCATGAGTCAAAAGAAGGCTAATGGAAGTGTATAGATGGCAATAGCACATGCATGGTGGCACTGTGGTTAGCCACTGTTACCTCACAGTGCCAGGGATCCAGTTCAATTTCCAGCTTGGGTCACTGTCTGTCTGGAGTCTGCACATTGTCCCTGTGTCTGCGTGGGTTTTCTCCTACAGTCTAAAAGACAGGCTGGCTAAGTGCATTGGCCATGCTAAATACTCCCTCAATGTACCTGAACAGGCGCCGGAGTGTGGCAGCTAAGGGGTTTTCAGTTTCTTCATTGCTGTGTTAACGTAAGTCTATTTGTGACACTAATAAATAAACTTTAAACTTTAGCAGATCCAGTAGACAGGCAGAGAAATGAAGAACAGTAGCAATTAAATTATTAGCCTCAACCACTTCCTGTTGTAGAGACTTCCACATTCTAACTGTTCCCAGTAAAAATAAAGTCTCCTTATTTCCTACAGGATTTATCAGTAATTACTATGTATCTAGGGCCCCTACCTCTGGATTCATTCACACCACACCTACCTTTTACAATATATTGATAATTTTAAAGACCTCTATCTTCAAAGTCTCTTCTTTTCTAAGGACCCCATCCCCTTCAATCTTTCCTGATTGTAATCAGTCAGTTCAATTTCTAGCTCCTAAACCTTTTTCATCACAAACAGAAAATGCTGGAAAATCTCAGCAGGTTTGACAGCATCTCCTAGTCACCACACTCCAGTGCCTCCAATGACCCTTCACTGGAACTCTGACAAAGAGTCATCCAGACTCGAAACACTGGCTCTTTTCTCTCTTGACAGATGCTGTCAGACCTGAGATTTCCCAGCATTTTCTATTTTTGTTTCCGATTCCAGCATCCACAGTATTTTGCTTTTCTCTACATCTTTTTGTTCTAAGAACTCTATGTCCCTTTTGTAGCATCGAGTCCAGGACTTTTGCTCTTAACAAGACTTCCTCCCCTTTTTTTTCAATTTTGTATAATTTTGAATTATCTTTTCATTTTGAGTACCTTGCTACAAGTCCCATGTATGATGGGGTAGAAATGTTCATACCTGCCACTGATCTACACAATTTCAGCCTCATGATTTTGGAAAGGATTCACTTGCTTGTAACAGTATCTTAGCTGATAAACTATAGGAATAGGGCAACAAGGGATGTTCACATATTTAATAGTTCCACAGTTTCCAAACTTTTCATGTTTTTCACACGTAACAAGTTGTAATTATTTTTGTGAAATAATGCGGCGCCTTCTGGGCACATAGGGGTTCCTGCACTTTTGTCGATACCAGTCTGAATCAGGGTGGCACAGTGGTTAGCACCGCTGCCTCATAGCACCAGGGACTCAGCTTGGGTCACTGTCTGTGCAAAATCTGCACATTGTCAGTGTGGGCTTCCTCCTGGTGCTCCGGTTTCCTCCCGCAATCCGAAAGACATGCTGGTTAGGTGCATTGGCCATGCTAAATTCTCCCTCGGTGTACCTGAACAGGCACCGGAGTGTGGCAACTAGGGGGATTTTCACAGTCACTTCATTGCAGTGTTAATGCAAGCTTACTTGTGACACTAATGAATAATTAAACGTAATTAAAAAGTACTAAAGGTGCAGGCACTGAAGAATCAGTCAGTTCTTTGTGGATTTAAGTTTACCAGCACTTTTTTTGCATACATTGTAACTGTGACTCCTCAATTGTGAGCTTTCTTGCATTTAACCCACACTAAGTAGCAGACACTCCAGTATGCTAAAAAAAGCCATCTATAATTCCGAACCATAGAAATGTCACCACCTACTGGGACAAATTATGTATTACAATGTTTTCTCTTCCAGGTATTTACCCACTGGCAGCATTTATTTTGCTTTTTAATCATCTGGTGTTATTTGGATATAAGATTCATTGAATGAATCAACTGCCAGCAGCTATACTTTATGCAGGAGTGCCAGTAGGCAGGCTATTACAGTCCAAAGATGTGCTGGTTAGATGGATTGGCCCCTTAAGGTAACGCGGACTACCTAGGGTAAATGCATGGAGTTGTGGGGATAAGGCCTGTGTGGGATTGTGGTCAGTGCAGACTCGATGGGTTGAATGGCCTCCTTCTATACTGTAGGATTCTATGATCTATTCACTATACATCTTACCACAAGCAGGCGGAAACTTGTTCTTATCCGAGGCCCATGCATAAGTACTTTCGACAGGGGTTAATTCACGGAACAGGAGCTTGGAGGCAATTTCCCCTCTCTCATGCATTAATGTATCATAGGAGCCCATTCGTCATACTCGCCGAGGTCAACCAACTCAGCTTCAAGCAGGAATTGAACCTGCGACCCTCTTGGCTTGTAATTCTTAAGCTATTCTGCTGGCCCCAGCAAAGATAGATCAAGAAAAGGCAATTGTGCCAGAGAGCAGAGTGGCAGCAGGCACTGATGACCATTCAGCTACAATACTGAACTGACATGCACTCAAATCCCTGAGCCACTTTGGTCGGTGATGAGTCCCATGTCAAGATCTTAGCTGTATCAGGGTTACTTTTGAAGTTTACAAAGATTAGATGATAACATATGTGAAATTTTAGTATATCCAAGGTCAACGTATACTTAAAGACTGAAAAGAAGCACATCATCCCCCAATCGTTGAGCTGCATTGTAATACTGAACTATACAGAACAATTGGTCCAAAACCCAATCCCCTGTCTGTATTAAGATAGTTCATGTCAGCTTGGATGGCACTGCTGGGATTACAATTCATCCCTCCTTGCTTTCGGTTACGAGGCTTACACATCTTCTGGACAGTAGAGGTAGGTGAGGTAAAGACAAGATAGGGCAAAGTTGAGGTAACTCCACCATTAAATTAGATGCCAAAATTCATAGCCTAGGCTCAGATTTCATCCCTTGGGTAAATACCAGAATGATGTGACTTTCAATGGAATTATATTCCACTTAAAATCAACATGGCAGCCCCATCACCTGGCATTTATAGTACCTGGTTTTCCCAGTATCTGGCATTACCATTACTTGCCATTCCCATCATTTGGCATTCTCAGTACCTGCCATAATGTGGCATTTCCAGTACCTGGAATTCCCAGTACCTGACACTCCCACCACTGTGCAAGTTTACTGCTTAAATAGAACACATTAGTCCCACCCTCAGGAATAAAGGCTATTTCTCATCAGATCATTGCTTGCTGTCTATCTCACAAACTCATGAATGGGACCACTTCTGATCCTAAAAAGTGCCCAGCCTACCTCAGGTTACCCTAGGAGAGTATACTAGCTTAAAAACTTGAGCATGTGCCGAAGACAGCTATTTATTGGGATCCTTTAATTGGGGCATGTCAGTGTGTGTTGATCACAAGCTTGAGGGAAGTGTGAGCATAATTGCAAAGGCAGAATGTTCAAGTAAGCCATTATCTTTTTTAATTAAGGTCTTTGTAAGTTGGGAGGATCAAACCATGGTGAAGTCTAGAGAATCAATGAGAGGCTTATAGCTAACAAGTTCACTTAGTGGACTAGCAATTAAACTTGACAAAAAAGGAATATGTGACAAGGTAACAAATTAAGGCATTATATTGATCTTATTTTGGGAGGGGGGAGGAGTTAGTTTATGAGGATTTCAGCTTTGTGACTGAGTTGTTGATGAGGTAGAGATTAAAGTAGGGCCCGAGCCACACTGTGTAGGTTTTATACTGAAATAGGGCACATCAAAACCATCCTCTGGGATAATGGCTATTCCTGATTAGATCATTGCTTGCTGTATATCACACAAACTCATCAATGGGCCTAAGGCCACCACCTTTGGTTTTGAAAAGAGCCCAGCCTCCCTCAGATTCCCTAGGAAGGGTAAGAAATCTCAAAGTACAAGCAACAGTGATTCAGCAATTTCACCATGTTACTATGCAGTAGCAACATGAGTGGTATTGTCCATTCACAGCATACTGCTGTCAAGCCAAAAAGACTTCTATCTATCCTACAAATGTGGCATATGAATTTCAGTGCCAGTGGAATGCCAAGTATGTAGGGCGTATGTCCCAAAGACTGGTGGGTTATATCAAATTGCATAAAGCTTTGGCTGTTCACAACAGGCAAAGTTCTGAATATACCCAACTAGCTCGTGCTTGCAAAAGTCAAATTATAGCATCCAACATGAGATGTGATTTTGTGACTGGACAACACAAAAATCTAAATAATCCTGATCATGTTCAGAATTACACTGAAAATTAATTTGAGAATATGTCAGGCATAGCTTACTTATGCTTCACATGAGGCACTAAGGGAAATGTGTATGCCACCTCAAAGCTAACTGCCTGAATATAAATCCAGAACATTGTACACACACTTTCCAGAGAGACATTCATTGAGCTGTGCTGTTTGATATGATTTCATACGGGTGGCATGATGGCACAGTGGTTAGCACTGCTGCCTCATAGCGCCAGGGACCTGTGTTCGATTCCCAGTTTGGGTCACAGTCTGTGCAGAGTCTATACGTTCTCCCCGTGTCTGGGTGATCCAGTTTCCTCGCACGGTCCAAAGATGTGCAGGTTAGGTGCACTGGCCATGATAAATTGCCCCTTGGTGTCAAGGGAACTAGCTAGGGTAAATACATGAGGTTATGGGGATTGGGTCTGGGTGGGATTGTGGTCTGTTCAGGTTTGATGGGCCATATGGCCTCCTTCTGCACTGTAGGATTTTACCTATATGCGCTGACCAGGAAGGGTCAGTCCAATGTTTCTTTGGCCTTTAAAGTCATAAGAACATAAGAACATAAGAAATAGGAGCAGGAGTAGGCCATCTAGCCCTTCGAGCCTGCCCCGCCATTCAATAAGATCATGGCTGATCTGTCGCTGCTCAGTTCCACTTTCCCGCTTTCTCCCCATAACCCTTAATCCCCTCTCTTATCAAAAACCCATCAACCCGCGTCTTAAAAATATTTAGCGAGGCAGCCTCCACCACTTCAACGGGCAGAGAATTCCAGAGATTCACCACCCTTTGAGTGAAGAAGTTCCTCCTCAACTCTGTTCTAAACCGCCCCCCTTTTATCTTGAGGCTGTGCCCCCTAGTCCTACTGTCTTTTTTGAGCGGGAAGAGTCTCTCCACCTCTATCCTATCCATCCCATTCATCATCTTATACGTCTCAATGAGATCTCCCCTCAGTCGTGACAACTGTGAAATATACTTTGTCTCATATATTTTGAGCCATTCCTTGGTACAGCATGCAGCTTCAGAACACCTGAACTAATGTCCACATACAAGCCTTAGCATTGGATATCTGGGCAGCATAGTGTTTGTTTTGTAATGGCTAGGTTCCCAAGATTTTAGAACATTGTTACTTACGCAGATGTACCCATATGGGTTCTTTCAGGCCATGTGGCACCCTACAGAAAAAAAACAGGAGAACACTCAGTCAGTGTGCAGGTTCTCTGCAAAGACACTCCTCCTTCTTAATTCAAGTGTTGATCATTGTGTCATTGAACATTCCCGCTCTAATTGGATTTCTATAATGAGTGTTCTGGCTATTTGGCTTGCCCGAGTTTACTGATTCCAGTTGCCATGGCAGCAAAAAGGACAATGAAATGATGCACTGAGCCCCAGGGCAAAACCAGTCTGCTTATCAAGCAAGGTTTCTGTCACCTAGAAAACTCGGATTGCTAGGACTAGGGGAATACATCCCAGAGATATCATGCAAGATAGCAGAGGTGGGTGGTTGAATTGTATCATTCTGTTACGCTCTGCTCCCATCGGGGTTGGTTAGCGATGCCAACATAGAATCCTACAGTGCAGAAGGAGACCATTCGGCCCATTGAATCTGCACCAACCACAATCCCACTGGGGCCCTATCCCCACAACTCCACGCATTTACCCTAGCTACTCCCCCTGACAACAAGGGGCAATTTAGCATGGCCAATCCACCTAACCCGCACATCTTTGGACTTTGGGAGGAAACTGGAGCAGCTGGAGGAAACCCACACAGACACAGGGAAAACGTGCAAACTCTACACAGACAGTGACCCAAGCTGGGAATCGAACCTGGGTCCCTGGCGCTGCGAAGCAGCAGTGCTAACCACTGTGCCACTGTACTGCCCCTAAAACAGTGCAGGTTCAAATCCCATGGCGTTATTCAGAAGGCCTGTCTTCTCAACATTGCCCTTCGCCTGCAGTGTGGTGGTCCTCAGGTTAAATCACCACCAGTCAGCTCTCTACTTTGAGCCTACAATCATCTGGGACTGTGGGGACTTTAGCTTTACTCCCATTAGAACACCGGGACCCTCCACTCCTGAAAGCTGCTTCTGCAACTTCAGATATCTTAAAGGTATTATTGATGGATTGCACTAACCAGCCTCCCAACTGATTCTTCAATATTTTACTGCTAGCTTTGTGGCACAGAGTAAAATTCCAGTGGCTTGCACAGGACGTGAGCCACACTAAGTGCCATTTAATATTTCTACTCTCCATGCCTTCAGACAACCCACAGCATCTAAACTGAAGGAATGCACCCCATAGATGTACATATGACATAACTATAGTTTGAGTCAACAAAGATCAAAGGTCTGGTGGAATTTGAATTCAATAAAAAAAATCTGGAATTAAGAATCTACTCATGACCATGAAACCATTGCCAATTGTCAGAAAAAACCTACTTGGTTCATTAATGCCTTTAGGGAAGGAAATCTGCCCCTGGTCTGACCCATATGTGGCTCCAGAGCCACAGCAATGTGGTTGACTTTCAACTACCCTCGGGCAATTAGGGATGGGCAATAAATGCTGGCCAGCCAGCAACACCCATATCTCATGACGTTAGCCCAGCTTGAAGTGTAGGGGCACAGGATGAGACCAGGATTGGCTTCTAGATTAAAAAAAGCCCAGAGACACTGGCTGCTCAAGTTCCCCGATGAAGAATGACTGCTTGTGAAAGAAGCGACTGCGCCCCAGGAAGGAATCAGTGTCTTTCTGAAGATGAATCATGGTGAAAAACATCAGTTCAGAGATCAGACCTCACTCCATCAGTATGAGCTGGAATCAAATCAAAAGCCCTGGGGTGGAAAGATAATATACTGGTCCACTGCGAATGCCAGCTGGGAGGGACCATCTGATTGATCATTTTACTTCGGTGGGGGATTCGGTGGCTATGGGATTATCAAGATCCTGTTTATTCAGCATCACGCGATCTTCTGCAACTCATGGTTACAATAACCATTTTGAATTGCAATCCCTTGTGCAATCTTACTTGCTCTGAGAATGGCAAGATAAAATCAAACAGAAGACGTATTATTGTAAAGGCACAACCATATCACAGGGTGTAATCCTCACTCATCCCTGCTGTAATGCTAACTACATTTACACAAATGTGGGACAGAGAAATACGCGGAAACCTGCACTGAAAAAGCCTTGCAATCTGATTTTGTTGAAGGCCTGGCCCTTTCTGTTGGTCTCCATGTCGCATAAGTCACACTTTCCATCATGGATAGTGCATGAGGGCATTTGGCTTCCCCGCATCCAGTCATCGTTTCAAGTAAATAGCGATGTAAAAGGAAGTTGACACTGCTCCCCCCCGCCCCACCCCACCAGCAGCAGTTTAGGGAATAAATGCAGCGCTTTATGTGTTATTGAGCAAAGCAGAGAGATCACAGGTTCAGTTCCTTTTGTGCAGTAGGCAGCTGTTCTCAGTTGGGGCAGTGCTGCAATTAGCCAAAGTGCCCCCTCCCCTCTGGGGTTAGGGAGGATCCTGCTCCTGATTGTTATTCCCTGTTGGAATGGGCATGAGTGCCAGGCGAAGTGAAGAAATGGCACAGCTGCCAAGCCCCACCTCCTGACATGAATGAACTTGCTGCACTCACAGTGCAAGGCTCATGCTGTAAGGATCTCCAACTGGCTGATGCATAACTGGGTCCTGACAACCTGTAAAACTTCACTTTGAATCAGGACATTCAGGCAAGGAAAGCCAATAAACAGGGTGAATCTTATTGTTCTCAAATTGCATTTTTTTTTAACAATTAAAATAATAGAATCCCTACAGTGCGGAAGGAGGTCTTTTGGCCCATTGAGTCTGCAATCCTACCCAGGCCCTATCCCCATAGTCCCCCATATTTACCCTGCTAATCCCCTTGACACTCAGGGGCAATTTAGCATGGCTAATCAACCTAACCCGCACATTCTTGGACTGTGGGAGGAAACCAGAGGAAAGCCACACGGAAATGGGGAAAACATACAAACTGCACACTGACTGTCACCCAAGGCTGGGTCCTTGGAGCAGCAGTGCTAAACATTGTACCATCGTGCCACCCTTAAAAATAATGACGGCTGGCACAAAAAACATGGCAGCACTGAAAGAAGAAAGCTATAAAGGGAAAAGAACCTGAAGTATCTTTACAAATGAACTTTAAGGGTACAATTTCCTCATCTTATCTCTGACTGCACTGAGCACAGAGACAGATTAAAGCACCTTGTAGGATCGTGGTGTTGGCGCCGCCTTAACTAAATATTTAACAAAGGCTTCCAATTTATTTTGGCAGCTCTCAGCTGCAAATTTTCACCAATGGGAAGAAAGTACTTCAGAAATGTAAACACAACCTTTGACATAACGTCAAAGTTGCAACTGCAGTTCATTTTTAAAGTGTATTTATTTGTGTCATAAGTAAGGCTTACATTAACACTGCAATGAAGTTACTGTGAAAATCCTCTAGTCGCCACACTCCAGCAACTGTTTGGGTACACTGAGGGAGAATTTAGCATGGACAAATCTGGGTCCAACAAACACTTTATTTTTGGCCAATAACATAAAGCAATGAAGCTGTAAGACTTGGCCACAAGAAGATAAAGGTGCAGAATTGCAGTCATGGAGAAAAAGGAAAAAGGAGCACTTCTTTCAATTTCTATTCTCTATTCAAGGAGCTGACATGTGCTGGGGTACAGTTCTGCAGTTATTGCATACACTTCAGCACCTCTCCAAATCACCAATCTTCATCTGAGACAGTAGGTTATTTTGATCACGGGGAGTAGAACCTGTTTCCATCCTCACCCTAGGTTCATGTGTGGACATGCCACATGAATGTGAGTAAGGTGCACATCCCAGCAGGAATTGCTGGGTTGGTAGCAGTGGGGGAGGACCATGTGTGATTTGTCTTATTTTTCTATTAATGTCACAGGTAGGCTGACATTAACACTACAATGAAGTTACTGTGAAAATCCCCTAGACACCACACTTCTGCACCTTTTTGGGTACACTGAGGGAGAATTTAGCATGGCCAATGCACCTAACAAGCATGTCTTTCGGACTGTGGGAAGAAACTGGAGCATTCAAAGGAAACCCTTGCAGACACAAGGAAAACATGCTAACTCCACACAGACAATGACCCAAGCCGGGAATCGAACTTGGGTCGCTGGCGCTGTGAGGCAGCAGTGCTAACCACTGTGCCACCATGCTGTCCTCCATTCCCCAGTGCATCAAAACCAATTGCAGCAGTCATAACTCCACCCTGGCTCAGTAACTCACCAAAAACCAGGATCTTTAGTGTCACTGATGACCAGTTCGACACTAAGCATTAATGTCACCAAGTGAACCAGCATTGGAACTGAATAAGAGTGTTTGAGGAGCGGAGAGGGAATCAGTGAAAGGACCAGAGATGAACTTTAATACTGGCTGGCACAATTCCAGCTTGCTAATTTTTATGACACATTTACAGTGAAGCATTGCTAGGTTTTAATGCTTACCTGAGATTGGAGATACAATGCACCCCCCTGAGACTGAATCATCGACTCCCATTGGAGTGTTAAATGTACAGTGTTGTTTTTCACAAGTGTAAATTTTTCCATTGTTTTTTTAAAAATCTTTTATAGTTTATTGAGATTGGATTATACATGCCTAAAGTTTTGGAATTCTGATGCCAATGTTTGATATTTAATAATTCACACAAACGATACAGCCTTATGTAAAACCAACACATTTATGTTGGTTGACCAAAATATTTTTATTTAAATTGGTTTCTATAACATCCAAAAAAAATGTATAGTAATGGCATGGTGGAGTGTAAATGCGGGTGGAATTGATTCACGTGAACTTCCACTTGATGCAAACTTCTGCTGCAATTTATGGAAGTTGCAGGAATCTCCCAGCAAAATTTGACAGGAGTATCATTTCAATATGTTAGTACACTGGGCGGCACAGTGGCACAGTGGTTAGCACTGCTGCCTCACAGCACCAGGGACCTGGATTCGATTCCCGGCTTAGGTCACTATTTGTGTGGGGTTTGCACATTCTCCCCGTGTCTGCAAGGGTTTCCTTTGGGTGCTCCAGTTTCCTCACACAGTCTGAAAGACGTGCTGATTAGGTGCATTGACCTGAACAGGTGCTGGATTGTGGCGACTAGCGGAATTTCACAGTAGCTTTATTGCAGTGTTCATGTAAGCCTTACTTGTGACTAGTTGATAAACACTGAATTGATGTTGTTTAGATGCTGATGCAAAACTGGGAGGATAGAGTTTCTTCCTTTCTCCTGTATTTATTGAGTGGTGAGGGTTACTACACTATGCTCTTAAACATTTTCCCATTCCACCTGCCCCAGGAATTGGAGCGGGCGAGGAGCAGGCCATGGAAAGGTCCTTTGACCTCGGGCAGGATTTTCTGGTTTCAGAGCAAGCGCAGCTGGAAAATCCCACCCAAAGCAACTTAAAGGGACACCTGAAAGTTTCAGGTGAGCTTTCAAATTGTGTTTCCAATACAGTCTGCTGGTCTTTTTATTTTTCACTTTAGTTTTGGGTAACTTTATGCCTGGAAAGGTTTTGCAGCATTCAGGTTTTACTGGGGTCCTGTGTGCTTCCTTGGGGACTGCAACTTACCTCAAGGATTTGAATAAAAAGAGGGGGAGGTAGAGAAATAAACAATTTGCAGTTCACCGTACTTTTCAATACAGGCTAAATATTAAAACCTAGCACTGCTTTACTCTGGAGGTCCTTGTGGGCACAATGGGTAGCATCCCTGTGTCTGACTCAGAAGCTCTGGGTTGGAGTTCCACGATGTGGGTATGCCGGCGTTGGACTGGTGTAAACACAGTAAAAAGTCTGACAACACCAGGTTTTAGTCCAACCGATTTATTTGATAATGGACTCACAAGCTTTCGGGTTAGTCCCTTCGTCAGGTGAATGGAGAGTTCTGGCCTCAGACAGAGCATATAAAGTACAGACAGTTTAGAGATTACTGATTAGAATGCGAATCCTTACACCTAACCTACTGTTCAAGACCTGAAGTGGCTGACAATGTGAGTGGAAGGAGCACTGATCACAGGTTACAGAGATGTGTATTGTCTCCAGACAGTACAGTAAGTGAGGTTTTGCAAACCCAGGCAAGTCACGGGGGTTACAGATAGTGCGACATGAACCCAAGATCCCTGTTGAGACCGTCCCTCATGTGTGAACAGCAGGTTAGGTGTAAGGATTCGCATTCTAATCAGTAATCTCTAAACTGTCTGTGCTTTATATGCTCTGTCTGAGGCCAGAACTCTCCATTCACCTGACGAAGGGACTAACCCGAAAGCTTGTGAGTCTATTATCAAATAAATCGGTTGGACTAAAACCTGGTGTTGTCAGACTTTTTACTGTATTGGAGTTCCACCCCAGGACTTGATGGTCGAGGAAGGTGCATTTGTAGCATGGTCAAACAGATGTCAACCTGCAAATCCATCCAAACACGCCAGTGGCTGTCAGTAAGAGCAGGAGAGTCAGCCACACTTGATGTGGAATGGCGTCCCTCAAGCTAAGCTTCTGGCCACAGACTAGCAACCTGTTCCAGGAATAACTAACTATGGAAATGGACAGCAGTCTGCCTCCATGCACCACTAGGTGTGGGAAGAAAATTGGAGTGCTTTACTCAAAATTACCAAGTAGTCTGTTTTAGTGATTGAGGGAGAAATATTCGACAAGACACATTTGAAACGCTGTCATGGGATCCTTTATGTCTACCCAATGGGGCATTGATTTAATGTTTTATTCAAAAGCTGGCATCTCTAGTAGTGCAGAACTCTGTCAGTGCTGTGTATGTGACGAATGGGGACCACGTCCGTGGAAGTATTTGAAACTTGTGATGCATCAGGAAGAACATGAGAGAATTGAGCCACATGCAAACTGACCTGAAACTCTTTCCTAGGGCAAGAACTGCACCATAATGACTGTGACCATATTATAGAAACATGAAATGTAAAGTGCTGACATTTTCTGATGTGGGATAGTCAATAGAAGGGACTGGCTGGCACAGTGTGGTGTGTGGTGACCCACTGTGCCAGCCAGTCCCTTGTACTGACTATCTCACATCAGAAAATGTCAGTCCCTTCTGAGACTGATGTTAACCTTTCTCACCATTTGACTCAGAAATTTGAAAATGTATTTATAATTAGACGGGTGGGGTAAGGGTCACTTCCCTTTTTAAATGATGCAATGCTGTGTTTCAAGGGAGGACACATCTCATGTATTGAACCAAAGCTTGCTGCTCTAGAGCTGCACGGTGGCACAGTGGTTAGCATTGCCACCTCACAGGGACCTGGGTTTGATTCCTGGCTCGGGTCACTGTCGGTGTGGAAATGTTCTCCCCGGGTCTGTGTGGCTTTCCTCCGTGTGCTCCATTCCAAAGATGTGCGGGTTAGGTGCATTGGCCGTGCTAAAATTGCTCCTTAGTGTCAGGGGGACTAGCTAGGGTAAATGCATGGTGTTACGGGCATAGGGCTTGGGTGGGATTGTGGTCGGTGGAGATTTGGAGGGCCAAATGGCCTCTTTCTGCACTGTAGGTTTCTATGAATTATTAATTATTTTCATATTCTTAAGTCAGCCTTTACTGACAAATAACCTGTGCGACAATAAATGTCTAACCAACAACACTGATCTTCAAAACACCTCATTGTAAGTGAAGTGTTTGATGTCTTTCTGAGAGATGTGATCAAGCGATACCAAACAGAAGTCTTTCTTTCTAAACCTCAATTCTAATTACCTGTTACCCATGCTCAGAGTTCCAGAAGGGAAAATAAATGTCATTTCTTACTTTACTGTGGGTTAAATTAAATTTCTTTCAAGTTCCCAAAATGCTCAACAACCCAAATTGAATCTAATTAAAATGAACTGAATGTGAAATCTGTAGCTTTTGTACCTCTCACTGGTTATGGAAGATGAAGAAACTATTATTTTTAAAGAAACAGTGCACTGTTTCAAGTGATAGATATCTCAGCAGTTACTAATGGTGGTTTTGATGCTTGGTTCTGTTGGTGCCTCCCATTCTTAGAGTCAGACATCTACTGTCACATTGTTCCCAGAAAATGTGATCCCTCTGCAATTACAGGATGAGTTTCTGTTGCGTTTCTTTATAGTATCTCTACTTTACAGTTCAAAAGCCTGGTGTATTGGGTTCTGCCACATGATATGAAGGCTTGATTACTCCAAATATGTGGGAAGTGGCTCCACATGTTTGCCTTCCTGGGGAGGCACGGTGTCAGCACTGCTGCCTCACAGCGCCAGGGACCCGGGTTCGATTCCTGGCTTGGGTCACTGTCTGCGTGGAGTTTGCACATTCTCTCTGTGTCCGCATGGGTTTCCTCCGGGTGCTCTGGTTTCCTCCCACGGTCCAAAGATGTGCGGGTTAGGTGGATTGGCCATGCTAAATTGCCCCTTAGCATCAGAGGAGCTAGCTAGAGTAAATGCATGGGGTTATGGGGATAGGGCCTGGGTGGGATTGTGGTTGGAGCAGACTCGATGGGCCGAATGGTCTCCTTCTGCACTGGACGATTCTATGGTTCTATAACTGCCTTAGTTAATCCAACAGACAATTCATTCGTGGACTCACATTTTCTGGATCTGCGACACTTTTGGCTTTCTTGGGTCATCTGTACTGTGGAGTGGAGCTGACAGCGGGAGACTTACACATCTCTCATTGCCAACACTCCTTCAATGTTAAAGTGCCTTCAGAGACAACTACCTATAAAACACTCCCCTTCATTTGTGGTAGGCGTGGGTACTGCTATTGTAATTCAATGTCAGTGATAGATTAACTTTTTATTAGCCCTTCATCTGCAATCTGATCACGTTAAGGAGTATGAATGAAAATTAATGTTTGTCCATTTTACCAGTATTTGCGACAAGGAATTGTGCAAATCCTGCCCAGTTCTGGCTGCATGAATTCAGAAGGGTTTTAACAGAGTCAGGTCAGTATTAAAATGAAAATTGCTTTACCACAGAAGTGATTAACTAGTTGCAAAGGCAGACTCCTTTGGGCAGGATGAGGTGCACTGTTTTGCGGGTTGAGGTTTGCTGTTTGAAACAATGGAAGAACAGTCGCTGAGAAAATTGCGGAGATTGGGGGCTTGCAATAAGTATTTGAAATTCAACAAAGGAGCAAATCTCAAACAGCTTTCTGAACCTATGCAAACAAAGGCCGTGCAGTCTGTTCAGGGTTTCTGAGGTTGAATGTGGGATGTTGGCAAAGCGACTGCCTGGCTTGGTGTTGTGCAGTTCAGAACAATAAAGGGAGATTGAGTTCAGCAGCACAATGCACCTTGTGAATTTTCAACAAACTTTATATTGTTTGCTCATGAGTTTTGAAAAGTGAGAGGTTTCCAACAGCATCTATGCTCTCTTGGAACATTAGATCAAACACCTGGCTTGGCCCGAACCATGTATCATCAGCAATAATTTGACAAAACGAGCTTGGAACATGAATCTTGAGAGATGCGTGCGAAAGGTGTACTGATGAAGATCATACCATGAAATAGTACTAGTTTTTCCCCCAACACTTCAACATGACTTACACGTATATAACAGGACTGACTGTAACATTATTAACCATGTAAAGCACTTGGGAGTTTGGATCAAGAAGTTACCGTGAATTTATTTTTTGTTATAGCTTGTCTGTTTATATTTGGGATACTTTCACTCTTGCAAAGCAGTTCAAAGTTGATGGACCAGTTTTTTTTTTCCTGACTTACAGCATGTAATGTTTCGACATGTCTGTGGTTCTAGATACTCCTTTGATTTGATTTGATTTATTATTGTCACATGTATTAACATACAGTGAAAAGTACTGTTCCTTGCATGCTATACAGACAAAGCATACTGTTCATAGAGAAGGAAAGGAGAGAGTGCAGGGTGTAGTGTTACATTCATAGCTAGGTGTAGAGAAAGAACTTAATGTAAGGTAGGTCCATTCAAAAGTCTGACGGCAGCAGGGAAGAAGTTGTTCTTGAGTCAGTTGGTACATGACTTCAGACTTTTGTCTCTTTTTCCCAACGGAAGAAGGTGGAAGACAGAATGTCCGAGGTGTGTGAACTCCGTAATTATACTGGCTGCTTTGCCGAGGCAATGGGAAGTGTAAACAGAGTCAATGAATGGGAAGCTGGTTCGGATGGATCGGGCTACATTCACAACCTTTGGTAGTTTCTTGCAATCTTGGGCAGAGCAGGAGCCATACCAAGCTGTGATACAACCAGAAAGAATGCTTTCTATGGTACATCTGTAAACATTGGTGAGAGTCGTAGCTGACATGCCAAATTTCCTTAGTCTTCTGAGAAAGTGGAGGCTTTGGTGGGCTTTCTTATGTATAGTATCAGCATGGGGGAACCAGGACAGGTTGTTGGTGATTCAGACACCTAAAAACTTGAAACTTCCTACTTCGTCCCCATTGATGTAGACAGGAGCATGTCCTCTACTATGCTTCCTGCAGTCGATGACAACCTCCTTCGTTTTGTTGACATTGAGGGAGAGATTATTGTTGCCGCACCAGTTCACCAGATTCTCTATCTCATTCCTGTACCCTGTCTCGTCATTGTTTGAGATCTGACCCACTATGGTGGTGTCATCAGCAAACTTGAGAATCGAGTTGGAGAGGAATTTGGGCACACAGACATAGGTGTATAAGGAGTATAGTAGAGGGCTGAAAACACAGCCTTGGGGGGCACTGGTATTGAGAATGATCGTGGAGGAGGTGTTGTTGCCTATCCTTACTGATTGTGGTCTGTGGGTTAGAAAGTTCAGGATCCAATCGCAGAGGGAGGAGCCGATGCCCAGGCCACGGAGTTTGGAGATGAGTTTCGTAGGAATAATGATGTTGAAGGCTGAGCTGTAATCAATAAATAGGAGTCAGGCGTATGTGTCTTTGTTATCTAGGTGTTCTACAGTTGCGTGCAGGGCCAGGGAGATGGCATCTGTTGTGGACCTGTTGCGGTGGTAGGCGAACTGTAGTGGATCCAGGTAGTTTGGGAGGCTGGAATTGATCTGTGTCATGACCATGAACCATGTATCATCAGCAATAATTCAACAAAACTAGCTTGGAGCATGAACCTTGAGAGATGCGTGTGAAAGGTCATAATGATGGATGCCAGAGCCCACTGGCCAATAGTCATTAAGACACATTGCTTGGCTTTTCTTTGGTACTGGGATAATAGTTGTCTTCTTGAAGCAGATAGGAACTTCAGATTGTTGTAAAGAAAGGTTGAAGATGTCTGTGAATACCTCGTCCAGCTGATCTGCGCAGAATCTGAGTTCTTGTCCGAGTACTCCATCCAGGTCTGTTGCCTTCTGTGTGTTGACTTTCGAGAAAGCTACCCTGACTCTGCGATGGTAACCTCAGTTGCCGGTTCATCCAGGGCTTCCAGAGCGGAGGGCAGGCTCTTAATGACCTCTTGTTAAAACAGGCATAGAATGCATTGAGCTCATCAGGGAGGGGGGTGTTGGAGCTGGCAATTTCACATGCCTTCATCTTGTAGCCTGTTATGTCTTCCAGGCCTTGCCATAGTCCATAGCAGGGGTCTGTGTGGCTAGCCTGGGACTCTAACTCGGTTTGGTACTGTCTTTTGGCATCTTTTCTGGACTTCCTTAGATCATATCTGGCTTTTCTTGTAGGTCAGTGTTACCTGACTTGAATGCCTCTGACCTGGACTTCAGCAAGCAGTGGATATCCCTGTTCATCCATGGTTTCTAGTTGGGAAACATGCGGATTTGCTTCTTTGGCACAGAATCTTCTACTGAAGTCAGCTACTATAGTGGCGTACTTGTTTGAGCTGGTGCAGAGTTCTTAAATATTGACCAGCCCACTGACTCTAAGCTGCCCTGTAGGAGATCATCCGATTCCTCAGACTAACATTGCATGACTTTCTTTGATGGATTCTCCCGCTTCAGTTTTTGCTTGTAAGCCTTACATCATGATTGGTAATGAGATTAGATTACAAGATACTGCAACTTTATTGGCTAGTTAGATTTTGTCAACATCAGGTAAATGCAGATGTGATTTTCTATAATTTCAATGCAGAAAGTCATTTACTCTTCTTTAGGATTCACGAGACACTCCCATAAACAATGCAGTTGAAAGATCAAAGTGTGGAAACGGAACAAGGAGAATTGGGATAGGAATTTCTGCTCTGCAGACTAAGGGCGGGATTTTCCAGCTGTGCTTGACCCAAAACCGGAAAACCTCACTGGAGGTCAACAGAGACCTTTGTATGGTCCGCCCCACGCCTGATACGATTCCCGTTGCAGGCGGTTGGGATAATTACCTCCTGACAGCCCTGATTAGCACTGCTGCCTCACAGCACCAGGAACCCAGGTTCGATTTCTGCTTGGGTCATTGCCTGTGTGGAGTTTGCACATTCTCCCTGTGTCTGCGTGGGTTTCCTCCGGGAGGTCTGGTTTCCTCCCTTTGAAAGACATGTTGGTTGGGTGCATTGACCCGAACAGGCACCAGAGTGTGGCGACTAGCGGAATTTCACAGTGACTTCAATGCAGCGTTAATGCAAGCCTTACTTGTGACTAATAAATAAACTTTAAACTTTAAGTACGATGGCAGGCCGAAAAGGCGGCATAGTACCTGCCAACGTTTGTGGTGAGGTTTTTGGAACAGATTGGGAGGTTTTGTTACAATTGTGCATGGTGTTGGTGAAGCCTCACCTGGACTACAGTCACAGAATCATAGAGATTTATAGCATGGAAACAGGCCCTTTGGCACAACTTGTCTATGCTGCCCTTTTTTTTAAAACCCCTAAACTAATCCCAATTGCCTGCATCTGGCCCATATCCCTCTATATTCATCGTACCCATATAACTGCCTAAATGCTTTTTAAAAGACAAAATTGTACCCGCCACCACTACTATCTGTGGCAGCTTGTTCTGGACACTCACCACTCTCTGTCTGAAAAAATTGTCCCTCTGGACACTTTTGCATCTCTTCCCTCTCACTTTACACCTATGCCTTCTAATTTTAGATTCCCCTTTCAAAGATATTGACTATCTAGCTGATCAGTGGCCCTCATTATTTTACAGACCTCTATAAGATCACCCCTCAGCCTCCTATGCTCCAGGGAAAAAAAGTCCCAGTCTATCCAGCCTTTCCTTATCACTCAATCCATCAAGCCCTGGTAGCACCCTAGTAAATCTTTTCTGCACTCTTTCTAGTTTAATAATATCCTTTCTATAATATGGTGACCAGAATTGCACACAGTATTCCAAGTGTGGCCTTACCAATGTCTTGTACAGCTTCAACAAGACATCCCAACTCCTGTCCTGACCGATGAAACCAAGCATGCCGAATGCCTTCTTCACCACTCTGTCCACGTATGACTCCACTTTCAAGGAGCTATGAACATGTACCCCTAGATCACTTTGTTCTGTAACTCTCCTCAGCGCCCTACCATTAACTGAGTAAATCCTGCCCAGGTTCAATCTACCAGAATGCATCACTTTGCATTTGTCTAAATTAAATTCCATCTGCCATTCTCCAGCAACACTGGCCCAATTGATCAAGATCTTGTTGCAATTGGAGATAACTTTCTTCACTGTCCACTATGCCACCAATCTTAGTGTCATCTGCAAACTTACTAACCATGCCTCCTATAATCTATTATATATTCCTATGTATAAATCATTAATATAAATGACAAGTAACAGTGGACCCAGCACTAATCCCTGAGGCACGCCGCTGGTCACAGGCCTCCAGTTTGAAAAACAACCCTCTACAACAACCCTCTGGCTTTGGTCAAGAAGCCAATTTTATATCCATTTAGATGCCTCACCCTGAATCCCATGAGATTTAATCTCCCTACCATGTGGTAACTTGTCAAAGACTACTGCGTACAGTTTTGGTCCCCTTACCTAAGAAAGAACATACTAAGATAAAAGCAAAATACTACTGATGCTGGAATCTGAGACATAAACAGAAAATGCTGGAAAATCTCAGCAGGTCTGAGATCTGCGGAGAGTGAATAGAGTCAATGTTTTGAGTCAGGATGACCCTTCATCAGAGGTGCCCCTGACCCCCTGTGGAGCTTCAATGGCCTCCAGTCCCACTGGTGAGGTCATCACATCTGGTCCCAGTTGGTGGGAACCATCTGTGATCTTCGCTGGTGAGGACTTTCAACCACGATGTCGGAAAAGGTAAGTGAGCCAGGACTATTATTGCATCCCAGGCTTGCTAATTGCATTAAAATTAGCTAATAAATATTTAAAACAGCTTTAAGCCCTCAGGGCATGAGACAGATTTCTTCAGCAGAATAGGATCGGCAGTATCGACTCATGCCTGATTTCTCGCACTGCTGCCCCACAGCACCAGGGACCCAGGTTCGATTCCAGCCTTGGGTGACTGCCAGAGTAGCGTTTGCAAGTTCTCCAGGTGTCAGCATTGGTTTCCTCCCACAAATGTGCAGATGCCGGCATTGGACTGGGGTAAACACAGTAAGAAGTCTGACAACACCAGGTTAAAGTCCAACCAATTTATTTGATAGTAAACTCACAAGCTTTCGGGGTTTGCCCCTTCATCAGGTGAATGGAGAGTTCTGGCCTCAGACAGAGCATGTAACAGCACAGTTTACAGATTACTGATCAGAATGCGAATCTTTACAACTAACCTGCTATTCAAATCTTAAAGATGCAGACAATGTGAGTGGAAAGAGCATTAGGCATAGGTTAGAGAGATGTGTATTGTCTCCAGACAGTACAGTAAGTGAGGTTTTGCAAACCCAGGCAAGTCATGGGGGTTACAGATCATGTCGCACTATCTAGTGTTAACCTAGTGTTGTGAGACTTCTTACTGTGTTCCTCCCAGAGTCCAAAGATGTACAGATTAGGTAGATTGGCAAAGCTAAATTGACCCGTAGGACCCGATTTTGCCATCAAGTTGCGCTCGTTTTCATGCATGAATACTCATTAAAGTCATGCGTGAGGCGAGTAGTGCGATCCACGCCCGCTTCTACACTGATTCCCCCTTTACCAAGGCCCAAAAATGGCCGCAATCGGGACCATGGGAGCGATGGCTATTTAAATGCATTTGCATGCATTTAAATTGACTTAATGGGCTGCATGCCTGACCTTATCGGTACTTTCCCCTTACCACCGCGTTTGCTCATCCATATTCGGCACGAAACAAACATGGTCCATGAAAGTCCGATTCGGACGCTCCAGCTAGTAAGGAGGTAAGTGCCGAGCGTCTGACAGCTCTCTGCTTGAGATCAGCGTGGGGGGAGGTCTGCTGCCACTCTGCCTCTGATCTGTGAGGGGAAGGGGGGTCCTCTACCACTCTGCCTGAGATCATAAGAACATAAGAAATAAGAAATAGGAGCAGGAGTAGGCCATCCAGCCCTTCGAGCCTGCCCCGCCATTCAATAAGATCATGGCTGATCTGTCGCTGCTCAGTTCCACTTTCCCGCTTTCTCCCCATAACCCTTAATCCCCTCTCTTATCAAAAACCCATCAACCCGCGTCTTAAAAATATTTAGCGAGGCAGCCTCCACCACTTCAACGGGCAGAGAATTCCAGAGATTCACCACCCTTTGAGTGAAGAAGTTCCTCCTCAACTCCGTTCTAAACCGCCCCCCTTTTATCTTGAGGCTATGCCCCCTAGTCCTACTGTCTTTTTTGAGCGGGAAGAGTCTCTCCACCTCTATCCTGTCCATCCCATTCATCATCTTATACGTCTCAATGAGATCTCCCCTCATTCTTCTAAACTCTAATGAGTACAAGCCCAGTTTATTCAGCCTCTCCTCATAGCTCAACCCCCTCAACTCCGGTATCAGCCTAAAGATCAGTGAGGGGGAAGGCAGAGGGGCCTACGAATGGTTTGGCTGGCAGCTGGGTGGGGGGTAATGGGGTCAGTAATGTTGTGGGGGGGTGGGACAATATCTGTGAGGGCCAGGGGGAGGCGTTATCTGGTCTGGGAGCGATTTGGCAGGGGAGCCGCATCCTATCTTTTTTTCTGCACATGCGCAGTTGGAGGTGCTGATTGGAGCTGCAGGATTTTGGGTGCATTAAGCTCCATCCACAGGCTTGTGCAGTGCGATTTGGAATTGCTGATATTTTTTCAGGCAGAGTGCGTATGGGGGCATCTGAGAATGGGTCTAAAAGTCAGATCTGAAACAATCCCAGTTTCAAGTCTAACTAGCACTTTGAATTAAAATGGTAAAATAGGGCCCAAAATGTCCAAAGGTGTGCAGGTTAGGGGGATTAGCATGGTAAATGTATGGATTTTGAGGATAGGGTGGGGGAGAGGGCCTGGGTAACATACTCTGTCAGAGAGTCAGTGCAGACTCGATGGGCCAAATGGCCTCCTTCTGCACTGTAGAGATTCTATGATTCTAATATATCTTTAAGGGATAGCATCATGCCATTGCTAGATAGAAAGTATGTCATGTGATCCAGTCTCAGTTTCACTTTGCTGTGTGAGCAGAGCACAGCACACACAGCTCTGCTACTGATGCATTCAAGCTTTTTATCCATGGCTATATGTCGTCACATGTAGAATCATAGAAACCATACAGTGCAGAAAGAGGCCATTTAGCCCATCGAGTCTGCACTGATACAGTCCAATCCAGGGCCTACACCCATATCCCTACATATTTTACCGCTAATCTCTCTAATCTTATCATCTCAGGACACTAAGGGACAGTTCTAGCATGGCCAATCAACCTAACCTGCACACCTTTGTGTCTTGTTTAAATAAATGTCGTGGTAATGTCGTCGGACTGTAAATCAGAGGCCCAGGCTAATGCTCTGGGGCATGAATTCAAATCCCACCATGGGCAGCTGGTGGAACTTAAAATCAGTCAATAAATCTGGAATTGAAAGTTAGTCCATGAAACTATCACTGGTCGTCATATGAACTTATCTGGTTCACTAATATTAATTAGGGAAGGAAACTTGCCGTCCTTATTTGGCCTGGCCTACAAGTAACTCTAAAGTCACAGCATCGTGCCTGACCCTTAACTGACACCCACATCCCACGAAAGAATAAAGAAAATCAGTGAACCCACAATATGTTTACACAATCCTTCTGAATGATTGGTGCCTTAATATCATTAAAAAGACAAAATAACTGGCAGGTTATCCACTTGGAGACATGCTTTGGGTGTGTGAAAAGTGACCATCAGTTACAGCTATCTGACAATCAAATCATTTGACCAAACCCCTATTTCTCCAATTCATCTCCAACCTCTCGCTGAATTCTTGAGCCACTTTTCCCTCATTTTGAAAGATTTCACGCGAATTCCCAAGCCGCCGTGCGATTCTCCTATTTCACACGGGATTTGCAGTATTGAACACCACGGGATATTGAAATGAGTTGACCCCGGCTGATAAACCCCAGGACTTGCATGGGGAATCCCTGATCGACCTCCCAGGAGAACTCGGAGAGTACGAGTTCCCGGGTGATTGGGAATTACCTTTCCAGGTGGAACTTGTAAAGCCCTTTATAAAGCAGGCCTCTGAGTGGGCCCGTTATTGTATTGTCCCGGTTGGGACCGGTTTGTGTTCACCACAGGTTTATGGTTGTGCTTTACCTTTGCTTTGTGCAATAAAGCACCCATTCCTTTACAGCTGACTCCTGAGTTATTTCACCTGGGAAGGGACAACAGAATCATTGCTGGACAAAACTGGTAAAGGAAACTAAGATCTCAGTTCAGTGACATTAGTGTGAAAGAGATGGTACTGTTTTGGGGTCTACAATCTTTTGGAACCAACACTCGGGATTTAAAAGAAATTTTTTTTTACAATAATATCATTGGATAAAAAATCATAATTCTCTACCAGGAACCATCATATAATTCCATCCAAACACCTTGAAATACAAAGTTTAAGCATTTTACTATTCTGTGGAAAATCATAGAATCATAGAATCCCTACAGAGCAGAAGGAGGCCATTTGGCCCATTGAGTCTGTACCAACCACAATGCCATCCCGGTCCTATCCGCGTAACCCCACTTATTTACCCTGCTAATCCCCCTGACACTAAGGGGCAATTTAGCATGGCCAATCCACCTAACCAGCACTTCTTTCGGACTGTGGGAGGAAACTGGAGTACCTGGAGGAAACCCACACAGATACGGGGAGAATATGCAGACTCCAGACAGACAGTTACAGATATAAAGGAGCTAGGGTAGTTTTTAAGTCTACAACACTCTGAAAGCAATCATACGATCACAGTGGGAGGGATTCTCCAGCCTATAGGGATCTGTTGTGAGTGGGAAAATCTGGTGTTACAGCTAAAACTCAGTTGGCACCAGGAATTCCCAGCCGCAAATGAGGATGAAAAAGTTTTGGTCAATGTGTACTTCCACATTTTACCATTAAATTTGATTTGATTTGATTTATTATTGTCACGTACTAACATACAGTGAAAATTATTATTTCTTGCACTCTATACAGACAAAGCATACCGTTCATAGAGGAGGAAGCGAGAGAGTGCAGAACGTAGTGTAAGGCTAGGCAGAAAAGGTGGGCACATCATTCAAAGAGAAACACCCGTTGTCCAATTGTAGTCATGTTGGAGGGTTAGAGCTGTAATAGGGCAATAATCCATCAGTCTCCTGCTCATCACTGCCAGCTTGAACTGAAGTCGCAGTATCTCCTTTCTGTCAGAGGATGGCGCCCCAAGTCAATATATAATTCTCCCTGCCCACTGAGACCCAGGGATGCAAAACAAATTGTCAGAGATTGGCATCTGCGGACAAAGAGTTCTGAAGCTGTGTGTGGCGATGTGAAAGATGATTCAACAAACTAAATGCCATATTGGTGACTCAGCTCCTTCTTTAGACAAAGAGACATTCAGAAAAGATTAACACATCTTTCTGGGAGGTTTAGCAGATTACCTGGACGGCTATGAGTACCTGTTTGGCGTCAGATAGAATCACTTATCGTGTTGACTCTGGACATGAGTTTGATGCACAGCTTTTACAACATTAAATAAACCTGGACAAGGAAAGGCTAATGGGGCATTACACTTTTCATCTGCAGACCCCGTACTATCCATTCTTTCACCAACTCCACCTATTTTAGCTTCAAAGGACAGTTTCTGCAAACTGTCTCCCCGTCTATACAAATCAGAGCTAATTGTTGAATATTTACCCAAACTTTGCCCTGTGCTAGTCATTTCCAGCTGACTGCTGTCGCTTGGCTCATGCAAGCAGCTGCTCAGAGGCCACCATGATATTCAATTATTGTTAACTTTACAATCCCCAGTGTTGCTCCCGGTCACACTATTATCCAGCTCTGCGAAAGGAATTAATCAGCACAGCTTTCAGTTTGGAGTCTGCTCCAAGCACCACCTCAGAACAAAATGAACATTGCTTCTAATCTTTTTCAAGGTTTGCCTGTTCAATACAGGCGCCCTTTAATTCTGCACCCAATCAACATGACCGTATAGATCAGCACAGCCTGGTATCCTGTGGGTAATGCTGAGATTGGTGAGGGAAAGCAGAATGAGTGCAGCTTTCAAGGATTTTTGCTGGGACTCTGGCTAAAACTATCCCTTAACCAAAAGCAGATCAACTGGCCATTCATTCCATTGTTGTTTATAGGGTGTGATGTAGGTTTGAATAGGAGATATGCCACAGATAAAGGTCATTCAACCTATTCTGATGATGCTGGTGGATCGTTGATAGATCTCCCCGTGGGCTCCAAAGACTACGAGCTCCTTTACTGAACAGGTAGAGGCTTGCCAATGCAAATGTTCAGTGAGGGCTTTTAAACCTGTCAGTTCATCCAGACCGTGTAGGCCTTGAAGTGTTGAACAACCTTTGCTGTGAACCGTGGGAGCAGCTTGTACGGTGGCACAGAGGTTAGCGCTGCTGCCTCGTAGGGACCCGGGTTTGATTCCCAGCTCAGGTCACTGTCTGCCTGGAGTCTGCACATTCTCCCCGTGTTTGCATGGGTTTCCTCCGGGAGCTTCTGTTTCCTCCCACAGTCTGAAAGATATGCTGGTTAGGTGCATTGGCCGTGCTAAATTCTCCCTCAGCGTATCTGAACAGGTGCCGGAGTGTGGTGACTAGGGGATTTTCACAGTAATTTCATTGCAGTGTTAATGTAAGCCTGCTTGTGACACTAATAAATAAACTTAAACTTTTTGTTGGTACACAGTAAATGACACTTGGTGACGGGAACCTGGTGTTTGACTGAATTAATGCACAGCCTAACTACATGGTGTCCACATGGGTGTTCATTCTTCGTTCGAGCTTCCCTATTACATAAGCGGACTGCCACTTTTATCGAGAAAACAGCAGTGACTATACTTCACTTGATTATTGAACAGCAGACATCTCACAGACACAGCCCCTCACAATGCTGCTAGGTACGGTGAGATACTGCTGTTCTACACAAGGTATCCCGGAAGCTCTTCTGCGAGTTTGGATCAGATCGAAGTGAGTGTGTTAGATGGATGTCACATCCCTGTGACTCATATAAAATTATTGAGAGCTGACCAGAATTCAGTTTCCTTTTTGTCTCAACACCCAGGGTAGGTTCGGATACAAGGCAGGTCCCACTGTAGAAAAATGACCCCTCAACCAAACCGTAGAATTTCCCCAATTATTTTTCTGCATCTTGCTCCCCTTTCCTCTTCCTTTTATTCGCCTTGCATTTCCCCATAGCTCTTGTCTCTTCACTCCCTACTGAACAATGTTCCCACTCAGGGTCTGTAAGTGAAAGTCATTCTGATTGTTTGCATCTTTCTTTCTTGTGATAATTCCTGCTCACAGTATTGAATGTGTGTAATCCCTTTGATTAGCATTAGGATTTAGAACCACAGAATCCTAACAGTGCAGGAAAGGAACATACAGTCCATTGAATCTGCGATGACTCTCTGAAAGAGAATTTTACCCAAGGCCCACCCTCGCCCCCGCCATATCCCTGTAATCCCACACATTAACCATGGCAATCCCCCTACCCTACACATCTCGGGACACTAAGGGGCAATTTAACATGGCCAATCCACCTAACCCGTGCATCTTGGGACACGAAGGGGCAACTTAGCATAGCCAATCCACCTAACCTGCACATCTCGGGACACTAAGGGGCAATTTAGCATGGCCAATCCATCTAACCCACACATCTTGGGACATTAAGGGGCAATTTAGCATGGCCAATCCAAGAATCTACACATCTCGAGACACTGAAGGGCAATTTAGCATGGCCAATTCACCTAACCCGCACATCATGGGACACTAGGGGCAACTTAGCATGGCCAATCCAAAGAATCTACACATCTCGAGACGGTAGGAATAATGGTAGGAAGGATTATTGCTTACGTGGAGAAAAACTGCAGCAGGCGACGGTGCAGAGGGACCTCGGGGTCCTTGTGCATGAGTCGCAAAAACCCAGCTTGCAGGTGCAGCAGGTGGTCAGGAAGGCGAATGGAATGCTGGCCTTCATGGCGAGGGGGATTGAATATAAAAGTAGGGAGGTCTTGCTGCGACTGTATAGGGCGTTGGTGAGGCCGCAACTGGAGTACTGTGTGCAGTTTTGGGCGCCGTACTTACGCAAGGATATTTTAGCCTTGGAGGGAGTGCAGAGGAGGTTTACTAGGCTGATGCCGGAGTTGAGGGGGTTGAGCTATGAGGAGAGGCTGAATAGATTAGGCTTGTACTCGTTAGAGTTCAGAAGAATGAGGGGAGATCTCATTGAGACATATAAGATGATGAATGGGATGGATAGGATGGAGGTGGAGAGACTCTTCCCGCTCAGAAAGGATAGTAGGACTAGGGGGCATAGCCTCAAGATAAAGGGGGGGCGGTTTAGAACAGAGTTGAGGAGGAACTTCTTCACTCAAAGGGTGGTGAATCTCTGGAATTCTCTGCCCGTTGAAGTGGTGGAGGCTGCCTCGCTAAATATTTTTAAGACGCGGGTTGATGGGTTTTTGATGAGAGAGGGGATTAAGGGTTATGGGGAGAGGGCGGGAATGTGGAACTGAGCCACGACAGATCAGCCATGATCTTATTGAATGGCGGGGCAGGCTCGAAGGGCGAGTTGGCCTACTCCTGCTCCTATTTCTTATGTTCTTATTATTTAAAGGGCAATTTAGCATGGCCAATCCACTAACCCGCACATCATGGGACACTAGGGGCAATTTAGCATGGCCAATTCACCTAACCTGCACATCATGGGACACTAGGGGCAATTTAGCATGGCCAATCCAACTAATCTACACATCTTTGCACTGTGGGAGGAACTGGAGCACCCAGATAGTCACCCAAGGTTGGAAGAATAGGAGTGAGAAGAGCACAGTGTGCACTGATTTTGCAGATCCGGCTCCCCAAATAGAACATAAGAAATAGGAGCAGGAGTAGCCCATTAAGCTCGTTGAGCCTGCTCTACCAATAAATAAAATCATGGCTGCTCTGATGTGGCCTTAACTCCACATTCCTGTCTGTTCCCCACACCTCATCCCACCATCAACGCGCCCCCCCCCCAGCATCCCCCATAACCCTTGATTCCCTCCTCAATGTAAAGTCTGTCTATACACATTTAACAGATGATAGGTGTGAATCTTTTATAGAACGTTACAGCTCAGAAGTACCTCACTTGCTCCATCGTGCCCGTGAAACTCTTCCATCATACCGCTTTGAAAGAGTTATCCAATCAGACTCATTCCTCTGCTCCTTTCCCACTGGCAGCAAATTTTTCCTTTTCAAGTATTTATTAAATTTCCTTTTGAAAACTGTGATTGAATCTTAATCCACCGCCCTCTCAGTCAGTACAAAGCAGATGATAACAATTCGCTCAAAAGGTTTTCTTCCTCATCTCGCCCCTGGCTCCTTTGCCAATTATCTTAACTCTCTGCCTTCTGTTCATAAAGTTTATATTTACTTTGAGAGGTTATTGCCATGCTCAGTAGACTTGTCTCTTGTCTTCTTCGTCTAGAGGTTATGAATGTACAAGAAGAAAAGAATGAATCATAGAATGGTTACAGCACAGAAGAGGCCATTCGGCCTACTGTGAATGTGTTGGCCCTCTGTAAGAGCTACTCAGCTAGTTTGTTGTAGCTCTAAAATCGTTTTCACCTAATATCCAAATCCCTTTTGAAAGCTACTCAATCTGCTCTCTGGTGTTGCACTGTAGATCCGAGCACTGGCTCTGTCAGAAACGTTCGCCTCGTTCCACCCATCCCCCGAGGAATTTTGCCAATCACCTTAAATTAGCTTTCATTGGGTCCCGACTGTTCCACCAATCAACATAGAGAATAGGAGCAGGAGTTCAGCTCTTTGGGCCTGTTCTACCATTCATTATGATCAAGGCTGATCATCCAACTCGATAACCTGTTCCCACATCCCCCCCATATCCTTTGGCTCTCTTCACCCCAGGAGTTATATCTAACTCCTTCCTGAAAACACACAATGTTTTGGCCTCAGCTTCTTTCAATGGTAGCAAATTCCACAGGTTCACCACTCTCTGGGTAAAGAAATTTCTCCACATCTCAGTCCTAAATGGTTTACCCCATATCCTCAGACTGTGACCCCTGGTTCTGGACTCTTCTGCCATTGGGAACATTCTTCCTGTATCTATCTTTTTCTAATCCTGTTAGAATTTTATAGGCTTCTATGAGATACCCTGTCTTTCTTCTGAAGTCCAGCAAATATAATCCAAACTGACTCAATCTCTGCTCATAGGTCAGTTCGCCATCCCAGAAATCAATCTAGTAAACCTTTGTTGCACTCCCTCTATAGCAGGAACATCCTTCCGCAGATAAGGAGACCAAAGCTGTGCACAATATTCCATGTGAGGTCTCACCAAGGTCCTGTATAACTGCAGCAAGACATTCCTACTCCTGTACTTGAAATTCTCACTGTGAAGGCCAACATACTATTTGCTTTCTTCATTGCCTGCTGTACCTGCATGTCACCTTCAGCAACTGGTGTACAAGGACACCAAAGTCTCGTTGCACATTTTTAAAATTCATTCATGGGACATGTGCATCTCTGGCTGGCCAGCATTTATTGCCCATCCCTAGTTGTCTGAGGGCACTTGAGGGTCAACCCCATTCCTGTGGCTCTGGAGTCACATGTAGGCCAGATTGGGTAAGGACGGCAGATTTCCTCCCCTACAGGACATTAGTGAACCAGATGAGTTTTTCCGACAATCGGCAGTGGTTTCAAGGTTACCAGTAGATTCTTAATTCTAGATGTTTTTTATTGAATTCAAATTCCACCATCTGCCGTGGCGGGATTGGAACTCGGGTCCCCAGAACATTAACTGAGTTTCTGGATTAACATCTAGCGATGATACCACTGGGCCATCACCTCCCCATAACCAGTTCCCCTTTCTCAATCTATAGCCATTCGGATAATAATCTGCCTTCCTGTTCTTGCTACCGAAGTAGATAATCGCACATTTATCCACCTTATACCGCATTTGCCCACTCACTCAGCTTGTCCAAATCACACTGAAGCATCTCTGCATCCTGCCTGCAGCTCACTCGCCCACCCAGCTTTGAGCACCTGCAAATTTGGACAGATTTTATATACATGGAGAGTTTCACCCTATAGCTACTCTGTCCAGACCCTTCATGATTTTGAACACTTCCATCAATTCTCCTCTCAACCTTTTCTTCTCTGAAAAGAACAGCCCCAGCATCTCCATCTCATCCTCGTAGCTGAAATGAAGAGATCAAAGTGACACTGATATAAGTATGAGCAGTGACTGCTGACATGATTGTTATGAGCCCCTGATACTCACTGAGAAAGATGTACATATTGTCAGAAAGAATATTCTTTTCACAATATGGTTTAACATCTCTAAACTGCTGAAGGTCTTGATCTCTGAATTTGAATTGAATTCTACGTCTTGAGTTGCAGGTGTTTGAAGAGCCACTGGTTAATAATTTAAATGGAAATGCGAACATAAATGATTAATTCGGTTAAAAAAAAGGCATTAAGAACAAATGCATCATTCAACACGGGAAAAGAATATCTCTGTGAGTGTGTGAGGGTTGGGGGAAGCTTTGAATAGAAGAAAAATGTTTTACAAATCTCAGTCTGGAATATGAAACAGACAGTCGAACACAAGGCTCCCTCGATGAATCTTTATTTCACACATTTTCAGCTTCACTCAATACTGTTTAAGTTGTGGCGTATTTAGCTATTAGTCGGGAGGGCTGTTGCTGTTACTGAAAGATGGCACTACTTCACTGCCAGGCTTCCTTCATACAGACCGTAGTTTTGAAAGTGCAAAAATATGATAATTGCTGCAAAAAAATTAAGATGTCCTTCCTCGCTGCCGCCATCTTGTCTCGCTCTGCTTCAGAATTGAAAATGCTAACACCTGCACTCTTCCATGGTTTCAGAAAGTGACAAGCTCATAAAAGGCTGATTGTTGACTGAAGCTGAACTGAGACAGATCTATTAATAGTATTTCTTACTTTGATCATAACAGAGTCAGATAACCTTGATGACCTCTTAACACAAAGGAAGCATGGAAAGCTATGACTTCAGCCCAAGTGTTTACAATCTTTTGTGCAGCACACGTGATATATCAGTGTTAGAGAAAAAGGGCGGGGGTGGGAAGCTGAGGACACTAAAACTTCTCTCAGAGCTCCCCTTTAGTCTCCAAAAGGGAAAGAACATGAAGATTAGACTGAAATTAAAAGATAATTTGCTTTTTGTTGTGAAGGTATTTATCCTTGATAACTCAAATGGATCAATGGAAGTTAATTGCATCAACCTCCCTTTTTTTTAAGTTAAAGTTGATATCCTTAACTTGTGTAAAATATTACAAAGGCACTACCTTCAATTGAATGGATCAGTTAAATAATAATTTGGAAGCTATGGCAGACAATCAATGCCAAGTATTAGACTGCAGATTACTTGTTTATTTATTAGTCACAAGTAAAGCTTACGTTAACACTGCAAAGAAGTCACTGTGAAATTCCCCCAGTTGCCACACTCCTTTTCGGGTCAATGTACCTAACCAGCATGTCTTTCAGACTGTGGGAGGAAACTGGAGCATCAGAGGAAACCCACGCAGACACGGGGAGAACATGCAACTTCACACAACCAGTGATCCAAGCCAGGGATTGAACCCGGTCCTTGTACTGTGAGGCAGCCAACCACTGTGCCACTGTGCTGCCCATGAAGGTTTCGAAGGAGCAACAGATAAATTGATTTGCACACCATATGAAAGGATTGAGGGAAAGTGTCGGGAGGTACCACACTCTATTATAGCGTTGCGTAGAAACAAAACAGGGGCAGGCCATTCAGCCCTTTGAGCCTGCTGCACCATTCAGTATTTTTAAAATTCATTTTTATTCATTTATGGGACATGTGCTTTGCTGGCTGGCCAGCATTTAATGTCCATCCCTAGTAATCCTTGGAGTCAACCACATTGCTGTAGTTCAGCACTCACATGTAGGCCAGGCCAGGTAAGGACAGCAGATTTCCTCCACTAAAGGACATTAATGAACCAGACGGGTTTTTCCAACAATCAACAACGGTTTCATAGTCATCATTAGATTGTTAATTCCAGTTTTTTTAAATTGAATTTAAATTCCACCAACTGCCGTGGCGGGATTTGAACCCCAGTCCCCAGAATATTTGCTAAATTTCTGGATTAATAGTCTAACGATAATACTACTAGGGCAATTGCCTCATTGGATTGTGGTTGATCCTCTAACTCAATGCCACACGCTCACACCCTCCCCATATCCTGCCCCCAGATACGTAATCTGGCACTGAGCTACACTTGGAGAAAAACCCAACATTAATGTCAGCGTACACTGCAGCTTGCCTAACAGCTGTGTGTTCCACAGAGTTACCACAGTCAAAGAGCTAAAACCCATATCCTCAGCCGCATGTTGTTTTTGCACGAACATCAGTTGCTGTTTAAACTTGCATCGCCAATTAGGGATGTTTCCACTGACAGGTGAGCCAGTAACTCAGAAGATAGAGGTGTAAGATAAATTGCAAAAGGGTGAAAGGGGAAATGAAGGGTTTTTTTTTACACACAGCAAGTTGTTATGATCTGGGACGTACTGCTTGATGGACATAGATTCAGTAATAACTTTCCACAGGGAATAGAAATCACTTTCAGAGATACAGGGAAAGGCCAGGGCAGTGGATCTAATTAGATACTAATTAGATTGAAGGCACAATGGGCCAAATGATATTAGACTGCACTTAAAGGATGATAGCTTTTAAATAGAGATTTGAATGTGACTCAAATTATCACACGTTTTAATACTATTACTGGAACAAATAAACTCAACATTACTTAATAGGCAACTAATTCACTAAACTACAGAAAGGTGTCCTCCTCAACTTCATAACATGGCTAAAACCCCACGCTGGTGTTATAGAACATAGAACATAGAATATTACAGCGCTGTAATATGTAATATGTTGCACCACGCGCTTTGCAGAATTGTTCTTTTTACAGGAACTAGTCTAAACTAGTCCTGACATCCAACAGGCTCGCTTCTCCATGATTCACTGAGTGGTTACATACAGTATCCGCTGGAAGACACCTCCCAGTCTTTTGAGGATTCACCAACTGACTTTCAGCAACAAGAAACACTCTAGAGACTCCTTCTCCTGGTCACAGAATCTTCCAATGTCCTTAAATCTCAGCAGGTCCTGTATCTTTAACCAGAGAATCAGCTCCTACCAGCATTCCACCTGGTAGCAAACAGAAAGCAGTCTTTTTCTGTGCTGCTCACAGCAGCTGCTGTTTTCCTGCTGCTTTCTTGTTCTATCTCTGTGGTTCTTTCTCTTTCTCTGTCCAGGGTCTCTGGTTATGATGTGGGAATGCCGGCGTTGGACTGGCGTAAACACAGTGAAAAGTCTGACGACACCAGGTTTTAGTCCAACCGATTTATTTGATAATACTCACAAGCTTTCGAGGGGACTGCCTCTTCGTCAGGTGAATGGAGAGTTCTGGAACTCTCCATTCACCTGACGAAGAGGCAGTCCCCTCGAAAGCTTGTGAGTATTATCAAATAAATCGGTTGGACTAAAACCTGGTGTTGTCAGACTTTTTACAGGGTCTCTGGGTCAGTAAATTTGGTAGCAGTAAGTCCAGCTGCCTTGTCCCTTGTTGCCAGGTATTAACACTTTGTACCTTACTTTCAATAGGCCTTGACCTGGGCCCCTGTCCCCATGGTAACTGGCTTATATGGATTCATTGGTGGGCAGAACTAGTCAGAGGTCACAAGCCCCTTCCCACTACTTTATTTTTGCCTTGGATTAAAGAAGATGGTTTAAAACATAACGATGTTATAGAACCTTGCATTCATAAGATGACCTTCTTCTGAGCTATAAGAATCTATGACTCTACCTTGCAAGTTAGAACAAACTGGTATGAACAAGCTTGTCACAGTTCTCTGAAAAGTCTTTTCAATTAAATTATTTGTATGCAGACATTGCACCACTTTTTGGAAGCTCCTGTATTGATGTATCAATACCAGGTTGGCTAACTTGGTCATTGTTAGCAATAGACTTGTTTGGTTTACCTTCCCATCTGGACAACAATTTTCCCATTCAAGATAAAAATGATAAATTCACTGCATCCTCCATATACTAAACTGGTAAAAAGAAAATTAAAACCTTTTATAATATCATATCATGAATTACTCACAACCAATCTCAGAAACTGCAGGATGGAAGGAAGTCATTTGGCCCGTTTCTCCTTTGACGTTGCTAGCTCCATGCTAGCCAGCAGGGGAATTTTCAACTCCTGCCCAAAACTGGTGTGAAGGTGGTGGAGAGAGGCTGAAGCCACTTTAGGTAGGCCTCAACTGTTTCTGGTCAGAACCTCAGTTAAAGGCTGTCGGCTAACAAATCTCAGTCTAGAATATGAGACAGTCAAACAGAAGGCTCCCTCGGTGAATCTTTATTTCACACATTTTCAGCTTCACTCAATGATGTTTAAGTTGTGGTGTATTTAGCTATTAGTCGGGAGGGCTGTTGTAGTTACTGAAAGATGGCAGTAGTTCACTGCAACGCTACCTTCATACACACACCATAGTTTTGAAAGTCCACTCCATTGCAACTCGCTGTTTGTGGAAGGGTGGGAAACGGATTGATTTCCTGACCAAAGAACAAAGTTGATCCTCATCCCACATGGATAATGGGAAAAAAAAAGTTCTAACGTCCCTTAATGGACACAGCCTATAAGATATGCTTGGTCCAGCTGCAGTCTCTCTAGTATAAATGGGTGAACATGCAGCATATGCCCTCCCACCCATTTATACTTCAAAATTGCAATCAGAATTCTACAATACGATGTGAGAAAAATCACAACACGTGGTTGGGATCTGGAATGTACTGCCTGGAAGTGTGGTGGAGGCACATTTGATCAAGGCATTCAAGAGAGCAGTAAATAATTACTTGAATAGAAACAATGTGCAGGGGTACGGGGATAAAGGAGGGGAATGGCTCTAAGTCATGATGCTTGTTAGGAGAGCCGGTGAAGATATGATGGGCCAAATGGCCTCCTTCTGCACTGTAACAATTAGTGAATGTCGTAAGTCACTGATTTGCATTGACCACCGATTAACAGGATTAGATGGAGAGGGTTTGTCTATGTTCTATCAAGAATGAAAAGACTAAGAGAAAAAAGATTATTTGCATTTTTAAACATCTTTCAGCCTTGAAGGGGATTTGGGGGATCCAGGGTGCCAGTGCACCTATTTCCATTTCCATGCCATCTGAAAATTGTCTGCAGGGATTCTATTGGAACCTGAGACATCTGCCAAACTTCTGCACTGTTATCCACTCACTCAGTCCCAAAATGACTGAAGTTTATTTACTAGCATCACAAGTAGGCTTACATTAACACTGCAATGAAGTTACTGTGAAAATCCTCTAGTCGCCACACTCCGGCACCTGTTCAGGTACACTGTGGGAGAATTTAGCATGGTCAATGCATCTAATCAGCACGTCTTTAAGACTGTAGGAGGAAACCAGAGCATCCGGAGGAGACCCACACAGACACGAGGAGAACGTGCAGATTCCATACAGACAGTGACCCAGGACTGGAATTGAATGCAAGTCGCTGACTGAGCAATGGTTCTACATCACTTCCATCTACTGCAGTCCCATTTCCTTGAGCTCTCTAAGTGTCGTTTTATATTTTATCTTCAAATTCCGAGCAGGTTTTCCTGCACATGCTGTGATAGGGTCAGGACTTCTTGTTCCCACGCCTGGGCAGACTGGCATAGCAGATATGGAAGAATCGGCAAAAGAAATGTGATTCCGTCATCAGTAACCCGGGGATACAGGTTTAAGATAATTGGCAAAAAATGTCAGCGGGAAGATCAGAGGAATGCTCTTTTTTACACAGCGTGTTGTGATCTAAAATGAAGGGTAAAGGCAGCTTCAATTGTAACAATTTATAAGGAATTGGATAAGTACTTGAAAAGGAAAAAGCTTGAAGCCATGGGAGGAGAGCATTGGAGTGGAATTAATTGGCTAGCAGTTCAAAGGGCTGAATGTCTTGTTCTTTGCTGCACAATTTGACGATTCAATATCGCTCCTGAAGGATAGTTTGCTTTTACATTCAGCAGGTTGTGATTTCAGACAAAATTCAGAACAAACTTAAATATTTTTAGAACTCTGTTTAAATGTTATGCACACTGGCTCAGCGAACTCTTCCAGTGAGAAGCCTGACGTGCAACTCTGAACTGTGTTAGTCTGGAATGGCAGTCAGAACCCTTTCTTTAGAACCAGAGGGCACAACCTCAGGCTAAAGGGACAATCCTTCAAATCAGAGATGAGGAGGAATTTCTTCAGCAGAGGGTGGTGAATCTGTGGAACTCTTTGGCACAGAAGGTTGTGGAGGCCAGGTCATTGAGTGTCTTTAATACAGAGATACATAAGGGGATCAGAGGTTATAGGGAAAAGGCAGGAGAATGGGACTGAGAAAAATATCAGCCATGATTGAATGGCGGAGCAGACTTGATGGGCTGAGTGGCCTAATTCTGCTCCTATGTCTTATGATCGTTCTACAATGGGTTCAACACTCCTGAGTTAAAGCAAGGACTGCTGCTTCTCATGGCTCTTCAGTGAGGCTCAGGTGAACTCAAGGTTAGCCTAGCTCTGACTTCCACCCACCATCCTGAAGCCAACTGTCGCAGCCCAGCCTCACACACAAGAATTGTTTTTAAAGTTTATTTATTAGTGTTGCAAGTAAGCTTACATTGACCACTGCAATGAGGTTACTGTAATAATCCTCTAGTTGCCACACTCCAGTACACAGAGGGAGAATTTATCATGGCCTGGCCAATGCACCTAACTAGCATGTCTTTCAGACTGTAGGGGGAAACTGGAGCACCCAAGGGAATCACAGGGAGAATGTGCAGACTCTGCACAGACAGCCAGGAATTGAACCCATGTTCCTGGTGCTATGAGACAGCAGTGCTAGCCACTGTGCCGCTCTCAAGTTCTATTGTATACAGCGAATGATGGTTAGCTGTAAAACTAGATCCTAGCAAGGAATCCTGCAGGAAAAGAAAAGGGGAAGTAAAAAATTCCAAGAGTACTATGCACTAATAACTACACAAACAACTAATTTAAGATAATCAGTCGAGTTGGTCACATGGTTCATTTACACTTGTTAGAAGCAATTTACATTCACATACAGGGACCCATTTTCTGCCTGTCTAGGCCAATCAGAGTCACCTTGCCAACCAATCAGCACTCTTTCCTCCTATCGCATAAACAATGTTACAATTGTTTGAAATTTGGCATTCTTGCATTTGTCCTGTTGAATGGTAGATGAAAGGCTTCAACAATATGTCTCCCTTATAAGCAATATTCTAGTAAAAAGTTGGCAAGATTCTTTGAGCACCGAAAGAACACTGCCAATCATGCCTAATAACGACAAGCATCAATGCAGTGGAATAAGTGCCCTTTGAAAGCAGACAAGACTGCTCTGAGTTGATTCAGGGAGAAGCCTGCAGATCAGGCAAGTACAGACTTGATCTATATAGTCAACTGATCTCAGCTGGAGCAGTGATGGACTGCCCTGCAATTGGTCTTATCAACCTTAAAGATGGGGGGTGGTATCCAGTCAAGAGGAAAACTACATTTTTAAAATTTTGTTTCTGGGTTGTGGGGTTCACTTATTACCCATTCTGAGTGCAGTTAAGAGTCAACCACATTGTGGTGGATCTGGAGGCATACAAAGAGCTGCCAAACCAGGTAAGGACATCAGGTTTCTTTCCCTCAAGGACATCTTTCATGGTGGGATTCAAACCTAGGTCCCCAGAGCATTACCCTGGGTCTCTGGATTGCCAGTCCCGTGATCATACCATTACTCCACTACCTCCCCACCTTTCCTTGATCATGATTAATTGTCAGGAAGTAAATAACTTGCAAACCATGGTTTCAAATAACATACTTTTAGAAGTTTAAACACAGTCTGCCTTTAAAGAATAGAATGACTCTCAGAGAAGGGTTTCAAAATAATTAATCTGTTTTTGCAGGTAGCAATTACATAGACTTAACTTCAAGCTGATGTAGCATTAACAATGATGTATCATTAACAATAGATATCATGTCTAATAGATGCCAGTCTTAAAACTCTTTGAGGTGTGAAAGCGCTACAGAAAATCTCTCACAGAGGAAAATCTTTAAGGTTCATGTCAGTCCGGTTGACATTGATCAGTAATTCTCTGGGGGACCAATAAAAGGTAAAAAGGCCTGCTTGTAAAACAGTTTTGTCTTCACAACATAGTCCCTGAGTAACAGTTTATTGCTTCAAAGTTCCAGATCCCTGAGGACACAAGTGATCTCATTAACAAATTGCACAAAAGCCTGAAAAGTTTGCTTGCCTTTACGATGCCGCTTGACAAGCCCTGGGAGGAGCAGTTTCGAGTTCGCCCCCTGTTAAATGTCTTGCAAATGTGAGAGGATCTGAATAAGCCCAAAGTTAAATAAGTAATAAACACAACACTTACAGTTTTACGGCACTCTACCACTCTATCTCAAAGAACTTCACACAAGCAACTAATTCTGAAGTGCAGGGATTGTCATGAGGAAATGGAACAGTAGCACACTTTCTGGAGGGCTTACTATGTGCAAAAGAGATAACTTTCCATAAGGGTTCTCAGCATGGTGGATTAGAGAGCAAACTGCTGCTTTGACAAAGAGTCATCCAGACTCGAAACATTGGCTCTATTCCCTCTCTGCAGAAGTTGTCAGACTTGCTGAGGTTTTCCAGCATTTTCTGTGCCTGTTCTTGTAGATAAAGTTAACTATTTGCTTGTGTATGGATGGTAAATGCCAGCAGTAATTGGTTGGGCCGAACGGCTTGTTTTCCGAGCGTTCAACTTTAATAACCAGGGAACTTGGCTCCGTGCTGCCTGGAGTTTAAACATTCTGGGTGCAGTTTTGGAGCCAAAATTGCATTGGCACTGCATACACATGGAACACAGAAACAACAGCCCATAGAACACAACACTGCACGCAACAAGCATCGTATGGTGAAGGCATTCGTATGTGTATTACTAACATGTGTCAGGAGTGTGTAGAGTGTGCAGATCATGATGTCAGTCAGCATGTAACACTGACTTGGCTCCAACAACAGGTCCATTGAGAGCTGTCAGTTGTTGGGGGAAGTGGGAGGGATTGTTGTTGGCCTGTCTGCACTGTGCCAGTGGCTGAGAAAATGGTGCCAGAAGTCGATTGGGCAGATATGTTTCTGCAAAGTATGCATTGACAAGGGAAAAATAAACTTTCCTCTGGACAGAGTCATGCACATCGATTTTTAGGGTAGAATTACCCATGTAGATTATTGCATACAGAGGCACATGCTCAGAGGTCTGGTATGCACAACAAAGCATAATATTCAGCGAAGAAAAAAAAGTACAGCGCAGGAACAGGCCCTTCGGCCCTCCAAGCCTGCGCTGATCATGATGCCTGCCTAAACTAAAACCGCGTGCACTCACAGAGTCCATATCCTTCCATTCCCATCCTATTCATGTACTCGTCTAGTTGCCTCTTCAATGCCGCTATGGTACCTGCTCCCACCACCTCCCCAGGCAGCATGTTCCAGACATTCACCACCCTTTGTGTAAAAAACTTGCCTCGCAAATCTCTAAACTTTTCCCCGTGCACCTTAATTATGTCCCCTAGTACTTGACCTTTCTACCCTAGGAAACATCATCTGACTATCCACTGTGTCCATGCCACTTATAATTTTGTAAACCTCTATCTCCCCCTTCAAACTTTGTCATTCCTGTGAATTTATCCAACTTCTCCTCTTTGCTAATACCGTCCAGACCAGGCGACATCCTGGTAAACCTCTTCTGTACCCTCTCCAAGGCATCCACATCCTTCTGGTAGTGTGGTGACCAGAATTATGCACAATATTCTAAATGAAACCGAACTAAGGTTCGTACAGCTGCAGCATGATCTGCCAATTTTTATACTCAATGTCCCAACCAATGAAGGCAAGCATGCTGTAGACTTTCTTGACTATCTTATCCACCTGCGTTGCCATTTTCAGTGATTGGTAGACATGTACACCCAGATTTCTCTGTCTGTCAATGCTCCTAAGGGTTCCACCATTTACTGTATAATTCCTACATGCTTTGGACCTTCCAAAATGCATTATCTCACACTTGTCCAGATTAAACTCCACCTGCCATTTCTCCACCCAAGTATCCAACCAGTCTATATCCTGCTGTATCCTCTGACAACTCTCTTCACCATCCGCAACTCCATCAATTTTTGTGTTATCTGCGAACTTACTAATCAAGCCAGCGACATTTTCCTCCAAATCATTTATATATACTACGAACAACAAAGGCCCCAGAACTGATCCCTGTGAGACACCAGTAGTCACAGCTTTCTGTTCAGTAAAGCATCCCTCTACTGTTACCCTCTGTCTTCTTGAACAACACTGATATTTGTTGCAAAAATTGGTTTGATTTTATATTGTTAATATCACCTTGTGCCAAATCCTCCTTAAAAGCCAAATCATATTGCATTTAATGAACAATCAGCTCAAACAAATATTTGTTTTTCCTTTTGTTAGGCCAAGAGAAGGAATGAGTAAAGGAAACCAGCTTTTGAGCTCAAGTCTAAATAATATTCAGGTTAGTCTGATATCATTACTTGTAGTTTCAATTGTCCCTGTATCTATAATCAGTCTCCTGCGTACATTGATAACCAATTCCTTGGGAATGTTTGCAATCGATTGTAAGAGTTTTTATTGGAAGCCACTATTCTTTGTTCTCAATAAGTGAAGTCTGAATGTATTTGAACGTGTCAAAGCGACATTCATGTGGGGCCCGGATACAGAAATTCAATCACTTTGTGAATTGGAATTCTACCCTTTCAGGGGAATTTTCCTACCCTGATTGCCACAGGAATCATAGTGGGTGGGACACGGACCATGCAAATATCCGTTGACATCTGGTGGGATTTTCAGGCTTTGGGGTGAGCATGGCCAGAAAATCCCGCCAATATCTGGGTTCAAACCAAGCCCATATTGATGTGACAAAACTTATTTTTGTCAACAAAATTGCATTGAGGTTGTCTGAGATGGGAACATAGGTATCTGCAGTCTACCCAGCCACGATCCAGTGAGTACGAGTGGCACAGTGGCACAATGGATAGCGCTGCTGCCTCAGAGTGCCGGGGATCAGGGTTAGATTCTGGCCTTGGATCTGTCTGTACAGAGTCAGCATGTTCTCCCCGTGTCTGCGTGGGTTTCCTCCGGGTGCTGCAGTTTCCTTCCACAGTCTGAAAGACGCGTTGGTTAGGTGCATTGGCCATGATAAATTCACCCTCAGTGTACCTGAACAGGTGCTGGAGTGTGGCGACTAGGGTGATTTTCACAGTAACTTCATTGCGGTGTTAATAATAAATAATAAATAATAAATAATAAATAAACTTAAATGTAAACTTCAATATCATTAAACTCATTCATAAACATTGACTCATTAACCATCTGCTTAAAGTAGGAGGTTGGTATTTGCGGAAGGACAATAAATACATGCTGTTGTTGCATGACTTTTGAGGTAATTAATATTTGACCAAACCTCCATTTTGGAAATGAATTACAATAATTTATCAATGTCCACAGTGATGATAGGAAAGAAGCATATTTCCCCGTCATTACTCACAAATGAAGTTATACAATAGGAGCTAAGGTTTCGGGGGCACGTCAGTGAAAGGCCTCATAAATCAGCGTGTTTCAGAAAAAGCATTTCTCTTTCAGATTCCCTCCCTACACTGCCCTGAAGGTTGTTTGTGCACATCTGTGCAGACGGACTGATGTCTGTGGCTCCTTTGAGTCATCATGTGGCGTACCTATTGGAGTGAATGTGGAAAGATGATTTCCTCTGATGGGAACTACAGTGATGAAGGGGAAATCAATCTAAAATTATCACATGAGAGTGAGAACAGGGGTTTTGCAAAACCACTTCATGCTGAAAGTTGTTGAAGCTTGGGATGGTTTGTGAGAGTAATTAGTTGAGTTGTTTTAATCAATTCTTCAAGTGTTTTGTCCTTGGTCTCTTTCAATACCCATGGCATCTGCCAAAAAGTTCTGGACTGGGATAGTGACTACCTCTACAAAGTGTTCACTTCTGGGCAGCGTGGTGGCACAGTAGTTAGCACTGCTACCTCACAGCGCCAGGGACCCGGATTTGATTAGGTGGTTGGCTGTGTGAAGTTCACACATTCTCCTTATGTCTGCATGTGCTTCCTCTTGTTGCTGTGGTTTCCTTCCTCAGTCCAAAGTTTGTAGGCCAGGAGGCTTGGCTATGCTAAATTGTCCCTTAGTTTCCCAAGATATGTAGGTTAGCAGAATTAGTGGGGTATATGAGTGGGGTTACAGTGAGACGATGTTCTTTGGTCATTTTTTAGTCAGGAGTTGTAGTATAGTAGAAATATCATCAGATTAATAGTCCAGAGGCCAGACTAATACTCCAGGGGCATGGGTTCAAATCCTACCATAGCAGTTGGTGGCATTTTAATTCAATTAATAAAAATCTTAGCAGTTACTGGTGCATTCTCCATGGAGATGCCTCTACCAATCAGAGAGGCGTCACCAACCAATCAACAGTGACTTCACATGCAGTAAAAATTGTTGTTCCTTTGACAATTTGATATTCTGTGATGAGTACAAGTCAAAAACTTCAACATCATGTTTCTTTCTTCAGCAATACTCGAGTTTTATGTTACCAAACGACAATTAATAAAAATCTGGAATATAAAACTACTCTGTCTAATTGTGACCATCCAACTATCATCAATTGTTGTTAAAAACCCATCAGGTTTGCTAATATAATTTAGGGAAGGAAATCTGCCGTCATCACCCCTGGTCTACATGTGGCTCTAGACCCACAGCAATGTGGTTGATTATTAACTGCCCTTAGTTCAAGGGCGGTCAGGGATGGACATCAAATGTTGGCCTTGCCAGTGACGCCTTCATCCCATGAAAGAATAAAGGAAAAAAATACTGACTTCCCTTCTGTCATTTTGAATTCAAACTTCTCCAGCAGTTATTGGAGGAGTGAGTTATCAAATGTTGTATCTGGCTTGGCAGAAAACAATTAATATTTCCACCTGCAATTCCCTGACTTTAAAGTGTAAGGCTGAGTTATTAGTGTCACTGCCTGACCTGCTGAGATATTTTTTGTAAATTTCTCTTTCTATATACCTCATTGGCTTTGGAACGTGCAGACGAAATGAAATTGCTCCTTGTGAGAGTCAGTACAGATATGATGGGCTGATTAGTCTCCTTCCGTTTGTAAGTTTATTTATTATTGTCACAAGTAGGCTTACATTAACACTGCAAGGAAGTTACTGTGAAAATCCCCTAGTCGCCACCTATTCGGGTACACTGAGGAAGAATTTAGCATGGCCAATGCACCTTACCAGCACTTCTTTTGGGCTTTGGGAGGAAAGCGGACCACCCCAGAGGAAACCCAAGTACTCGCAGGGAGAACATGCAGACTCCACACAGACAGTGACCCAAGCCAGGAATTGAACCCAGGTCCTTGGCGCTGTGAGGCAGCAGTGCTAACCACTGTGCCACCAAGCTTTAACCTCCACACTGAGGAACGTCACAGATCGCACCCATGTGGACATTCTCTAGCAAGAAGTCTCACAACAACAGGTTAAAGTCCAACAGGCTTATTTGGTAGCACAAGCTTTCGGAGTGTTCCTCCTTCTTCAGGTGAGTGTAGTTGTATTCCCTATACCAGCTATCCTTGTGACCTGGAATAAAACTATCAATTTAGTTTCATTTTGTGTTAAATTCTGGACAACGTTTCTTTTGCTGTGCCCTACCTATCATTTGAAACTAGAGAAGCTTGTCCAAACTCAACAAGCTTAATCAAGGAGAAGAAACTCTGCAGTTCTGATGCAGAGACAAATCTTTTCTGCTCAAAAATGTAACCTAGTCCCACATTTTGTAACTGTTAATTGTCCATTGATCATCTTCTGATAAAGACTCAAAGGAGGGAAATCGGTGGTTTTATGGGTTGAAATGGGGCTTTTGTGTCTTTTCAGCTGTTATTGTAACCACTTGCGCATCATTAATTTCAAATTTCAATGTTTTTATGGTCCAGATTACTTTTCCAAATGACGTTTAGAAAAGAACATTTGCGTTTTAACTTAGGAAACACATAAGACATTATATTAAGCTGTTGGAATGTTGTAGATTCTTCTATTAACATGAAATAACATATTCAAATCTCTTCATCTGTTAGAAGCACAAATTAATAGTATAAATAATTGAAGCACGTGGATGTTCAATCCTACCGGCATTTCTTGGAGAGTAACTGGCAGTTTATGCCTTTTCTTTCCCAAGAAAATCGCATTCATTGTGAGGATCTCATCATGGTAGCATTGGTAATGAGCTAGAATTAGATGAAAGGACTGTCTAGTTATTGCCAAATGATAGTCCTATGACTATTTTTGACAATGTTTCAATATAAATTGTACAAAAGTCACCCCCAGTTGTTAGGAAAACCACACTGTAAAAGTATCAGTAATAAAATGTTTTACTGTGCTGCTTTGCTATTTTTCCATTTGGTGTGTGTGTGTGTGTGTGTGTGTGTGTGTGTGTGTGTGTGTGTGTGTGTGTGTGTGTGTGTGTGTGTGTGTGTGTGTGTGTGTGTGTGTGTGTGTGTGTGTGTGTGTGTGTGCCCTGTGATGGACTGGCACCTGGCACCCAATGTCTGCCAGGATAGGGTCTGATCCCCTGAGACCCTGAATTGGAGCAAGCTGGAAACTGAAGAAGCATTGGAGTCAGAAATACAATCCGAATGGAATTAGAAGGGGCAGCTCAGAGATTACAGAATGAGCTGGAAAAGATATTTAATGAGTATAACAATGTCAGAGGCACTGCCTTGGTAAACATAAGGTGCTGCACGCGAGATGACGCGCATGTTCCATGAATGGTGTTGAAGCAACTAAGGATGAAATGGTAAACTATCAAAAATCCTCATTGTCTCAAGTGTAAACATATCCAATCAACTCAGAGCAGCAGTTGGCAGAAAATATTGAGTAGCCAAAAGGTTGGGCACAATTTTCCGGTTTTACTTGCTGCAGGAATTGTAGCAGGAGGGACAGAAAATTGGGCAGACCATTTAAAGATCCATTGATCTCGGGCATGGGTTTTCGGTCTTGGTGCATGCGTAGTGCCGGGTAAACATCAGCTAGAGGCAATAATGGTCAAAGTTTATTGACCTCCAGCCTAGCCATAGCTTGAACACTGCTCCAACTTGAGTCAGCAAGAAAAAGAAACATTCAAGTATTGGAGAAAGTGCAGATTAATGATTTCCTCCATCAGGGTTCTCAGTTAAGATCAAGGGTACACTAGCTCCCCCAAAGTGGATGATTTATTATATGACCATCAGCCCTAGTTCATAAGTGTACATGTTAAAGTTAAAGTTATAGAAAAAAAAGAACCAGAATATGAGAACACAAAATATGAACACATTCTACTTTGATGGGATGCTTCTTAGGAACACGGGAGCAATTAAGGCAGGAACAATGTGCAGTGTTCCCCTGAACATTTTCTGATCCAGCATGTTCCTGATTTTATTAATATAACATCCCTACAATGCAGAAAGAGGCCATTTGGCCCATCAAGCCTACACCAGCTCTCCAGAAGAGCATCACAACCAGGCCCTTCCCTCCGCCTTATGCTCATAACCCTGCCCATTTACCATGGCCAATCCAGCTGATCTACATACTTTGGAACACCAAGCCATGGCCGATCCACCTAACCTGCACATGTTTGGAATGTGGGAGGAAACTGGAGCACCTGGAGGAAACCCTCGCAGACAATGGGAGAACGTGCAGATTCCGCACAGACTGTGAGACGAGGCCAGAATTGAACAAAGGTCCCTGGTGCTGTGAGGCAGCAATGCTAAGCACTGTGATGCAAGTGCCATTTGTCATAACTTAAACATCGTAAAGTTGAAGACTGCCTGTAACCCAGACATCACAATGACTCACTGAACCACTGATATGAGGCATAGGGCCAGGCCTATAACCATAGAGCAACCACAACCATATTCTGTCCCATCCTCATCTGATGCACATGTCGCAGCAAAGATGAATGGATTGCACTCAGGGATGGGCACCCTGACTGAGACACTGAGGCCAAGTGTCACAGCCCTGTTGTTACCCCAGCCAAAACCGCCCACCTCAGCACATTTCATATTTCCTACTTTCAATAGGAAATCAAATCAACAGAAAGCAAAAATTACGACTAACGCTACATGTAATTTGAGTGGATGCAAAAAAAACCTTGTGCTGATACTGTTGTAGGCTTGAGGGGTTTGGAGCAAGCTTGCTAACAGAAACTGTAAAGTGAGAAGGAAGCTGTAGATTAATGGCAGCTCTTAACAGTAAATCAAAGATGAATGAATGGGATATGTTCCCTGTCAGAGTATGTCCACAGCTAATAAAGGTCCTCGGAGGCAGCCGTTTCATTGTCAAAGCTTTCCATCTTTTCAAATCGCATGTTAAGTGAAAGGCAACAAAATGGAGGCACTTAAAACTAATCTAAATCTTTGGCCACAAAAGCTGGGTAATGATAGAGTGACAGGGTTCCTGGCAGCCGTAGCAGTAATTGAGATCATTAAGCTCTCAGTGGTGAATGGTTCTGTCCTTTGCTGCTGTATCTATTTGTCATCAAGTGCAATCTCGTCCTGGTGGATCCTTCGAGCAGTTTAACATGTGTCCTGTCCTTTTGTCCCCTCACGTTACTTGACAGTTCCCACCAACACTCGAGGATTCTTTGGATAGTTATTGTCACCCTGCAGCTAAAAGCTGAAGCCTATCATTGTACATCTTCCACATTGTTGGAATTCTGCAGAGATCTCAAGCGGTTTTGGGAACAAAGTTGCTGTCACAATCGTTATTACTTGACACGACTAAACTTGTAATCTAATTGGAAAGGGTTCATCAGGTTGTAAAGTATTATTATTAATGTCTTCCTACATATTAGCGGATATTACCAGCAATATGAGAAGGAAAGCCCTTAGGATAGACCTGTCTGAAGGCACTAGTTAAAGATTCTCATTACGCTTAGTAGGTTAGAATTTTCACTTATTGGTAAAGTGTAAGGGTGTGACTAATATACAAAGCAGAAAAAATGATAGGTCACGTTAAGAGAAATACCAGAGACTTATTTCTTTTACCATGTATGAATCGTAGTGGTGCCGGCAGCTAGAACATCTAATCTAAGTTATCTGATAGTATGCTGTGTAGACAGTGATTACCTCTTTGCTGTCTATCACACTTTAAAGATATATGGGCACTTTTGTTATCTCGGGTTGAAGATAGTGTTCTGTGAGGAATGTCCCATTCATTCATCAACAGGACTGTTCCCAATGTTTGGCCATACTCTGGTTTACAGTTCATAATATAAATCACATTTAGCTGTTAAATGTAATTTTTTACCTCTAGACTTGTGACCATCCGTGGTGCACAAGTGGTGAACTTCAGATTGTCAGTGTAGACCGAATGGTCATGTGATGATACGGCTACAGAAAGGTTCATAACAGAAGCGCGGGAGTTCTCCCCTGACAGTGGGTAGAGTGAAAGCGTGTAAGAGCTGCTCAGAATACATCATAAACTATTATTGTCATTCTTTGTCATCAGTCATTCAAACCCAGTGCTTCCACAGACAATATCATCTCTTACAGTCACAATCAGTCAACTCACCCCATCAGGAAAAGATATCTAATTTGTCAAACAAAACTTGCAGCAGTTTTGATTACTTTTTTCTATTCATTCATTGGACATGGGTGCTGTTGGCTGGCCAGCATTTGTTGCCCATCCCTAATTGCCCTTGAACTGAGTGACTTGCATGATTATTTCAGAGGATAGTTGAGAGTCAATTAGAATGCTGTGATTCTGGAGTCACAAATTGACCAGGCCAGGTAAAGATGGCAGATTTTCTTCCCTAAAGGACACCAGTGAACCAGATGGGTTTTTCCAACAATCAGCAATGGTTTCATTAGATTCTTAATTCCAGATATGTTTTATTGAATTCAAATTCCACTATCTGCCGTGGTGGGATTCGAACCCGGGTTCCCAGAACCTTAGTTGAATTCCTAGATTAATAGACTAATGAGAATACCTTTAGGCCATTGCCTCCCTTTGCAACGTGGCAAAAAAACATTGAGAATAGATGCCTGCTGACCAAGTTGTTTGTAAGTACCAATAAAAGAATCTACAAATTGGTAAAGTCGTTTTAGGTATTGAATAATTTAATAATTCCTGGAGTGATGAGTTCCCCACTGGCTCTAGTTCAGTCACTAGGTTCAATGAGTCAGTATAATAACATTTGAAGTGAATTGCTATGTGCTGTAAGCGCTGTGAGCCTGCTGTAATCCAGACCCATCTCAGTCTATCCCACAAAGTTGAAATGCTTCCCATTTTAACTCTCTGTGACATTGGAAGCTCTTTCTCTTACCAGTTTTATATCCCAGTGCAGAATTCCTTGAATATAACTTCCAGGATATTTTCAGCTCCTGTTTGGCCTTTCCTAGCTGTCTCAATGCTGTTCCCAGTTTCTCCATAATGAGGATAAGATCCACCTCTGGTTGCTGGTGATACTGTGTTGGAGAATGGCTGCAGTTTTGCAAGTGCCACCAGTTAATGAGCCTGTGTTACCCTGGGACTACAAGCCAAAGGATCCGTCCACATATATTTTCAACCTGTTCACCAAGAGGTCTCCTTTATGCAAGTAGTGGGCATTTGGCAGGGGGGTGTGGGGAACGGGGGACTAGGGGTGGAATGAGGTTGAGCATAGGTCCTCACGAACCGTAAGTCTGCCACTGACTGTGTCACAACTAGAAGTCTCACAACACCAGGTTAAAGTCCAACAGATTTATTTGGAATTATGAGCTTTCGGAGGGCTGCTTCAGGCTGCTCACCTGATGAAGGAGCAGCGCTCTGAAAGCTCGTGATTCCAAATGAACCTGTTGGACTTTAACGTGGTGTTGTGAAGCTCCTTACTGTATCACCACAGACTGTATCCCGCTGCCTCGGAAAATCAGGCTGCATAATTAAGGACTCCACTCACCCTGGACATTCTCTCTTTCACCTTCTTCCGTCGGGAAAAAGATACAAAAGTCTGAGGATACATACCAACCAACTCAAGAACAGCTTCTTCTCTGCTGCCATCAGACTTTTGAATGGACCAACTCCAGTAAGTTGATCTTTCTCTACACCCTAGCTATGACTGTTACACTACATTTTGCACCCTCTTCTTTCCTTCTCTATGAACGGTATGCTTTGTCTGTATAGCACGCAAGAAACGATAGCTTTTACTATAGATTCATACATGTGACCTATAGGCAACTCTGGATCCACAACAATGTGGTTGACTCTTAACTGCCCTCCTAATGGCTTCCAATTACCAATCCTTTCTGCAACTTCCCCAACCACCCTCAATGGGCTGTAGTTGCAACTGACAAATCCGCTTCCTTTTTTTCTTTTATCATAAGAACTCTTCCACTCACCGATTGCATTTCCCATTCACAATAGCTGCCCCCACGAAACACTCTATTCTCCTCTCTCATTCTGGCTTTTCCATGCCTTCCTTCTCTGAGCACAACTATTTGTATTCCTCTCCCTCTGCACTCAGTTTCTTTTCTTTTTCTCCCCATCTTCTCTCCTCTTTTCTTACTTTGATTGTCTTTGATCTATAAGGTATTCGCCTATTTCAATTAGCTCCGAGGAGAGGTTGAAGAAACTTGGTTTGTTCTCACTGGAACGACGGAGGTTGAGGGGCGACCTGATAGAAGTCTACAAGATTATGAGACGCATGGGCAGAGTGGATAGTCAGAAGCTTTTTCCCAGGGTGGAAGAGTCAATTACTAAGGGGCATAAGTTTAAGGTGCGAGGGGCAAAATTTAAAGGAGATGCATGAGGCAAGTTTATTACACAAAGGGTGCTGAGTGCCTGGAACTCACTGCCGGGGGAGGTAGTGGAAGCAGATATGATAGTGACTTTTAAGGGGCGTATGGACAAATACATGAATAGGGTGGGAATGGAGGGACATGGTTCCTGGGGGAGTAGGGGGTTTTAGTTCGGACGGATGGCTTAGTCGGTACAGGCTTGGAGGGCAGAAAGACCTGTTGCTATGCTATAATTTTCTTTGTTCTTTGTTCTTCTTTGACCCTTCCCTTTCCCCTGCCATTGTTTCGCACTCCCCTTCCCTCTTGCTCCTCTCTACTTCATCACTGACCCCATCATCTCTCACCCTTGAATTGTCCGTAAGCTGAAATGCTGAATGAGCAATGCCATTGGAGACTGGTGAGTCCTATTTCATAACACAATTCTGATTCTTTGCAAACATCAGAATACATTACAGAGAATCATAGAATCCCTACAATGCAGAAGGAGGCCATTCAGCCCATCGAGTCTGCACTGACCGTCCAACAGAGCATCCCACCTCCAGCCCTATCCCCTTAACCCCTCACATTTTAAAGTTTAAAGTTTATTTATTAGTGTCCCAAGTAGGCTTACATTAACACTGCAATGAAGTTACTGTGAAAATCCTCAGTATATCTTTCGCAATGTGGGAGGAAACTGGAGCAACCTGAGGAAACCCATGCAGACATGGGGAGAATGTGCAAACTCCACACAGACAGTGACCCAAGCCAGGAATCGAACCCAGGTCTCTGGTGCTGTGAGGCAGCAGTGCTAAGCACTGTGCCACTGTACTGCCCAAATCCCCCTAACCTACATATCTTGGGTCACTAAGGGACAATTTAGCATGGCCAATCTACCAAACCTGCAGATCTTTGGACATAAATGTGTTAAACCTACAGTCACAGAGATTGAAAGCTGTAAGGGAGCAAGAATTGAAAGCAGACTTTGTAATCAGTTTGAAATAGATTCTGTGTGATCTGCTGCAGTGCCTGCCATGTACTTGACGATGGAAGTGATAGAGGAATCTAACCAGATACAAACTGTGATAATCAGGTCCGTTCGTAAAAATTCAATTTATCTGAGTTGACATCTATTTACTCTCAGTGATTCTCTGATTCTATATGACAATAAAAGTGTTTTTGACTGCGCTGCTGCTCTTGATCCAATACTTTGTTATCTGTAGGTAGCTCCCTATCTATGTCTTTCAAAGAGACAGTTGCACCATTCCTCCACTTGCCAGTTTTGTTATCTGAATTCCTTTGCTTACAGAATTCATTACTTTGCGGCTGCTGCTTATAGTACCTCATTGAATGGTACATTATCTACGGCTTCTGCTGCCTTCATTTTTGCAATTGGATTCGCCCTCTTAAGAACATAAGAACATAAGAAATAGGAGCAGGAGTAGGCCATCTAGCCCTTCAAGCCTGCCCCGCCATTCAATAAGATCATGGCTGATCTGTCGTGGCTCAGTTCCACTTTCCCGCCCTCTCCCCATAACCCTTAATCCCCTCTCTTATCAAGAACCCATCAACCCGCTTCTTAAAAATATTTAGCAAGGCAGCCTCCACCACTTCAACGGGCAGAGAATTCCAGAGATTCACCACCCTTTGAGTGAAGAAGTTCCTCCTCAACTCCGTTCTAAACCGCCTCCCCTTTATCTTGAGGCTGTGCCCCCTAGTCCTACTGTCTTTTTTGAGCGGGAAGAGTCTCTCCACCTCTATCCTATCCATCCCATTCATCATCTTATACGTCTCAATGAGATCTCCCCTCATTCTTCTAAACTCTAATGAGTACAAGCCTAGTTTATTCAGCCTCTCCTCATAGCTCAATCCCCTCAACTCTGGTATCAGCCTAGTAAACCTCCTCTGCACTCCCTCCAGGGCCAAAATATCCTTGCGCAGGTGGGGCGCCCAAAACTGCACACAGTACTCCAGCTGCGGCCTCACCAATGCCCTATACAGCTGCAGCAAGACCTCCCTACTTTTATATTCAATCCCCCTCGCTATGAAGGCCAGCATCCCATTCGCCTTCCTGACCACCTGCTGCACCTGCAAGCTGGGTTTTTGCGACTCATGCACAAGGACCCCGAGGTCCCTCTGCACCGTCGCCTGCTGCAGTTTTTCGCCACGTAAGTAATAGTCCTTCCTACCATTCTTCCTACCAAAGTGGACCACCTCACACTTGCCAACATTAAATTCCATTTGCCATTTCCTGGCCCATTTGCCCAGCCTATCTAGATCCTTCTGCAGACTCTCCACACCCTCCGCACAATTTGCCTTTCCCCCAATCTTGGTGTCATCAGCAAATTTCGACACCCTGCACTCGGTTCCCTCCTCCAGATCATCTATATAAATGGTAAATAGCTGAGGCCCCAGCACCGACCCCTGGGGCACCCCACTAGTCACCAACCGCCAATCCGAATAGCACCCATTGACCCCCACTCTCTGCCTCCTATTTGACAACCAATCCTCTATCCACGCTAACACCCTACCCCCAACTCCATGTCCCCTGACCTTCTGCAATAACCTCTTGTGAGGTACCTTGTCAAATGCCTTCTGAAAATCCAGAAAGACCACATCCACCGTCTCTCCTCTATCCACTGCCCTAGACACATCCTCATAGAACTCCAGTAAATTTGTCAGACACGACTTCCCTTTAATGAAACCATGTTGCATCTGCCCTATCAAACAATTCCCTTCAAGATGCCTCACAATTTCCTCCTTAATGACGGATTCTAACATTTTACCTACCACAGACGTTAAACTAACCGGCCTATAATTCCCCGCCTTTTGCCTGGCACCCTTCTTAAACAATGGCGTAACATTAGCCGTTTTCCAATCTTCCGGCACTTCCCCGGAATCCAGCGACGTCTGGAAAATAACCACCAAGGCATCCACTATAACCTCCGCCATTTCTTTCAGAACCCTCGGATGCATTCCATCCGGTCCTGGGGACTTGTCCACAATCAGCCCCTCCAGTCTGTCGAGCACCACCTCTCTAGTAACAGTAATGTCATTAAGACCCTCCATTCCTACCACCTTTCCATCGCTAACACCCGGCAAATTATTCACGTCCTCCTCCGTGAAGACAGAAACAAAAAAGTTATTCAAGACCTTAGCCATATCCCCATCCCCTACCACTAGCTCCCCTTTCTCATCCTCTAAAGGACCAACGTTCACCCTAGCCAGCCTCTTCCTTTTTATATATTTATAAAAACTCTTGCTATCCTTTTCTATATTAAGTGCTAGCCCAGCTTCATAGCTTCTCCTACCCTCCTTTATCAACTTCTTTGTCAATCTTTGTTGACATTTAAACCTTTCCCAATCCTCTTCTCGCCCACTGCTCTTAGCTACTCTAAATTCCTCCGCTTTTAATTTAACACTTTCCTTCACCTCCTTCGTTATCCACGGCTTATTACCTCTCCTCCTACTGTCCTTTTTGACCATCGGAATAAATTTCTGCTGAGCACCAAGAAAGATCTCCTTAAAGATCCTCCACTGCTCCTCAGCAGACCTACCTTCCAACGCGCTCCCCCAGTCCACATTCGCCAATTCTTCTCTCATCTTACCATACTCCCCTCTATTCAAACAAAGGACGCGTGTCCGGGAACCCACTTTCTCCTCCTCCATCTGCAACAGAAACTCCACCATACAATGATCACTCTCTCCAAGAGGATCCTTCACCGCAAGGTCCCTAATTCTACCCGCCTCATTACATAGCACCAGATCCAAGATAGCTCGCTCCCTCGTCGGCTCCAACACACACTGTTCAAGGAAATTATCCCGGCAGCATTCCAAGAACTCCTCCTCGAGCCCACCTCGTCCAACATGGGTCGACCAATCAATATGCAGATTGAAATCTCCCATAACTACTGCCGTCCCATTCCTGCACGCCGCACTTATTTGCGCGTTAACAGCCCGCCCCACCTCCAGATCATTATTTGGGGGCCTATAGACGACACCCACCAGCGTCTTCCTCCCTTTGCTGTTCCTAATCTCCACCCACAACGTTCCACTTTCTGCTCTTTGGCTCCGATATCATCCCTTGCTACCACCTTGATACTATCCTTAATCAGCAGAGCTACGCCACCCCCTCTTTCCTCCTGCCTATCCTTCCTAAACACTTGATAGCCCTGTACATTCATCTCCCAGTCCCTGTCACCTTGCAGCCACGTCTCTGTAATGGCCACTAGATCGTATCCATTTGTGTCGATCTGCGCCACCAGCTCATCCACTTTATTCCGAATGCTTCGTGCATTCAGATAAAGCGCTTTCATCCCAGCCTTCACCTGGACCCTATTTGCCGTAACGCCACCAATTGGGACATCCTCGGCCTCTTCCCTTACCTGTACCCTATCCTTAACTTTAGACCTCGTAGCGCCACCTACCCTCGCACCCTCCCCCCCCCCAATTAGTTTAAAGCCCTGTCTACAGTCCTCTTTACTCGATTCGCCAACACTCTGGTCCCAGCACGGTTCAGACCAACCCCATCCCGCCCGAACAAGTCCCACCTACCCCAATACTGGTGCCAATGCCCCATAAATTCGAACCCATTCCTCCCACACCAATCCCTGAGCCACCCATTCACTTCCTTTATCCTGTCAACCCTACGCCCGTCTGCACTCAGTTCAGGCAGTAGCCCAGAGACGACCACCTTGTCGGTTCTACTTTTTAATTCCATTCCCAGCTTCTCATACTCCCTCCCCAGATCCTCAGTCCGCACTTTGCCTACGTCGCCGGCACCCACATGTACCACAACGACCGGATTCTCACCCTCCCACTCCAGATTCCTCTGCAGCCCAGCTGCGACATCCTGTACCCGAGCACCAGGCAGACAACACACCCTTCTGTGCACTTTGTCATTGTGACAAAGGACAGTGTCAATACCCTTCACCCCACTATCCCCAATCACTACTACGTTCCTTTTCCCCTTCTCTTTGCCTATGTCCTGCTGCATCACTGTACCGTGTGCAGTTTGCTTACCAACCTCACCTCCCTCGTCCTCTTCCAGACTGGAAGCAAGAACCTCAAACCTGTTATGCAGATTAAGAGGCTGAGGTCTCCGCTCCTCACCCCCCTTCCTCCTCCCAGCAGCCCCCTTTTGTCCCTGACCCTTAGATTTAGCCAGTCTAGGGGGGGTGGATGTCACTTGCACCCCATTGACAATGGCACCCTCTCTCCCCCTGATGAGCCTCAGTGTCTGTAGCTCAGAGGCCAGCTCATCCACCTTGAGCTGGAGCTCCTCCAGCAACCTGCACTTACTACAGACATGGTCACTGGGAAGGACCCTGGGGTCCATCAGTTCCCACATCATACAGAAACCACACATCACATGCCCCTCCATTATTCACTGTAATTTTTTATGGGGAAAAAGATTTTTTTTCCTTGTTTTTTCAAACAAACTCACCTGGCCTTTTTCCTTCAAGCCCTTTTTGATATTAAGCCCTATTAACTCACTCTGCTTCCCACTCACTCCGCTGCCCGCTCAGACGCTGCCCGCTGTCTACACCAGGCCTCCTTTTAAACCTGGCGCTGATTTAAAGCAGGCTGGTCCACAAATGCCTTTTCACCACACCCTCAGAATTCTTAGAGCAGTAAATACAATAAATAAATGCTTTAAACAGTTCTACAAAGAGTAAAGTGCTTTAAACTTATTTTAAACAGGTTTTTAACAGGTAAAATCTTAGCTCTCTCTCTCTGCTCCAGCAAACTCTTCAGATGCCTCTTTATGTATACTGGCCAACATCCACAGACAGTTTGCATTTGGAGTCAATATCCAGTAATTCCAAATACAATAGGGGACAGATTGGCGGAGAAACTGACCTATAGGTGACTCTGGACCTACAACAATGTGGTTGACTCTTAACAGCACTCCTAATGGCCGAGTATAATGTCCTGACTATAAGAACATAAGAACATAAGAAATAGGAGCAGAAGTAGGCCATCTAGCCCTTCGAGTCTGCCCCGCCATTCAATAAGATCATGGCTGATCTGTTGTGGCTCAGTTCCACATTCCCGCCCTCTCCCCGTAACCCTTAATGCCCTCTCTTATCAAAAACCCATCAACCCGCGTCTTAAAAATATTTAGCGAGGTAGCCTCCACCACTTCAACGGGCAGAGAATTCCAGAGATTCACCACCCTTTGAGTGAAGAAGTTCTTCCTCAACTCCGTTCTAAACTGCCCCCCCTTTATCTTGAGGCTGTGCCCCCTAGTCCTACTATCCTTTCTGAGCGGGAAGAGTCTCTCCACCTCTATCCTATCCATCCCATTCATCATCTTATACATCTCAATGAGATCTCCCCTCATTCTTCTAAACTCTAACGAGTACAAGCCTAGTTTATTCAGCCTCTCCTCATAGCTCAACCCCCTCAATTCCAGCATCAGCCTAGTAAACCTCCTCTGCACTCCCTCCAAGGCCAAAATATCCTTGCGTAAGTACGGCGCCCAAAACTGCACACAGTACTCCAGCTGCGGCCTCACTAATGCCCTATACAGCCGCAGCAAGACCTCCCTACTTTTATATTCAATCCCCCTTGCTATGTTAGGGTCTTTCTGTAATGTCCTATGTTAGGGTCTTTCTGTAATGTCCTAACTATGTTACAGTCTTTCTGTAATGTCCTAACTGTGTTCGGATCTTTCTGTAATATTCTAACTATGTTAGGGGTTGTGGGTTTTAACAGAAAGAAAAGCTGTAGTTTGAGCAGATAGTAAATTATGCAATGGCTTCAATAATGGAACTACGTTAGGAACAAGTTTGCCATAATAATTTATTAATCCTAAAAAGAACTTCAATTGCATTACAATTTGTCAGATATGATGCTTCTAAAATGACATCCATCTTCTTAGGTGCTTTATGTAAGCTTTTACTATCAATAATGTGACCCAAATGGAGTGCTGATGTCTGAAAAATGTCACACTTTTCTTTCTTGATACGCAGACCGTGTACTTGATGAGGTTCCAATGTTACTTCTAAATTATTCAAGTGCTCCTGTTCACTGGACCCTATAATTAGAATATTATCCAGGTAGCATTATACACCAGAGGGACCACATCTGATCCATCAATCTTTGGAATAGAGCTGGTGTAGATGTTATACCAAAAGGCAATCTTTTATAATGGAAATACCTGTGTGAGTAACAATAGTAAGTAATAGTTGTGATTCAGCGGCTACATTCATCTGTAACTATGCTTCTGAAAGATTAATCTTGCAGAATTTCTGTATACCTGAAAACCCAGCAAACAAATCCTTAGTTAAAGGAATTGAATATTGATCAACACAAAACACTGGATTTATGATTGTTTTAAAATCACCACAAATACAGATAACCATCTGGTTTCATGACAGGTACAATGGGGGTAGACCAGTCACTCATTGTAAATGGCTCTAACACACCACTGTTAAAAAGTTGCACTAATTCTTCTTCCACATTGGAACTAATTGCAAGCGACACTGCCCTTGTTTTGAGACTTTTTGGTTGACTATTAGGCTTTATTTTGAGTTTCACTTAAACTCACTTCATTGAGCCAAGTTTCTTTGGGTACACTTTTGCATTTATGCAGAATATGCTGTAGGTATGTTTTGGCATTGACAGCACTCCAGTTAAGCTTTATCTTCTCCATCCATCAGAAGGCAATCTTTCCTCATGAGATAAACACTTCATCACAGCCTCATGAACCTTTTCTGAACTGCTTCCAATACGAGTATACCCTTCCTTGTGTAAGGAGCCCAAAGTACTACTCCAGGTATGATTAAATTAATGCTCTATAAAGTAGTAGCTGCACTTCCTATTTTTATATTCCATCCCTCTTGCAATACAAACTAATATCCATTGTCATCCTAAGTACTTACTGTATTTGCATGTTAACTTCTTGTGATTTATGTACAAGGACACTAAGATCCCACCAAGATTGTATGCTGCAATCTCCCTTCATTTAAGTGATATGAATAGAGAAGCAGAATATTAACTTTAAATTTTATTTATTAGTGTCAGAAGTAGGCTTACATTAACACTATAATAAAGTTACTGTGAAAATCCCCTAGTTGTAACACTCCAGCTCCTGTTTGGATACACTGAGAGAGAATTTAGCATGGCCAATGCACCTAATCAGTACATCTTTCAGACTGTGGGAGGAAACCAGAGTACTTGGACAGTAACAAGTACTGCTGCCTCACAGCCCCAGGGTCCTGGAATTCAATTCCCGGCTTGGATCGCTGTCTGTGCGGAGTTCTCACATTCTCTTCATGTCTGCATGGGTTTCCTCCAAGTGCTCCAGATCAGGGACTGAGATAAAGAAATGGTCAGGAGTCCTATGCACCTATTACTTGCTGTCACTGCTTAAGGCTTAATTTAAGCTCTTTCCACAACTGCTATGTAAAGAATCCTTTAAATTAGTCTTTATTCACAATACAGCATTTTCGTGCCTGTGTCTAACTATGTATTTGTCGATGGAGAAATGGAAATCATTCACAAAGCAAATGTGTACTTCCATATCTTTGAATGTGTTGTGAGGAGGGTGAAACTGTGAGGATCCCTCAGGTGTAGCACTGCATTCATTGTACAATTGTAAATTTTCGTTGACTATTGTAATATTTCAGTTTGAGAGAATACGTATTGTTAAAATCTCAAAATGTGAATAGAGAGCGCCACGGAAATGATTAGTCATTTGGGAAGGAACAACTTCCTTAAATGCTTATTGTCCTTTGTGCAGAATACTCAAAAGTGAGACAGAATATGATGATAATGCCTTCCATTGTGACCATTTTTAAGGCAACACACGTTTGGTTCAGAGGTTACTCTAATCCCCAAGAAGCTGGGGGTTAAAATTTCAAAGATCTCAAAATTGAAACCCGTTTAATGGAGGTGGGGCAAGAAGTTGTGTTGTGTACTCAAGTATTAATGAGTCTGTGTGCTTCATTAAGTGACATTCTTTCAGGCATAACTTTGGCTGGCTAGGTTTTACCACCCTCAGGGAGTTCAGCAGCTAAAGGAGTGCTGTGTGGAAATGTAAGTGTGTTTACAGCACTGCTTGTGGGCTAGGAAAATAGGAGTGCTTCCCAGCCCTGCCTTGGTCTAACTTTCTTCCTACCACCTATCCTCTGCTATTAATTAGGGCAGCCCGGTGGCACAATGGTAAGCGCTGCTGCCTCACAGCTCCAGAGATCTAGGTTCAATTTCAGCCTTGGGTGCCAATGGAGTTTGCATGTTCTCCTCCCATGTCTGCGTGGTTTCTTCTTGGTGCTCCAGTTTCCTCCTGCAGTCCCAAGATATGCAGGAGAGGTGTATTGGCCATTACTAAAATGCCTCTGAGTGTCTCAAGATGTGCAGGTTTGATGGATTGGTCATGCTGAAATGCCTCTGATTGTCTCAAGATGTGTAAGTTAGATGGATAAACCATAGTAAATGTGTGGGTTTATGGGGATAGGGTGGGGGAGAGGGCTTGGGTAAGATATTTAAGAGCTAATGCCGACCTGATGGGCCAAATGGCCTCCCTCTGCACTGTAGGGATTCTATGAGTGATCCCCTCCCTATAACCACAGATGAACCCATGATAAACAAACCCCTTCTTCCGTGATTGAATACCCTTCTGTGGTAACCAACGCTACTTTGAAACCCCCACCTCTGGACTTGGCAGCCATCCCCCGATCTATCTCGAAACCATCCCCCCCACCCCCGCCATGATCATTCCCCTGACCCTCTGAGCCATGCTGTACCTATCCGACCCTCACGACTTCCACCCCAATAGCTAAAACCTAGCTGCTTTGAGCTTGCGGCCTCATTGTTCCTCACCTGACAGGGAGCCTGTTTATTAGGCTGGTTCTGGGAAGGGATCCTATTGATGAAATGGCGGTGTGAAGGCCACAGCCTTTAGAAATCTTGGACCCCCAGCTTTGCTCCTGCTTGCTCACCCTGCTTGGAAAAGCAACCTCAGTAAAACCAGAGCCTGTAAGCATCTTTAGTGTCAAGCTGCCATACAACTCTCCCCAGCACAGATTCTGGTTAGCTTTAATTGTCGCTGCACATGCTGGAAGATTGCCTTCTGTTTCTTAAATCTTACAATTTCATTAGAAGCTGTTTCAAATGTCATCCACTTGATGAATTTAATTTTGAAACCTTTTCAGTGCTCTGTTTGTATGCTATAGCACCAGAGAAGAAAGGCTTCATGTGGCACAGTTCACTACAGTTCAAGAAATCAAATAATAACTGCAGTGCAGATCAAAAATCAAATAAAAGACCAGTGCTGTTTTAATAAACTTGAATGTTATTAACGCTCCACAGGCTTCATGAAAGTCTTGGGCTTAAAGTTATTTCTTATTTGTTCCTGGGAGAAAGGTTGTGAATTTTGTGGGATATTAGTGAGTCAGTTGAATTTGTAATGTAGATGCAGCCAGAATGGTGTTTGAATTCTCTGGTGTTCATGTCACTGCACTACCACACCCATTGATTCGCTTTCGTCTGCTATTTATTGTTGGGACACAGAGCTCCAGGGAGGGCCATCTCTGTTGTATAAACTTTTTGTGTGGCTTTTGGCCCATGAATTTTAAATGAACCCCTTTTTGATTTGATTTTGATTTGATTTGATTTATTATTGTCACATGTATTAGTATACAGAAATATTATTTCTTGCGTGCTCTACAGACAAGCATGCTGTTCATAGAGAAGGAAACTAGAGTGTTTGAATGCAGTGTTACAGTCATAGCTAGGGTGCAGAGAAAGATCCACTTAATGCGAGGTAGGTCCATCCAAAAGTCTGATAGCAGTAGGGAAAAAGCTGTTTTTGAGTTGGTTGGTACGTGCCCTCAGATTTCTGTATCTTTTCCCTGATGGCAGAAGGTGGAAGAGAGTATCTGGGGTGTGTGGGCTTTGCCGAAGCAACGAGAAATGTAGATGGAGTTAATGGATGGGAGGCTGGTTTGCGTGATGGATTGGGCTACATTCATGACATTTTGTAGATTCTTGTGGTCTTGGACAGAGCAGGAGCCATACAAACCACAGTGAAAATATCTCCTTTTACTTTGGAGCCTGAAAGGTGAATTGTCTCAGGGGCACCGAGTGCTATTGCACATTATAAGCTCAACCTATTTCCCAGAGATGAATCGTTAATGCATTAACTGGCATGGCTCGGTGGCACAGTGGTTGGCACTGTTGCCTCACAGCGCCAGGGACCTGGGTTTGATTCCAGTCTTTGGTGACTGTGCGGAGTTTGCATGTGCTCCCTGTGTCTGCGTGGGTTTCCTCCCACATTCCAAAGATGTGTAGGTTAGTTTATTTGGCCATGGTAAATACATGGGCTTCTGGGGATAGGGTGGAGGGGAGAGCCTGGGCCGGATGCTCCTTCAGAGAGTCAATGCAGACTCAGTGGGCCAATGGCTTCTTTTTGCATTGTAGGAATGCTAATGCATACCCGGTTCTCTCCACACCTTGTTGGTAGGAGGTGTTTCTGGCCCTGATGATTCTTACAGGCTACATTGCTGGCCTGTATTCATGGGCTGGGCTGGGTCCTTGGCCAGGAGAATGCAGCCCACCAGCAGCAAGAGGAAAGCCGAACACTTCAGGTGTTACTTCAACCCAATGGAGAACACGTGGCACTTCATTGAAATAACAGTGACATTGAGATGATCTCTAGCTGCAGAATTGGTAATGCAAATGGTAATCCTTTGAAACGTGAGATTTATTCCAGGACCTATGGTATGTACTTCCAGCTTAAGTGTTCCTGCCTCCGAGTGTGTATTAGCTGTAATTCAGTCAGTAGCACACTTGCACCTGAACCTCAAAGTTCTGGGTTTAAAGTCCCACTTCTGGAGCTGACAAGCCTGGCACTCCACTGCAGGACTGAGGGAGTGCTGCACTGCCATCTGAATGAGACATTGAACCCATCTGCCTGCTCCACTGGATGTGAAAGACTCTCTGCTGGATGTGAAAGACTGTTTTGAAAGAGAGCAGGGTGACTTATCCCTTGGTGTCCCGGCCAATATATATTCCTTAACCAACATCACAAAAAAAAACAGATCTTCCAGTCATTATCACAATGTTGTTTGTTTGAATGCAAATTGGCTGCTACATTTCCCACATGTAACAGTGAGTGCAGTTCAGAAAGTACCTCATCGTCTGTTAGGTGGATTGAGACGTCCTGTAGCTGAGAGAAGCGCTATATAAATGCAAGTCTTTCTTTCATTAGAAGTGATTCATAATGGAATTTCGTCTTTTGAAACGTTTGTTGGGTTCTGTCTGCCAGGGAGACTTGGCATGATTCACGTGGTGTGCTCTCAGGGGGTGGAGAGGATGGCGGGGGGGGCGGTGGTGCGCGGTGTTAAACAAGAGATACAGTTTTGGGCGCCGCACCTGCGCAAAGATATTTTGGCCTTGGAGGGAGTGCAGAGGAGGTTTACTAGGCTGATACCGGAGTTGACGGGGTTGAGCTATGAGGAGAGGCTGAATAAACTAGGCTTGTACTCGTTAGAGTTTAGAAGAATGAGAGGAGATCTCATTGAGACGTATAAGATGATGAATGGGATGGATAGGATAGAGGTGGAAAGACTCTTCCCGCTCAAAAAAGACAATAGGACTAGGGGGCACAGCCTCAAGATAAAAGGGGGGCGGTTTAGAACGGAGTTGAGGAGGAACTTCTTCACTCAAAGGGTGGTGAATCTCTGGAATTCTCTGCCCGTTGAAGTGGTGGAGGCTGCCTCGCTAAATATTTTTAAGTCGCGGGTTGATGGGTTTTTGATAGGAGAGGGGATTAAGGGTTATGGGGAGAGAGTGGGAATGTGGAACTGATCCACTTCAGATCAGCCATGATCTTATTGAATGGCGGGGCAGGCTCGAAGGGCTGGATGGCCTACTCCTGCTCCTATTTCTTATGTTTCTTATGTTTCTTATATTCAATTAGACGTAAATAGGAACCCGACTTTTAAACCTACATCATTGATGGAGGGCAGGGAGAAGCAAGTGGGAAAATCTCATTGTTGTAAAGGCCATTTTTGAGTCTCCCACTCAATTCTCCACCACCCCCCTCACCCCTGTAATGGGGATGTAAAATTCCCCCATCCCCATTGTTTCTGGATCCTTACAATGTAGGAATAACAGATGAACACGAGAGTTCTGAGCTGGCTAATCCCGGATTCCCTTGTTTGAACATGTCTTTAAACCTTAAGCTTGTGCAAATAACTGCAACTTTCAAAGAGATGTCCACAAAAGGGTGAATTCAACAATCATTGGATCCACGCATCCCATGAATAAAATGCTTGTTGCTATGACGCTGAAGAGAATACTTTTCATCCAAATTGAATTAGTACTGGCTGGTATCAGCTTTAACATTCATTGCAGATGGTGTCGGGGGAGCTAACAAACTGGGAAATTACTCTGAAGCTTTGATCTCTCTCCATTGCTCTGAAATGTCTGTCTAACAATATTGGAATATTTGTGGCTGTGTAACTCTGGCCAGGTGGAAGAGTTGTGACTTTAGCCAATAATATTTTAGGCTTGATTTTTTTTGATTTGATTTGATTTATTATTGTCACATATATTAGTAAACAGTGAAAAGTATTGTTTCTTGCGCTTTCTACAGACAAAGCATACCATTCATAGAGAAGGAAAGGAGAGAATGCAGAATGTAGTGTTACAGTCATAGCTAGGGTGTAGAGAAAGATCAACTTAATGTGAGGTAGGTCCATTCAAAAGTCTGACAGAAGCACGGAAGAAGCTGTAGTTGAGTTGGTTGGTATGTGACCTCAGATTTTTGTATCTTTTTCCTGACGAGAAAGGTGCATGCTGGCTGCTTTTCTGAGGCTTTGGGGAGTGTAGACAGAGTCAACGGATGGGAGGCTGGTTTGCATGATGGATTGGGCTACATTTGCGATCTTTTGTAGTTGCTTGTGGTCTTAGGCAGAGCAGTAGCCATACCAAGCTGTGATACAACCAGAAAGAATGCTTTCTATGGTGCATCCTAAAAGTTGGTGAGAATCGTAGCGGACATGCCAAATTTCCTTACATTATTAGAGGAGAGAAAGAGGGAAGGTTGGGTGGTGAAGCCCACCATTGGGGTGAAGTGCAACTGTGGTGCCAGCATGAAAATGGTAGCAGTGGATAGGTGGTTAGGGTTTCAATCAAACGTGGCCTGCACGGCAAATGATAAAATCCAGGGCCCACAAGGAGAACAGGCCCTCTGGTCACCTGGCTCCCTTGCCTCTCAGGGAAGCCCCCCCCCCCCCCCCCCCCCGCCCCCCCCACCCCCCACACAACCCGTACCATTGCTCTCTCTCAAGCCTGCCTACATTGTCTCTTCACTGCCCCCACTCAAGGCAGCCATTTTCATGCTGGCACCACAGTTGAACTTCACCCCAATGGTGGGCTTCACCACCCAATCTTCCCTCTTTCTCCCCTCTAATAATGTAAGGAAATTTGGCATGTCCGCTACGACTCTCACCAACTTTTAGGATGCACAATAGAAAGCATTCTTTCTGGTTGTATCGCAGCTTGGTATGGCTACTGCTCTGCCCAAGACCACAAGGAACTACAAAAGGCCACGAATGTAGCCCAATCCTCACCACCCCCTCTCAGAGCTGCCCATGACCCTCTTTCCACCGCATGCGAAACCTGCCAAAATCAACCGCCGCCCACCCACCCCCCTCCTCAAGTGCCAGTGGTTGGCCTGTGAACGGCCAATCCTCACCAGCTGCCTCTTCAAATGCCCGTTTTGAGTGGGTATCTGGAAGGTGGGATGAAATCGAGAATTGAAACAGCAACACCTCAAATTTAAGGGGGTGGGGGGATTGATTTTTGCTTCATACCCGCACCTGATTGCAACTTGCCCCTCAAGTTGAAGTTCCCACAAAGTTATCCTTCAAAGCATGTTTTCCATTGTTAAACAGCAATGGAATTGACGTGAAGTTAGCTAACATTTAATAGATAAAAATGCAGAAAATTCAACTTACTGCAAGTTCTGATGACTACATGAATCTCAATTTTAGTAGGATATATTTAGGAAGCAGACATGCGGAGCTTTACACAGAGCATTTCACTTACCAGTTGGAATCAGGCTGAGACAGTTAATGTTATCCTTGATGTGCAGATGCCGGCATTGGACTGGGGTGGGCACAGTAAGAAGTCTCACAACACCAGGTTAAAGTCCAACAGGTTTATTTGGTATCACGAGCTTTCGGAGTGCTGCTCCTTCATCAGCTGAGCATTCACCTGATAAGGAGCAGCACTCCGAAAGCCCATGGTACCAAATAAACATGTTATCCCAGCCTGTTAGCTTTGGACATTCACTTGCGCATTCACCTGCCGTGTGGTTTAAGGAGTAGCGGCTTTTAAATGGAGAACTTTGCTGCCTGCTATCACGTAAAGACTTTGCTTGTAATCCATGCTGTTTATTTGCCTGAAGTGGGCTAATAAAATCAGCAATAGGTGAAGTTAAGTTTATTTGTGGCAGTAACAGGAGCGACTTGCATTTACATGGCATCTTTAATGTAGTAAATATCCCAACACCTGAGCTATCAAACAAAATTTGACACTGAGCTAGACATGGGATGAGGAGTAGATCATTCAGTCCCTTAAACCTTTTCTACCACTGAATTAAATCAGTATGTCAAGGCAAGTCAGAGGCTGGGACTTCTTTGGTGAGTAAGAGCGATACGGGATGACATGGTGGCCCAGCGGTTAGCATTGCTGCCTCTTAGTTCCAGGGACCCTGGTTCAATTGCGGCCTTGGGTCACTGTCTGTGTGGCGTTTGCACGTTCTCCCCATGTCTGAGTGGGTTTCCCCCAGGTGTTCCAGTTTCCTCCCACAGTCCAAAGATGTTCAGGTTAGGTTAATCGGCCATGGTAAATCGCCCCTTGGTGCAAGGGTGGGGGATTAGTGGGGTAAATACAGGGGGATTACATAATTAGTCCACTTCAGGCAAATGAACCACTGGGGTTAGAAGCAATGACTTTATGCAATAGGGCCTGGGGAAGATGCTCTGTTGGTGAGTCAGTGCAGATTCGATGGGCTGAATTACCTCCTCCTGCACTGTAGGGATTCTATTCTATGATTCTATGACTCACCTCCTGACTTCCCAAATCTTGTCCATCATCTACAAGGCACAAGTCAGAAGTGTGATGGAATACTCCCCACTTGCCTGGATGGGTGCATCTCCAACAACATAAGAAGCTTGATACCACCCAGGACAAAGCAGCCCGCTAGAGTAGCACCACATCTACAAGCATTCAATCCCACCACCACCGATGCCCAGTAACAGTAACATCTACAAGATGTACTGCAGCAATTCACCAAAGATCCTGTTCACCATCTACAAGGTACAAGCCAGGAGTATGATGGAATACTCCCCACTTGCCTGGATGAATGCAACTCCAACAACACTCAAGATGTTCGACACCATCCAGGACTAAACAGGTTAATTGATTGACTTCCCATCCACCAACTTAAATATTCACCCCCTCCACCACCAACATACAGTGGCAGCAGTGTGTATTACCTACAAGGTGCACAGCAGAAACTCAGCAAGGTTCCTTCAATGGCACCTTCTAAATCCGTGATCTCTACCATCTAGGAGGACAAAGTCAGCAGGTGCATAGGAACACCACCACCTGCAAGCTGCCCTCAGTGCCACAAACCACCCAGATTTGAACCTAGATGGTCATTTCTTCACTGTCACAGGGTCAAACTCTTGAAATTCCTCTTCCAACAGCACAGTTGATCTTCCTACAACACATGTACTGCAGCCATTCATGAGGGTGGCTCACTACCACCGTCTCAAAAGCAATTAGTGTTGGGCAATAAAAATACTGCTCTGGCCGACGATGCCCATGTTCTATGAAAGAATGAACAAAACCCCTTTTATGCACTTTGGCTGCATATCTCTTGACTTAACCGTATCGAACAAAGCCTTGATTGGCCATTACCTGATGCCTCTGTGTTTGATTGAATGTGCCAGTGTATGGTTTGGTCAATTCACTTACATCACACTTGAATAGCATTTACATCAGATGATGAAAGAAAGAAAGACTTTTCATGACTTCAATGTATCTAAAAGCCAATTGACTACTTTGGATGTGTAATCGCTGTTGTGATGTAGGATATGCAGCAGCCAGTTTGTGCACAGCAAGCTCCCGCAAACAGCAGTGAGGCAATGACTGATTCAGCTGATTTTTGTGACATTGCTTGAGGGATAAATATTGGGCCAGGAATGACCTGCTGCTTCTTTTCGAAATAGTGGCAGGGAATCCTTTGCATGCACTGAGACAGCTTCATTGCAGTGCTAATGTAAGCCTTGTTTGTGACCAATAAATTAACTTTATTTTACTTTACTTTAGAGCAGGCAGGACCTCAATTTATCACCTCATCCAAAAGACAGAACTCCCAATAGTTCAGCACTGGAGTGGGAGCTGAGATTTTTATACTCAGACCTTGAGTGGGACTTGAATTCACGACTTTCTGACCTAGGTGAGAGTCAGAGCTGATATTATGGTCTCAATTCTATACCTGTGCTTGTGGATGAGGTGGGGGAGTTTTGAATTGCTAGAATTAAGAAAAACGTTTGAATAGCTGTAACTTAATCTGAAGTTATAAACACTCCAACCTGAAAGATGCCAGCAAAACCATTTTGATTCACTTGCTCTGTAGTCAGATGTCCATTGCATGCAAAGGGTGTATCTGAGGAGGTACAGGGTAAAGATAAGAGAGCTTCCTTCACTTCCAAAGCATACACTTATACATCCGATACCAACTGGCTTGGCGTAGAACATGAGGACACCATGAATGTTATTGGCCGCTTGGCGAGAGAGTGGTGGTTGGGTTTCTGAGACAGAAATGTCAAAAGCAATCCTGAGAGAAAACAGATTCAGCACAGAGAGAAGCTCCGATGGCCTGAATATGAACTCCCACTGGGATCCCCTATCTCCAAATTCCAGCTTTCAGGCATATCAGTGCTGCTGGGTGAACTTCCACCACTGCAGCAACAGTGGGCGCCATCTCAAGAGGGAGACTTTTTTTTTATTCTTGCATGGAATGTGGTTGTCACTGGCTGGCCACCATTTATTGCCAATCTCTAATTTCCCTTGGACTGAGTATTTGCCAAGCCGCTTCAGAACATATTTAATAGTCACACACAGGGAGTCACATGTAGGCCAGACCAGTTTTAAAGTTTATTTATTGGTGACACAAGTAAGCTTACATCAACATTGCAATGAAGCTATTGTGAAAATCCCCTAGTTGCCGCACTCCGGCACCTGTTCGGGTACACTGAGCATGGCCAATGCACCTAACCAGCATGTCTTCCAGACTGTGGGTGGAAGCCAGTAGCTCAGTGGTTAGCACTGCTAGGCGACATGGTAGTATAGTGGTTGGCACTGCTGCTTCACAGCCCCAGGGTCTTGCGTTTGATGCTCGGGTCACTGTCTGTATGGAGTTTGCACATTCTTCTCGTGTCTGCATAGGTTTCCTCTGGGTACTCTGGTTTCTTCCCACAGTCCAAAGATGTATGGGTTAAGTTGATTGGCTGTGCTAAGAAATTGCCCCTTAGTGTCCAGGGATGCATAGGTTAGAGGGATTAGTGAGTATAATATGTAGGGATATAGGGGTAGGACCTGGGTGGGATTGTGTTCAGTGCAGACTCGATGGGCCGAAGGGCCTTTTTCCGCACTGTAGGGTTCTATGATTCTATGAAACCAGAGCGTCCAGGGGAAACCCATGCAAACACAGGGAGAACGTGCAGACTCTGCAAAGACAGTGACCTAAGCTGGGAATCGAACCTGGGTCCCTGGTGCTGTGAGGCAGCAGTCCTAACCACTGTCCTATCATGTCGCCAAGGCAAAGATGTCAGATTTCCTTCCCTAAAGTCAACCAGATAGGTTTTTTACAACAATGGTTTCAGGAGCATCATTAGACTTCTATTTCCAGATTTTTTACTGTATTCAAATTTCACCGTCCGCCATGGCGCGATTCAAACCTGGATTCCCAGAGCAGTACACTGGCTGTCTGCATTACTAGTCCAGTGAAAATACCGTGCCACTGCCTCCCCAAATACTCCCAACGGCAGCCCCGCTCTGCGAAATGCACTTGCCATTAGCTGATCGCCAAATGACAGAAATATGAGATGGAGTTGCAGACCCCACCGTCCTTGCAAAATTAAAAAGGAGCCGGAGCAAAGATCCATAATCATTTTTGATTTATTTTTGTAAAAGGAAGTAATCCAATTTAATTGGATTTGAACAAGGCAAGCGGAATAAACAATTTAATTTGAATCCAAGGTCACGCTGTAGTTGAGGGACTTGCCAATGCCCGTCCCCAGTCTGAGATGGAACAAATTGATGTATTCCCTTGGGGACTAATCCGGAGCAAGCAGGAGAGAGATTGAAATAATGCATTCTCAATCTCCTTTTTTTTATACACTGCACCTATGGTATTTACAAATGAGGTAAGCCAACAAAATAGATAGCAGTGCAGTTATGGGTGATTGAAATGAATCTTTGCTGACTTCTCACATCCATCTCTGAGAATTCATTACTGCTTGTAACATTGCACAATATTACAGAATGTCTTTACACATCCAGGCACCTCACTTGCACCTCCTGGTGGCTGACCATGCAACAGCCGTGTCAGGGAACCGGGAAGAAACTCTTTGCCCATTCTAAGAACATAAGAACATAAGAAATAGGAGCAGGAGTAGGCCATCTGGCCCTTCGAGCCTGCCCCGCCATTCAATAAGATCATGGCTGATCTGTCGTGGCTCAGTTCCACTTTCCGGCCCTCTCCCCATAACCCTTAATCCCCTCTCTTATCAAAAACCCATCAACCCGCTTCTTGAAAATATTTAGCGAGGCAGCCTCCACCACTTCAACGGGTAGAGAATTCCAGAGATTCACCACCCTTTGAGTGAAGAAGTTCCTCCTCAACTCCGTTCTAAAACGCCCCCCCTTTATCTTGAGGCTGTGCCCCCTAGTCCTACTGTCTTTTTTGAGCGGGAAGAGTCTCTCCACCTCTATCCTATCCATCCCATTCATCATCTTATACGTCTCAATGAGATCTCCCCTCATTCTTCTAAACTCCAACGAGTACAAACCTAGTTTATTCAGCCTCTCCTCATAGCTCAACCCCCTCAACTCCGGTATCAGCCTAGTAAACCTCCTCTGCACTCCCTCCAAGGCCAAAATATCTTTGCGCAGGTGCGGCGCCCAAAACTGCACACAGTACTCCAGCTGCGGCCTCACCAATGCCCTATACAGCTGCAGCAAGACCTCCCTACCTTTATATTCAATCCCCTTTGCTATGAAGGCCAGCATCCCATTCGCCTCACAATATAGGGGTAATGCATGCCACAGGAAACCAACTGAAGAGGAAATACTTGCATACTCTTACACAAAATAATTCAGAAACAATGAACATTATAGATATGAAAAGCTTGAATCCTGGCACGGTGGCACAGTGGTTAGCACTGCTGCCTCATAGTGCCAGGGACCTGGGTTCAATTCTGGCCTTGGGTTGCTAGCTGTGTGGAGTTTGCATGTTCTCCCCATGTCTGCGTGGGTTTCCTCTGGGTGCTCTGATTTCCTCCCACAGTGCAGAGATGAGCAGGTCAGATGGATTGGGCACGCAAAATTGTCCCTTAGCATCAGGAGCACCAGCAGAGTAAAAATGTGGGGTTATGGGGATAGGGCCTGGATAGGAATGTGGTTAGTATAGACTTGATGGGCTGAATGGCCTTCTGTATTATAGGGATTCAATGACTCTATGATTCTAAATCTGAAATAAAATGCAAATACACATCAGGTAAGTCAGCATTTCATAAATGTCATAGCACAGAAGTTACAGTTGCAGATATGCCAAATGGCTATTTGGCATATCTTTGGTATTCTGTGCTATCTCTTTGATAAAGCTACCCAATTAGTGTCACTTTCCTGTCCTTTCCCCATTGCCCTGTAAATTGTTTCCCTTCAGGAATTTATCAAGTGCCCTTTCAAATGCCACTATGGAGTTTGCTTCCCCAGGCAGTGCATGGCAGATTCTGACAACTTGCTTTGTTAAAGAAAATATTTTGCCAATCACCTTAAATCTGTGACCTCTGGCTACCAACCCTGCTGTCACTGGAATCAGATTCTCCTTCCTTATGGTCCTGATTTAACCAGGGGGAGGAGGAAGGCTGACACTCATTGTACTGCCTTTACGGCATCTCATCCAGCTCATAAAAACATCGAAACTAGAAGTAGGAGTAGGCCATTCTGCCCTTCGAGCCTACTCCACCATTCATTATAATCATGACTGATCATCAAATTCAATATCCTGATCTGCCTTCCCCCCATATCCCTCGATCCCTTTAGTCCCAAGAGCTATATCTAATTTCTTCCTGAAATCACACAACATTTTGGCCTCAACTATTTTCTGTGGTAGCAAATTCCACACATACACCACCCTCTGGGTGAAGAAATTTCTCTTCACCTCAGTCCTAAAACGTTTACTCCTTATCCTCAAACTATGAGCCCTAGTTCTATACTTCCCCACCCCCTCACCCCCCCATTGGGACGATTCTTTCTGAATCTACCCAAGCTAACATTGAATTTTATAAATTTCTATGAAATCCTCTTTCACTCTTCTAAACTTCAATTAATATAATTCTAACCGATGTAATATCTCCTCATATGACAGACCTGCCATCCCAGGAATCAGTCTGGTAAACCTTCAATGTGCTCCCTCTATAGCAAGGACATCCTTCCTCAGAAAGGATGCCAAAACTGTACACAATACTCCAGGCGTGGCCTCACCAACGCCCTATACAATTGCAGAAAAACATCCTTTATACGCAAATCCTCCTGCTATGAAAGCAACATACCTTTTGCCTTCTTTACTGCATGCTGTACCTGGTGTGGTCTGGTTTCCTTTGATCTGTGCAGATCAGCTTGTCTGGTTGTATCATTGTAGAAGTGTGATATGTTATGTAGATTAAGGTTGTTCCTTCTCATTCAGCCTCCATGCCCTCAATACTTACGTTAGAACTGACTTCAAGCCAGTGCATGGTAGAGGGCTCTTTAGATCAGAATACGGCAAACCAATTATCTGTCTGATCTGTATGTATAAATCTGCAGTTTATACTTAATAGCAGCTACTGTACTGTACCCATAATACTGACATGATATCCATTCTATGGTTGGACTTTTATGAGAAAAATTCTAAATGTCCAACTAATGTGAAAATGGGAGAGTTGCAGTTCTGTTTTTTGGGTGAGCTTTTACTCTCAATCTTATGCACATAGTGCTTGAAATAATGGGCTAGATTGTTTCTAGCTACTAGAAGCAATGGTGGGTCTTAATTCACCAGCCAGCCTGATCAGGCAGCACTGGATGCTGTTGCACATGTGCAGAATTCTATGGCTACACATGCAATTTTATAACAGCTGAGACCTAATAGAGAAAGAGAGAGACAGAGATCTGTCAGGCCTCTGCTGTTGGACCCAGTCTCAACCCCAGCCTTCCACTCCCTGTTCTTGTGGGGACCCCTGACCGATTGCAAGACCCACCCCAGCCAAAAATATAGCCCACGCTGCACCACCCCCTCCCCACTGCCCAGACCAACCCCTACCCCACCAATCACTTGCAGAGCCTCAGCAGGCCTCCCCCTCCCCGATTGGGTTGCCCGCACCATCTAGGCTCTGCCCCCTTCAGGCATCCCCCAAATAGGCCCCCATCCGTTCAGGCCCCATCTCTGGCACTGCCCGATGGGAGTGTCAAGGTGTCTGGTGGGCACTGCCAAGGTGCCAGGCTGGCAGTGCCGAGATTGCATTGCCTAAGGGGCACACCGCTCCCTTGCCCACAGCCTCCCTGGGGGACCTCCCTGGCCTCCGTTTCCACTGGAGCAGTGTTTTCCTCGCCCGAGAGAACCTCTGCCAGCGAGGCCACAATGGCAAGTGAGCCTGGACGATTGAGCGCTGGGGCTGGCTAAACACAAGCAAATCAGGATTTAAATAAACTTAAATAATATATTCAGCCTCTCGCCAGAAATGGACAAGGGCCTGACTGCTGGAAATCGGGTGCCGGTAAGAGCTGAGAAATGAGGCATGATCCTGATACCTCGGCTCTTGTGCTACTTTACAAGCTCGTTCCACCATTGATGGGCAGAACAAGCTGGTAAAAGTGTTACATGTCACTGATTCTAACTTTCTCTGAAGTGAATTATCCAGAAGGAGAAAACCAGTTCAAAATTTTCAAATCCCTGTGAAAACCAGCAATGCCGGGGCCAGTGATACTGAAGTTCCATTTTAAGACCTAGGAAGATTAGTTTGGACAAGTGTCACTGATACTCTTCACTTCCAGGTTTCCTTGCTTTTTCCTTCAAAACAGCGAGGACTTAAAGTTCCTCTTTTTAAATGGGAAAATGATGCCATTTTCTAACTCATGCATTCCTCCACAATGAACAAACAGGTAATAAAATCACAGCAACACACAGCTTTGAAATGTACCACTGCCCAGGTTGTGCGTTTTTTTAAAATTCACTCGTGGGGCACGGGTGTTGCAGGCTGGCCAGCATTCATTGCCCATCTCTAGTTATTCTTGGAGGGGAATTGAGAGTCAACCACATAGCTGTGGCTCTGGAGTCACGTGTAGGCCAGACCAGGTAAGGGCAGCAGACTTCCTTCCCTAAAGGACATAAGAAATAGGAGCAGGAGTAGGCCATCTAGCTCCTCGAGCCTGCCCCGCCATTCAATAAGATCATGGCTGATCTGATAGTGGTTCAGTTCCACTTACCTGCCTGCTCCCCCAACCCTTAATTCCCTTATTGATCAAAAATCTATCTATCTGTGACTTAAACACATTTAATGTGGTAGCCTCCACTGCTTCAATGAGCAGAGAATTCCAAAGATTCACTACCCTCTGGGAGAAGAAGTTCCTCCTCAACTCTGTTCTAAATTGACTCCCATGCCCTATAGTTCTTGTTTCCATTCTAAGTGGAAATAATCTCGCTGCTTCTACCCTGTCTAGCCCCTTCACTATCATATATGTCTCTATAAGATCTCCCCTCAGCCTTCTAAACTCCAATAAGAACAGGCCCAGTCTACTCAATCTCTCCTCACAAGCTAACCCCCTCATCTCCGGAATCAACCTGGTGAACCTTCTCTGCACGCCCTCCAAAGCTAATATATCCTTTCTTAAATAAGGGGACCAAAATTGTACACGGTACTCTAGGTGCGGCCTCACCAGTACCTTGTACAATTGCAGCAAGACCTCCCTGCTTTTATATTCCATCCTTCTCGCGATAAAGGCCAACATTCCATCTGCCTTCTTGATCACCTGCTGCACCTGCAAACTGAGTTTTTGTGATTCATGCACAAGGACCCCCAGGTACCTCTGTACAGCAACATGTAGTAATTTTTCACCATTTAAATAATAGTCCATTTTACTATTATTCCTTCCAAAGTGGATAACCTCACACTTGCCAATGTTATACTCCATCTACCAGATCCTTGCCCACTCACTTAGCCTATCCAAATCTCTCTGCAGATTTTCTGTGTCCTCCACACAATTTGCTTTCCCACTCATCTTTGTGTCATCCACAAACTTTGTTACCCTACACTCGGTCCCCTCCTCCAGATTGTCTATGTATATGGTAAACAGTTGAGGGTCCAGCATCGATCCCTACAGCATGCCACTAGTCACCGACTGCCAACCGGAAAAGCATCTATTTATTCCGACACTTTCTGTTAGATAGCCAATCCTCAATCCACGCTAACACTTTACCCCCAACTCTGTGTACCTTTATCTTATGCAGCAACCTTTTTTGAGGCACCTTGTCGAATGCCTTCTGGAAATCTAAAACACCACATCCACCGGTTCCCTTCTGTCAACCGGACTCGTTATATCTTCATAAAAATCCAGTAAATTCGTTAAACATGAATTTCCCTTCATGAATCCATGCTGTGTCTGCTTGATTGAACCATTCTTTTCCAGGTGTCCTACTATTTCTTCCATAATGATAGATTCCAACATTTTCCCGACTACGGATGTTAAGCTAACCGGCCTGTAGTTACTCGCCTTTTGTCTACCTCCCTTTTTAAAGAGTGACGTTACATTAGGTGTTTTCCAATCAACTGGCACCTCCCCAGAGTCCAGCAAATTTTGATAAATTACAACTAACGCACCTGCTATTACTCCTGCCATTTCTTTTAGTACCCTGGGATACATTCCATCCGGACCCGGGGACTTGTCTACCTTTGCCTACCCAGCACTACCTCTTTAGTAATCGTGATCGTTTTAAGGTCCTCACCCCTTACAGTCCCATGACCATCAATTAGCAGTATCTTTTGACAATCGGTATTTTCTGACAATTGACAATGGTTTTATGGTCATCAGTAGATTCTTAATTCCAGATTCTTTTTATTGAATTCAAATTCAGTAATCTGCCCTGGTCCCCCCATATTGACACTATAGTTAAGAAAGTTCACTAACGCCTCTACTTTCTCAGAAGACTAAGGAAATTTGGCATGTCAGCCATGATTCTCACCAACTTTTACAGATGCACCATAAAAAGCATTCTTTCTGGTTATACCACAGCTTGGTATGGCTCCTGTCTGCCCAACACTGCAAGGAACTACAAAAGGTTGTGAATGTAGCCCAATCCATCAGGCAAACCAGCCTCCCATTCATTGATTCTGCCTACACTTTCCGCTGCCTTGGTAAAGCAGCCAGCGTAAATAAGGACCCCACGCACCCCAGACATACTCTCTTCCACCTTCTTCCATTGGGAAAAAGATACAAATGTCTGAGGTCATGTATCAACCGACTCAAGAACAGCTTCTCTGCTGCTGTCAGACTTTTGAATGGACCTATCTTGCATTCAGTTGATCTTTTTCTACATCCTAGCTATGATTGTAACACTACGTTCTACACTCTCTCGTTTCCTTCTCTGCGAACGGTATGCACGCAAGAAACAATACTTTTCGCTGTATGTTAATACATGTGACAATAATAAATAAAATCAAATCCCACCACCTGCTATGGCAGGATTCGAACCCAGGCCCCCAGAGCATTAGCTGAGTTTCTGGATTAATAATCGAGCAATAATATGACTGGGTCATTGCCTCCCCTAGTTCCATTAGCGGCCCATTAGTCACAGAGTAAAACAAGCAGTTTACTGTTAAAAGAAGACTTCCAGTACTGCCGAGGCTGCAGAGAACTGATAAAGCTAACAGCAAATGCAGTACTGAGTGGGCTGTGGATGGGAGGGTCACTGTGGGGGTGTGACAGGGATGCTTATATACACTATCACCAAGTTACAATTACCAAATTAATTGAATTGATTAATGGCTTGCTTGCACAATAGGATTCCTCTAGCTGTTCTTGCCTCCTCCATACAATTATCTGCTCCCTTTGAAATCCAGGTTTGTCTAGGGGGAGGGGAGAGCTAGTTTCTTTATGCTATTTGAAGTCTCCCCAACCACTAGCTGGCTATCCATGGCACTCATCATCTGCCTGAAAAGATCACTCTGATAGCTACTTAACCCCCCCACTGTTCCTCTCATTCTTCTCAGTAATTTTGATCAGCCTTGCTTGTAGTTTAATTAAATCTATTTGACTATGCCTGATTCCACTTCCCTCTCTGCACAATCCCAAAATGTACTCGTTGCTTAAACGTCAGGGGCCATTAATCTTGGCAAAAATGGTAAAACCACATTTTTGTTACAAGTGCCTGTTTATAATTAACGCAGGTTTTATTTAATGGCAGCCAGGTTATTTCCTGACTTTCCATTGTACTGTTAGCTAATGGCTCCCGTATATTTCCCAGGGGTCAGTGCAAATGTTTCCTGGAGGCAAGTTCCTGCTGCTCTAAAGTCAACCAGTGCCAATTCCGCTCGTTCCTGAGGGCTGCTGTGTTGATGAACTGGGAAGGGGGGGTGGGGGAACAACAGGAGCACCATGGGGAAGCAGTCAGATCGAGATGCCAACATCTCTCCCCTGAGATAGTGAGTTATTACACATGACTAGTGGGGCTGGAAAGGTTTGGAATGGGTAGATCACTCACAAAGGTCTCCTAAATATTGAATCGAACCAAATCTTGTCCCTGTGAGCCGAACGGGATTGGACATCTATTTATTATTCCTGGGGCACATCCTGTCAAGATTTCGTCTCACTATTCGTAGAATCAGAGAATCCCTACAGTGCAGAAGGAGGCCATTCGCTCCATCGAGTCTGCACCGACCACAATTCCACGCAGACCTTATTCCCATATTCCCCACATATTTACTCTGCTAGTCCCCCGACACTAAGGTGCAATTTAGCATGGCCAATCAACCTCATCTTTGGACTGTGGGAGGAAACTGAAGCACTCGGAGGAAACTCACGCAGACACGAGGAGAATGTGCAAACTCTACACAGCCAGTGACCCAAGCCAGGAATCGAACCCAGGTCCCTGGCGCTGTGAGGCAGCAGTGCTAAAGTTTAGAGTTTATTTATTAAGTCAGCTTATATTAACACTGCAATTTACTGTGAAAATCCCCTAGTTGCTACACTCCAGCACCTGTTCGGGTACACTGAAGGAGAATTTAGCATGGCCAGCGCACCTGATCAGCACGTCATTCGGACCGTGGGAAGAAACCTGAACACCCGGAGGAAACCCACGCAGACACGAGGGGAATGTGTAGACTCCACACAGCCAGTCACCAAAGCCGGAAACCAAACCTGAGTCCCTGGCGCTGTGAAGAAGCAGTGCTAACCACTGTGTCACCGTACGTCCCAACTGAACCAATCACAAATGGAGAGGGGAATATTTTAGGAAGAATCTCGGCAATTGTAATTGTTTGTGGTAGTGGTGTGCCAACACAGAAGGGAATTAGACCATTACCTGAAAAGGAACAATATGCAGGGTTTTGGGAGGAAGGAAGGAGAATGGCACTAGATGAAATGATCATTCGGACAGCGGGTGCAGACATAATTGGCTGAATGGCCTCCTTTGTTGCTGTGAGAATTCTCTTGCAGGTGGAAGGATGTCAGATTTGACCACAAGGTGGCAACACAGTCAAGCCCAATTTTGCCCCTCGGATGCGCAAACATGGCTGGAATGCCTTCGGGTGCAGGACTCCTGGCCAGATTCTGACCCCGCCCAGATGGGGCCCTGAGCCTGGTTAATTGTTCCCTGCAATTGGTGGTGAGGCAGTGGTCTTGTGGTATAATCACTAGACTATTAATCCAGAAACTCAGCTAATGTTCTGGGGGACCCAGGTTTGCATCCTGCCATGGCAGATGGTGAAATTTGAGTTCAAAAAGAAAAATCTGGTATTAAGAATCTACTGATGACCATGTCGATTGTCAGAAAAACCCATCTGGTTCACTAATGTCCCTTAGGGTAGAAAATCTGCCATCCTTACTTGGTTTGGCCTACATGTGACTCCAGAGCCACAGCAATCTGGCTGACTCTCAACAGCCCTTGGGCAACTAGGGGTGGGCAATAAATGCTGACCAGCCGGCAACACCCATGTCCCATGAATGAACATAAAATAAGCCTAGGGTAAACTATCCCAGCACAGATCAGATGTTGAAATGGGGAGACCGCCTGGTCTGAGGGGGTCAGCTGTGCAAACGCACTGAGCCATGGGAACACTCAACTTGCAATATCTCTCACCACCTGGATATGCGCCTCAGTCATTTTAACCTATCTCCCTGGGTTTGTCACAATTAGTGCTCAAATTCGCATTGCTAAGTTTGTTCTGTAATATTTTCTTACATTCTACCCAGTCATTGACTGTAGAAGAGGACTAAAAATATAACATGCACAGATGTAGGGCATTGTAAAGCACAAAGAGATGCCAGTGTTGTTCATTGTATATTGTTATCTGTGTTCTTGGATTCTGAGCAAGGTTAAACATTTTAAAGAGCAGCATTGAACAAAGCCTCCTCAGAAAAAGTACAATCCAAGGTTGTCTATTCATAAACCAATCTTTCATATCGACAGTGATGAACTCTTCCATACCCTATTTTTGGAAGAAAGCTCAATTATCCTGACTAAGCTGGAGGAGGTTGAGGAAGAGAAAGGAGTTATCACAGACACTGGATATCCACCACGAGGTATGCGTCAGGCCGTTAGGCAGGGCAGACAGAGGCTGTCAATCCACATTCCGAACCCTCTGCATTGCCAAAGCTTCAAGATCATCCTTTGCATTACCTGGAAAATATTAAGGTCAAACTGCACTGGTTATGAGTGACCCCAACAACAATGTACCTTAGTCCATTACTAAACGGGGTGCTCCAAGGGTGAGAAGCATCGGCCATGTTTTTGCTGAGACCGTAAGATGTAGGAGCACATGTAGGCCATTCGGCCCATTGTGCCTTCTCCGCCATTTAATGAAATCATTACTGATCTGATATGATAATCCTCAATCCCATTTCCCCCAAAACCATTATAAATCTGCCGATCTCAGCCTTGAGTATTTTAATGATCCAACCTCTACAGTCCTCTGTGGTAAAGAATTCCACTGATTCAGTACCCTCTGAGAGAAGAATTTCCTCTTCATCTCTGTCTTATATCTCATCTCTGAGGCAGAGAGATTCTTCCTGCTTAGAACGGATAGCAGAACTAGAGGGCACAGCCTCAAGATAAAGTTGGGGCAGTTTAGATCGGAGTTGAGGAGGAACTTCTTCACTCAAAGGGTGGCGAGTCTCTGGAATTCTCTGCCCATTGAAGTGGTGGAGGCTACCTCGCTGAATATATTTAAGTCACGGGTAGATAGGTTTCTGATAGACAAGGGAATTAAGGGTTATGGGGAGAAAGCGGGAAAGTGGAACTGATCCACTTCAGATCAGCCATGATCTTGTTGAATGGCGGGGCAGGCTCGAAGGGCTAGATGGCCTACTCCTGCTCCTATTTCTTATGTTCTTTTATGAGCGACCCTCTTACTCTGAGATTGTGCCCTCTGGCCCTAGACTCTCCCACAAGGGGAAACAACCTCTCAGCATCTGCTCTGTCAAACCCCCTGAGAATCCCACATTTCTCAATAATGATGCCCTCAGTCTTCTAAACTCCACTGAGTACAGGCCTGATCTATTAGGTACAGGTCCAACCCGTTATACAAAGTAGTTATTTGCCAGTGTCTCCCTAATGACACAATGGGTATTGGTATGGTGGCACAGTGGTAAGCACTGCTGCCTCACAACACCAGGGACCCAGGTTTGATTCCCAGCCTTGGGTCACTATCAGCGTGGAGTTTGTATGTACTCTCTGTGCTTGCATGGGTTTCCTCCGGGTGCTCCGGTTTTGTCCCGCAGTCCAAAGATATGTAGGTTAGTTGGATTGGCCATGATCAATGTGCAGGGCCAAGAGAATAGGGTGGGGGAGTTACATAAGAACATAAGAAATAGGATCAGGAGTAGGCCATCTAGCCCTTCGAGCCTGCCCCGCCATTCAATAAGATCATGGCTGATCTGAAGTGGATCAGTTCCACTTTCCCGCTTTCTCCCCATAACCTTTAATTCCCTTGTCTACCAAAAACCTATCTACCCTTGTCTTAAATATATTCAGCGAGGTAGCCTCCACCACTTCAACAGGCAGAGAATTCCAGAGATTCACCACCCTTTGAGTGAAGAAGTTCCTCCTCAACTCCGAGTTGCCCTTGGTGTAGTGCTGTTTTGGTGGGTCAGTACAGACTCGAGAGGCTGAATGGACTCCTTCTGCACTTGTAAGGATTCGATATTACCTTGCAATATGCTACCTGATTTTTGTTTCAAAAAATAGACTTTAATCATAAACTTTGTCAGAGTACATTACATAACAGTTTAAAGTTGACATTACATAAAGTACAATACAGTTCATTATCTTTCCATATGGTGTGTGGCATTCTGAACTACCTGACTGGACTTACAATGAAAGGCTGCATTTACAATCCACATTTCTATTCCATGTTAAACATTTTTTGATGCCTACAGCCCAAGGGGTTTCCATGGATTCCAATCATCAGTATAATATGATGGAAAGGCCTTGCCTCACTAATTCTTTGTGAAGCCTGCTCCAAGAATTAGAGCTTCCCTTAGCACTCAGTCCTGGACCTTGGAGTGGGACAATTTGCAAAATTTAGTTGTGGGCAGCTTCTTGCACTGAGATGAATGGCCAGATGATCTATATTAGTGTTGTTGATGGAGAGATATAAATTGTTAAGTTTATTTATTAGTGTCACAAGTAGGCTTACATTAACACTGCAACGAAGTTACTGTGAAAACCTCCTAGTCGCCACACTCCAGCATCTGTTCGGGTACACTGAGGGAGAAAGTAGTATGGTCAATGCACCTAACCTGCACATCTTTCAGATTGTGGGAGGAAACTGGAGCACCTGGAAGAAACCCATGCAGACACGGGGAGAACGTGCTAACTCTGCACAGACAGTGACCCAGGCCGGGGAACGAACTCAGGTCCTGTGAGGCAGTAATGCTAAACACTATGCCTCCGTGGCACCTCATGTGTTCACCAGGCTGCATTATGAAAGTAATAAATGAAAATATTCTCGAAATGATGAACCTAGAACTATCAGTTTTCCCGATGTGCTAGCTTTTAAGATTGTGTGTCATCATTTCCTTATTGCAAGAATATAGAAGATGGCTTCCACATACTTGCAATTAGGGTGGCACGGTGGCACAGTGATTAGCACTGCTCCCTCACAGCACCAGGGATCCGGGTTCAATTCCAACTTTGGATCGCTGTCTGTGTGGAGTTTGCACATTCTTCCTCTGTTTGCGTGGGTTTCCTCCGGGTGCTCTGGTTTCCTCCCACAGTCCAAAGATGTGCACGTTAGGTGGATTGGCCATGCTAAATTGCCCCTTAGTGTCCCAAGATGTGTAGGTTTGACGGGTTAGATGTGGTTAACTGTGTAGGGTTACAGAGATAGGGTGGAGGAGAAGGACTGGGTAAGATAGTGTGTCAGAGAGTCAGTGCAGACCCGATGGGCAGAATGACCTCTTCTGCACTATAGGCATTCTATGATTCTATTCATAGAAAGAATTGTACAGAATGCAATTCCTTCGAATTGTAACTAGCATGGTCCTTTTAAAATCACTCCGTTATACAATGAAGCTTCTTGCAGCTGTCAGTAATTGGGACGAGCAAAGCTTTCTCCACTCCATCCCTGTGGAATTTACATTCCTCCCTTGGTCCTGTGGTGTATGGGAGGTCAGATGTTAAAACCAGCTGGGCTCTTGGAGAGAAAAGGACCAGCCATTGTCCCATTCATGAGTCGACACACCTTGGATTTGTGTTTCACTTGTTCATTTCCTGTGGCTTTCAGGTAGGACAAGAGGTGTTAACTGTTAACAGCTGCTCCTATTATTGAAGCTGGTCAGTTTTGAGCTTGTTATTTATTTCCTGGATTTCACCCCAAGGCCAGCACCTGGCTTACCTCCTCAGCCCTCTCAGGATGGGACTGTAGCTGTGCTCATTTGTTGTGCGGGTTTCTCATGGGTGAAGTATAATAACATTCTCAGCAGGCGAGGCAACGTGCCGCATGCATGCAGGGAGACAAACAATGCAAACCGCACACAGGAGAGTAAATGGACAGAACATTGCTGGAACAAACTCTTTTGGAATATCCTGACAACATGTGCGAAGGAGAATTATTCTTTGGCCAAACATGGATTTGCTGTTTACAGTGTCTGCTTGGCTCAGTTAGCAGTGCTCCTGCCTCTTGAGTCTGAAAGTTGTGGAATCAATGTTAGAATATAACCAATGATAACATTGGATCTGTTATAGTGTGACCAATGATAAGAAGCTGTAAGGGTCAGCTGACCCAGTAAACTATATAACCAATGACAAAATAATGTGATGATCAGCTGACCAGCAGACTCAGTTTAAGTAAGAACCTGTTGGGAATTGTTGGGGAACTTGGAATGGCCTATAGTGAGGCTTCAATTGTTGGAGTAGTGAAGGTTCTTTAACAAACCTTTTTCTTTGATTCATTTGTTGGAGTAAATTTTGTTTCATTTTGTTGCCTATAACTGATGAGTATCATCTGCTGGATGAACAACTTAAACACCAAAATTTGGGCTGACACTCCAGTGTGGCACTGAAGGAGTGCTGCGCTGTCAGAGGTGCCATCCTCCTGATGATATGTTAAATTGGCATCCCCTCAGTGTGTATAAAAGGTTTTGAAAAAGAGCAGGGGAATTATTACAAGAATTCTGCCTAATATTTATTCCTCAATTAACACGACAAAAACAGATTATTTAGTCATTATCACATTGCTGTTTGTAGGTTGCTGTGTTCCAATGGATTGCTGCAATTCTTGTATTACAACATTCTGAAAGTGCTTGGTAGGCTGTGCAGGGCTCTGAGATCCTGGTGGTGAGTTAATAATCTTCTGTAAATTCAGTTCCTTCATCCTTCCTATGATGAAGTAATGAATATTTTTCACATCTGTAAAATGCACTTAATGGTTATCCAGCTTGGCTCAATGGTTAGCTATAATGTGGTATTGAGCTATCTGGCCCAGCAAGATCCAACTCCGAGAAAGAGTTGCTCGGACTTTGTCAAGGTGCTACAGTTGACTTTGATATCAAAGATTATGGAGGGGAAGATCAGCCAGGGTTCCCAGTGCTGTTCATTTTCTTATGTTCCTGTTGAGAATATAAATAGAGAGAACCTTTTCCTCGCACTCGAAGGGTTGGTAAACAGGGGTGTTTGGATGAAAGGCTGACAATTGTAGAAATTGTACTTTAGGAAAAGAAAACTGTTTCAGATAGAGAGAGGAGAAAGTGGCGGTGGGGATCTTGTGAGAACAGATGGCATAATGCCATTAACCAAGGTTCTATTCTGTTTAAATACAAGCAAAGCATAAGGTCAAAGGCTCATAATCACCAATGCTGGTAGATATTGGGAGTGTGAAAGGACATTTGGGCCTTTAAGTTCTGCTTTATTCATTCACTGTAGCTCTGTTATTTTGTAGTAGTCCAGTGCAGTACGGAGAAAAGTGCCACTCTGTCAGAGCGATCAACTTTCATATAATGCATTAAACCAAAGCATTGCGGGTCAATAGACATAAAAAAATCCCTTGGCACTGTTCGAAGAACAGGGAAGTCGCCGTTTTGTCCTGATAATATTTAATCTTCAACTAACACTTAAAAACAAATCACTTGGTCACTATTGTAGGCACTTTCCACTCCCCTGCCCATGGGGGACCTACCAGCAGTGGGGCATTGGTATCATTCAGTCCCATTGAAGTCAATGGCAATTTGAATTGCCCACCCTTCCACTGGGGAACCCGCCACGGGGGTGAGCCCCTTTCAGTGAGACCAGAAGTTCCCGCCATGGAAAGGGCTGAAAAGTCCCTCCCATTGGTTATTTTTGTGGGATCGTACTGTGCACAAATCAGCTGCTGCATTTGCTACATTTCAAAGAATTACTTCATTAGCTGCAAAAACACATTGGAATATCTTGAGTTTGTGGCAGGGGTTATATGATATTGCATTGCATGTATAAGTGTACCTATGCTTACACAAGCTAATGTGAATTGGCTCATTTAATCACGCTTGTAAAAATTGCTTGTTGCAAACCTTTTCCTTGAACTTGTATCTGGAGCGTTTAGTGATGGAGACTCGGGTAAGCTAAGGTAACTGCGGTGGAAAATAAATAAGTTGACAGGATATGTATTAATGTCAGGTTATTACATTTCATGTATGAAAATTGTTCCACCAGCTGCATCATGCAGATGGTCTATTTACCCGTAACACGAGTAAGATATACTTGTTACACTTTCTGACTTTGTGGTATTCTTTAATAATTCATATGAGGCCAGTGTGAAGCAGCAAAACCAAACCTCAGCCTTGGGTTTTGTGGTAAATTACAATTTTTTCCATCCATCTCCATTGACAATTACTTGGTTTCTATTCAAACCTCTTAACTTTGTGTATGTAACACGTGCCTTCCTTCTGGCGCTGTGTTTCTTCCTTACAGCTTTCGACTGAGCTACCTACTAATTCTTCTTCTCTGCTACCAACTTACTCTGCAGCTCAGATATCCAGGAATTCAGTGGCTGGAGTCTATTACAAGCCGTGACCCATTTGGATGAAACGATTGATTTGTTTTAGATTTTGTGCTCTAGTCAACTTTGGCATGTCAGCTATGACTCTCACCTACTTTTACAGATACACCAAAGAAAGCATTCTTTCTGGCTGTATCAAAGCTTGGTATGGCTCTGGCTCTGCACAAGACCACAAGGAATTACAAAAGGTCATGAATGTAGCCCAGTCCATTATGCAAACCAGCCTCCAATCCATTGACTCTGCCTATCCTTTCTGCTGCCTCGGCAAAGCAGCCAGCATAATTAAGAACCCCATGCACCCTGGTCATTCTCTCTTCCACCTTCTTCCATCATGAAAAAGATACAAAAGTCTGGGGTCATGTACCAACCGACCCAAGAATAGCTTCTTCCCTGCTGTCATCAGACTTTTGAATGGACCTACCTTGCATTAAGTTGACCTTTCTCTACACCCTAGCTATGACTGTAACACTACATTCTGCACTCTCCTTCTCTAAGTACGATATGCTTTGTCTATACAGTGCGCAAGAAACAATAGTCTTTACGCTAATCCAGGTGACAATAATAAATCAAATCAAATTAAATCATATCTGAACACTAATGATTTGTACTTATTAGAATCTCCACTTGCTTTACCAAACATATTTAAGATTGCAAATACACCACATTTTTTACTGGTCTATTTACAGTATTCAATTTAAGCATCTTTCTAGTACATAGTTATGATAATGACTGCAGTATGTTTGAGTATTTTCTGTAAATATGATTTTCCACTGTTATGTGGATATGCAGCATAAATCTGTGTCCAATAAAAACATTTTGAAAGGAAGGATTTCAGCTTATATATTGCATCCTCAGAAAGCACTTTGTACTTTTTGAAGTATACTGATTGTTATGTAGGCAGCCAATTTAGACAGAGAGTGGAATTTTTCCATGTGTTTTCTAAGTGTTGTTTCCAGTGGGGAAAAGTGGATGACTAGCCCACCAGCTGCCTCGCTGGATTTTTCCATCATATTTTTCAAACGCTTAGAAGAAAAAGGTTAAAGGTCAGGTCCCACAATGTCATGCTCACAGGGCCCGCCCTGCCAGCAACCTCAGCTCCTGAGAGACAAGGGTGTCCTGATCAAAGAAAGAGAGAAATAGCTCTTCCCCAATCTGCCATGGACACGGAACCCACCACCCTGCCCCCACCCCTAAGCAGACCTCCCCAATGGAAGATTCCCTCACTGCAAAGCTCCATGGAAGTGCCAGGGCAGTGACTACGGGTAGTGACGAGGAAGTGCCCGGATACTGCCCAGGCATGACCCTCTGCCCCCCTGGGGGCTGTGCTTACCTCTGGGGGGGACCATTCGCCAGGTCCCTGTTTATGAGGACCTCTTGTAAACCCTGCTGATGTGATGTCACACTGGCAGTGCAGGGGGAGTCATTACGTGGAGGGTAATACAGTGCTAATGATGTTTAAATGAATATTAATGGGGATTCCCAACCTTTCCTGGTGGGGACTACCTCAACAGAAAATTCCACCAGCATAATTTTGGGACTCCTGCTGGATTTTTCCCTTTTGACCGGGTTTCTCACATTCCAACAGTGGCTGCGCTTCCTGGTATCTCCTTCTGTGGCATAGCATCCATTTTTGACAATGCCAGTGGGATTTTTTCTACGCTGAAGGTGCTATATAAATTCCACTGGTGTATTTTTCACAGCTTTCCTCAATGGTTCTCCTGAGATGGTGTTGAGTGACTCCAGTGTCAGAGAGCAGCAGGAAACATGCTCCTAGCCTCCCATTGCCAATCTATAGTGGGCACAAAGAGATGAATGAAAGTGACAGAGGAGTGACCACCCATCCCCAACCCACCAACTTGTCCTTCACTTACTCGTTGTGAATAAAACCCTTTGGGATCACCGTTTATTTTTGAGAGGCTTCTTAGTTGGGTAACAGAATGTTGACGTTAACACTAGTGGTTACAATTTTCAGTTGCATTCTTGGTAAACAGCTTTTGGAGTTGTATACATTTTTGGGATAAAATGAACCCAGCTGTTGGAGTTGTAACAGCAGTTGCTTTTACATCTTACAGTCAGTGAAAACAAATCCTGTCACAGTAGGCTAACTTTGATGTTGAATCGGATGGATGATTTTGGAGTGGCACGGTAGATTCTGACATCGTGCTAAGTATTCTGTATTGGTAACAAGGACAGAAAATCCGAGCGATACACAAGCGAGCAGAATTATTTTGATTTGTATCAAAGTGGCACCGGAGGCAGGAGGGTGGGAAACTATGTGCTGGAGAGTAGTGCGCTGGTTTGCGAGCATGTTCCCAACTCCAAGTCATTTTAGAAATGGATTCCAGTGCCTTAAAAGGCATAGGGGGCGACACTGACTGCAATCTTCTGATTAGCCGTCATGTCCCCGAGGGTTTACTGGCCTCTTCTTGGCCTTCTAGCCTGGGGAGCCCGCCTCTCCCTATCCATCATACAAACCAGCCTCCTGTCCATTGACACTGTCTATACTTCCCACTGCCTAGGAAAAACATAATCAAGGACCCCATGCACCTCGGGCATACTTTGTTCCAACTTCTTCCATTGGGAAAAAGTTACAAAAGTCTGAGGTTCCGTACCAACCCACTCAAGAACAGCTTCTTCCCTGCTGCCATCAGACTTTTGAATGGACCTACCTTGCATTATGTTGATCTTTCCCTACATCCTAGTAATGACTGTAACACTGCATTCTGCACTCTCTTCTTTCTTTCTCTACGGACAGTACGCTTTGTCTGTATAGCGCGCAAGAAACAATACTTTTCACTATATGTTAATACATATGACAGTAATAAATCAAATCGAATCAGATCAAATCAAATCACTGCCCTTAGTTGGATGATGAGCAAGCCCCCGACCAGCTGTTCAAAATCGCAAGGGGCCTACGGGCTAACATTTTTATCCTTAGCGGAAACTCCAAACGCTTTTTCTCTCTACAGGTGTTCGCAGACGCACCGGGCAAGAGTTTAGTTTTGGGGTTAGAACCCTAACTTCAGCTAGTCCTGACTCCACACCACACTGGCCCAGAGGCCACTTGCGATTTTGAACAGCTGGCCAGAGGGTTTGCTCATCACCCAACTAAGGGCAGTGATTTGATTTGATTTATTGTTGTCATATGTATTATCGTACAGTGAAAAGTATTGTTTTTGCGCGCTATACAGACAAAGCATACTGTTCGTAGAGAAGGAAAGGAGAGAGTGCAAAATGTAGTGCAGAAGAAGGCCATTCGACCCAACAAGCCTGCACCAACAACAATCCCAACTAGGCAATATCCCCGTAACCCCACATATTTGCCCTGCTAATCCTCCTAATACTAAGGGTTACTTTAGCATTGCCAATCATAGAATCATTCAGCACAGAAGAAGCCCTTTGGCCATCGAATCCGCACCGATACATTAGAAATACTTGAACTCCCACCTAATCCCAACTGCCAGCATTTGGCCCATAGCTCTGAATATTATGATGTGCCAAATGCTCTTCCAGATACTTTTTAAAGGATGTGAGGCAATCCCCCTGTACCACCCTCCCAGGCAGCGAATTCCAGACTGTCACCACCCTCTGGGTAAAAAAAAACTGTTCCTCACATCCCTCCTAAACTTCTAGTCCTTCACCTTGAACCTATGTCCCCTCGTGACTGACCCTTCAACTAAGGGGAACAGCTGCTCCTTATCCACTCTGTCCATGTCCCTCATAATCTTACACACCTCAATCACGCTTCCCCTCAGTCTTCTCTTCTCTAATGAAAACAACACACGGCTATTCAACCTCTCTTCATAACTTAAATGTCCCATCCTAGGCAGCATCCTGGTGAATCTGCTCTGCACCTCCTCCAGCGCCATCACATCCTTCCTAAAATGTAGCGACCAGAACTGCACACAATGCTCTAGCTATGGCCTCACTGAAGTTCTATATAACTCCAAAATGACTTCCCTTCTTTAATAATCTATGCCTTGATTGATAAAGGCAAGTGTTCCACATGCCTTTTTCACCACCCTGCTAACATGCCTTTCCACTTTCAGGAAACTGTGGACATACATGCCGAGGTTCCTATGTTCCACAGAACTTCCTCGTGCCCTACCATTCATTGGGTCATTTCTTGACAAATTATTCCTTCCAAAGTGTATCACTTCCCATTTTTCAGGGTTAAATTCCATCTGGCTCTTACCTTCCCATTTGATCATTTTGTCTATATCTTCTTGTAGCTCAAGACACTCCACCTCACTGTTAACCACTCGTTCAATCTTGGTGTCATCCGCAAACTTACTAATCCTATCCCCCACATAGTCATCAATATCATTTATATAATTGACGAATAATCGGGGATCCAGCACAGGTCCCTGTGGTACACAACTAGACACAGGCTTCTAGTCACTAAAGCACCTCTGTCATCACCCTCTGTTTCATATAACTGAGCCAATTTTGAATCCACTTTATCAAATTACCCTGTATCCAAGTGCATTTACCTTCTTTACAAATCTCTCATATGGGACCTTGTCAAAGGCTTTGCTGAAATCCATATAAACAATAGCAACTGCACTATCCTCGTCTAGACACATGGACACCTCCTCAAAAAATTCAATCATTTTAACCCGCACATCTTTGGACAGTGGAAGGAAATCGGAGGACCCAGAGGAAACCTGTGCAGATACAGGGAGAACAGACAGCCACCCAAGGCCAGAATCAAACCTGGGCCCCTGGCGCTGTGAGTCAGGAGTGCCACCATACTGGATATCTCTGTGAAGGAACCTCAGTTCATCTAGTGGTGGTCCTGTTCTGTGTGTTTACTCAAAGCAACAGTGGCACAGTGGTTAGCACTGCTGCCTCACAGCACCGGGGACCCGGGTTTGATTCCCAGCTTGGGTCACCGTCTGTGCAGAGTTTACATGTTCTCCCTGTATCTGCATGGGTTTTCTCTGGGCGCTCTGGTTTCCACCCACACTCCAATGGATTGGCCTTGGTGTTAAATTGTCCCTTAGTGTCAGGGGGACAAGCTAGGGTAAATGCATGGAGTTACGGGGATAGGACCTGGATGGGATTGTGGTTGGTGCAGACCTGATGGGCCAAAAGGCCTCCTTCTGCACTGTAGGGATTCTATGATCCTCAAGGCACCTCCCAAATAATTGTGCTGACGTACTTATTTTTGATCGGATGTGCATGATGTATTAAAATACAGTAGTGACTTTTTGGAAAAAGATTGTTTCTTGCTCCCTTACATCTCTCCACATGACACTGAAGGGAAAGCAGTTGTAAATTATTGATGGGGCAAATTGATTGTGTGATGATGTGACATTAAGAAACATTCTTCATTCTTGTTTCAGAAGGAAATGCTGGTGTAGCAGAATTTAATGATTTTCCAATAATAGGCATGAGAACAACTTAAGAAAATGTTAGATTGCCTCAGAGGAGAAGAACACAGAACCTTAACAGGTGAATTCTTTCTTCTTACTCCCCTCATATTTCTGTCAATTCTATTGATTGCTCTTGAACTGATTTTAAAATCCATTTTCTGTTTCTTTGCCATGATTTTGCTCCTCTTCTTCCAGTCCTGAAGCCATTACCATTCAGGTGTGTCGGGCTGAATTTGTTCTGATCTAATCGATAGCTGTGGCTGGGTTGGTGACATTCTCACCTGAGTCAGAGGGATTGCAGAGTCCCAATCCGGGATTTGAATGCTTCAACCTCGGCTGCTGAAGGGTCATCCAGACTCAAGAGCGTTGGCTCTGTGCTCTCTCCACAGATGCAATTAGAACTGCTGAGATTTTCCAGCATTTTCTGGTTTGGACCCTAGGCTGACACACTGCTACTGAGGGTGTGCTGCATTGTCTCTGGTGCTGTCTTTCACAAGAAGTTAAACTAACTTAAATTAAACGGGCGGCATGGTGGCCTCACAACTCCAGGGACCTGAGTTTGATTCCCAGCTTGGCTCTCTGTCTGTGTGGAGTCTGCACGTTCTCCCCGTCTCTGTGTGGGTTTCCTCTGGGTGCTCAGGTTTCCTCCCACAGTCCAAAAGATGTGCTGGTTAAGAGCATTGGCCATGCTAAAATCTCTGTCAGTGTATTCCAACAGGTGCTGCCGGAATATGGTGACTAGGGGATTTTCACAGTAACTTCATTACAGTGTTAAGTAAGCCTGCTTGTGACACTAATAAATAAACTTTAAACTGAGGTATTCTTGTTCATTGTTTGCTGTGTGATGCACAGATTTGCCAATGGACCAGAAGATGCCACTTTTAGAACTATAAAGCGCCTGGTCCAACTCAACTTACCCCAGAAAGGTGGAGTATCTCACAAATGTCACCAAGGCATGGAGCGAACTATTTGACATTGCTATTGTGCTGTGGCTACGTGACTGGGATTTTCAACTAATAGGATGTTCCCATCAGCTCACAAAGGATATTCTGTCCATCACAAATGGAGCAAGGTTGTGTATAAATTTCAGTGCTGGTGTGATGCAAAGTACATTAACCATACATCCCAACGATTGGATAATGAAATCAAACAGCATGTTCCTTTGGTTATGTGATGGCATGGTGACACAGTGGTCAACACTGCTGCCTTACAGCAACAGGGACCTGGGTTCAATTCCTGGCTTGGGTCACTGCCTGTATGGGTTCTCCCCGTGTCTGTGTGGGTGTCCTCTGAGTGCTCCAGTTTCCTCCACAGTCTGAAAGGTGTGCTGGTTAGGTGCATTGGCCTCACTAAATTCTCCCTCAGGCTCCCAGAACAGGCGCTGGAGTGTGGCAATTAGGGGATTTTCAAAGTGATTTCATTGCAGTGTTAATGTAGCCTGCCTATGACAATAATAAATTAACTTTAAACTTAAAACCTGTTTGTAATAGACAGAATACATACCATACTCAACCAGCTGGTGCAGACAAAACCCAAAGTAAAACACCTACTGTTAGATGTGATTTGATTGCCCCCACTTGCTGAATAATTCTGAGTGTGCTAATAGCTACATTAACAACCAATTCAAGATAATCAGTCAAGCCATAGCCTGACTCATTGATGCTGGCTAGAAGTCATCTATTTTCATACTCAGGAACGCATTCTTGGCAACAAAAGGAATATGTTCAAGCCTTGTGCCCTTTTTGAATTACTCAGGAGTTTGGGGGAGTCTGTAGTTCCCCATTCCTTGCTCCATGGTAACGCCTCAACCAATCAGAGTCAACTTGCCAATGAATCAGCACCCCTCTTTTCTCCTGCAGTATTAATTGTTGTGATTGTTGGAAAATTGGTATTCTTGCATTTGTCCTGATGAATATAAGGCAAAAAGCTTCAACAAAATGCCCTGGTAGATGTAGGGAGGATATTCCCGATGTAGGGGAGTCCAGAATGGGGTTACAGTCTGAGGATTTGGGGTAGACCATTTAGAACAGAGGTGAGGAGACATTTCTTCACCCAAAGAGTGGTGAGCCTGTGGAATTCATTACCACAGGAAGTAGTTGATGCCAAAGCATTGAATGTATTCAAGAGGCGGCTGGATATAGCACCTGGGGTGAATGGGATCAAAGGTTATGGGGAAAAAGCAGGATTAGACTATTGAGTTGGACAATCAGTCATGGTGGTGATGAATGGTGGAGCAGGCTCGAAGGGCCAAATGGCCTCCTCCTTTCCCATCTTCTATGTTTCTATGTCTCTTTTCTCAGCAATTTTCAAGTTCAATAATACCAAGTGACTGTAGTTCAGTTACTGTTGTAAAGAGCTGGTATAGAATGAATGGCCTCCTTCCGTGACATAACTCTTCTATAATGCTTGGGTCTGAATAGCCAAACACAGACACTACAAATCAACTCCTGCGGGAGAAATGCAACTTTTGATGATAGCATGAATGGGCCACTGTTTACATTAGTCTCCCTCCCCCACCCGCAGCGAGCATACTTGGAGTAAATTTTCTGAGACTGTTGTGGAAACAGTGATGAATGTTTGCAGCTTCATTAACTATCTGTTCTTTGCTTATAGCAGATAATGAGGTGCTTTGCTTGAGGCAAGAACTGCTTGGATGTTTGTTAAGGACAAATTGAACAGTGGGTTCTTCTGAGAAGGCAATAAATATGATGCAATTATGGTAAAACACAGCATTTTATTGCAAATTTCTCATGCACGTGTTAAATTTCTTTCTGTGGGAACAAAGATCTGCAAAGTCTGAATGAGTGTTTATGCTGCCCTGTCTCATTTGTCAACAAAAAATGGCAGACAGGAAAGTGATGCAGGCTTAAACCATAAACATTAAACTCATTAAGTGCCTGAGGCCTGTGGGGTTTGCTCCCTAAACCCTGCTGTCTCTCCCAATTCCTTCTACTCCTTGACACCCTCTTTAACAACCCACCCCATTGACTGAGTTTTAGGGTTATGCCTCCCCCCCAGCCAGTATTTCTTTCTCCAACAAAAGCCATTTTTGTCGGATTACGTTTCGCTGAAGCACCTTGTGTCTGCATAAACACAAGTGCTTGCGATTGTAAGCATGTCATGCTTTCCATTCACAAAGAGAACTGTCCATGACCCATTTCTTTCCTTCCCAAGGCCTTTGCCCCTTTTAGGTTGTGATGTGCAAAGTGAGTTACAGACTCAAAACACAAATATTCAGGTTAATCCTAACTACACCAGAGAATGTTGCAGCAGAGGGGAAGAGACTGTTAAGCCCAGTGCACCTCATAGACCTCCGACAGTGCAGATGGGGGCCATTCAGCCCCTCGAGTCTGCACGGACCACAATCCCACCTAGGACCTATCCCCATCACCCTATTTGTTTACCCTACTAACCCCCTTGACACTAAGGGGCAATTTAGCATGGCTAATCAACGTAACCCGCACATTTTTGGACTGTGAGAGAAAACCGGAGCACCCGGGCGAAACACACGCAGGCATGGGGAGAACACGCAAACTCTGTACAGACAGTCTCCTGGGGTTGGAATTGAACCCGGGTCCCTGGCACTGTGAGGCAGCAGTGCTGACCACAATGCCACTGTACCTACAGGCTGCTTACTGCCCTCTACTATCCCTTTAAGAGCTATCCTTTGCACCTCACAAAGAGCAAGACTCGTGCTTGTAATACGGTGGGCACAACCTTACCGATCATTTACACCCCATTCCATCTGAGGGCGGAGAATTTAGCTTCTGGCCAAATCTCTCTTCATTGCAGCAGGACTAGAAAAACCCGCCAGCATCAACAGAGATAAGATTCCACCTATCTCCTGTTTTACAGACGTTCCTTCAGTTTAGAAGTAACATTTTAGCGATGTCTCTGTTATCTGATAGTTGCATGAAGTGCACCTTGGGGAAATAGCTACCAAGTGGTTTACACACATGAACAGGCAGGGAATAGAGGGATACGTACCACGTCGAGCCAAAAGGTCTTTAGTTTAGAAAGGCATCATGTGCTGGCACAGTCCGGTGGGCTGAAGGGCCTGTTCTGTGCTGTACTGTTCTTTGCTTTTTGTAAGCAACAGTGGTTTGCGATCCAGTAAAATGAAGAGATGGAAGGTCGTGTACTCATGATTTCCAGAGGTACCTCTCCCTGCAGAGTGGCAGCAGGAAAGTAACAGAGCGCTGCCTTTGCCATCATGTTCAGACAATCAAAGTGCAGCAACAACAACTTGCCTTTACGTAGCGCTTTTAACACACGAAATATCCCAAGTCTCTTCACGAGAGCGTTTTCCACAACTTGGATGTGTTTTATTAATAGAAACGTACAGAAGACTGAAATAGCTGGATAGAGTGGATGTGGGGAAGGTGTTTCCACTCGTCGGAGAGACCAGGATCTGTGGGCAGAACCTCAGAGCCTCAGAGCCCCTTAGTATCCAAAGACATGCGGGTTAGGTGAATTGGCTTTAGAACCGAGATAAGGAGGAATTTCTTCAGCCAGAGGGTGGTGAATCTGTGATATTCATTGCCACAGAAGGCTGTGGAGGCCAGGTCATTGAATATATTTAAGACAGAGAAAGATAGGTTCTTGATTGATTTTCATTTGATTTGATTTATTATTGTCACACGTATTAACATACAGTGAAAAGTATTGTTTCTTGTGCGCTGTATAAACAAAACATAGAGAAGGAAGGAGAGACTGCCGAATGTAGTGTTATAGTCATATCTGGATGTAGAGAAAGATCAACTTAATGCAAGGTAAGTCCATTCAAAAGTCTGACAGCAGCAGGGAAGAAGCTGTTCTTGGTATGTGACCTCAGACTTTTGTATCCTTTTCCCAAAGGAAGAAGGTGGAAGAGAGAATGTCTGGGGTGCATGGGGTCCTTAATTAAAGGGATCAAATGGGGTTGAGAAACTGATCAGCCATGATTGAATGGGACGGATCAGTCTCGATGGTCCTAATTCTGCTCCTATACCTTATGGTTTTAATATAGTCCAAACCAATTGGATTTAAATGAACTTAAACGAAATGCCAGAAACACTCGTAAGGTCAGGCAGCATATGTGGAGTGCACAAAAGGGATCAGTCGACCATGTTCTAGTCTTGAACCATCATCACGTTTGTTTCTCTCCACGCAGGCTGACCCAGCTGCTGAGTCTTTCCAGCTGTTCCAGTTTCCAACATGAGTCTGCCGGTAATTACATCACCTCACCTGTAGATGGCACTAATTACCCACCCAGCCAAAGCCATATCATTTCCAGTGTACCTTCCCCCAGCACCACCGCCCCCCCACCCCTCCCCTCACCCCCCACAAAAGTACTGCGCGTTTTAAAAATAAATGTTTTTCTGTGGCATGCAAAATGAGCAACAGCAGGACTGGGAGATTTCTGGCTCCAAACGCTTCTAACTCCGAGGCTCAGCTTGCTGAGTGCGTGCCAGTTGTAATAACTAACATCCATCACTTTCTCATTGTTGAATTTTGAAGTTGACATTGTTCCTTGGGCTGGGGCTGAGGTTAAAAAGAACTCTCTGTGGGTTCATTTCCCCCATTCCCCAGTTATACCAGGAACGGGAAGCATTTTCCACAGTCCGTCCTTTCTTGTTCATGGAACAAATTAAGGGGATTCTGTGCTGTCCCGGACTGCATCTAACTATCAAGCATAGGGTCATTGATCTGAAATAACAGCTGTTTCACTCACAGTTACTGCCTGACCTACTGAGATTTTCCAGCATTTATTGATTTTCATCTCTGCGCCCACCTAACTGCTCGAAAACATTAAACGTAGTTGGCAAGGAGTGTCAGTTATTAGTTTATAGACCCCTTCAATAGTTAGCACCGCTGCCATACAGTACCAGGGACCCGGGTTCAATACCTGGCTTCGGGACTGTGTCTGTGTGGAGTTTGCTCATTCTCCCTGTGTCTGTGTGGGTTTCCTCTGGTTTGCTCCAATTTCCTCCCATAGTCCAAAGATGCACAGATGAGGTGGAGTAGCCATGCTAAATTGCCCCTTAGTATCCAAAGATGTGTAGTTTACCTGGATTGGCCATGCTAAATTGCACCTTAGTATCAAAAGATATGTGGGTTAGGTGAATTGGCGTTTGCTAAATTGCCTCTTAGTATCAAAAGATGTGCCGATTACGTGGATTGGCCATGCTAATTTCCCTCTTAGCATTGGGGGATTAGCAGGGTAAATATGTGGGGTTATGGGAATAGGGCCTGTTTGGGATTAAGGACATAAGAACATAAGAAATAGGAGCAGGAGTAGGCCATCTAGCCCTTCGAGCCTGCCCCGCCATTCAATAAGATCATGGCTGATCTGTCGTGGCTCAGTTCCACATTCCCGCCCTCTCCCCATAACCCTTAATCCCCTCTCTTATCAAAAACCCATCAACCCGCGTCTTAAAAATATTTAGTGAGGCAGCCTCCACCACTTCAACGGGCAGAGAATTCCAGAGATTCACCACCCTTTGAGTGAAGAAGTTCCTCCTCAACTCTGTTCTAAACCGCCCCCCCCTTTATCTTGAGGCTGTGCCCCCTAGTCCTATTATCCTTTCTGAGCGGGAAGAGTCTCTCCACCTCTATCCTATCCATCCCATTCATCATCTTATACGTCTCAATGAGATCTCCCCTCATTCTTCTAAACTCTAACGAGTACAAGCCTAGTTTATTCAGCCTCTCCTCATAGCTCAACCCCCTCAACTCCGGCATCAGCCTAGTAAACCTCCTCTGCACTCCCTCCAAGGCCAAAATATCCTTGTGTAAGTACGGCGCCCAAAACTGCACACAGTACTCTAGCTGCGGTCTCACCAATGCCCTATACAGCCGCAGCAAGACCTCCCTACTTTTATATTCAATCCCCCTCGCTATGAAGGCCATCATCCCATTCGCCTTCCTGATCACCTGCTGCACCTGCAAGCTGGGTTTTTGCGACTCATGCACAAGGACCCCGAGGTCCCTCTGCACCGTCGCCTGCTGCAGTTTTTCTCCACGTAAGTAATAATCCTTCCTACCATTATTCCTACCAAAGTGGACCACCTCGCACTTGCCAACATTAAATTCCATTTGCCATTTCCTGGCCCATTCGCCCAGCCTATCTAAATCCTTCTGTAGACTCTCCACACCCTCCGCACAATTTGCCTTTCCTCCAATCTTGGTGTCATCAGCAAATTTTGACACCCTACACTCGGTTCCCTCCTCCAGATCATCTATATAAATGGTAAATAGCTGAGGCCCCAGCACCGACCCCTGAGGCACTCCACTAGTCACCATCCGCCAATCCAAATAGCACCCATTGACCCCCACTCTCTGCCTCCTATTTGACAACCAATCCTCTATCCACGCTAACACCCTACCCCCAACTCCCTGTCCCCTGACCTTCTGCAATAACCTCCTGTGAGGTACCTTGTCAAATGCCTTCTGAAAACCCAGAAAGACCACATCCACCGGCTCTCCTCTATCCACCGCCCTAGACACATCCTCATAGAACTCCAGTAAATTTGTCAGACACGACTTCCCTTTAATGAAACCGTGCTGCGTCTGCTCTATCAAGCAATTCCTCTCAAGATGCCTCGCTATTTCCTCCTTGATGACGGATTCTAACATTTTACCTACCACAGACGTTAAACTAACCGGCCTATAATTCCCTGCCTTTTGCCTGGCACCCTTCTTAAACAACGGCGTAACATTAGCCGCTTTCCAATCTTCCGGCACTTCCCCGGAATCCAGCGACGTCTGGAAAATAACCACCAAGGCATCCACTATCACCTCCGCCATTTCTTTCAGATTGTTGTTGGTGCAGACTCAATGGGCCAAATAGCCTCTTTCTGCGCTTTTGGGATTGTATGATTTTATGATCCTATGATTTTCCTTTATAAAACTACATATGGATGTCTATTTCTCTTTAACTCAGATGTGATATAATGGCCTGATAGTCTGTTTTTTAATGATAAAAGCAAAATACTGTGGATACTGGAATTTGAAACAGAAAATGCTGGAAAATCTCAACAGGTCTGACAGCATCTGTGGAGGGAGAATGAGGCTATGACAAAGTGTCATCCAAACTCAAAAGGTTGGCTCTATTCTGTCTCCACAGATGCTGTCAGACCTGCTGAGATTTTTTGGCAATTTCTGTTTTTGTTTTTTTTTAATGAGGTTGGTTGAAGGGTAATGATTGGTCAGAACTGGGCTGAATCCACCTTCTCTCCATTGACGCAGTAAGGTGGGATATTTCCCAAACTGGATTCTGTGTGACCCTGAGGTTCCATTGGACATTCCAGGAATTCTGCAATAGGCCAGGCTGAGGTAGAATATTTGATTAATACTATGAAGCTCCTTGTCCTATCAGAGACTGGTTTCTTCCTGCTTTGGCTGCTGATAGGCTTATTAATGAGTTTATGAGCAGCCAATGCAATGAGAAGCCAAGCTGGAAACAGTGGGTGTTGAAACCCTCAAAGATCCATGCCAGCGTGAGAGTGAGGAAGGCGGCAACAGTAAGCATGAGGGGGAGGAGGAATGTGGCCTTGGGTGAGAGGGAGAGAGCTGGGAGTCAATGTGTGTGTGTATGAGAGATGGAGGTGAGTGAGTGAGGGTGAGGGAGTGCAGGGGAGAGGTATATATCATGAAGGAAATATATAGCTAAAGATATACAACTAAAGAAAGCTCAGATATACCACTAAAGAAAGCTCAGATACACCGCGACAGAAAGCTCAGATGTACAACTAAAAAAGCTCAGATATACCACTGAAGATATCTCTGATATACTATTAAAGAAAGCTCAGGTGTACCACTAGCGAAAGCTCAGAAATACTGCTGAAGAAAGCACAGATATACCACTAAAGAAAGTTCAGATGTACCACTAAAGAAAGCTCAGATATACCACTAAAGAAAACTGATATATCACTAAAGAAAGCTCATATATACCATTAAAGAAAGCTCAGATGCACACTGACGAAAGCTCAGATATATCTCTAAAGATAGTTCAGATATACCACTGAAGCTAGCTCTGATATACCATTAAAGAAAGCTCAGATATACCACTAAAGAAAGCTCAGATATACCACTAAAGAAAACTGATATATCACTAAAGAAAGCTCATATATACCATTAAAGAAAGCTCAGATGCACACTGACGAAAGCTCAGATATATCTCTAAAGATAGTTCAGATATACCACTGAAGCTAGCTCTGATATACCATTAAAGAAAGCTCAGATATACCACTAAAGAAAGCTCAGATATACCACTAAAGAAAGCTCAGATATACCACTAAAGAAAGCTCAGATATACCACTAAAGAAAGCTCAGATATACCACTGAAGAAAGCTCAGATATACCACTAAAGCTCAGATAGACTACTAAAGAAAGCTCAGATATACCACTGAAGAAAGCTTAGGTATATCACTAAAGAAAGCTCGGATATATCATTAAAAAAAGCTCAGATACACCACTGAAGACAGCGAGGTCAGCACTGAAGAAAGCTCTGATATACCATTAAAGAAAGCTCAGATATACCACTAAAGAAAGCTCAGATATACTATGGAAAGCTCACATATACACTAAAGAAAGCTCAGATATAGCACTGCAGAAGGCTCAGATGTATCACTAAAGAAAGCTCAGATACACCTCTGAAGATAGCTTAGATATACCACTAAAGATAGCTTTGATATACTACTAAAGAAATCTCAGATGTACCACTAAAGAAATCTCAGGTGCCCCACTAAAGAAATCTCAGATATACCGCTAAAAAAATCTCAGATATACCACTAAAAAAAGCTCAGATGTACCACTAAAAAAAGCTCATATATATCACTATAGAAAGCTCAGGTATACCACTAATGAAAGTTCAGATATACCGCTGAAGAGAGCTCAGATATACCACTAGTGGAAGCTCAGATTTACCATTAGAGAAAGCTCGGGTATACCAGTAAAGAAAGCTCAGATACACCACCGGAGATAGCTCAGATGTATTACTAAAGAAAGCTCAGACATACTGCTAAGGGGAGCCCACATATACTGGGAGATCTCGTGTGCTGCTCCAAAGTAAGTCAGATGCAGAGCTCCTGGAGTGAGATGGGTCAATGGAGGAGTGAGTAGTTGGCCAGGGTTTTGATCCATTACCAGGATGGCAGCAGTGGACAGTTAGGGAGTAGAGGCAGGTTATGGTGGAGAGAGTGTCTATAATTCTGCTTACCCATGTTAGGATGCTGTGTGTTAAAACTCAGGCAGGTCTCTGGAGGTAAATTCAGCTTTCTAGGTTTGATGGGTTGCTGTGGAATGATGTTTGAAAGGAAGGTGATTTTTTTTTCTCTAGCATTAGCATTTACACTGAAAAGACAACTTTGTTTGTGTCTCTTATGAATAGTTACTTTCGTGTACCTGCCATGATAAAGATCAAATCAGAAAATGGTGCTTCCAGCTTTTAGAGATTGTCATTCTATGAAAGCAGCGTGCCTTGCTGTGTATCATGTGGGCTGCATTAATACCAAAATATCAATACTTTTCAAGACATGAGCCTCATATTTTTACTGTCTGACTGGCAGCCAATTTCCTGCATAGCTTCAAGTCCAGAATGCAGGCAGACAAATGGAGCCTGTTTGTGCAGAGGGCAACATGACAGCTTGGCACCTCTTTGGAATGTGTGTACCCATTAAGCAGCACAGATAGTGGGAAGTTCAGGGAGGGACTCCACCATTGGACTATCAGAGAATCGTACAGCACAGATGGAGGATTGAGTTGGCTACAGTTTAGAAATAAGTCGGCTGACAATACTTCATTATTTCCTGAAAGCCTGGGCAGTTATTGTTCCTTTAACTCAATGTATAAGATTCAATCACTCTTCTGACAAAGGACAAAGTGAACCAGAGTTACATCATCACCAATGACTGCACGGTGGCACAGTGATTAGCACTGCTGCCTCACAGTGCCAGGGACCCGGGGTCAATTCCTGACTTGGGTCACTGTGTGGAGTTTGCACATTCTCCCTGTGTCTGTGTGGGTTTCCTTCCGGTGCTCTGGTTTCCTCCCACAGCTCGAAAGACGTGCTGGTTAGCTGCATTGGTGAACAGGCGCCAGAGTGTAGCAACTAGGGGATTTTCACCGTAACTTAATTGCAGTGTTAATGTAAGCCTACTTGTGATTCTAATAAATAAACGTCGAGTTATTGAAGCAAAATATGCAGTAGTTTAGACCGACATGTTTTCTGGCCAATGTTTATGCCAGTTCTCTCCCTCTTCTCTGTTGAAGGAATCGTATCCTTTGTTTCCAATTTGTGGGCACTCTCTAAGTGTCGCTCTCAAAGCCTGTTCCGCCTTGATCCTTTCGGCTGCCCCAAAATGTTACCGAAGCCGGTATTCAGCAAGAAAGTCTGCCGGACATTTGGCTGCGGTTACAGCCCAAGTCTTGCATGCAACTGTGAGGTCAGCTTTTCAACACTCATGGGCCTGAGGAGGTACCAGCTGATCAGAGACTGAAACTCTGCTGCTTGGAATGAGAACCACCTCACTGATGTCTCACCAATGGGCGGCACGGTAGCACAGTGGTTGCACTGCTGCTTGACAGCTCCAGGGTCCTGGCTTTGATTCCCAGCTCGGGTCACTGTCTGTGTGGAGTTTGCACATTCTCCTTGTGTCTGCGTGGGTTTCTTCCGGGTACTCCGGTTTCCTCCCACCGTCCAAAGATGTGTGGGTTAGGTTGATTGGCCATGCTAAGAAATTGCCCCTTAGTATCCAGGGATGTGTAGGTTAGAGGGATTAGTGGGTATAATATGTAGGGATATGGGGGTAGGGCCTGGGTGGGATTATGTTCAGTGCAGACTCGATGGGCTGAAGGGCCTCTTTCTGCACTGTAGGATTCTATGATCTATGATACTATGAATCCAACACCATTCTTCCCATTAACTCTGATGTGATGGCAAGTGAAATCTGGGAGGGGGTGGATAGGACTGGTAGGTGGTCTGCAATACCTTCTGCCCTCCCTAAGAGAGACTTGAGCATCTTTTCTAAGTCAGCATTATTCATCTGTGAGCCACGAGTGGACACTGGCTGGGTATTCCGCCTTGTGGGGCTTCACAGCTCTCTGGAGCCTCTGAATACTGCTCCCTGTCAGCTGCTGATCTATATTGATTCCTGGTTCATAATCAGTGTTGGGTATTACATAAGATAAAGGTGCACAGTGTTACAGGTAATGGATTAGCATGGATAGAAGATTGGTTAACTAACAGAAAGCAAAGAGTTGGGGGTAAATGGGTGTTTTTCTGGTTGGCGATCAGTGACTAGTGGTGTGCCTCAGGGATCAGTGTTGGGACCACAATTGTTTATGATTTACATAGATGATTTGGAGTTGGGGACCAAGTGTGGTGTGTCAAAATTCACAGATGACACTAAGGTGGGTGGCAGGGCAAAGTGTGCGGAGGACACTGAAATTCTGTAAAGGGATATAGATAGACAAAGTGACTGGGCGAGGGTCTGGCAGATGGAGTACAATGTTGGTAAATGTAAGGTCATCTATTTTGGTATAAATAACAGCAAAATGGACTATTATTTAAATGGTAAAAAATTGCAGCATGCTGCTGTGCAGAGGGAGCTGGGTGTCCTTGTGTAGGAATCTCAAGGAGTTGGTTTGCAGGTGCAGCAGGTAATTAAGAAGGCAAATGGAATTTTGTCCTTTATAGCTAGAGGGATGGAGTTTAAAAACAGCGAGACTATATTGTAGCTGTATAAGGTGCTGGTGAGGCCATACCTGGAATACTTTGTATAGTTTTGGTCTCCTTACTTGAGAAAGGATATACCAACATTGGAGGGGGTGCAGAGGAGATTCACTAGGTTGATTCCAGGCTTGAGAGAGTTGGCTCATGAGGAGGTACTGAGTAGACTGGGGCTATACTCATTGGAATTCAGAAGAATGAGGGGAGATCTTATAGAAACATATAAGATTATGAAGGGACTAGATAAGATAGAAGCAGGGAGGTTGTTTCCACTTGTGGGTGAAATTAGAACTAGAGGGCATAGCCTCAAAACAAAAGGAAGCAGATTTAGGACTGAGTTGAGGAGGAACTTCTTCACACAAAGGGTTGTGAATCTGTGGAATTCCCTGCCCTCGTGAAGCAGTTGAAGCTCCCTCATTGAATGTTTTTAAGGCAAGGATAGATAAATTTTTGAACAGTAAAGGAATTAAAAGGGTTATGGTGAGTGGGCAGGTAAGATCTGCCATGATTTTATTAAATGGTGGAGCAGGCTCAAAGGGCTACATGGCCTACTCCTGCTCCATGTTTTTATGTTTGCTATGTAATATCCAGAATATATAAGCGTATACTGTGGAACAGAAAAACTTAACTCAGCGGCTCAAGTATTTGGAACCCCTGATTCTATTGGCTCTCTGCCAATCCAGATTTTAAAGAAAGACTTGCATTTATATCGAACCTTTCACTACTTCAAGGCATGTGAAAGCACTTTACAGTCTTACCCCTTGCAGCAAAGTCCTTCTGAAATGTTGTCACTGTTGGAAATGCAGCTGGCAATTTGCACAGGTAGCAATGCACCTAATCTGCACATGTCTGGACTGTGGGAGGAAACTGGAGCACCCAAAGGAAACCCATGCAGACACTGGGAGAATGTAAAAACTCCACACAGACAGTGACCCAAGGCAGGAATTGAACCTGGTCCTTGGTGCTCTGAGGCAGCAGTCTAACCACTGTGCCACCGTGTCATCCAGTCCAGTTTAGTCTCAGTTAGTTGCTATGGAGAGGAACAGAGTTGATATCTCGGGGCCAAGGGTTTCCCATATTCATTTGGAAGAAATTTAATCTTGTCTGGTACTGGACATGTTTTTTTTATTTGTTAGCACGTTGTGAATGTTGCTGGCTAGGCCAGCATTGATTACTGACAAGCCGTCAGATAAATTAGAGACAATTTATTTAGTGAAACCTCTAAGTCAAGCAGTTTCTTCCAGTTCTGCTGTGTAGAGTGCAAACTGGCCTCCTCTGCGTCTATGGATTGGACACTCTTCTATGACTTGCTCTCTCCCATAGGGGGCTGGCACTAATGGAGGTTAGGGAGCAAGGGCCATGGCCAGTCCTGAACCTGTTGAGGGTGGACCACGCTTTCGTTGGAAGGTTGAAACCAGATACCTGTTGGATTGGGTTTGAGACCAGGTTCTTGCTCGTCAGTTCCAAGGATTCCCAGTCCTTTGTCCAGGTGGAATTTGCATTGGAAGTCCTGTGTGAGAGGACTTTCCCAAATCAGCCTTCTTGATGGGAGTCATTACCTCGGTGGGCTGAATAGATCAGCATGAAGGGGCAAGTAACGGGGGGGGCGGTGCTCGCACTGTGAAAGTTTTCTGTCATTTTGTGGGTTCACAGAATCCTACAGTGCAGAAGGAGGCCATTCAGCCCATTGATTCTGCACCAAGCACAATCCCACCCAGGCCCTATTCCCATAACCCCATATATTTGCTTTGCTAATCCCTCTGATACTATAGTCAATTTAGCATGGCCAATCAATGTAACCTGCACATCTTTGAACCGTGGGAAAAAAAAAGGACAAAACCCACGCAGACACCAGGAGAATGTGCAGACTCTGCACAGACAGTGACCCAAGCCAGGAATTGAACCCATGTCCCTGGCGCTGTGAGGCAGCAGGGCTAGCCACTGTGCTGCTGCTCCGCGTTGTTACAAGTTGACTGATTTACGGAGGAGTGATGTTTGCCAGGACAGGGAGCCAAGGGAGTGGTGCTGAGCATAGCATTCCAGAAATGATACATATGGTAGCATTCAGCAGGATGTCAACTTCATGTGGGCGTAATGATTTTGACCAAACAGGGGTGCAGTATTTGGCTACTGAGTATGAGAGTGTGAGTGCTGAGGTTTGGAGGGTGGTGGTAGCAGCACCCCACTTTGAGCTGGCTAGTTTGGCAATCAAGTTTTTTCGGACTTTAACTTGTATGCAGTTGTTTTTAGGTACTCTGAGAAGGTCAGTGTCCTGTCTAGGATCACTCAGAAGTATGCTCGCATTGTGATGGTGCTTTAATTTGTAGCCATTCATTTGGATGTTGAGCTCTTTATTGACTTTGGCATTGTGAAGATGGAAAATGCTGGATACTGTTTTTCCAGGGCTTGGCTTGAGTCACCTTGTGTAGCAGTATCGATCAGGTTTGACAAGCCTTTGTTTAGGGTCCGGTCCAAGGTGTCGAAGTCAGAGAGACAAAGAAGGTGTTGAGAAATAGTAGGGTGGCATGGTAGTGCAGTGGTTAGCACTGCTGCCTCACACTACCAGGGATCTGGATTCGATTCCCAGCGAGGGTCACTGTGTGTGTGGAATTTGCACATTCTCCTTGTGTCTACACGGGTTTCCTCTAGGTGCTCCAGTTCCCTCCCACGCTCCAAAGATGGACGGGTTAGATTGATTGCCCCTTAGTATAAGGGGAGTTAGCAGGGCAAATATACGGAGTTGCTGGCGTAGGGCCTGGGTGGAATTGTGGCCAATGCAGGCTTGATGGGCCACATGGCCTCCTTTTGCACTGTAGGGATCCAAGATCCTATGAAAGATGTTGCTGAGTTTGAGCTGGGAGCCGTCAGTGTAATGATGTAAACTGCCCTTGGACAATGTGTCAGGTTTATTAAATATACAGGCAAAATGGCAGCTTGGACGAGATGCTGGGGATCGCCTAGCAACATGGAGTTCAGGAGAGGAAAGGACAGGAGATCATTGACAAGGAGAGAAAATTGGAAGCAGTAGGAGATTGATTTCAGGTTCTTTTGTACCAATCTGATTTAAGTGTTCCACATGACAACTTTCACAGCCTCAATCTTCATCGAGCACACAAGGAGAGGCTGCACTTAGTGTTTCATTGTTGAAGTAAATAACTCCACGCTATTCACATTGGAGACGGAGATCGTCAACTGTGAGTGTTAGCTGCGAGGTTGAAACTTCCCCAGCATTTTGTTTCAGTATGTGCTGAAAATATTTGATTTGATTTTTTGATTTAATTTGATTTATTATTGACATATGTACTAACATTCAGTGAAAATTATTGTTTCTTGCGCGCTCTCCAGACAAAGCATACCATTCATAGAGAAGGAAAGGAGAAGGTGCAGAATGTGGTGTTACAGTCATAGCTAGGGTGTAGAGAAAGATCAACTTAATGTGAGGTAGGTCCATTCAAAAATCTGATAGCAGCAGGGAAGAAGCTTTTCTTGAGTCAGTTGGTCTGTGGCCTCAGACTTTTGTGTCTTTTCCCTGATGGAAGAAAGTGGAAGAGAGAATGTCCGGGGTGCATGGGGTCCTTGATTATGCTGGCTGCTTTTCTGAGGCAGTGGGAAGTGTAGACAGAGTCAATGGGAGGTTGGTTTGTGTGATGGACTTGGCTTTGTTCACGACTCTGTAGTTCCTTGCGGTCTTGAGTCAGCTGATATGTGAGCTCAAACTTTTGTACTTTTTTCCTGACGGAAGATGGCTCTTTAATAGCAGTCTTCAGTCCTCCCCCAGGATAAAGTTTAGCCATATCTCCAAAAGCCAGGCAGATGGGTGATAACATGGAAAATTATATATGTGTCCAGTTTGACCTTAAAAGCGAAAAATTTAACCAGAAATCCCTCTTGATGTCCATTACATTCTCTGCACATGATAAAGCATTGGCAACTGTTTCTATTGCTCAGAATCAGTTGTTCAAACAATGGAACATTCTTTGGGGATTAACGTTCCCAGAGATGTGAGATGGCTTTAGTGGGAGACACTTCTGATAAAGAAATTGCTTCAGGCCTGTGTCGACGGCTCGTTACTTATATATGACTTGCTGAGAGGCCAGTCTTTTTTTAAAATGGAATTCTGTCTGCCATCCCTCCCTCTGTCCAGTATAAATGTGAATTTCTAATGTAAAGAACTGTTGGTGCTCATACAAAGTGGTCAGGGACAGACTCAGAGGAGCTTGTAATTCTAAGCAAGGAATGTACTTCTTTGTTCCTGAAAATGAGAGGGCCATTATTCCGTAACAGAGAACGTTCTGTATGTATCCGTTTTCAAAGCTTCTCTAATTGGCCTGCTCTCTGGTCTGTTGCAAGTCAAACTTGCAATGATAAAAACACTTTCCCCTCTGGCGACAGCCGGATATCAGAGAGATCCCTGGACCAGAAGTCTGCAAATCGGAGGAAGTGACTGAACAGCAGACTGAACAAACATAAGAAATAGGAGCAGGAGTAGGCCATCTAGCCCCTCGAGCCTGCTCCGCCATTCAATAAGATCGTGGCTGATCTGATAGTGGGTTCGGTTCCACATACCCGCCCGCTCCCCATAGCCCTTAATTCCCATATTGGTTAAAATTAGAAGCAAGTTAGATTTCACTCCCTGAGAATCCATGAAAAATAACCCATTTGCAGTTGGTAAGAGCAGTAATGTCATTAACATTAAAGAATCCTCACAGTGCAGAAGCAGGCCAATCGGCCCATTGAGCCTGGACCGACTCTCTGATAGAGTATTTTACCCAAGCCCTATCCCCGTAACTCCACATATTTATCCCCCTAACTTCACATCTTGGGGCACTAAGGGGCAACTTGACATAGCCCATCCACCTAACCTGCATATCTTTAGATGAGGGAGAAAACTGGAGCACCCAGAGGAAACCCACACAGACATGGGGACTACGTGCAAACTCCCCACAGACAGTGACCCAAGGCTGGAACTAAACCCATGACCTTGATATTGTGAGGCAGCAGTGCTAACCAGTGTGCCACCGTGCCTTCCAGCACTGGGCATAACACTGCACGGTAACTAGCCATTCCTCTTGTGGCTCTGTGTGGCATGTTGCTGTGTTGTAGGAGTCTATAACAACTGTGAAATTGGGCTAGATTTTACTAATGCAAATCGGGTGGGATTATCACTTTGAGTGAAATATCACTCCTCTCTGGAACTGACAGTTTTACACACAGATGCTGCCAGACCTGCTGAGTTTTTTCAGCACTTCCTAATTTTATTTCGGATTTCCAGCAGCTGCAGTTCTTTTTTTGGTTTGCTGGTCCGAATGCCTGTGTAAGAGCGTTAGTTCATTGACAAGTGTGACAGTTTTCTGTAATGTTCAATAAGCTATGTAATTGAGATAAACAGTGGAGGTGGGTACTGAATGAGGTGGCTTGGATATGAAATGAGAAAATTGGAGCTAAGAACCTAATTTTTGCTCTCACATGTTTTTGTTTAACCCAGGCAGCAAGGGAGACAAATTCTGCTTTGACAAAGGGTCATCTGGACTTGGAATGTCAGCTCTTTTCTCTCCTTACAGGTGCTGCCAGACCTGCTGAGATTTTCCAGTGTTTTTCCTTTTGGAGACAAATTTTGAATTGGCCCCATAGCCAAGACCCTCTTCAGTTCAGGTGAGGCCATTTAACAGGCTTGAGCTCCACTTGACATCTCTCCCTTTGCCTGTGAATCAAACTAACAGTAATTTGGAGCTCTGTGATTGACAGCGCAACTAATCAATTAAATTCCTAATTTCAGTTGCTGTGGTTACAGTGTGGACTGACCTCAGGAAAATCCTCAATGGCTACATCAATCATCTCCAAAGTGGAGTTTTAAAACTCCAAAGTTCTAAGCAAGCCCCAACTTGTTTAGAAATCATTTTTTTTAACCCATTTTTACATCTTACTGGATCATGTAAATGTCCGTGTGGAGGATGCAGTGGGACCTAAGCTCCATCTTGGGCGCCACATTACGCGTGGCAGCCAATCAGAGAGCTGGCAGCTTGACAGTGCCACTGGGAGTTGTGGCCACTGCTGGGACTGCACATGGAGGGGAAGAGTACACCAAAGTGAAAAAGTCAAAGTTAAAGTTTATTTGTTAGTGTCACAAGCAAGGCTTTTACATTAACGCTGCGATGAAATTACTGTGAAATTCCTCACCAGTGTCCTCACAATCAGGGTAAATGGGATCTGGGGCATGAGACCAGTTAGGTAGGCCTTGGCCAGGAGCAGGTGGGCTGTCATTGAGGGCAGGTAGCGCCAATGCTGTGGGACCAGTCTTCGCTACTGGGGGTCCCCTTCCAGTTGAAACAGTGACCAAAAAGGAAGCACAACACAACACAACCCCCCCCATCCCCCATCCCCCCATGTCCCACCACCACCCTCTGATTCCTTTGCCAAATTTGGATGCCACCAATGTTTAACCAGCAGGTTCCCACAGGACAGAGACTCCATCTCACTGCTAGTAAAACGCCAACAAAGGCGAGAAGAGGCCCTCAATTGGCCATGTAAGGTGAAAAAATGTGCCCTGTGCGTCTGGGCCATCTCCCACCTTCCCCGTTACTGGCTAAAGTAGTGTGGCAGTGGGAAAAGAGTGGACATACCATCCAACAACCATCCACCATTTTACCAGCTTTTCCCAGTTCCCAGCCTGTCCCTGAAAGCCAAGGAGAATTCCATCCGATGTTAACATTTCAAGTTGATAACCTTTCATCAGGACTGGCAGATATTAGAGATGTGATTTATCCCTTCCAATAAACCCCTCTCAGTGACACTGTCCGGCTACTTCCATTATCCCACTGCTGCCCCGTCTTCACTCACTCAGCTTGGCTGGAAGGTGGAAGTGGCCATGTTAGCCCCAACTCACAAACCACGGCTTTCAACCCTCTGAACGTATTATTGTATTGTATCTGAAAATCAACATGTGGCTCTTCTGTCCCATTCTTTCAAGGTGAAACATTCCAGCAGTGAGACCAGGTTTTAATGTCTAGCCTCTTGGAAGTCCAACAACACCCTGGGGGATGTGGGGAATGACGGTGACATCACTGGGGGAGGGTGGGGGCGGACAGGGGGCAACACGGAGGGAGAGCGCTGGGTTCCCAAAAGTGTAAGTCTGCCCCTGATTATAGTGGGTAGTTGATCCACAATGCCAGTTGAAAACCTCGGTCGGTGCAAAGTTAAAGATTTACCCCTTGCTCTCCTGTAAATAAATATAGGCAAAAATATTGAAGATAAATAGTAAAATAATAAACCATAATACATCACTGAGATACCTACTGTTGGCTGGGTGTGTTCAGCATGGTTTGCTTTATGTGGATGAGTCCAGTTTTGCTTTGTAGTAAGGCTATCAGGAGATAACATGTTAACATGCTCATAGTCCAAAGAGTTGAAACCGCACTGTGCACCATTAGTAATAAGGTTGTTTAAAATATCTGCATGAAATCACCTTCATAGAATCATACAGTGCAGAGCAGGCCACTTGGCCCATTGAGCCTGCACTGACCACAATCCCACCCAGGCCCTATCTCCATAACCACATACATTTACTGTAGCTAGTCCCCCTGACACTAAGGGGCAATTTTAGCATGGCCAATCCACCTAACCCACACATCCTTGGATAGTGGGAGGACCCAGAGGAAACACACGCAGACATAGGGAGAACGTGCAAACCCCACACAAACAGTGCCCCAAGCTGGGAATCGAATCAGGGTGCCTGGTGCTGTGAGGCAGCAGTGCTAATCACTGTGCCACCGTGCCGCCCGCCCCCTTTGTTTGATCTTTTAAATGAATTAATGCCATTTTAAATTAGTTGACTGAGGAAATTCACATGAAGTACTAATCCTTGCAATAATGCCGTGCTGGGTCATTTTCACAATGGACGTATATTTCAGGAGATGAGAATCTTTCATTGGTTCGGTTCCAAAGAAGGGCTGGCTAAGTGGAATTGTGAACAAACAGAGTTAATAAGCTCTTGCAAAGTTGCAGGGACAGGGTCAGGGAGCTAACTGGCTCTTGGAAAGACGTGGGCCAAATGGCCTCCATCTATCCTGTAACCATTTTCTGATTCTTCGAGTTTGTCTTCCATCTGTTTAGTAGTCTTGCCAGCACAGGTTGACGAGGTGGCTCCTGACCTTTGCATGTGTTACAACATAGCCTATTTGTCTTGGATAACATATCCCAGTAAATGGGCAAGCAGCAATTGTTTTATTTGCCATGAGTAGACAGCATTCCTTGCTTTTACAGCCAGATTATTCCCAGACAGATCGTAGGGAATGGTTTTGTTTGCTGTGGGGCCTGTTATTCTTCCCTGCAACGATGTAGCTGGTATTTCACAGTTGTGTGAAGAATTCCAAGAATACAAGACACCTTTACTCCCAAACACCCCATACAATTCAGATATGTGGTTTCTGTGTCTACTTCTAAAGTCAACACAGACTTTACCCATCAAATCAAACTATACTTTTCTAACATTGAAGTGGCGGAAGCTACCTCGTTGAATATGTTTAAGCCACGGGTAGATAGATTTCTGATCGATAAGGGAATTAAGGGTTATGGGGAGCAGGCGGGTAAGTGGAACTGATCCACTTCAGATCAGACATGGCCTTATTGAATGGCGGGGCAGGCTCGAGGGGCTAGATGGCCTACTCCTGCTCCTATTTCTTATGTTCTTATGAGGAATGCCTGAGCTAAATTCTTCACTCAGAGAGTGGTTGGGGTGTGGAATGCACTGCCTGCTGTGATAGTGGAGTCAGGTACTTTAGGAACTTTCAAGCGGTTATTGGATAGGCACATGGAGCACACAGAATGATAGGGAGTAGGATAGCTTGATCTTGGTTTCGGACAAAGCTCGGCACAGCATTGAGGGCCGAAGGGCCTGTACTGCGCTGTACTGTTCTATGTTTTCTATGTTTATATAACATTATAACATTGTATATATAACATTGTAGGTTGGTTGCCAATTTTTTTTAAGATAAGTGCACCTTACTTACGCTGGATTTAAAATTTGCATTTGTTGTAATTTCACGACAAACCAATAGATTTAAACAGGGAACGCAGTTTATTAAAAGGTGATTTCAATCTAAAAGCTCTCTCCTCACTCTGTAAGCACTCTTTGGTGCAGGAGATCCAACTCAACTGGAACAAAAGACTGCTGTGGAATTCATAATTACCACCTCACCTGCCCCAGGCTCACAGAACGGAAATCTCTATTGGCTTTGGGTGGGGTTTTACGATCTCGCCCGAGCGGGGTTGTAAAATCCCGTTGAGACGGTAATTTAACTCAACATCTCACAGCACATGGACTCACTGGTAACAAACGTCTTCTCAAAGCCAAATGGATTCGTATCCTCTGTCCAAGTCATCAGGAGTCCTGGATGAATACATTTTGAAAAGATTGCATACTATAATCAGGCTATGTAGATAGCGGCAAACGGTATTCATGGAAAGATGTTAGGTTCCTTTTTTACATCAAAATGCAAGTCTGAAAGAGAATAATTTTCTTTAAATTATATACGCTCAGCTTTTGTCCGTGCAGTGGCAGCACGGTGGCACAGTGGTTAGCACTGCTGCTTCACAATGACCTGGCTTGGGTCACTATCTGTGTACAGTTTGTACATTTTCCCCTTGTCTGAGTGGGTTTTCTCCGGGTGCTCCAGTTCCCTTCCACAGTCCAAATGATGTGTTGGTTAGGTGCATTGGCCATGTTAAATTCTCCCTCAGTGTCACCCAAACAGGTGCCAGAGTGTGGAGGCTAGGGGATTTTCACAGTAACTTCATTGCACTGTTAATGTAAGCCTACTTATGACGCTAATAAATAAACTTTACTTTTACTTTGTAAAATTGGATGTCAGGAGCCAGCTGATTATCTTAGACCTCACTTTGTCAGACAGCAGGAAACGAGTGTTGCACAATTAGAGCATGAAAATGATTTAGCAACCATTGCAATACAATAGCTGACTCAAAGTCACCTGAAAGTCAATGGTGTAAAGTATCAATGGACCCCTTCACATCACAGGGTGCAGTATTGGTGTCCTTGGCTGCTGTAAGCACGCACAATAAAAATTGCCATTTTTCTTTTATTGACCATGGAACAGATATTAAATGTCATGCTAGTGCTGACATTTATCATCGAGCTAAAACGTATTTGAATGTAATCTAAATTCTTCAAGCCTCAGCCAGTGGCTTAACTCTAGTGAATACAAGTTGTGAAATTTTGCATTATTTGGATTGAAATGATGGGCTGTAGTATTAATAAGGAGTTCGATAATGAGGGCAGCACGGTGACACAGTGGTCAGCACTGCTGCCCCACTGCTCCAGGGACCCAGGTTCAATTCCCAGCTTGGGTGACTGTGTGGAGTTTGCATGTTCTCCCCAGGGCTGTCTGGGTTTCCTGCAGGTGCTTTGGTTTCCTCCCACAGTCACAAAGATAGGCAGGTTAGGTGAATTGCCTTTTAAGAACTGAGAGACACAAAATATTTTAAAAAGCCTCCCAGCCTGGTTCCAAAGTTCTGTGTTCACCTTCAGGAAATTGGACCTTCTGATACAACAACAGTGATTGCCTTAGGTCATGGTGTCAGTGGAAATATTCTTCTCTTTAATGTAATCTTGCTGTCCACCACCAGCTATTTGAACTCACCTGAGCTACAACTCAAGAGTGGGAAGAGCTTGTGACTTGCAAAGATATATGAACTGTGAACTGTATTTTTGCTTTATACCTGCAAAAGTGCAATATCTTCTTGGATTGTATCATTTTTGATTGCTGCTGAATTAGCTCTGATCTTTTAGGGTGAGTGTGTAAATAAATAATCCCTTTTGTTAAAACCCACAAAAGGCTGCTACTTGTACTTTTAGAATTGAACACACACTGATAGGCTTTTAGGAACACACACATGCCTTTTGGCGACGATCAAGCATCAGATGAAGCCCAAGATAGGGTGCAGTGCCTTTTCTTGTTAGCTTGGATCTTGTATGTCTCTCTTGTGGGGACCATGAATTGGATTCAATTTGAATTTGTCTTTTGAAGCAAGCAAGGAAATGGATTCAGGCACATCCAGTCCACTCTGAGCATTGGCTTTGCAATTTAGAATGGAGTAAAAAACTAATAAACAAATAAAAACAAACCACACTGATTGTGGAGAGCAGGGAAGGGGATTGAAGGTTACACAGTCAAAAGATGGGCGCATTAGGTTGATTAGCCATGCTAAATTGACTCTTAGTATCAGGGGGACTAGCAGGGTAAATAAGTGGGGTTGCCAGGATAGGGGCTAGGTGGGATTGTGGTCGATGCAAGCTCGATGGGCTGAACGGCCTCTTTCTGAACTGTAGGCTTTCTATGTTTCTGTGTTACCGTCGATCTCTTCTCCCCTGCCCTCTAATAGGCCAAGAGTGTGAAAAGAAGTAGATAATTGGGAATTCTTTCTTTTGTTAGCGATGCAGAATGTGTAAGCAAGGATACAGTCAATATTGCAATCAGGCAGACAATCACAAGGTCCAAAATCAGAGTGTTTTCAAGATGTTCTAAAAGACAACAGTGAATCATTGGGGAAATTTTTCGGGCACGACTGGTGTGGGAAGGAAAGGTAGAGTGGGGCAGTGAGGGACATGGGATATGGGTGCATGAGTATTTTCACAGCACTCATGTCTACATACAATCCTGTGACTCCCATATCTGCCAATGTCTGTGCCTGTCTTACTGGTAAGAAGTGTCAGCTACGACATAGTTAAACTTGTTGAATACGTGCTGCTCTTCTTTTGACAAAGCATCACTCGCAAAAACAACATGGATTATCTCATCAGTGTAACTGGGATTTCTCTGTCCCGTTCAGAGTTAGCCATGTGAGGTTTGCCTTTGTCCTTTTGTCCCACCAACTCTCTGGTCAAAACCTATTACATCTCAAACTTTGCTTAGTTCCGAAAGAAAGGTCACGGACTGGAAACATTACCACGGTTTCTCTCCACAGGTGGTGCCTAACCTTTTCTAGAGTTTTCTGTTTATGTTTTAAACTCCTGCACAGGTGTGAGACCCATTCACCGTGTTGTGGAACATTTGGATTATTAATTAACTTGCACACATTCAGCCCACGTGAAGCATCTGACGGTGATTCCTGCCACTTAACCTTCTGCATAACACACATCTGAAATGGCGAACTTATGGTGCTGCATAGAGTCGTAGAGGTTTACAGCGTGGAAACAAGCCCTTTGGCCCAACTTGTCCATGCCACCCAGTTTTTAACCACTAAGCTAGTCCCAATTGCCCACATTTGGCCCATGTCACTCAATACCCATCTTACCCATGTAACTGTCTAAATGCTTTTCTTAGTCCTTATGGGTGTGACTTTACATTGAGGAGATAGTGGCACTCACCCAGGCAGCACACTGTGTCCTCTTGTGGCAAGGGAGCCAGGTTCTCCTGTGGGCCTCAGAGCCCCTGGGCCTGTGCTGCTATCTCTGTCCAGACCGTCCAGGAAGGCATGGCTTCCTCTGCCATTCCTGGGAAAGAAGCCATTCTTCCTGTTGAATGGGAAAGGCATTCTGATAGTTCACAACCGTGATACGATGGCCAAGATTCCGGGGGTGGGAGAGGCTCGGTGAATGGCATTCTCTATTAGCCTCGAGCGGGATCATACAAAACTTGGGCAGATGTGCTGGTAAAAATCCGCCCAAAATTTCAGTCCAAACACTGGTTTCCGCTCTACTCTTCTGGGTCCTCTCTCTCCTTGTTCCGAAGTAACCCCCATCTGGGGGGAAACCCAGCTATTAAAGTACATCCGCTGAGCATCCGCTGCTCTTACTCACTCTGAAGCGAGACCTGACTTGTTCGTAAAGGGCCATATACTTCTAACATTATCTTCTCTGTTCCTGGTGCGGGGTGGGGTGGGGTGGGGTGGGGTGGGGGGGAACGTGGGGTGGTGGTTCTGCAGCGAGGCATCACTAAAACCTCGGGCCACATGCTGTCTGATTTCAGACACTGCTCCTGGTGGGCAGGAGAGTGGTGGGGGTGGAGGGTGCTGTGGGGGAGGGGTTCAGGGAGGTCAGTCTGCAAGGAGGGGAGCTGATCTTGGGTGGCAGCCAATGAATACCTGTCCAGCTGCATTTTAAGTACGGCACCCAGACCTCTGAACCCCTGAGGTAGCAGGTCCAGCGGTGGACTGCCTGCCAGTGGCACAGTGGTTAGCACTGCTGCCTCACGGCATCAAGGGCCTAGGTTCCATTTTGGCCTCGGGTCACTGTCTGTGTGGAGTCTGCACGTTCTCTCAGTGTCTGCGTGGGTTTTCTTTGGGAACTCCGGTTTCCTCCCACAATCCGAAGATGCGCAGGTTAGGTGATTTGGCCATGCTAAATTGCCCCTTAGTGTCAGGGGGATTAGCAGGATGAATACGTGGGGTTACAGGGATAGGGCCTGGGTGGGATTGTTGTCCGTACAGGCTTGATGGGTTGAATGGCCTCCTTTTGCACTGTAGGAATTCTATAATTCTATACCTGCTTCACAATTTGATGCCTATCGTACACATGAATAGGTAAAGAACTGGGAGGTGCGTAATTTCATAAATTAACCTCACTCTCCAAGGAGCAGGGGCAATGCTGAATTCCAGTCCTATCTCTACACTGAGAGTGAAAACAGAATATAAAATCCAGTGGTGGAGGAAATCCAATTTCAGGTCATTTTAAATGACTTTATTTAGTCCATTGCGCCTGATCACAGCTCTACCTGAAGTGCTTCTTATACTGTCCACATGCATGCAGTAAATGTGATCTCAGTATTGACTAGCACAGAGGTGTAAATTGTTAAGTGAGTAAATGCTTTATATTGTGAAGAGATGTTTGCTCCTTGTGTCAATATCTCTAACACTTGCTAACTCTCCTGCTAATTCACTGAGTCTCCTTTTTGCAAAGTGCGCAAGGCGTGATAAATATTGTTTCACCTGAATAATCAAAGTGGCTTTCAGGATATTGATTCAATCTGTGACGCTACTGAGGTGGCCAGTGAACTGATATGGTATTAGGGGCAGCACAGTAGCAAAGTGGTTAGCACTGCTGCCTCACAATACCAGCGACCTGGATTCAATACCCGGCTTGGGTCACTGTCTCTGTGGAGTTTGCACATTCTCCCTGTGTCTGTGTGGGTTTCCTCCCACAGTCAGAAAGACATGCTGGTTAGGTGCATTGGCCATGCTGAATTCTTCCTCAGTGTACCCAAACAGGTGCCAGAGTGTGTCAACCAAGGGATTTTCACAGCAATTTCATTGCAATATTAATGTAAGCCTACTTGTGACAATAAATAAACTTTTAACTTCAGATAGTTTTGTATCCTCAATTCCCCACGCACTGATTCATCAATCTCACCGCAGAATCATAACATTTTACACAACGCTGAGGACCCGGGTTTGATCCCTGGCTTGGATCGCTGTCTGTGTGGAGTTTGCGCGTTCTCCCCGTGTCTGCGTGGATTTCCTCCGGGTGCTCTGGTTTCCTCCCGCAGTCTGAAAGGTGTTCAGGTTAGGAAGAGTGGCCATGGTAAATATGTGGAGTTATGGGGATCGGGCAGAGGGAGGGCCTGGGTGGAATGCTCTATCAGAGGGTTGTTGCAGACTCAATGGGCCAAATGGCCTCTTCCTGCAATGTAGGGATTCTGTGGTTCTATAAGGAGACCCATTGCACCTTTACCTGATTTCTAACGGAGCTTGCTGCTTAATCCCAACCCCCTGCCTTTTCCTTGTGACCTTTGACGTTTTCATTTTTCAAATATTTATTTCCCGCTTCCCTTTCAAAAGGCAATATGCATTATGCAACACCCCATCCCGCCTAATTTCTGGTAGGTCACTCAAATGGCGATTGTTCATTCAGCTGTCTGGACTCCACACTCCAGAATCCCCCCGTCATAAATCTCTTCACCTCCGTCTCTTCCTCTGAGATTGACCTAAAACCCACATTCTTGGCCTTAGTTTTCAGTCACCCTCCCTAATATCTCTTTCTCTGGCATGATGTCCATTTTTTTCTGTGCACTTATATCACGTGATTGTGAATTTTCTTAAGCTAGCAAAGCTATAAAAATGTAACTTGCTGTTTAACACCATGTGAGCACTCGCAGAAAATATGATGGAGTAATGAGTGTTTGGAATATGTTGCCCCAGGAACCTAAGGAGGACGAGTCAAAGAAACTCTGCAGTGCAGAAGGAGGCCTTTTGGCCCATTGAGTCTGCACTGACCACAACCCCACCCAGAGCTTATCCCTGCTTAGTTACCCTACGTATCCCTCTAACCTATCACATCCCTGGACACTAAGGGTTAATTTAACATGTCCAATCAACCTATATCACACAGCTTTGGACTGTGGGAAAAAAAACCAGAGCACCTGGAGAAAACCCGCACAGATACATCAAAAACATGCAAACTCCACACAGATAGTGGTCAGGTCAGGAATTGAACCCAGGTCCCTGGAGCTGTGAGGCAGCAGTGCTAACCAATGTGCCACTGTGCCGCCCTTGAACATTTTCAAGACTGAGGTCAGTAGGTTTTTTAATGAGTTGGGGAATTAAGGGTTATGGTGATAAGACAGGAACGTGGACTTAGTGAGTGTTCGATTAGTCATGAATGATCTTATTAAATGGTGGATCAGGCTCAAGGCGCTGTTCCTATTTCTTTTGGTCTCATGGAGAGGAAAGTTGACCATGTCGGGTGGGTGGCAAGACTGGATTGTTGAGCTTTCGTGAGGTTGTTACTAGAACAGGTGGTTAGGAGCATTGAAATGACAGAGCCTTGTGTGGAAGGAAACTTGTAAGCTTGCTGGAATGTAGCAGAGCAAGCAGATACCAAACCGCGAGTGCTTTACAAACAGTGTATGTTTGGTTTAAACACAAACTACTCTTTTGTTCCGAATGTATTGAAATGTAATGGTGTTTGACTTAGTGATAAAATGGCCTTGTGCATTGTAGCTCATTTAACTGCCACAAAGTGACTCGAAAGCTCAAATCCCAAACAAAGGCACCTCAGTGTTGATTGTATTGTCGAAGAAGTAAATCAAAGGAGGCATTTTAACGGATAGAATTCAATTGCTATTTTCCGGAAGAGAAAATATAATCCTGGCTTCTTTTCTCCTCTACCAGGGACCAGGGTTTGATTCTGGCCTTGGGTCACTGTCTGTGTGGAGTTTACACATTCTCCCGTGTCTACGTGGGTTTCCTCTGGGTGCTCCAAAGAAGTGAAGGTTGGGTGGCTTTCCATGCTAAAATTGCCCCATTGGATCTGATCTTACCTGCTGTTCTCACCATGCTTCTGCTGCAGCAGGGTTGGAGAATTTGGCAGTCAGCCAAGTTTCCATTTACTCCAATGGGATGGGAAAATCCCAATGGCGTGAATGGTGATATAATTCCAGCCTTAGTATCCTCAGATGTGTAGATGAGGGGAAATTAGCAGAGTAAATACCTGGGATTAGGTGATAGGATCTGGGTGGGATGCTCCATTGGAGAGTTGGTGCAGACTCAATGGGTCAAATGGCCTGCTTCTGCAGTGCAAGGTTTCTATGATTTCACCAAATATCTTCATATGTTCTCTCTCGTTGGTTTGGTTGTACAAACGTGCCGAGGATGAAGATTAGTGATGATTCCATACTCCCTTGGATCATGTTTGAGGTTAGAAGTTTTTGTCACTTGCAAGAAGCAGTTGAGCTATGACAAGAAAGAAAAAGAAAGAACTTTCATCTGGATGGCAAAGTTCACAATCTTAGGAGTGTCCCAATAAACTTTACAGACAATAAAGTCCTTCTGCAGTGCAGTGACTGTTGTAATCTTGTTTTTAATCCACTAGGGTGTGAAGGGTTATGAGGGGATAGGTAGGAAAGTGCAGTTAGGGGCACAATCAGATCAACCGTGATCTTATTGAATGGCAGAGCAGGCTCAAGGGGATAAATGGCCTCCGACTGTTCCTGTGTCTTATGTAATCCATGGAGATCTGAGTGTGTGAAAGGCTTGGGTTTCCAGTTGGTCCCTGAATGGATCACACAAGACTTTGAGGTAGAGAATTCCAAATATATGACCGAACAAATTTCTCCACCTCTCAGTCCCTATCAACACCTACCCCTGAGATTGTGGCCCCATGATGGAGGATGCAGGCCATGGGCAGTTGGCTTTACATCAAGGATGTGTGTCAGGGTGTTCCTGGCTACACTTCTCCTCTTACAAAGACCTTATCAGAATATCTTCAATGGGAGGAGTGAGAATTTTACCAAAGAAATGGCAGATTGTTGGTTCTGGGGAGAAAAATGGTACATTTCTCTAGAGAAACTGGTCGGTCTTCTCTCCAGATCTTACTACACTCTGCACAAAGAAAGTACCTGGGCATGTTTCACAACATCAAGTAGGGGAACGGGGCCTCAACACACAGGCCCGGCTACCCTGAGATTGGGGCATCATGTTTAAAGGTTGCGCTGATCGGACTAAACAATGACCTTCCCCCTTAGCCAGCCCTGGAGGTCGCAGCGGCACATGCCCCACCCCCCCCCGCCATCAGTGGAACTGGCACTCACCTCCCCCCACCCCCTGGATCGGAGCTGGTATTCATCCCCCCACTGCCTCCCCGCCAACTGCATCCCCCCCCCCCCCCCCCACACACACACACACACACACACACACACACACACACACACACACACACACACACACACACACACACACACACACCCCAGCAAGATCCTTCTGCCATTCCTGTGGAAGGCATTTGCAGTATCAAGATCACCCCCCACACACTTTTTTTAAGTACTTGTTGGCTGAGAGTAGCTTGAAGCTTTGAAAAGGTCTTAGACCTTGCAAGGCAATTAATCACTTGTGTTGGCAGTGATAAGGCTGACATGAAACCAAAGATCCAGTAATGCAACTTTCCTTTGGCAGCCTAGGGAATGGTTGGATGACACTCTGTGACCAAAGGATGATCGAGGCACGTGCCTTTAATTCTTGCTAACGAGCCTGTTCCCTTAATGAATATTTACACTATAATGAGATCCATGTTCTTTTCTGTTTCGCTTCCAGCATTGGAATCTTGGCCCTGACCATCCAACGATGATGATTCTCATGGAATGGAAAGGGAGGGATCAGATAAAGATTGTCTGCATTTGAAAATAATTTTGTACAGAGGTCAAAAGTTGTCCTGAGATTTGAAAGCACAATCACGCTGGCAGAGAAATGAGCGATATCTGGGTCAAAGTGCGATATCAGAACTGGGAGCGATCAGAGGAAAACAGTGAATCTCTTGTAGACTGGCCGACTGGAGCGAATTGGCCATCAGCCCATCCAGGATGTTCCGCTCCCCCAGCTCAAAGCATGTACAGATGTTCGCAGATGTCACTGTCCATCTGTGATGGATGTGGCAACGCCCAGGTTGTGCGTATGTACAGTGCTGTGGCACCTCCTATTAACATCTTCTCCAGTGTTACATGCGCCCTTTCCATGGGTAACATCCAGTCACTGGAACTTCCCCGGGGTAAAATGTGTTCATTTTGGGTGATTACATTTCAAGTAAGCAGCTCACCATCACATTCACAAGGGAAACTAGGGATGGGCAACAAATGCTGACTAGCCAGCGTCACCCATGTCCCATGAATGAATAAGAAAAAAAGATTCTGGGATTTCCAGTATTCAGCACACTTTGGGAAATCCATTTATTGTTTGTTTCAGATTCCAGCATCCACAGTATTTTGCCTTTATCTTAGTTAGCTCACTGCCACTTCAGTCCCCGGAATGCCTTCTCTGAGGAAGTACTGCCCTTTGCTCTAACAGGATTTCTGTTTGTCTTTCTTACTGTGTCCACTTTCATTGGGTGGCACGGTGGCACAGTGGTTAGTGCTGCTGCCTTATAGGATCCGGGTTCAATTCCAACACCAGGTCACCCTCTGTGTGGAGTTTGCACATTTCTCCGTGTCTGTGTGGGTTTGCCCTGGGTGCTCCAGTTTCCTTCCACAGTCCAAAGATGTGCAGGTTAGGTGCATTGTCCAATGCTAAATTGCCTCTGCGTGCGTTTCCTCCAGGTGCTCCGGTTTCCTCCCACATTCTGAAAGATGTGCTAGTTAGGTGCATTGAACCAAACAGGCGCTGGACTGTGGCGACTAGGGGAGTTTCACAGTAATTTCATTGCAGTGTTAATGTAAGCCTTACTTGTGACTAATAAATAAACCTTTTCATTTTGTGTCAGGGAGTTAGAGGGGTAAATAAACGGGGTTAAGGGGATAGGGCCTGGATGAGATTGTGGTCAGTGCAGACTCAATGGGGCAAATGGCCTCCTTCTGCACAGTAGGGATTCTGTGATTCTATGATTGCTTTCCATTTCCCTCCTGGTGTTTGACAAGATGTTCACCAAAACTCACTTTCACAGCTATATTTCCTTCCTCAGCTATGGTCTCCATTTCTGACTCACCCAACTGAATTCCAATGAAGTTCCATCACTCATCTTTCGAATCCACCCTGGATTATAGGAAGCTCCAGGGTATACAATGCTCCTCAGACTGCTGTTTCCACCGCATCCTGAGATCTGCACTTGGTGCCATGCGCCTCCATCTGCACACACTCGATATCTCTCTCCAGCAGCACCAACTCGCCCTATCTCAAAACTGTCCTTATCCCCAGTTTCATTTCATTCTCATCTCATCTCATTAATAAGAAACGTTTTTTCTTCCTTTCAGATGTTAAGGAATACAAGCCCCAACAACTCATTGATACCAACTCCCATCCAATACCCTCATCCCAGTCCCATCCCTTGCATCCCATCCAGTCTAATCTAAGTCCTTATTGCCTACTCACCAAACCCTCTGACCTACTCCTTTCTGAGGCTGAATGTGCTGTGCTCAGCAAAGGACAGCTCTGACCAAGGATCATCCTGATTCAACATGTTGGCTCTGTTTCTCTCTCAAAGATGCTGTCAGACCTGTTGAGTTTTTCCAGCTTGCAGTCATTGTGATGGGGTCCATGTAAATCCAATAGATCTACTGGATCTTCATTCTCCCCTAATGTACTCCAGAAACACTGGTGTTAATATGTATTGCACCAGATCAGTAAGCATATATAGTTTGTATATTAAATTGTATATTTGTATTGTATCTGTCATAGCATCACTGGACAGTGCTATATTCCTAATTGCCTCCAGTTGTGGAGGATGTCAATTTATTCACGGAGTGAAATATTTCAAGCAGCTATCTCCTAACCCAAGCACTCCCCAATGTCAGTATCTCTTTATACTCTTTGAAAAGAACAAATGGTCAATAAAATAAACAAATTAAGGAAGGACAATGATAGCCCCTGTTAGAGCTCTGTGACAAAATTCAAACATCAAAGGAAACAATCAAACTAAAATATTGTTGGAGATGATGACACATCCCAGTCCCCACTGTGTTCACCTGTCATGGAAGGAGTGTCTCTTTATGTGTGTTTAATATAACAACCCAATCAATGCCCTCCAGCTGTATAGAGTTAACCATGATTGATATACAATTATCAGACATGCTACATTGATCGGTTTTTTGGCTTAGATCAGGTGTCAGATCAAGTCCAAGTCCAATGTTTTACCTTGTCAGCTTGGATCTTCTTTGTCTCCCTTGTGGGGACCATGAATTGGATTCAATTGGATTTTGAATTTTTTTTGGAGCAAGCAAGGGAATGGACTTGGGTTTAGCCGGTCTCCGCCGGGCATCGGCTTTGTAACTTTAAGGATGGACTAAATTCTTTTTTAAAAACCAGCTATTTTCTAAACACAAGAGATCTCCACAGAGGCTTTTGCCTTGAAGGTGCAGCTCACTGCTGAAGTTTTTATTCTTTTGGAAACAGCAAATGTCACAGCAGTCACATGGTGGCTTACTCATGTACTGTGCTCTCATCCAGTAGATCTACTGTGGGCCTGAGAGTTTCCAGTGACTTTAAAATTGAGTGCAGACATTACCTTTGCTGCCTGACTTGGGCAGTATTGATGGAAGTTGTCCCATTATGTTACCATTATGTCAACAAGCACTTGGCTAAACAGGTTTAGCTTGGCAACACCTCCCCTCTGCCTCAGAGATAAGCAGTGTCTTCTAGTTCTGTAATCACAATCTCCAAATGTGATTCTCTATAATCTTCTTAATTTCATTCCTCCCACTCAGTCCCCAATCCACTCTCTCAGGAGGCTAAGGAAATTTGGCATGTTTGCTACGACTCTCACCAACTTTTACAGATGCACCATAGAAAGCATCCTTTCCAGATATATCACAGCTTGGCGTGGCTCCTACTCTGTCCAAGACTGCAAAAAACTACAAAGGGTCATGAACAAAGCCCAGTCCATCAGGCAAACCAGCCTCCCAATCATTGACTTTGTCTATACTTCCCGCTGCCTCGGAAAAGCAGCCAGCACAATCAAGAACCCCGTTCACCCATACACCCTTCTTCCATCAGGAAAAAGATACAAAAGTCTGAGATCACATACCAACCAACTCAAGAACAGCTTCTTCCCTGCTGCCATCAGACTTTTGAATGAACCTACCCCATATCAAGTCGATGTAAGTCTTGATCACATGACTGTAACATTCTGCACCCTCCCCTTATGACGGTAACACTACATTCTGCATCCTCTCCTTTCCTTCTCAAAGAACAGTATGCTTTGTCTGTATAGTGCGCAAGAAACAATACTTTTCACTGCATGCTAATACATGTGACAATAATAAAAGAAATCATATCAAATCTTTTGCAGTGTATTGACAACATTTACTAATGCAGTGACACTCACCAGCCACTTTCCAAGAGATATCGTAACTGTAAATACTAGGAACATGAACACTTGTACATTGAAGAAATTTTTTGTACCCAATAGAAACATCTCCATTCAGCATTTGGAATCATTAATGCTCCCTTAATTGGCGATATTGAGTAGTAAGTGACAAAATAATGCCAGATTGAAAACTACAAACTGCAAGACAAATGGCACAGTTTGTTACAACACTATTTCTTTCTTTAGGCATCTCTTGTTAGACCAACATTCATCACCAATTTCTAATTATAGAGCCGTAGAGTCAGAAACCAATACAGCACAGAAACAAGCCCTTCGGCCCTACCAGTCCATGCCGACCATGGTGCTCTCCCAGCTAGTCCCAATTGCCTGCATTTGGCCCACATCCCTCTAATCCTTTCCCATCAATGCACTTATCCAAATGCTTTTTAAATGTTGCTATTTGAACTTCTCTAAACCATATTCCCTGGCAGCTCATTCCAAATACGCACCACCTTCAGTGTGAAGAAGTTGCCCCTCAGGTCCCTTTTAAATCTTTCCCCTCTCACCTTCAACCCATGCCCTCTAGTTTTCAATTCACCTTCTCTGGGAAAAATATGGTGGGTGGGATTTTATGGCCTCGCTTGGGTGAGACTAGAAATTCCCGCCCGAACTCAACAGAGATTTACGTTGTCGGACCCTCGCCCGCTCCGATTCTGGGGCGGGTAAGGTGGTAGAGTTCTGGCTGATGTGCTTTCATCCTATCAATGCCTCTCATGATTTTAAACACCTCAATAAGGCCACCCCTCATTCTCCTATGTTCCAAGGAATAAAGTCCTGGCCAACCTCTCCCTATAACTCAGGTCCACTAATCCTGGCAACATCCTCATAAATCTTCTTTGCATTCTTTCCAGCTTATCAATGCCTTCTGATAACAGGGTGACCAAAACTGTACACAATATTCCAAGTGTGGCCTCACCAATGACTTATATAACTATAACATAATGACCCAACTCCTATACTCAATGCCCTGATTGATGTAGGTCAGTGTACTAAACACTTTCTTCGTCACCCTGTCTACATTTAGAATGATGTGGATGTGCCGGCATGTGCCGGATGTCCCCTCGAAAGCTTGTGAGTTTACTATCAAATAAATCGGTTGGACTAAAACCTGGTGTTGTCAGACTTTTTACTACATTTAGAATGGGCAGCACGGTGGCACAATAGTTAGCACTGGTGCCTCACAGCATCAGAGACCCGGGTTTGATCCCCAGCTTGGGTGATTGTCTGTCCGGAATCTGCACCTTCTCCCTGTGTCTGTGTGAATTTCTTCTGGGTGCTCTGGTTTCCTCCCACAGTTTGCATCGGCCATGCTAAATTCTTCCTCAGTGTATCCAAACAGGTGGCAACGAGGGGATTTTCACAGTAACTTCAGTGTTAACGTAAGCATACTTGTGACATAATAACTGAAATGGAGTGATTTATTTTGGTGATATTTTGCCATTCCCCATGTACACGTCATATTTTAATGACATGAACCAGCAGTTGGTTGACCTTGGCACACTGGCCTTCTCACATCCGATTGTTGCCCAGTGAACTCTTCCCTCCTGTGTGGAAATTGGATCGGGGTGGGTCAGACCCAGTGGCCTTCAAGTGTTGAAAAAACGTTAAGTGCCTTTGCCTTGCTATTGAATAGTGGCCAATTTCTGAAGTATCAGAGTGACCAGTGTCAATAGCATCATATTTCAGCAAGTAGTCAAACTACAAGAGAAGAGGGAAGGGGGAAGTCATGGTGGAGAAAAATTGTCCAGAATAGAGGGAAAAGTAGTTGAATTAATGGAATTTATTAAGTTTGATATTATTTATTAGTGTCACAAGTAGGCTTACATTAACACTGCAATGAAGTTACTGTGAAAATCCCCTAGTGGCCACACTCCGGTGCCTGTTTGGGTACACTGAGGGAGAATTTAGCACGGCCAATGCACCTAACCAGCATATCATTCACACTGTGGGAAGAAACCGGAGCACTCAGAGGAAATACACACAGACACGAGGAGAGTGTGCAGACTCCGCACAGACAGTGACCCAAATTGGGAATCAACCCAGATCCCTGTGAAGCAGCAGTGCTAACCGCTGTGCCACCGTGCGAACTGAATGGATATTCTAGGTTTGAACTCACACATTCCCTTTAAAAATAAGGTCACCAGTCTTCCTCTATAAAAGGAACTCAACATCTGTTACTGAGTCCATAACAACAGATGTATGTGTATTTTGAACTTTCTCTTTAAGTCTGTCTGGTCCTGTGGGGTATCCAATTTCTGACAATCTGGAGAAGCGGGCGAAGGGGCAGGGAGGGCTACCTAATCTCAGGCAACCTAACCCCTAGTTGTTTTCCCTGGTGTGTTAACGCCTGACTCTGCCAGTCTGGCCCATGAACTAGCGTCTGTTTGCCTCAGCAGTGTTACTGGGCTAATCAGCCACACAAAGAGAGTTTATATTTGATGCTGGGCATTGAGTGCACACCTGTCGTTTCGAAGTGTTTAATACAGCAACCTGTCTGTTCTCCCTGGTAGCTCAGGGGAGCTTCTAGACCAGCACTTTAGGACTGAATATTCAATTTCGATTTCAGATTTCTGCAGTTGAATTTTGATTGAAATCTTAAAACAAAATCATAAGTTGACCTTATTTTTACAGGGGGCAGCTGCGAGTCAGGGAGAAATCAAGTGTTGAAATTAAATTGACTCAGCAAAGGAATCTAACTTTCTTGAGTATCTGAGGTCAGTTCATAGAATCATAGAATCCCCACAGTGCAGTAGAGGCCATTCAGCCCATTGAGCCCTCACTGACTCTCTAACAGAGTATCTTACCCAGGCCATCTACCCCATCCTATCCCCATAACCGCACACATTTAGCACGGCTAATCCATCTGACCCACATATCCTGGGACACTAAGAGGCCACTTAACATGGCCAATCCACATAATCTGCACATCTTTGGAGTGTGGGAGGAAACCGAAGCACCTAGAGGAAACCCAGTGCATTCATGTTGTTAGTGGCACAGTGCTTAGCAGCACCAGGGCACGGGTTCGATAGCAGCCTCGAGTCACTGTCTGTGTGGAGTCTGCACATTCTCCCCATGTCTGTGTGGGTTTCCTCCCACATTCAAAAGATGTGCAGCTTAAGTTGATTGGCCATGCTAAATTGCCCCTTAGTGTGAGGGGGAATATGTGGTATTATGAGGAAAGGGGCTGGGTGGCTTTGTGGTCAGTGCAGACCCGATGGGCCAAATTACCTCCTTCTACAGTGTAGGGATTCTATGATTCTAGTGAAATGGTTAAAAGCTTGCAGAAGGAGACTTTTGGAATGTGACAGCATCATGCCAAAACATTGAAAGTATTCAAGAGGCAGCTGGATGTAGCATTGGTGTGAATGGGATCAAAGGTTATGGGAAAAAAGCAGGATTAAGCTATTGAGTTGGATGATCAGCCATGATCACAATGAATGGCAGAGCAGGCTCAAAGAGCCAGATGGCCTCCTCCTGCTCTTATCTTCCATATTTCTATGTTTCTATCATGGAAGTTGGGGTTCAGTTAGTCTAAGCCTACAGTTCTGCTGAATGGAAAATCAAAAGTCTGTACAAGTTCTGAATTCAGTGCAGGAAAGCAAATTGTGAACAGAGGGAGCAGTGGGCCTTACAGCAGATCCACGCAGGAGCTGACACATACCTCCTCTCTCCAGTAAGGTTTTACATTACAGCATCTTGGTCAATGTGAGACAGTTCACTCCCTCCTCAGTCCATACCCTGCCAGCCTTCACAGAGGCTTCACTAATTGGGCAATGCCTGACTTCTTTGTTTTGATCTCCAACAGGTTTTTGTCCACAGGCAATGTTTATTGGTAACAGTACAAGCCCTTTCACACATGCATCAACCATAAAAGAACTTGTTAACAGTCCAGCCCCCCACCCTTATAAATGTCATTGAAATTCAAAACTTACAAAAAAGTGAGCAACAAATGCACACTTGATTCCCCATAAATTGCCAGGAAGATTATTCAGAGTGAATGTTTATTACAGAGGTATTATGACAGAAGTAACACAAACATTGTGCGCTAAAAATTATGGTTAAAAGTGAGTGCTAAATGAGGACTAATTGCATTTACTTTCCTTGAAACCTATATATTTATTTGCATTTAATTTGGTGGCACAGTGGTGAGCACTGCTGCCTCACAGCACCAAGGATTCTGGTTCAATTCTGGCCTTAGGTGGCTGTGCAGAGTTTGCATGTTTTCCCTATGTCTGCATGGGTTTCCCATGGGTGCTCTGGTTTCCTCCCAAAGTCCAAAGATATGCAGGTTAGGTAGATGCTAAATTACCCCTTGAAATGTCCTAAGATGTGTAGGCTTGAGGGATTAGTGGGGTAAATATGTGGGGTTACAGGGATAGGGTCTGGGTAAGATGCTCTGTCGGAGAGTTGGTGCAGACTCAATGGACCAAATGGCCTCCTTCTGTACTGTAGTAATTCTATGACTCAATTAATATTACTGTTATTGTAATATATTATTACAAAAGTCTATCTTTTTGAGTGTGTTATTCCAGTTCATTTAAATACTTTACAGATATATTTTGTGAGAATTTTTTCACTTGAAAGTGAGAAGATGGTGCAACCTAAGATAACCTCGGGGTTGGGTCTTTAGTGACTTATAGCGGGTTTCTAGATATAATTTTACTTTCAAGTTTGATTCCATAACTTGAACAGGAATCACTTAATAGAGCATCTACTTGTAGCAATTATTATGAATGTGAGATTTTATAAGGCAGTTATGTTTTAAACTGTCTCTTTTAACTTAAGGTAAAACAAAATGTCTTGGAATGGGCATTGGTGAAATTATTCTGCTCTGCTTGGAGACAAGCCCATGTGATCTTGTTGTCATGGGGACAGAGGCCCAAACTAAAACCCGTAGAAACTCAAATGCCAGTGCTTGCAACTTGAGGTAACAAAAAAGGTCTCTTTAGGTACAGAGTCTCAGACAGACAGAGAGACCTGGAGAGGGAGACTGGAACAATTGTTAGGGTCAAGCAGATTGAAAAACTTTTTTTGTCAACCACCAAGTAGAACGCTGCTGTGAACATATTCCCTGTTGAAGAGTTGACTTGTGAAGATTTATGATCAAGGAGTCACCAGAGTGTGCCTCGATGTTGATGTTCTCAGGTTTGGAACCATTTAGTTGTCCCAGGGCGGCACATATGAGTTGGAAGTCAGTTTGACAATACTCAGATGATTAAATGAAGGAGCTTTCAAAGGATCCCAGAAAACTTATTTTGGTATAATAGGGGGAAGGAAGCCTATTGAACATCTTTCAGCTATAATCTGCTGTTGGAGAGTGGGAACCTAATTTGAATGTATCAGCATATCATTAACTCCCCAGTGATTGGCGTGATTAACTGGAGCTGTGGCAGGTAGAGGCTGTGGTGGGTGTGGCATTATTCTCCTGGCCGTAAATGTTTTGCCAATGAGGCTCAAGGAATTATACCAGAGCCCGATTCACTCCATTTTTCTTGCTGGAACCGACACTCTTGTCAAATTCTGGTAAGATCAGAAATGAACCATTCACTCTCCGTGTCCAGGTGCCAAGTGATTATATTTTCATTCTTGTTCATTCACAATGTCAGTCAGCACCAGGATATAAATACACACCCATCTAAGGAATTAATCTGAATGTTTTTCTTATCAGTGGTAAGGAGTAGTTTCCAATGGGAGTATTTTACATGGGAAATCAATTTTAATTAAGTTTTAAAAATGTTGATTTGGCAAGGCCAACAATCCTCCACCTCATAAAATGACACTTCATATATACACGCACAAACACACATTCTAGCATCATATTATATTTTGTATATATAAAGTTTCTAATGTATTGTGGCCTTAGATGTAATGCATCCCAATGATGAAGCCAGTGATCCATTGAACTGCTATCAAAATATCACTGGATCACCCAGCTCAGACACTGAAGCTTTCACACTTTCAGGACAGTGAAAGCATTTTTTATTATTAAAGTTTAAAGTTTGTTTATGTATTGGTGTTACAAGTAAGCTTACATTAATGCTACAATGAAGTTACTGTGAAAGTCCTCCAGTCAAAGAACATAGGACAAAGAAAAGTACAGCACAGGAACAGGCCTTTCAGCCCTCCAAGCCTGCACCAATCATGATGCCTGCCTAAATGGAAACCATATGCCCTTACGGAGTCCATATTCTTCCATTCCCATCCTATACATGTATCTTTCTAGTTCCCCCTTCAATGCCGCTATCGTCCCTACCCCCAACACCTCCCGAGGCATCCTGTTCCAGACATTCACCACCGTCTGTGTAAAAAACTCTTCTTTAAGTATTTCCCCACGCACCTTAAACCTATGTCCCCTAGTACTTGACTATTCTACCCTAAGAAGGGCATCTGACTATCCACTCTGTCCATGCCACTCATAATCTTGTAAACTTCTTTCAGGTCACCCCTCAACCTCTGTTGTTCCAGTGAGAACAAACCAAGTTTATCCAACCTCTCCTCCTAGCTAATACACTCCAGACCAGGCGACATCCTGGTAAACCTCTTCTGTATCCTCTCCAAAGCATCCACATCCTTCTGGTAATGTGGCAACCAGAATTGTACATAATATTCTAAATGAGACCTAACTAAGGTTCTGCACAGCTGCAGCTTGACCCACAAATTTTTATACTCAATGCTCTGACCAATGAAGGCAAGCATGCTGTACGCTTTCTTGACTACCTTATCCACCTGCGTTGCCACTTTCAGTGTTCTGTGGACATGTATGCCCAGATATCTTTGCCTGTCAATACTCCTAAGGGGTTGCCACAGTCCAACACCTGTTCGGGTACACTGAGGAAGAATTTAGCATGGCCAGAGGATACCTTGATGTTGGAAGTCAGTTTGACAATACGCAGACAATTAAATAAAGGGGTTTTCAAAGGATCCTGGAAGAATTATTTTGGTATAATGGGAGAAGGATGGAAATCTAATTTGAATGCATCATTAGCTCCCCAGTGATTGGGGAGATTAAGTCGACCTGTGGCGGGCAAATCAGATGGAGGCTGTGGTGGCGCGGTGTTATTCTCTCAGCCATAAACGTTTGTTAATGAGGCTCAAGGTTCAATCAGAAATTATGCCAGAGCCGTCGGCCCGATTCACTCCATTTTTTTTTGCTGGAACCGACACTCTGCCAAATTCTGGTAAGATCAGAAATGACCCATTCAATCTCCGTGCCCAGGTGCCAAGAGATTATATTTTCATTCTTGTTCATTCACAATGTCAGTCAACACCAGGATATGAATGTACACCTATCTAAAGAATTAATCTGAATGTTTTTCTTATCAGTGGCAAGGAGCCGTTTCCAATGGGAGTATTTTACATGGGAAATCAATTTTAATTAATTTTTAAAAATGCTCTTTTGGCAAGGCCAACAATAGAGTGATTCTTCATATACGTACACACGTACACCAAAACACACATTCTAGTATAATATTATAATTGTATATATATCAATCTCTAATGTATTATGGCCTTAGGTGTGATGCATCCCATTGATGAAGCCAGTGATACATTGAACTGCTACCAAAATATCACTGGATCACCCAACTCAGACACTGAAGCTTTAACCCTTTCAGGACAGTGAAATCATTCCTTATTATTAATGTTTAAAGTTTATTTATTTATTGGCGTCACAACTAGGCTTACATTAATACTGCAATGAAGTTAGTGTGAAAATCCCCTGTTCACCACATTCCGGCGCCTGTTCGGCTACATTGAGGGAGAATTTAACATGGCCAATGCACCTAAACATCATGTCTTTGGACTGTGGGAGGAAACCAGAGCACCTGGAGGAAACCCATGCAGAACATGGGGAGAATGTGCAGACTCTGCACAGACAGTGACCCAAGCTGGTAATCGAACCAGTGTCCCTGGCACTGTGAGGTAGCAGTGCTAACCACTTTGCCACCATGCCACCCTAATTATTATGAATGACAATGTTCAAATTGTATATATTGTTGACTAGATTGGATCCACCTGACCAACATGAGTTATTTACATCAATCTCATTGATACATATTAGGGATTATTTCACTTCAATGATTTTTAGCGAAATTTTGCAATATTTCCTTGGTCATTTTAGCCGCTACTTAATGAATACATTCAGCTAGATATCCCAGTGCTTCATTTAGCATCTAATCAGAATATAATTAACAAAATCAAAGAATCATTGAATTCCTACAGTGCTGAAAGAGGCCATTCAGCCCATCAAGTCTGCACTTCTCTCCAACTGAGGATCCTATCCAGGCCCTGTCCCCATAACCTCACATATTTACCCCATTAATCTCCCGAACCTACACATCTTTGGACACTAAGGAACAATTTAGCATGGCCAATCCTAACCTGATGTGGAGATGCCAGCGTTGGACTGGGGTAAACACAGTAAGAAGTCTCACAACACCAGGTTTATTTGTAGCAAACGCTTTCGGAACTGGCTGTTCCTTCGTCAGGTGGGTGGAAGTTCTGATCACAAACAGAGCATACAAAGACACAAACTCAATTTATGTGAATAATTGTTGGAATGCAAGTTTTTACAGCTAATCAAGTCTTAAAGGTACAGACAATGTGAGTGGAGAGAGCATTAAGCACAGGTTAAAAAGCTGCCCATCTTTGGATTGTGGGAGAAAACTGGAACATCAAGAGGAAACCCACGCAGGCATGGGGAGAATGTGTAAACTCCATACAGACAGTTACCCAAGTCTGGAATTGAACCAGGTCCCTGGCGTTGTGAGGTAGCGGTGCTAATCACTGTGCCACCATGCTGCCCACAATAGCCTTTACTAACTATTCATGGATTTTATAAAGGTTTGCTTAGCAGATTTTTGGTCACAGATTACTTGCATGTAACAAGGTCAAACAGCCTATTTTTATTCATCTCATTGCTGTTCTGCAGGAATGTGTGTGTGACTTGTTTGCCTACACAACAATAATGTTTATATCCTGGTGCTGACTGACATTGCAAATGAATAAGAATGAAAATATAATCACTTGGCACCTGGACAGGAGACTGAATGGGTCATTTCTGATCTTACCAGAACTTGACAGAGTGTTTGAGAACACAATTCCTCACTCAGCTGAAGAAGGAGCCTGAAACTCCGAAAGCTACTGCTGCCAAATAAACCTCTTGGACTTTAACCTGGTGTTGTGAGACTTCTTACTGAACAATAACTACCTACCTCAGAAATAGTTTGTTGAGTCTGAAACATTTTTCGGACATGCTAAGGATACGATGGGGGCGGCTTAGCTCAGTTGGTTAGTTTGTGGCTCAGAATAACCCTAACAGTGCAGGTTCAGTTCAGTTCGGCTGCAATGGACTTGGGACTTGCTTGCTTACCCTGAGAGTGGAGGGCAATGGCATTGCCGTAAACAGCTCCGGATGAAGCATCAGCTAACAATAGTGACCTACCTTCAGGAAGAGCTCAGATGAATGAATTAAAGATATGATCAGTGCTAAAGACAAGGGGAGAAAGCCTTGCTCTTGCATAGCATCTTTCCCAGCCTCAGTGCTTTGCAAAGTCATTTACATCTGATGAAATTATCCAAGTTCTTTTTTTCTACCTAGCTCATCTATCCAGATAGAAAATGGACAAATGTTTTTGTTCTTAAGGCTGGAAGTATTCAGTTGTCCGGGGGTGGCACATACGAGTTGGAAGCCAGTTTGACAATACTCAGATGACTAAATGAAGGAGCTTTCAAAGGATACCGGAAGACTTATTTTGGTATAATATGGGGAAGGAAGCCTGTTGAATATCTTTTAGTGACAACCTGACTGTTGAAGAGTGGCAACCTAATTTGAATGCATTGGCATATCATTAGCTCCCCAGTGATTGGCACCATTAACTGGAGCTGTGGCGGGTGAATCAGATGGAGGCTGTGGTGGGCGCGGCGTTATTCTCCCGGCTGTAAACGTTTTGCCAATGAGGCTCAAGATTCGGTCAGAAATTATGCCAGAACTGTCAGCCCGATTCACTCCATTCTTCTCGCTGGAACCGACACTCTGTCAAATTCTGGTAAGATCAGAAATGACCCATTCAGTCTCCGTGTCCAGGTGCCAAGTGATTATATTTTCATTCCTGTTCATTCACAATGTCAGTCAGCACCAGGATATAAATGTACACCTATTTAAGCAACTAATCTGAATGTTTTTCTTATCAGTGGTAAGGCGTAGTTTCCAATGGGAGTATTTTACATGGGAAATCAATTTTAATTAATTTTAAAAAATGTTCTTTTGGCAAGGCCAACAATTCTCCGCCTCAATAGAATGATACTTCATATATACACGCAAATACACCCAAACACACATTCTAGCATAATACTATATTTGTATATATATAAATCTCTAATGTATTGTGGTCTTAGATGTGATGCATCCCATTGATGAAGCCAATACCAAAATACCACTGGATCGCCCAACTCAGACACTGAAGCTATTACCCTTTCAGGACAGTGAAAGCATTTTTTATTATTAACGTTTAAAGTTTATTTATTTATTGGTGTCACAAGTAGGCTTACATTAACACTGCAATGAAGTTACTGTGAAAATCCCCTAGTCACCACATTCTGGCACCTGTCCAAGTACACTGAAGGAGAATTTAGCATGATCAATGCACCTAACCAGCAGGCTTTTTGGACTGTGGGAGGAAAGCGGAGCACCCGAAGATAACTCACATGGACATGGGGGGAATGTGCAAACTCCACATAGACAGTCACCCAAGTCTGAGTGACTGTGCTCGTGTCCCTGGCACTGTGAGGTAGCAGTGCTAACCACTGTGCCAACGTGCTGCCCACATAAGCTTTTGAACGCATAGTCATGGATTTTAAAAAGGCTTGTTTAGTAGATTTTTGGTTAAAAGGTACTTGCAAATAACAAGGTCAATCAGCCTATTTTTATTCACCTCATTGCTGTTTTGCAGGAACGTGCGTGTGAGTTGCATACTTACACAGTTCATTGTGCAGTTCATTGTGTCTGCAATGTTTGTCGGACAGGCTAAGGATATTATGGGGGCCAATTATCTCAGTTGTTTAGTTTGTGGCTCAGAATAACCCCAACAGTGCAGGTTCAATTCTGTCCAGCTGCAGTAGGCTTGGAACTTGTTTGCTTACCCTGCCCATGAGAGTAGAAGGCAATGGCACTGATACAAACAACTCCGGATGAAGCATCAACCAACAACAATGACTTATCTTCAGGAAGAGCACAGATGAATGAATTAAGGGTATGATCAGTGCTGGAGACAAGGGGAGAAAACTTTGCTGTTGCATAGCACCTTTCCCTGCCTCAGTGCTTCACAAAGTGTTTGTGTGGGATCCTTTGTATGGTTTGCTTCATTTATGGGAAGACTTCATTTTAAGATATTTCTGCCTATGCAATTACATTAAAACGAGAAGCTTTGAAAGTTAACTTGACCACATCTTAAACTCAGCAGGCATGCTGGGATTAGCTTGAAAATTGACTGCATTCTTTAAAAGTACAATGCTAGCAGAAATGGCTTTCTCATAAGCCAAAAAGCAAAGCTTTTTATGGCCACAGCTGCAAATTGTTTATGAAAGTTAGAGACACAGCATGTACCAAGTAATTTCAGTACAAGATAATGGAAAAGTTCTAATTCTGTATACAGCCATATGTGTTCAGTGAGGTTTGGGTCCAGCTTGTGTCAGGACTGGACTTTGCTAGTATCTATCTCTTGCTCTCTATCTCTCTCTCCTTTTTTTGCTCTCTGTAATGTGTTAATTTTAAATTCTGCTCAATAAAAGAAAGTCAACGTGCCAGTGCTGTCTCCGTCTATTCTGAGGAATGAACGGACCCTACAGTTTTACATCTGATGAAATTATCCAAGTTTCTTTCTTCTATTAGCTCATCTATCCGGACAGAAAATGGATAAATGTTTCTGTTCTTAAGGCTGGAAGTATTCAGTTGTCTGGGGGAGGCACATGTGAGTTTTACAACTGTCAGGTGCATGGACTCATCAGGTCTGGAAACAGGTGTGAAACATGCTTCTGTGCGGCCCTGGATGCGTGATCTCTTGCTGACTGGCCAATTAACGGATAGATGGTGTGAAACACATGCTGGGAAAGGCCGAGAGGGTGGGAAGAGGGCAGGTGCCAAGCTGGCACTTCAAATGTGCACCCTCAAAGGGGCAGCCAATGTGAAGCTGTCTCAAGGGGCTGCAGACCTGTATGAAATGAATCCAGATGGAGAAACACTGCAAACAGTGTCGGGACAGCATACTCAAACGCAGACCCTCAGTCCCCAGGCAACTTTTTCAATTTTATTTCAGCGCGGACAGTTCATCCCAGCCAGGATCGTAAAGGCTGCCTGGCCAAGTGGCCCGTCCACCACCAACCATAAAGGCAGACGCGCCGTGTAAAATTGTGTTCAATGGGCCCCATAATGTGGCACATTGCTGCTTGATTGTCAACGGGTGTACATCTGACTCTCCAACTGAAATATCGCATGAGCGCGTGATGACATCGGTGTGCGCACCAGACATTTTCTTGTGCGATCTCACATGCTTCTGGGTCAGGAGTGTGCCTGCCTGAGCAACATAAAATCCTGGTCAGGTACTTAACCCGCACTGCTCTGCTCAAAGCCACATTCCTCTAGTTGATTGCTCACCGAGTGAAGAGTTTCCCAGTGAAATTTTAAATGACTATTTGCTAGTTTGAAGTTGAGGTGTTCCTTTATATTACACAGCCGGTTTTACCTGTTCACTTTGGAATTTTCTGACTCCCACCACCATCCCCCCTCCACAATGAGCAGAGTGGATGCTGCAAGGCTGTTCCTCACACACTAACAACAACAAACACAGGTTATGTGAAAAAGGAAGATCACAGCCTGAAGTCAAACATGTGGTCAGAAGCACATCCTGTTGAGAGGTTCCATTCCTGTGTAAAAACAGTCATCTTGTCCAAATTAACTCTTGTCAGTTTGATTTCTGAGTAGACTTCCAGGCACTTCCTTTCAGTTGACAAAAATTTATTTGCTCAATAAATTATTCTCTGCCACGGGATTATAGAATGTATATTACTTAAGCGATAGACAAGGAAAATAATTGATAAATTAGTTGGAAAGTCATATGCTACTATCCAGGACTTTCTAGTGAAACAACTTTTGTTTATTGAAGGGCTGGATGGGGGGAGGAGGCTTAAAGTTTTCTTAAGTCTTTGCCCAACAATTGATTATGCATTTATGGATGCAAGTCCAATCCCAAGCAGTTATTATCCATGTGTGCACCAGTATTATTACACCATTCACACATAAGTAGACAATCTAATTCTGTTCTCAGCCAGAGTTCATATACACATGATTAGGAATCAATACGTAGGAGCTTTAGCTGTTTTCTCTTCCCTCCAGCTGAGTAGCACTGGGGCCATCTGGGGTGAATTAAGTCAGCACATTCCAGGGATCAAAGCTAGGAATCGGCCTCGTCAGCCCTGATCTGTTCCTGCTGGTTCCTATCCTGCTCTGGCACTCCACTCCATTGCTACGAAATGACCTTTGCTCTACCACTTCCGCCTGCTTCCCATTGCTATCCCGTTACTGGCGTACTGTATCCTTTAGTGTGCGCCACTAATCACTGAGACCATTGCTCCCCTCCGTCAGACCCTTCCCTCAATCCACGCTCGCTCATGTCCTACTCTGCACGCCTTCTTTGATCTCCATTTTCCACTGGAATATCTATAGCACCTGAATTGTTAGGATCCCAGCTGATGTTACCACTACTGGACAGGGCTGGGGAGGGGATGGTGGGGGAGGGGGTGGGGGAGGTGCCAGAATGGAATCCTGCCTCAATAGACCATAACTCTTACTTGTTTTTTTAGAAATGTGGGTGGAAGTAGATGAAATGATATACAAGTGAAAAGAGGTACGATCAGTAAGTTTGCGGGTGACCTGAAAATTGGTGGTCTGGTAGACTGCGAGGAGGACAGCCTTACATTCCAGGAAGGGGCAGGTGATATAGAGATGATTTGAGCATAAATATAAATGGGCTGGTCAAACGTGCAGAACAGTAACAAATGGAATTTAACCCTGAAAGTATGAGGTAGTGCATTTTGGGAGGTCTAACAAGGCAAGAGAATACATAATGAATGGTGGGATGCTGGGATGTACAGAAGGTCCAAGGGACCTGGGCAGGGTGGGGGGGGTGGTGGTGGTGGCTGGCAGGATGGGATGGGGGCATGTCCAAAGATCCCTGACGGCAGGAGGACAAGTAGATTAGGTGATTGAAAAGGCATATGAATTACCTGCCTTTACTAGCCGAGGCATTGCACATAAGAGCAGGAGGTTATGATGGAGTTGTGTAAAATGCTTAATAGCCCACAGTTAGAATATTATGTGCAGTCCAGGTTATCACACTATAGGAAGGGTGTAATTGTACTAGAAAGGGTGCAGAGGATGTTGCCAGTGTTGGAGTGTTTTAAAGAACAAGAAACAAAGAACAGTACAGCACAGGAACTGGCCCTTTGGCCCTCCAACCTGCATTGTCCTATCTAGATCAACAGCTCGTATTCCTCTATCTCCACTTGTACATATGTCTTAAAGGTCACTAATGTATTTGCCTCAAACACCTGACTTGGCAGTGCATTCCAGGCCCCCACTACCCTCTGTGTAAATAACTTATCCCGCACATCTTCACTGAATCTTTCCCCCTTATCTTGAACTTGTGCCCCCTTGTAATTGTCATTTCTGCCCTGGGAAAAAGCTTCCAACTATTCACTCTATCTATACCCCTCATAATTTTATAAACTTCTATCAGGTCACCCCTCAGCCTCCATCTCCGTCTTTCCAGGGAGAACAATCCCAATTTATTCAATCTCTCCTCATAGCTAATACCCTCCACACCAGGCAACATCCTGGTCAACCTTTTCTGCACCCTCTCCAAAGCTTCCACATCCTTCTGGGAGGGTGACCAGAATTGGACACAGTATTCCAAGTGTGACCTAACCAATGTTTTATATAACTGTAACATAATTATACTCGATGTCCCATCTGATGAAGACAAGCACACCACATGCTTTCTTCATCACCTTTTCCACCTGTGCTGTCACTTTTGAGGATCTGTGTGCACACCCAGATCTCTCTGTGTGTCTATGCTCCTGATGGTTCTGCCATTTATTTTATAGCCCCCATCTGAATTGGAGCTTATAAAATGCATTTATCTGGATTAAATTCTATCTGCCATTTCCTTGCCCAATTTTCCAGCCTATCTATATCCTGCTGTTTCAGCTATGATGAGAGGCTGGTTAGGTTGGGGTTGTTTCCCTTAGAGCAGAGAAGGTTGAGAGAGGATCGAATGGAGGTGTACAACATTATGAGGTATGGGGGACCTGATTGAGGTGTACAAAAATTATTTGGAACGTAGATAAGGTAGCTATGAAGGAACTTTTCCCCTTAGTAGAGGGGTCAATAACCAGGGGGCACAGATTTAAGGGAGGGGGCAGGTGATTTAGAGAGGATTTGAGGGTAAACTTTTTTCACCCAGAAGATGGTGGAAATCTGGAACTCACTGTCTGAAAAGATTATGGAGGAACACTCATAACATTTAAGAAGTATGGCCAGGGACTAAGTGATAGAAAATGGGATCAGAATAGATTGGTGCTTGATGGCAGGCACAGACATAATGGGCTGAAGGGCCTCTTTTTGTGCTGTATAACTTGATGACACTATAACAGAGTCAGAACTGCCAATTAGCTTTTTAGCAAAAGGATAAAACATTTATTAAAGGTGAAAAGATTGACTACAGCACAACATTCCTTCACCCCACCTGTATCGTTACAGATTCTACAGGATAACACAGGTTATAAAATGTATCTTAGACAGAATGCTCTCAGTAAATATACAGCCCTTGTAAATTAACAGGCCATCTGTGATCAGTCACATCCCACTCTGAAACCAAGTGGCACATGCCACTCAATATAACTTCTGTGGACTTTTCATCAAATTCCTCCAGATGCTTATCACACTGTGAGCCAAGATGTCTCACTAGAACTCTGGCTTTCAAGTGTTTTCAAACTTCACTCTTGAAAAGACAAGCCTTAAAATCTTCTCCTAAACCATGCTTTATCTCAGATGCTTTCACCAAGGATCCACTTCCAGCAATTCAATCTCTCCTTTCAATATTCCTCTGCCTTGAATTGCCATGTGCATTCAAGTTTCCACACAATCTCTCAGGTGCCCAGTCTGCCAACAGAATACCACTGCTCCACAGGCTGTACTAACGTCATCAGTTAGGATTACTTCAAATGGCTAGCTTCTCACTAACCAATGTTACCAGGTCTGCACCTTTCGGCTCTATCTTTAACTGGGAGCCACTTTGAGCCTCTTTCTGCCCTTTTCTTTAACTGCAGAGAACAGTACATTGTTTAATTTCCAGTTCCTTTAGTTCCTTGGACATTACTATTCCTGGGACTTATTTTTCATTCCTTGCTTTCTAGAACTGTTCATTAACTTTTGAGACTTGCTTTCCTGTCCTTACTCCATTCTACTGCCTCTCTGCTTCTGCCAGTTCCTGTGAGAGCTGCTTCCTCTCCAGCTACCTAATTCCAACTGCTGCTGTGTCCAGTTTAGAATTAAGCTCAAATTTCTTTCTTACCTAAAGTGGCCCCAGGTTGCTAAGCAATAGCCTAATCTTGCTTTAACACTTATTTACTTCCACACCATAAACCTTGAATCACAATTGCTTGGAATGAAACCAAACCTTCCATATATGCAAGCACCTTTGCTTAATGTGAAGCATCTAAAGTTTTAACCCTTTCTTATATAGAAACACTTAATTAAACTCACTTAAGGCTATATACTATTTTTAGTTTCCAAAAATACAAATATGGATGATTTAAAACTTCTTTTATTTCCTGACAGAACTAATGGATATCATGATTCCACCCTCTGTTCACAAGAGAATTATGGATGATAAACGCCACCCAGCCAAGTTAATCTCACCCATCCAGAATAACACAGGTATCGTAAGATATTAGTCAATAAGTTCATAAGATATAGGAACAGAACTATGCCATTTGGCCCATCGAGTCTGCTCCACCATTCGATCATGGCTGATATGCTCCTCATCCCCATTTTCCTGCCTTCTCCCTATAACCTTTCAACCTATTACCAATTAAAAATCTGTTCAACTCCTCCTTAAATTTACTCACTGTCCCAGCATCCACCACACTTTGGGGTTCTGAATTCCATTGATTCACAACCCTTTGGGGGGAGTAGTTTCTCCTCAACTCTGTTTTAAATTTGCTACCCCTTACCCTAAGACTATGACCTCTCGTCCTAGAATGTTCCACAAGAGAAAGCATCCGCTCCATGTCTACTTTATCCATACTTTTTACCATCTTGTACACTTCAATTTGATCTCCCCTCATTCTTCTAAATTCCAGAGAGTATAGGGCTAAACTGTTCAATCTCTCTTATGACAAACTCCTCATCTCTGGAATTAATCCAGTGAACCTCCTCCAATGCCACGACATCTTTCCTCAAATAAGGGGACCAAAACTGTGTACAATAAGAACATAAGAAAATAAGAAATAGGAGCAGGAGTAGGCTCCAGGTGCAGTCTCATCAATGTCTTGTATCAGGTGCAGAAGTACCTGATTCAATTCCTCAATAATATTGCCCACATTATAGCAGTAACTACAACTTGAAGGTGTTTAAATAGCTGTGATGAAGAGATACGGAGTTTGCAAATGGTTGAGTGAGTGCGCAAAAACCTGGTAAATGAAGCATAATGTGGGAAAGTGTGAAGCTGATCACTTTGGAAGGAAGAATAAAAAAGCAGAACATTACTTCAACGGAGACTGAGTGCAGAGTGCCGAGGGTGCAGAGAAATTTAAGTATTCTTGTGCGTCAGTTGTAAAACTTTAGAATGCAGGTGTAACAATAATAAAGGAGGCTAATGGAATGCTTTATTATTTACTATGAGAGGAATTGAACCTTAAGGTAAGGATGTTATGCTTCAGGTATACAGGATATTGGTGAAACCACACCCTGAACACTGTGTGCAGCTTGGAGCTCCTTACTGAATGTAAATGTGTTGGAGGTAGTTCAGAGGAGGTTTAATAAACTGATACCTGGAATAAGTGGGACATCTTTTGAGGAATAGATTGGAAAGCCTAGGTTTGTTTCCATTTGAGTTTTGAAGAGTGAGGGGTGACTTAATTGAAGTATATAAGATCCTGAATGTTCCAGACAGGTTAAATGTTGAAAGGAGGTTTCCTCTTGTGGGTGAGTCCAGAACTAGGGGGTCGCTGTATTAAACTTAAAGGATCAACATAGTAGGTCAGAGGTGAGGAGAATGTTTTCTCTCTCAGAGGGTTGTGTGACTTTGGAACTTTCTGTGTCCCAAGGTGGTGGAAGTGGGGTCACTGAATAATTTTAAGTCAGAGATGGATAGATTCTTGTTGGGGAAGGGAATCAAAGATTATCAGCGGTAGATGAGAAATGTGCAACTCCACACAAGCAGATCAGTCATAATCTTATTGAATTGTGGAGCAGGCTTGAGGGGCCGAATGGCCTACTTCTGTTCCTGTTTCATGTTGTTAACGTGAGATGAGAAATATGGAGAATGAGAGAGACATTAGGATGGATTTTACAGCACCACCCTCCTCCCAGGCCAGGTGTGTTACAACAGATTGAGGGGCACCTCAGCCATTGCTGTGGCCGTGGAGTCATATATAGACCAAAGATGGACAACAGCCTTCCATTTCCCTCCCTAAAGGACATTAGTGAGCCAGATGGGTGCATTACAACACTCTGATCATTTCACAGTCGCTATGCTCCACAGCACAGCAGGTTCCAAAGTTGGCAGCAAACCCCCAACCATTTTTAAATCACTAATTTATAGAATCCCTACAATGCAGGAGGAGACCATTCAGCACATTTAGTCTGCACTGACTACAATCCCACCCAAGCCTTATCCCCGTAATCGCACATACTTACCCTGTTAATCCCCCGCAACACTAAGAGGCAATTTAGCACTGCCAATCCAACTAACCCACACATCTTTGGATTGTGGGAGGAAACTGGAGCACCCAGAGGAAACCTACGCAGACATGAGGAGAACATGCAAACTCCACACAGCCAGTGGTCCGAGGCCAGAATTGAACCCAGGTCCAGTACTAACCCACTCTGCTATTGTTCCACACAATTAACAGTCAGTTGATTTTGTTATGAAGTCCATTGTCTGGGATAATAAAAGCTAAATACTCCAGATGCTGGAAATCTGAAATAATAGCAGAAAATGCTTGAAAAACTCTCTAGGCAGCATCTGCCTAGAGAGAGAAAAACAGAGTGAATGTTTTTGAGTCCATATGATTTTTCTTCAGACCAGAATAATATATGGCCCGAAACAAGAAACGGTGGATTTGGGCAAGTTAAGTCAAAGCGGGGAGGTTGTTGTTTTAAGGAAAATGCTTAAAAGATGGGAAGGAGGGGGGAGGGGTATGTGGGGTGGTGGAGGGGAGCGTTGACCTGCAGAGGTACTGTGTGCATCGGGGAACGATGATACCATCCACTTCAGTGCGTTCAAATGGTCAGTGGATAGGCATATGGATAACACTGGAATAGTTTAGGTTAGAGGGTCATTAGATTGGTTCCACTGGTCGGCGTAACATCGAGGGCCGAAGGGCCTGTACTGCGCTGTAATGTTCTATGCTCTACTTTGTTTCTCCCAGTCTGGTGTCAAAAACCTGACCCTCCACATCCCACAAATCCCCCCACATACCCCCACCAACACTTCTTGCCCCTTTCCCTGGATTCCCCATTCTCATCATGTCCCTGAAATCCCTAATTTACCTGAGTGTGGACACCATGGCTGTCCTTATCCTGAGGCCTACTCGCTTTCCCAGCAGGCTCTATTACTGAATTCTGGCACAGTTTGGCCAGCAGCTCTCGAGGGTGGGAATTCCTCTCGCTGGTGGGCAGAGGGCCCACTCTCTTCACAAATAGCCCACCCGCAATGAGTGGCATGGTGGCTGTGGAATGGACTACTTTCAGGCGCATCGGCTGCTTGCAGATCCTTGGAAGAAGCACTCCCGTGAAGGTCGGCCTGGTGAGAAAACTTGAAAAGACATTAGGCCCAAGATTGAGAGGAGTGAAGAGTTTGGGACTCTTTTACGGCTATTTTGACAGCCAGGGCAAAGAGTCTTTTTCTTTTTAGGAAATTGTGCTCGCATGTGCAGCTTTCTGTCATAACTTTAAGTTTTATATAGTTAACATTAAAGAGTAGATATCAGCAATGTTCCAGTTTAATCCCTGCCAAAAATGCAAAGAGTGATTTAAAGCCCTTAATGTAAAAGCTTGAAGTTTGAAACAAGGCATTGCAAAATGTTTTGTGGGGGGAATGAGGATGAGGTCAGGATCGGTTGTTTCAGTGAGTGGTGAAAACAATGACCTCCTTTGACGGATCACCAGCTCTTGTGGTTTTGACACACACAGACCGGGAAGGTGCCAGGTCCAATTCCTGGCCTTTGCAGAATTAGCTGATCTTAAGCAGGGTCATGGTAGGAGCATTGGAATCAGCTTCATTGCTGCTGGGCTGGAGAGAGATAGTCAATGGGAGTCCTGTTCCTGATAGCTCCCCTTTGAATCCTGCGAAAAAATGCCTGTGTCTGTTTGACCTCAGCACTTTGACTGAATCGAGTCAACTCTGAGTCGATAAGCTTCCCAGCACTCACTGTCCAGGCTCATAGGCAAAGAAACTTGGTAAGGTACAAGGGGTCCTAGTGCCCTAAGAACTAAACACTGGCACAAATCAAAATGGGGAGGTCAGGAATAACCACATTTACATGTGTAAAAATATGTGCAACCAGGATAAAAACGATGGTACGGTGGCACAGTGATTAGCACTGCTGTCTCACAGCACCAGGAACTCGGGTTTGATTCCCGGCTTGGGTCACTGTGTGGATGCTTCGCATTCTCCCCGTGTCTGTGTGATTTCCTCTAGGTTTCCTCCCACTGTCCAAAAGATGTGTGGTTTAGTTGCATTGGCCATGTTAAATTGCCCCTCAGTGTAGCTGAGCAAGCGCTGGAGTGTGACGACTAGGATATTTTCACAGTAACTTCATTGCAGTGTTAATGTCAGCATTGCAGTGTTAATGTAATGTACTTGTGACACTAACAAATAAGCTTTAAGAAGAAGTGGCAAAAGAATAAATTTGAAACCAAATCTTGAGCGTTCGATATGGGGGTCCTGTCCCAGCTTTCTGGCAAATGTTATCTTTCAGGATGATCTCAAAATGTATGTTAATTTATCTGATATTTGTCTGCAGATGCCACGGAGACAGTTCTAAGATAAAATCAATTTGCAACTTTCCTGAAAATGCTTCAAATATTCCAGTGCAAAACTCATTCAGTAAATACAAAGTGTATTTACTCAAGGGGGAAAAGGATTTACAGAAGTTCGCTGCTGATTAGCTTTTGAAATCCTACAGAATAAGTTAGAAACGCAAATGTTAGTGGAATAGTAATCCAGAGGCCTGGGCTAATTTCCAGAGACTCCGGTTTAAATCCCATCATGGCAGCTGGGGAAATTTAAAACGCAATTAATTGAATAAATTAATTGACTGAAATGATCAGAGTGTCGTAATGCACCCACCTGGCTCACTAATGTCCTTTAGGGAGGGGAATGGAAGGCTGTTGTCTGTCTTTGGGCTATATGTGAGTCCAGGACCACAGCAATGCCTTAACTGCCTAGCAAACCACTCAGTCGTAATCTAGAATGTAGCTCACTACTATGGTATCCAAAGGGTTATTAGGGTTGGACAATGGGGGCTGGCCTTACTAGTGATCAATAAGTATAGATATATATTTTGATTTGATTTATTATTGTCCTATGTATTGGGATACAGTGAAAAGTATTGTTTCTTGTGCATTGTACAGACAAAACATACCATTTATAGAGTACATAGGAGAGGAGAAAAGGAGAGGGCAGAATATAGTGTTACAATCATATAGAAACATAGAAGATAGGAGCAGAAGGAGGCCATTAGGCCCGTTGAGCCTGTTCCGCTATTCATTATGATCATGGCTGATCGTCCAACTCCTAATCCTGCTTTTTCCCCATTACCTTTGATCGCATTCTCCCCAAGTGCTATATCTAGCTGTATCCCAATACATACGACAATAATAAATCAAATCAAAATATATATCTATTCTTATTCATTGCTGGCAAGGCCAGCCCCCATTGTCCAACCCTAATAACCCTTTGGATGCCATAGTAGCGAGCTACATTCTTGATTTTGACTGAGTGGTTTGCTAGGCAGTAAAGGCATTGCTGTAGCCCTGGAGTCACATATAGACCAAAGACAGACAACAGCCTTCCATTTCCCGCCCTAAATGTCGTTAGTGAGCCAGATTGATGTTTTGGCATCAATTACTTCCCATGGTAATGAATTCCACAGGCTCACCATTTGTTGGGTGAAGAAATGTCTCCTCCCCTCCATCCTAAATGGTCTATCCCAAGTCGTCAGACTGTAATCCCTGGTTCTGGATTCCCCATAGTCAGGAATATCCTCTCTGCATCTACCCTGTCTAGTCCTGTTAGAATTTTATAAGTATCTGTGAGATCACCCCATTTCATCTGAACTCCAGTGAAGACAATCCTAACCTAGTCAATCTCTCCTCATACATCAGACATAGCTAGGATATAGAGGAAGTTCAGCTTAATATATGGTTGTTCCATTCAAAAATCTGATAGCAACAGTTCTTGAGTAGGTTGACTTTTGTACCTTTTTTCCAATGGAAGAAGTTGGAAGAGAGTGTATCTGGGGTGTGTGGGACCCTTGATTATGCTGGCTGCTTTCCCCAGGGGCAGTGGGAAGTGTAGATGGAGTCAATGGATGGGAGGTTAGTTCGTGTGATGGACCGGGCTACATTCACAACCCTTTGCAGGTCCTTGAAGTCTTGGGCAGAGCAGGAGCCATACTTAGCTGTGTGACATCCAGAAAGGATGGTGCATCTTTAAAAATATGTGTAACTTGTGAAAACTTATTGGTGGAAATTTCATTCTTTTTGGTCTGGTGTACTGCAATTTATACTGAAAGACGTGAGGTAGGATTTTCTGCCCCCACCACCACCACCACCACCACCCCTCCCCCCCGCAACCCTTCCTGCACCTCCGCCCTTGCCCCCCCTGCAGCACGTTTTCTAGTGGTGGAGGAGACTCTTCATTGGCTGGGATACCCATTGTGGGACAGAAAGATCCCGACAATCGGAATGGCCAGAAAATCGCAGCCATGAAGTGGGATCATAAATGGAATAATAATTAATATGAATGGAATCATAATTATTTCCAAAGCATAACAAACCATCTAATTGTTGCTTTGCTGAAAGGTACTTGGAGGCTATAGAGACGTTCATTGCAAATCCGTTGAGTGGAATCCATCCTCAGACCAGGTTTCAGTCACAGTTAACTCTTTCAGCCCTGTGCTAGCTGCGCTGCGTGCAAAGTGCAGACTTAACACAGCTCTTCACTGTGCTGGGAAACACTTTGGCTGGAATTTCCCAGCCATTCACGCCAGCAGGATTTTCCGATCCCGCTGCAGTGAACGGAGATTTGGCTGAGCGGCAGCGAGGCGTGAATGGCCGGAGAATTCCAGCCTCAGTCTTAGCGAGTGGCGAGCCAAACAAATCGTAGGGAAAGAGGCAAAAGTTACATTGTGAATGCACGTTAGAGACCAGTGAAATTCTTATACCGTTGTCAGCATAATTTACACCCTATAACCTGACCGTTTTCTAATCAATTGTAACTGAGCCATTTTAAAGGCATTTGTGATAGCAGTTTGTGATTGTTGGACTCCATTCTCTCCCAAAACAACGGGTGGAATTTTATGGTCTGGTCGTGCTGAGGTGGGGATGGGGTGGGGAGGGGGTGGAGGGGGGTGGGAGGGTAGACACAGGGAATGGGGGTGTAACGGGGTGGGAGGGTCGGGGTCGGGGGAGCGTGGGTGCGGGGGTAGGGTGGGGGGTGCGGAGGGGAGATGGTGCGGGGGGGAGGGGTGGGGGGGGAAGGTGGTAGGGCTGGAAAATGTGACAAGCCAGTTAAATGCCCATTGACTCCGGCGAAGCTGGAAAATCTCACTGGCAGGAGAGGCTGTAAAACTCTGCCCAAGCAGGTTTTCCGGCATAGACAAACGTTTGCACGTAACCTGATTGTATAGTCGCACTGCGCTTGTGGGATTCTGCACCACTTGCTTCACGCTTTGGCAAATTTCCGAGGAAGAGCTTCACCACAGATTCAGCCATAATGACGTCTTCAGTGACGCTCGGCTAATTTTGGAGCTGGCATAATTTCCCTGTTCTCTAACCTCTTGCCAGACAAAAAAACAAAGAAAATTACAGCACAGGAACAGGCCTTTCGGCCTTCCAAGCCTGCACCGACCATACTGCCTGACTTAACTAAAACCTGCCAGGGACCATATCTCTCTATTCCCATCTCATTCATGCATTTGTCAAGACACCCCTTAAAAGTCACTACCGTATCCGCTTCCACTACCTCCCCTGGCAACGAGTTCCAGGCACCCACCACTCTGTGTAAAAAGCCTGCCTCGTACATCTCTCTTAAAACTTGCCCCTCACACATTAAACCTGTGCCCCTGAGTAATTGACTCTGCCACCCTGGGAAAAAGCTTCTGACTATTTACGCTGTCCATGCCTCTCATAATCTTGTAGCTTTCTATCAGGTCTCCCCTCAATGTCCGTTGCTCCAGTGAGAACAAGCCAAGTTTCTCCAACCTCTCCTCATAGCTAATGCCCTCCATACCAGGCAACATCCTACTAAATCTTTTCTGTACCCTCTCCAAAGCCTCCACATCCTTCGGGTAGTGTGGCGAGCAGAATTGAATACTATATTCCAAGTGTGGCCTCAGTAAGTTTCCATTAAGGAGAGTGAAGCTGATCTGTCTTATCTGTCTTCCTGGGTAAGAGCCTTTTCAACGTTTGTCTTCTCAATTGCTGATGACTGATTGCATTTTGCATGTATCGCCATGTGGCCCCTGGGGCACTTCAGGATGCAAATTGCAGCTTTAATTAAATATTCCCGGATAATTGAATTCAAATCAAACTTAAATACATTGCACAGAGACACAGTCACTGAAGGTTAACGTTATTCTTCCTGATGTGCGCTAACCTTCACTGGCTCGCTGCCTGTTAAAATTCCCATTCTTGTTTACAAAGGGCTCATCCCTCACCTTTGTAATCTCCTCCAGCTCACAACCCTCCAAGGAATCTGTGCTAATCTAATTCTGCCCTCCCATGCCTACCCAATTTTAATCACTCTGCGATTTGTGGCTGTAATTTGCCTGGGCCTTAAACTCTTGAATCAGTCCCTCCCTTAATGTTCCTGCCTCTCTACCTCTCTTCATTTTAACCTTTAAACCCTCCATAAAACCTATCTCTTTGACCAAAATTTTGCCCTAATTATCACCATCTGTGGCTCGGTGACAGATTTTGCTCTCTGATGTTCCCATAAAGGGGGATGTCTTGTCACGTCAAAGGTGCTACCCAAATATGTTGTTGATGATGGTGGCTGTATCTTTGGCTAACTGCTCACATTTCATAACTCATTTTGTATGTACAGTTAATGCCACAGAAACATTTCATGAAAGGAGAACAAAACATAACCGATAAATTAGTTAACCTTCCTAATAGTCTCTTGGACCAAGGACATTCTGATTCATGTTACTGAGCCCTACTGAAATCTGAAGATGCCTGGGATGATTCCTGATCTTTATTCATTCATGACTAATTGGCTGGGCTAGTATTTATTGCCCATCACATGTAGGCCAGACCGGATAAAGACATCACTGCCAGGATTTTATGACCTCGCTCGGGCGAGGCTCATAAACTCCCAAAGCCAACAGAGAATTCTGTACTGCAAGATTTGCGTGCCCCGATTCTTGGACCAAGGGTGTGAAAGTCCAGCCCAGATTTGCTTCCCTGAAGGACATTAGTAAACAAGATTGTTTTTTTTCCCCAATGAGAATTGTTGCATTATCATCAGGAGACTTTAAATTCCAGATTTCTATTGATTTCAAGGCTCATCATCTGCTATAGGATTTGAAGCCAGGCCCTCAGAATACTACCCTGGGTCTCTGGTCCAGTGACAATACCAGTGTGCCACTGCTGACCTGTGTTGAATTTGGCCATTTAACGTTGTCACAATTGGCCTCAGTGTCCCAGCCTGGGGTAGAGGAGGGAGGTAGGGCCGGGGGGGTGGGAAGTGGGGGGAGAGATATTTCACTGGTTTGCTTGTTAACACAGAATGTTTGTCAAACGCTTCTTTCATGAAGATGCTGCTCCCTTAATCAGTTCATGTTGGTTTTGCTATTACTTATTTGCTTAACCAATCCCCTGCAATTATCTTTGCGTTGTGGCATTCAAATTAATTCTGGTCTCCCTGGTGATCCCTGCCAAATTTTCCTTTTAATCTCACTAAGTGTTTGACAAACCTCTGACCTGCCAATCCGTACATTCCCCGAGTGAAATCGCTCTGTGGAGTCACTGCCTGCTGTCACTATCACTGCCACTGCCGTGCAATGAAAATAGCTGACCTACATTTTAAAGAAATCCAAGCATTCTGTTCTGGCTTCAGTTCTCATGACATTATCCCTGTGCAAAATGCTGTAAGTTGCTGAAATTCAGTTGAGAAAAGCAGTGTATAGTTGAGTCATTGAGAACTGTTAAGGGCTAGATTTGTTCCCCATGTTTTTCTTAGTTAGTAGGTAGCTATGTACTGACGTTGGATTAGGTGGAGAAAATGTGTGTGTGCGTGTGTGTGTGTGTGTATAATACCCACCACTCCCCCAACCCCCAGTGCCGCACTCACTACCTAAGCTAATGATTGGCCAGTTGAATAAACTGAGTTGCCATTTGAGTAGGATGATATTCAATGGGGTTAAGAAGAGTGAGGAGGATCTCATAGAAACTTATAAGATTCTAACAGATTAGACAGGGTAGATTCAGAAAGAATGTTTCCAATAGTGGGGGATGTCTGGAACTAGAGGTCATAATTTGAGGATAAGGATTAAACCTTTCAGAACTCTTTCAGAGGCATGGTGGCACAATGTTAGCATGGCTACCTCACAGCATCAGGGACCCGGGTTCAATTCCAACCTCGTGTCACAGTCCGTGTGGAGTTTATACTTTCTCCCTGTGTCTGTGTGTGTTTCCTCCAGGTGCTCCAATTTCTTCCCACAGTCCAAAGATTGATTGGCCATGCTAAAATTGACCCTAGTGTCAAGGGGATTAGCAGGGTAAATCTTGTGGGGTTAAGTGAATAGAGCCTGCATGGGATTGTGGTCGGTGCAACTCAATAGGCCAACTGGTTTCCATCTGCACTGTACGGATTCTATGAACTGAGGTGAGGAGCAATTTCTTCACCCAGAGAGTGGTGAATGTGTGGAATTCACTTTCACGGAAAGTAGTTGAGGCCAAAATGTTGTCTGATTTCAAGAAGAAATTAGATATTACTCTTGGGGCTAAGGCGATATGGGGGAAAGGCGGGATCGGAATATTGAATTCAATGATCAGCTTTGATCAAAATGAATGGTGCAGCAGTTTTACCAGTTGTGGAGATCCATGTTGACAGGCCTGCTTGGATCAGTGCAGATTGCAGTAGCAGAATTGAGGTGAAGTCTTTGTGATTGTCAACTGTCCACTTTAAGATCTCAGGCTGAGGCCCAATCATCGGCCTTGCAGCCCAGAATTTACATCTGTTGGGGGAGGGGAGACTTTGGGTATCGGACCTGGCACCAACCCACTAAATTTTCAGACCACCTCAGCTCATCGTGGAGAAAGCAATTGTGTGAGATATCAGAGAGCTGTTGGCATTTATGGAATGGTATCTCTGTGTAAATTAATAGGGATGTGGGTGGGGGAGAGAACTAGGCCATGACTCGCCTGGAAAGGAATTTGCCCAACTTTTATCAAACCAGCGCCTTTTCAATTTACAAGGAAATAATATAATCACATTTGCGCAGGTTTGATGTGAAAAAATGAGTTCACTGAGATAAAGTTTCTCCTTGATGTACTCTCCCCAGTAAATAATTTATTGTTTGTACCCTCCTCCCGAACAAGTTTATACTTTTGGGATAAGAATCATAAAATCCCTACAGTGCTGAAGAAGGCCATTTGGCCCATCGAGTCTGCACCGAAAACAATTTCACTCACGCCATATCCCCACAATCCCACACATTTACCGTGTTAATCCCTCTAACCTAGGCATCCTGGGACATTAAGGGGCAATTTAGCACAGCCAATGCACCTAACCTGCACATCTTTGGACTGTGGGAGAAAACCAGGGCACCCAGAGGGAACCCATATAGACATGGGAAGAAGGTGCAAACTCCACACAGACAGCGACCAAGCCGGTAATTGAACCCAGGACCCTGGTGCTTTGAGGCAGCAGTGCTAACCACTGCACTGCAGTGCCGCCCTATTAAGGCCTCACAAACCCCAAATATGAAGAGGAATTTGATCAAAATGTCTAGTCAAATTGAGAGTACTTTGTTTCAGCCGGGGACCCAAATGACATTACTGAGAATCGTATCTGAGTGCTTAGCGGCTGAGCGATTTAATCCTTTTAGAGGCGCAGGGAATAATTTACCAATTAGTTGACGTACTCCCACTGAAACTTTGAGAAAGTAATTGACAGGAGGTTAATGCCAGCTCCTGTAGGGGGCAATCGAGCCGGTCTCATTAATGCCAAGCGGAGCATGACAGCGCAAATGTCTGAATATATAAACAGCGTTTCACAGTTTATAACTTCTGTGTGCATTAGCAAGCAGCCTTGTAAACACCCCAGCCAAGCCACGGCACCCTCGGAAAGCTAGACCACTTTGACAGAATCTTTAACACTTAGCAGATTATCCCGGAGAAATGAAATGTGTGGGAAAAGGTATTTTTTGAAACATTTTGTACCCTAACATAATTCAGTCACCGGAATGACACCGAGACTAATGAGGTTAAATTATGAGGACAGGTTGGACAGAGAAGGATTGTATCCCCCCCCCCCCCCCCCCCGAGTATCGAAGATTAAGGGAGTTACTTAATTGAGGTGGTTAACATGATTAAAGGAATTGAGAGGACAGAGTGTGAAAAACTACCCCCACCACTGGGCGAGTCCGCTTATGGGAATGATTGATTCTGGGAATGTTCTTGCCAACAAATTCCTATCACACTTGTCCAGTGTCACCTTAAAGTTACAGCCAAGTCATTCAAAGTAGAATGCAGCAACTCAAATCTTTAATGTTTTTAAACCCAAATCATTCCATAACTTTCCTGGATTCTAACATTTTAAACAATGGTTCAAGCTTCTCAAACTACCAGAAGGATGTGGAGGCTTTGGAGAGGGTATCATACTACTGGGAGGATGTGGAGGCTTTGGAGAGAGTACAGAAAAGGTTTACCAGGATGTTGCCTAGTTTAAAGGGCATTAGCTAGGAGGAGAGGTTGGAGAAGCTTGATTTGTTCGCACTGGAACAACGGAGGCTGAGAGGCGACTTGATAGAAATCTACAAGATTATGAGGGGCATGGACAGAGTGGATAGTCAGAAGCTTTTCCCCAGGGTGGCACTTTATTTCAATTCTGTAGTAAAATAAAAGCAAAATACTGTGGATACTGAAATCGGAAATAAAAACGGAAAACGCTGGAAAATCTCAGCAGGTCCGGCACCATCTGTGGAGAGAGAACAGGGCCAATGGCCGGAATTTTACCGGCATGCCCGTCCTGATTCTGGGGGTGGGCGAGGCTCGGAGAACGACATTCTCTGTTGGCCTCGTATGAACAGATTGTGCGAGCAGATGTGCTGGTAAAATTCCACCCAACTTTTCAAGTCTGGGCGTCCCTTCATCAAAGCAATTCTGTTCTATTCTCCCTTTTATTTGATATATATATGCATCCTCTTCAGTTAATAGGTGAACCAAACAACATGTTTGTGCGTGGCCATTCTGTTTAAAAGGTTTTAAAGGCAACCCAGTGTGGATTTCGCTTTGATTTTGCCTTCTCCTTCTGGAAGATTTTGTCCATGTTTTGTATGTAATGGCACACTGAAATTGGAAACAGATAGAGACTGTTTGTAAAGACCCTCATGTACCGCAGCATAGCACACCAAATTGAGATCCTGGTGCAATATTTTTCTTATTTTAAAGGTCCATATGGGGATAAAATCTATTCTTTGCACAGCTTGACAACATGATCCCACTGTGTTCTGTACGGCAGTAAACAAAGGCTCCAGCAGGTCACACAAGAGGAATATATCAGTAAGGTGAGCGCTATGTAGCCATAGCTATGGTGGTGGCACCCTCTGACTGCACAATACTGCGATAAGGCCTGGAGGAGACGCTTTTATGCATTTTAATACATTCAAATAGTAGAAGATGAAGGACTGTTCCCTACCTGTTGGCGAACACTTCAGTGGTCACGGGCATTCAGCCTCTGACCTTCGGGTAAGCATTCTCCAAAGCAGCCTTCACGACACACGACAGCACAGAGTCGCTGAGCAGAGACTGATAGCCAAGTTCCACATACATGAGGACGGTCTCAACAAGGATCTTGGGTTCATGTTGCATTATCTGTAACCCCCAACACTTGCCTGGGTTTGCAAAACCTCACTCACTGTACTGTCTGGAGACAATACACATCTCTTTAACCTGTGATCAGTGCTCCTTCCACACACATTGTCAGCCACTTCAAGACTTGAACAGCAGGTTAGGTGTAAAGATCTGCATTCTAATCAGTAATCTGTAAACTGTCTGTGCTTTATATGCTCTGTCTGAGGCCAGAACTCTCCACTCACCTGACGAAGGGACTAACCCGAAAGCTTGTGTGTTTACTATCAAATAAATCGGTTGGACTAAAACCTGGTGTTGTCAGACTTTTTACTGTGTTTACCCCAGTCCAACGCCGGCACATCCACATCATAAGGTGAAACCACCATCAGTTCTGCTACTGGACAGGTCAGCAGTTTATGTGATTATTCATTAATTGTTAATGTGGTAAAAATTGCTGAAGAAAAGCCACTGCAGGTTCGATAAAAAAACTTAGCTCTGAATTTTCATTTGTATCATCTCTGACTCAACACGAATATAAAGGCTACAATGTCCATTCTGTCTGTCAGGCAATGGAGATTCTGTATGTTTCACAAGTAACGAGATTTTGTTGAACTCAGTTGTGTGTCATTTTATGAACTATTTTTGATGTTGTTGAAACCTTGTGGAGATTGCCAAGGAACATTGCATTCTCTGTGTTATTTTTATTTTGTTTTCGTTTTATGACTTTTTTTAAAGTAAAAGTAAAGTTTATTTATTAGTGTGACAAGTAAGGCTTACATTAACATTAATGTGTGTTCATTCTTACTGTGCTGCTGGATCTGATGAACCAAGCCCTCCTGGTGTCAGCGCCTCACCCTATTGCTCAGAAACCAACTCCAATGGACACCCCTGACGACACTGCAAAGGGAGACCCTAATGAATCCTCCGAGAACTGCACCAGTGAATTGGCACAGGCATCAACAGCACAACCACCAACACAGAGAATATCACCACGTTGGGTTACGTTAGTGCTGAAGATTCTGGGTCACTTGCTGGTGAGCACATTACAACTGCTGGTGCATGTCGGGTGGAGGTGGTCCAAGGACCCAGGTTGTGGCGTGCATTTAGAGAGTAGGTAGGAGTTGGACTTGAGTGGCACCGGGGGCAAGATGCCAGTGTGCCTCATAGCGAGTCGTCATCATCCTCCAGCCTTCACCAAAGACTCACTACCACAGCCAGCCCAGGTCCGTGAACCTGTTGTGATGTTTCTCAAAGTCAGGGAAGGGTTAAAATATTGGCGCAGTGGGATGGGAAAATCACACCACTTGCGTTTAAAATAGTCATTATCCTTTCCTTGTGGTATAAGCATGTAGATTAAAAGAGTGAGCAACATTTGACTAATAGTCTTTCATGAGAACCACACTACTTTAACCTGTTAGATACAAAGCTCGTGTGATGCTAGCCCAGTGATGGGTAATGTGCAGCCTGGGGGCCCATCTGGGTTCGGAGTGAGGCCCACAAGGCATTTTGTTGACCTTTGCCCACCTGCAGGGTTGCCAGGTTCCGCAGCTTTTCATCCGCGTAGTTTTCTCCTCCGGTACGACTGAAATGATATGTATATGAAGTGAGGGTGAGTGAGGTGCGTGCTGATTGCTCACAACATTGACTGCGAGAGCCGTGCGCTCCCTCTGTGCCCAAAGTATCAATATTTATTTTGTTTTCAACCATTTGATGATGGTTTTATTAATATATAAATGATTAAGCATTTTCTATAACTCATAATGAAATATTCAGCGTGTATTAAACATATTTTATCTTATTCATGGTGAGTGAACAAGTCCAATTTCAATCTTGCGACCCACTGAGGTAAAGGAGGGCCATTCATGCGGACCACTCACTCGCCCAGGCCGCCCGTCACTAATCCAGACTGTTCTTAAAGTGCCGTACTGCTGTATGGTAAATCTCATAAGGCAAATGTGGGGTTGACAAGTAAGTTTGTTTCTGCCACATGCAGTTAGGATCCATGTACAGTGCATAGTTATTATGTCATCATTCCAACAGATGTGTGGACCCCTTTCCCCCTACACATGCCTTATCATCATTGCTTTTTGGAGTGGCTGCATCCCTCCTGAATATTCCTCGACTCCTTATCTCCCTATGGAATTTATTCCAGAGAGATTCACTCTCTTTTCACACTCCCTTTTGGCCGCTCAGACCTGCTGGCATTTCGCCAGTAAATTCCACAAACACATCAGCCCCCGACCAAGTACCTGTGCCTGAAGATGGACTGCTCCTAATGGACACTTATTATTGCTACAACCTACATAATACTTGTTTCTGCCGCTTGGTTTAACCATTCTTACAATGCTCTCCTGCATAAATCACTGGGCTGAATTTTACATGTCCCTGGGGCGGGTTGGGGGGTGGGGGGATGCAGTTGGTAGTGAAATGAATAATTAAGGGTAAATTCCGTTTGCATTCAAGCTTATTGACCATGATAATCATAGAATCATAGAGTCCCTCCAGTGCAGAAGGAGGGCAGCCCATGCAATACCTTGCCTATGCAATACCTTGCCTATGCAATACCTTGCCTACGCAATACCCTGCCTATGCAATACCCTGCCCATGAAATGAAACACCTCTTTCCCTTTCTTCCAAGCCCTTTTCCCTCAGTTTTGTTTTCACTTCATACCTCTGATCTCCAGGCACTGGTGCTGTGGTGGTGTGGGGTGGGGCTGGTGAGGGGAGGAGATGGGGAGTGGGAGGAAACCTCCTTGTGAAACTGCTCCTGGGCCTGGCCAAACTCGCCATCAACAGGTCCACACAAAGGGTGACCAAGGGGGTGGTCCAAACCAACTATCTGCCCCTCTCTCACAGTCACGTTTCTGCCCAGGTGTCCCAAGAAAGGGAACATGGGGTGACTGTTGGCACTGTCAAGCCCTCTCATGCCTGCTGAGCACTGTGGGGACTGGGGTGCCTTTATAGACCCTTTTAATCACATTTTGGTTAATGTTCTTACTTTCATTTGATTTATTATCGTCGCATGTACTGAAAAGTATTGTTTCTTGTTTCTTGCCCGCTATACAGCCAAAACGTACTGTTCATTGCGTGTGTAGGGGAGAAGGAAAGGAGAGGGTGTAGAATAAAGTGTTGCAGTTACAGGTAGGGCGTAAAGAAAGATCAGTTTAATACATGGAATGTCCATTCAAAAGCTGCAGGGAAGAAACTGTTCTTGAATCAGTTGGCACATATTCTCAGACTGTTGTATCTTTTTCCTGATGGAAGAAGGTGGAAGAGATGTCCGGGGTGCGTGAGGTCCTTAATTGTGCTAGCTGCTTTTCTGAGGCAGTGGGAAGTGTGCACAGTGTCAATGGGTGGGAGGTTGGGCTACATTCACAACCCTTTGTAGGTTCCTGTGGTCTTGCTCAGAGCAGGAACCATACACGCTGAGATACATGTAATGCATCTGTAAAAGTTGGTCAACGTTGTGGTGGACATGCCAAATTTCCTTAACTTCCTGAGAAAGTAGAGACTTTCTGAACAGTAGCATCAGCATGGAGGGACCGGGATAGGTTGTTGGTGATCTGAGCACCTCAAAACTTGAAGCTCTCAACCATTTCCACTTCATCACCATTGATGTAAACAGGTGTATGTCTTTCACTATGCTTCCTGAAGTCGATAACTATCTCTTTTGTTGTACTGACATTGAGGGAGAGATTATTGTTGCTGCACCGATTCACCACGTTCTCTATCTCATTCCGGTACTCTGTCTTCTCATTGTTTGAGATCTGACCCATTGTGGTGGCATCATCAGCAAACTTGAAAATCGAATTGGAGGGGAATTTGGCCACAGTCATAGGTGGATAAGGAGTATAAATAGGGGGTTGAGAACACAGCCTTGTGAGGTACCGGTGTTGAGGATGATTGCAAAGGAGGTGCTGTTGCCTAGCTTTACTGATTATGGTCTGTGGGTTAGTCAGTCTAGGATTCAGTCGCAAATCTACACTCTAAGCCACAGAGTTTGGAGATGAGTTTTGTTTGGATGACGGTGTTGAAGGCTGAGCTGTAGTCAATAAATAGGAGTCTGACATAGGTGTCTTTGTTATCTAGGTGTTCCAGGGTTGGGTTCAGGGCCAGGGAGATGGTATCTGCTGAGGACCTGTTGTGGTGCTAGGCGAACTGTAGTGGACCTGGGCAATCTGGGAGCCTGGAATTGATCCGTGCCATGACTAACCTTTCGAAGAACTTCAAAATGATGGATGTCAGAGCCATAGGTCGATCATCATTAAGACACGTTGCCTAGAATTTCTTCGATGCCATGATGATGGTCGTCTTCTTGAAGCAGGTTGGGACCTCAGATCGGAGGAAGGAGAGGTTAAAAATGTCTGCGAGTACCCCCGCTAGCTGCTTTCCTTTCAGGCAGTATCCTTTAAGAGGTCATCCCTCTAATTTGTCCCATGGTTTATTTGGTTTAGTTGAATTGGTTATTCAATTTACCCAAAATAGGATTAAAATGTTTGGCCTGAGTAGCTGGGTGGGTGTGGGAAGGCTGATATTTTCATTCAGAAGTTTGAAGGGTGGGATAGAAGGAGGGATTCACTTTTCAGAGGAAGCCCTTTGGTGATTTTGGGGCTGCTCTTCTTAGATCGAATGCCTCCTTCCCTCCTACTCTTCAACCCAAACCCTGCACCCCCTGCCCCACTTCATTCACCTGGCCACCTGGCCCTCTCCTGAACTTATCCAAGCCTTCCCAGGCTTATCTGCTCCGCCAATCCCTGGGCCTTGTTCTTCTTCTCCTGCAGTACTGGTAGTGGCCACTGATGCCTCCTGGTGCTTCTGGGACTGTGGAGCTGCTGGTCAACTGGATTGGCTGGCTGGCAGAGTGTGGGTCTGTCTCCCCACTGAGAGGCAGAAGTTCTACAGCCCATATTGGCCAGCTTGCCATCTGCCCCCCGCCATATTGTTCAGGTCACTGTCTTATCTTACACACACAGAACAGCCGTACCAGTGGAGGACCACCAGCAGAGTATGAATCACAAGATTGAAAAGGTTAGAAACTGGATAGGTGGAAGAAAGAAGTCAATTCTTTTCCAGGTAAATATTTGAGTTTCACCATTTGGATGACAGCAATATCCAACCTCAAGATATTAAAACTCTTCCATCCGTCTCCTACCTACAAAAGACTGCATAATGATGTTGCATTTAACAGCATATAGAGACAAGAAATGGAGGGTTATGCTGATTGTTAGATGAAGAAGGATAGGAAGAGACTCAGATGGCCCTAGCTCTTGCTCAGTTTGTAGCACTCCCACCTTGAACTCAGAAGGCTATGAGTTTGAGTCCCACTCCAGGAGCGGTTACATAAAACCCATGCTGACACTCCCGTGTTGGAGGGATTATCTCCTGGACAAGATGTTAAACCAATTAAGGCCCTCTTGGGTGAATATACAAGATCCCATGGCTCCATTTTGAAGAAGATCAGGGGAGTTATCCCTAGTGTCCTGGCAAATATTGATCCCTTAATTAACATCACAAAAGCAGATTATCTGATCATTATCACATTGCTGTTTCTGGGAGCGTGTTGTGTGCAAAATGGCTGCAGTGTTTCCTACATGAGTACATTTTAAAAAGTATTCCGTAGGTTGCTTTGGGGTATCCTGTGGCCATGAAAGGCACTATATAAATGCAAGTCTTTCTTCTTGTTATCAATTAGTGGGACGTGGCTGGCCAGCCCTGGTTGCCTGACGGCAGTTGAGAGTCAACCACATTGCTGTGCCTCTGGAATCATACGTAGGCCAGCAGATTTCCTTCCCTAAAGGATGTTAGTGAACCAGATGGGTTTTTCTGACAATGGTTTCATGGTCATCGGTAGATTCTTAATTCCATATATTTTTTATTGAATTCAAATTCCACCATCTGCCATGATGGGATTCAAATACGGCTCCCCAGAACATTAGCTGAGTTTCCGGACTAATAGTTAAGCACTAGGCCATGATTGCCCTTCTTTCCTATAGAAATACTAGCAAGTACTGATTGGGCTGAATGGCCTGTGAGCATATGGTTCTATGTAATTACCCATGTTGAAATTCATCCGCTGCAATTTTGTCCATTCACTTAAGCTACCAATGTAATTTTATGTTCCTATCTGCTCTACCTACCATGCTATCAATCCTGGTGCCAAGCTTGGATATATTGCTTCTCCATTTTGTTATCTAAGTCATTAATAAATATAATGAATAGTTGAGGCTCCCAGCATGGTCCTTTGTGGGACACCGCATGTCACTTCATTCCAATTCAAGTTCTTACCCATTATTCCTAGTCACTGTCCTCCACTCCCTAATCAATCTCCTAACCAGGCCAACAATTTGTCCTCAAATGCACGAGCTTTAATTTTAACTGACAGGCTGTCATGTGGAACTTTGTGTCTTTCAAGAGTCCAGATGAACTACATCGGCGTTGGTCAATAGGATTTCGATGCCCCCGAACTTGTGCCAGTCAGGTCACCATTTTCACCACATGATACAAAATATCATGGGGTGAATCTTGTAACAATCTCCCAGAGGTGAACGGGGATTGAGTCACAGCACTGAAGGTGATCAATAATACTGTGACAACAACTCTGTCAAGGAATATTATATTTAGCATCAAATAATCAGTCCCACAGCATTTAGTTGTGTAGAAACTGAAATGTATTTCAACAGACTTTAATTTTCTTCAGTGAGTAACTCTTTACCACATACCTTTATGGAGTGAGGTTGCAGTTTTTTAATGTTAAGGATATGGTTGACTTTCTGAAACAGAGAGCAGATAGGGACAGGCATTAAATGCTCACATCCCATAAAAGTGAACTTTAGAAAAGATTGCAGGGTTGGGGTTATTTCTATTTTTTCTATTCATTTCTGGGACATGGGCATCCCTGGCTGGCCAGCACTTATTTTCCATCCCTAGTTGCCCTTGAGATGGTGGTAGTGAGCTGCCTTCTTGAATCGCTGCAATCCATGTGCTGTAGGTTGAATCACAATGCCATTAGGGAAGGAATTCCAAGATTTTGACCCAGCGACTGCGAAGGAATGGAGATAAAGTTCCAAATCAGGGTGGTGAATGGCTTGGAGGAGAACTTGCAAGTGATGGTGTTCCCATTTATCTGCTGCCCATGTCCTTCTAGATGGAAGTGGTCGTGGGTTTGGAAGGTGCTGTCTAAGGATCTTTGGTGAATCAAATCAGCCATGATCTTATTAAATGATGGTGCAAGCTTAAGGGGCTGAATGGCCCCTTGTTCATATGCATGTATTTCCTGCAGGATGTTCTAATTACTTTTGACACGGCCATGGATTGTGGTGGACAGACTCTGGAACTATGTCCCATACGAATAAGCTCTTGCATGGTGCTAATGGAGGAGGCAGTAGCATTGTGGTATTGTTGCTAGATGAATAATTCTGGAACCCAAGGTAATGCTCTGGGGGTCTGGGTTCAAATCCCACCACAGCAGATGGTGAAATTTGAATTCAATAAAAAACAAATCTGGAATTAAGGATCTACAGATGACCATGAAACCATTGTTGATTGTCAGAAAAATCATCTTGTTCAGTAATGTCCTTTAGGGAAGGAAATCTGCCATCCTCACTTGGTCTGGCCTACGTTTGACTCCAGAGCCACAGAAGTGTGATTGACTTGTTAACGCCTCAGGAATGGGCAATAAATGCTGGCCCAGCCAGCGACGCCCGTATCTCAAGAAGGAACAAAAGAAAAGATCATCTGATTGAAATCTCTCATCTGATGAAGAGCATTGATTTGTCACATGTTTGTAGATGATAGTCACACACTGCAAGTGGCAAGCATATTGGATTACTCTGAACTCCACCCATTGATAGATTATTGTGTCAATTTTCCTTTTGTAATAGGATGACATGAAGGCACAGTGGTTAGCAGTGCAGGGAGCCGGGTTCAATTCTGGCCTCAGATCACTGTCTGTACAGAGTTTGCATATTCTCCCTGTGTCTGTGTGGGTTTCCTCCGGGTGCTCCATGTTTCCTCCCGGATGTGCGGGTTAGGTTGATTGGCCATGCTAAATTGATCTGAGAGTCAGGGGAATTAGTAGGGTAAATGTGTGGGGTTACGGGAATCAGGCCTGCATGGGATTGTGGTTGGTGCAGACTTGATAGGTCGAACAGCCTCCTGCTACACTGTAGGGATTCTACAATTAAAATTCTGCTGATTTTTAAGTGACTGCATTTATATATCAGGGGTCACAATCCCATAATTAGCCAGTGTTTATAGGTGCACTGCACAGTACGAATACCGTAATCAACGCTGATACACTGGGTGGAATATTTCCAAAATTTATCAGAGTGTCAGGTTCAGACAGAAAAACGGCATGTTTCTCTTGGGATGTACAACCAAGTTTTCACTCCAGATTTTCTGGTGCTGAGTGTTTTAGGGGTGGGCGGGTGGTTTGTGCACCACTCTGGCAGGGTGGGACCAGATAGAGCCGGCAGGGTTAGCTCCACAGAGATTGGGGTGCCATCTTTTAAAGGATGTCTGCAGGTCATTGGGCCTGAAGGGGAGGGTGCCTCAATCGGGAGGGGGGGGGGGGCTTCTGCTGGAGGGCACCTCACCCTCTCATCTGAGATTCAACTTGACTTTCAGGCTTCACTCACAATGCTTCGATTTGCCCAACGGCCTAAGAATTGAGGCTGGGTGGGAAATGGCTCCTAAGTGAGGCCAGGACAAACCCCTCATCTGAGGCATTGTCTGCCCCAGTGTAAAATATGATGAGGTTGGGGCGGGAAGGAACCCTGAGGGAATCCTGTCCCCACAATCTCACACTCTTCCTCCCTGGCCCACCTCCCCCGGGGTGAGGGGAGAGGGAGCATAAAATTCAGGCCAAGGTACTCTCTGCATCTGACATTCTGGATATGCATAATTCCGCAATAAATGTTCATTCAGCATTGCATTATGTTTCTGTTTGCACTTGCTGAACATTCGCTGAACGTTGACACGACAGACGCCTTTCAGTATTCGAAGGACTGAAGGTCACGCTCTGTTTTCTTATTAAATATATTCATTAAAAGCTGACGTGGTAATAGATTTAAACCATCAGGAAACGTTCACGTGAATGACATTGGAAATCCTCGCTATTACATTGTCAAGGATTTAAGCTTTGAAGCTCGGAATCTTCTCCAGAGCAAATTCTATGCAGCCACATAATATCTGATGCTACACCCCGTGTTTAGGCAGATTTGAGGTTTTAAGGGAATCAAGCTGTGGAAATGATGAGCACTTGCAGCACAAAGCAGTGAGAGAGAGAGAAAATCAAGCTGGCTCCTGGGTGTACTGACTGCACTCCAGGTTTTGATGTCTGCAGGGAGTGGGTGAACCATTTGGGCCTTTGGCCCTGCTCTTTCCAAGGCTGACAATTCCAATGAGAACGTGACAGGCCCTTAAGGAACGACACATGATATGCTGTAGTTATACTGGGAGCTGCTCCCCCTACCATCCCCCTGTTTCTCTGCCTCACGGCAAGCCAGTTAATTGTTATCAGCACTTTGCAAGCTGTGTCACCCTACAGGAATGTAATTACATAGAGAGCAGGGAGAACACTGGAAGCTTAATAACAGAGGGCTTTCTAGTTTGTTCAACTGATCTCAGAGCTACGTCGCTCATCTCGTTTAAGTAAATGTGTTGTGACTAAGTCTGTATATATGCCTAAAAAACATAGACAGAATAATGGGCATATCTTTAACATTTCAATAAGTAGCTGATGACTGTAGCACTCAACATGTCCTTTATGTCAGAAAAAAGTGACTGCATTAAGCTCCCTCTTCCTGAAGGCTCCTCTAAGATCCCCCGCCTATAGTTTTTGATGTTTTCATAGAATCATCGAACCCCCACAGTGCAGAAGTAGGCCATTCAGCCCATCGAGCCAGCAGCCACAACTATCCCACCCAGGCCCCATCCCCACAACCCCATACATTTACCCTGATAATCCCCCCGACACAATGGGGCAATTTAACATGGCCAATCAACCTAACCCGCACATCTTTGGACTGTGGGAGGAAACCAGAGACATGGGGAGAACGTGCAAACTCCACTCAGACAGCCACCCGAGGCTGGAATTGAACCCTGGTCCCTGGCGCTGTGAGGCAGCAGCGCTAACCACTGTGCCACCTTGCTGCCCACTTTCATCGGAACATATACAAAAAGTGAGGTTCTCTTTGACCTCTTCTCCATTGAACACTCTGGGCAGAATATTCCTGTCCAGCCCATCACGGGAATTGTAGTGGGTGGGAGGGCAGGACTCTGTTGGCCTCTGAATGCAGCCAGAAGATTTTGTATCTTAGGGATTTTGAGTCATTTGCGTGAACTAGGGTCTTATTTTGACTTGTTTTCTCACCTTCCCTGCTCTGCCTCCTGGGGTACACTCCCATGTTACTTTGTCCACGCAGTGACTCTTCATCCCAAGATTTTAAATGATAAATGCTACCAAGCTATTTGACTGTTAGAGGCATCACACCTGATCCCATTTCTCCTGTCTTCAATTCATATAGGAGCAGCATCCCTGACTTACGTTTTCCTCCTCATTTTGTTCCATGAATCCTTCGTACGTCACTGGACGAGACGAATGAAGTCGATGCCGATTGAGGATTGAATGTGGAACATTCTGATCGCCGATCCTCAGTTCCATCGGAGGTAGTGCACTTAGTCTTCTGACATGATGATTGCTGACAAATGTTTTTGAAGTTGAACTGGAAGTTCAGCTGACAGTGGTCCTTCAACCTCAGATTTACAAAGGGAGATTTAAAATCAATCTCCATACGTAACTTCTGTGTTTTGGAATTCAGCCAGTGGAATTGCTCAGAGGCCATGCATTCAGCTCAGCAGTGCACTATAAATTACTGCCTCTGCTGGGCTGTGATTCAAGGCACGATGTTAGCCTCCCAGCCAATTAATGGTGTATTGGAAAAGTCAATGGTGCTAACAAAATGATGGAGTCCTTGAAAAAGCAATTGCAGTTCACATCCATCCAATGCTGAATTTACAACAAGCAAAACAAGCACTGTCTGAACATTGGTTTTGAATGTCATTTTACACCAGGCCTGAGAAACTCTTCAGGAATCGTAAAATTTGACTTGTAATGGCAACGTGTTTTAAAATATAATTGTCGTATGGTCTCCTGGATATTTATATACACATACCCGTGTGTGCACACATACACGCACACACACACAAACACAAACACACACAAACACTCGCAGCCAACACACACATGCAGACATATGCACGCACGCACACATGCAGACACACACACATGCACATACGAATATGCAGATACACACATTACGCATATGCACACATGCGTACACATGCACACACCACACAGACACATGCAGATGACACACAGACAGACACGCACACACATGCAGAAACACACAGATGCATGCACATTCACATATATAGATATACATATGCATGCACACATACACACACATACACACAGACTCATACACGCACACAGGCACAGACAGACAGACAGACAGACACACACATGCACACACACATCATACAAACACATGCAGACAACACACACATGCAGACACACACATGCATGCACACACTCAAACACATGTGTGTACACACATACACACAGACACACACACATACACGCCCAGACACACACACACATGCAGATACACACAGATATAAGCACACGTAAAAATACAATAATATTTTTACATAAATATATATAATATAAACACATTTATATATATTTATATGCCTATGAATATTATATAATAACAAATTATTATCTATAATGAGTTCACCTGCACTCTGTTTACAGATGGAATCGGATTCCAAAGACATCTTCTTTCTATGTGTCAGCCTTGGCTCAGGTAAAAATCCACCTGGTTTACCAGTGTCCTTAAGGGATGGAAATCTGCCACCCTTACCTGTTCTGCCCTGCGTGTAACACCAGAGCAACAGCAATGTGGTTGATTCTTAACTGCCCTTTGAAATGGCTGAGTGAGGCACTCATTTCAAGGGCAATTAGGGATGGGTAACAAATGCTGGCCTTGCCCACATCCCACACCTCATGGGTTGAAAGTCCACTCCAGAGAATTAACAAGAATGATACTTCACAGGTGGCCTGTCTCAAATGCAAAGTTAAGTTGAGGCCCAACCTAACTTCTTAGGTGAATCTGAAAGATCCCTTGGTATGATTAGAAGAAAGGTCTGGTTAACATTCATCCCTGAATAAGCACCACCTTCATTGTCACAGTGAACTACACTTCCAAGGTACTTTATTGGCCCTGAAGTGTACTGGAATGCCTTGACATGTGCAAGGGGCGATACAAATATTAATTATTTCTTTGGTAGACATTCAGGTGGCTGCACTTCTCATCACCATCTACAAGATGCAGTGCAGCAACTCACCAAGGCTCCTTCAACAGCAAACCCCTGATCCCGACCACCTAGAAATACAAGGGCAACAGATGCACCAACTCCAAGTTTCCCTCCAAGCCACACACCATCCTGACTTGGAACCATATCACCACTCCCACACTGTTGCTGGGTTAAACTCCCTTCTTAACAGCACAGTTGGTGAACCTACAACACACGGACCACAAAAGTTCACCCACTGAAGGGCAATTAGGGGTGGGCAGTAAATGTTGGTGGCACCCACCTCCTCCGAAAGAATAAAAAAAGCCCTATGCCATTGACATTCATCAGAACATCCAGCTACACCAAGTAAATAGCACGAACCAGTTGTTCTTTACAGATGTGTCAATTACTCGGGTACCACTTACAAGATATGAAGTGTGCTGAATATTTTGGGCAGTCCGATACGTACTTATCCTGTCTTCTGCTGAATTCACACAAAGTCAGATCTTCAGTCACTTACTAGGAGTGCAGTGTAAATGAAGTGAGAGATTCTGGACGTAACTGTGAACGATAAGGAAAGGCAGTCTGTGGGTTTAAAATATTCTCGTTACTTCTCTTTTCTCGTACACCGTAGCTAGCGGGCAAATTGTGTTGACACCCACATACCTGCTATATGTGGTGGGGACTGCATGTGCCCAGGCCAATGGAGCAATCGAACCCATAAGAGAGTGACTGCCGTTTGTGCTTTGATTTAATTTGTATCCTCTCTTAGCTGCTACCATTACGATGAAATTGAAAAAAAAGTAGCTGCCCCACCCCACACACTCAGAACAAAACATGCATCATTATCTGGCCAACTTTCCTTTCACTTGTCACATATTCAACTCAATAGATTTAAATTTCCTGTTCTCCTGGGAATGTCCTTAGTGGTCACTGCAGCCCACTGAATCAGGGACAAAATGAATTTAGTTTGTATTCTTCCCCAATGTCACCATTCCACAATTCAAAGACAAAAGGCCTGTGTTACTACTGATCCAGAAAATTACAGCACAGGAACAGGCCCTTTGGCCCTCCAAGCCTGTACCGACCATGCTGCCCAACTGAACTAAAACCCTCCACTCTTCCAGGAACCATATCCCTCTATTCCCATCCTATTCATGTATTTGTCAAGACACCCCTTAAAAGTTACTATCGTATCCGCTTCCACTACCTACACAGGCAGCGAGTTCCAGGCACCCACCACCCTCTGTGTGAAAAACATGCTTCATATATCTCCTTTAAACTTTGCCCCGCACAACTTAAGCCTATGCCCCTAGTAATTGATTCTTCCACCCAGGGAAAAAGCTTCTGACTATCCACGCTGTCCACGCCCCTCATAATCTTGTAGACATGTGGCTGGATTTTATCAGCTCTCTCTAGACAGGCTGGGTGGCAGGAGACCTTGTAAGATGGCAGTGCAAGGTGTCTGGAGAGGAGCTCGACATTATCCTGCTGCCATGAGACCTTCTTGACAGAGGGAATGAAAATGGCATTGCCCATTGCCTGGAGGCATGCAGTCAAGTCTGTAGAATCCATAGAATCCCGACAATGAAGGAGGACTTTTGGCCCATTGAGTTTGCACCGACTGTCTGACAGAGCATCTTACCCAGACCCTATCCCCATAACCCCTCACATTTAGCCTAATAACCTCCCTAACCTACATATCTTAGGACACTAAGGGGCAATTTAGCATGGCCAATGCACCTAACCCACACATCCTTAGATTGTGGGAGGAAACCAGCATACCTGGAGGAAACCCATGCAGACACAGGGAGAATGTGTAAACTCCACACATTCACCCTAGTCCAGAATCAAACCTGGGTCCCTGGCGCTGTGATGCAGCAGTGCTGACCACTCTGCCACCATGCCACGCCTCGTTGTTGGTCAATCAACAGCTTCTTTCAGCCCCCACCTGCAATCAAATGGCTGGCAGCTCTCTGGTCTCAGTAGTGCCATCTGGAGCAGTGGCCACAACTGGGACTACAACAGATTCCAATGCTGAGCAGCTGCTACTTGAATGGAATGTAAATGGAAAGGAGAGGGTGGGGGTGGGAATGGGGGTGGGGGGGGGTGGGGTTATCACCAGGGCCAGGGTAGAAGGCTCTGCTGAAGGGCTTGGGCTGAGTAGGGTGTTGGTGTAGACAGGCTAAGTGGAGGGGTATTTTGATTTAGTTTATTACTATATTGGTATATAATGAAAAGTATTGTTCTTGCGCACTAGACGAAGCATACCTTACATTAAGAAGGAAAACAGAGGGTGCAGAATGTAGTGTGACAGTCATAGCTAGGATGTAGAGAAAGATTAACTTAATGCAAGGTAAGTCCATTCAAAAGTCTGATGGCAGCAGGGAAGAAGGTGTTCTTGAGTCGGTTGGTGCGTGACCTAGAAGCATAAGAAAGAAAAAATAGGAGCAGGAGTAGGCCATTTAGCCCCTCGAGCCTGTCCCGCCATTCAGTAAGATCATGGCTGATCTGTCGTGTCTCAGTTCCACTTTCCCGCCCTCTCCCCATAACCCTTAATCCCCTTGCCTATCAAAAACCTATCAATCCGTGTCTTAAATATATTTAGCGAGGCAGCCTCCACCACTTCAACGGGCAGAGAATTCCAGAGATTCACCACCCTTTGAGTGAAGAAGTTCCTCCTCAACTCCCTTCTAAACCGCCCCCCCTTTATCTTGAGGCTGTGCCCTCTAGTCCTACTGTCCTTTCTGAGCGGGAAGAGCCTCTCCACCTCAATCCTATCCATCCCATTCATCATCTTATATGTCTCAATGAGATCTCCCCTCATTCTTCTAAACTCTAACGAGTACAAGCCTAGTTTATTCAGCCTCTCCTCATAGCTCAACCCCCTCAACTCCGGTATCAGCCTAGTAAACCTCCTCTGCACTCCCTCCAAGGCCAAAATATCCTTGCGTAAGTGCGGCGACCAAAACTGCACACAGTACTCCAGCTGCGGCCTCACCAGTGCCCTATACAGCTGCAGCAAGACCTCCCTACTTTTATATTCAATCCCCCTCGCTATGAAGGCCAGCATCCCATTAGCCTTCCTGACCACCTGCTGCACCTGCAGGCTGGGTTTTTGCGACTCATGCACAAGGACCCCGAGGTCCCTCTGCACTGTCGCCTGCTGCAGTTTTTCGCCATGTAAGTAATAGTCCTTCCTACCATTATTCCTACCAAAGTGGACAACTTCACATTTGCCAACATTAAATTCCATTTGCCAGTTCCTGGCCCATTCGCCCAGCCTATCTAGATCCTTCTGCAGACTCGCCACACCCTCCGCACAATTTGCCGTTCCACCAATCTTGGTGTCATCAGCAAATTTCGACACCATACACTCGGTTCCCTCCTCCAGATCATCTATATAAATGGTAAATAGCTGAGGCCCCAGCACCGACCCCCGGGGCACTCCACTAGTCACCAACCGCCAATCCGAATAGCACCCGTTGACCCCACTCTCTGCCTCCTATTTGACAGCCAATCCTCTATCCACGCTAACACCCTACCCCCAACTCCATGCCCCCTGACCTTCTGTAATAACCTCTTGTGAGGCACCTTATCAAACGCCTTCTGAAAATCAAGAAACATCACATCCACCGGCTCTCCTCTATCCACCGCCCTGGACACATCCTCATAGAACTCCAATAAATTCGTCAGACACGACTTCCCCTTAACGAAACCGTGCTGCGTCTGCTCTATCAAACAATTCTCCTCAAGATGCCTCGCTATTTTCTCCTTGATCACGGATTCTAACATTTTACCTACAACAGACGTTAAACTAACCGGCCTATAATTCCCTGCCTTTTGCCTGCCACCCTTCTTAAACAACGGCATAACATTAGCCGTTTTCCAATCTTCCGGCACTTCCCCAGAATCTAGCGACGTTTGGCCAGACTTTTGTATCTTTTTCCTGACGGAAGAAGGAGAAAGAGAGTATGTGCTGTGTGCATGGGGTCCTTGATTATGCTGGCTGCTTTGCTAAGGCAGCGGGAAGTGTGGACAGAGTCAATGAATGAGAGGCTGGTTTGAGTAATGGATTGGGCTTTATTCTTTTTTTTATTCATTTGTGGGACATGGGCGTCAATGGCTAGCCATCAGTTATTGCCCATCCCTAGTTGCCTGAGGGCAGTTGAGAGTCAACCACATTGCTGTGGCTCTGGAGTAACATGTAGGCCAGACCAGGTAAGGACAGCAAATTTCCTTCCCTAAAGGACATTAATGAACCAGATGGGGTTTTCTAACAATTGACAATGGTTTCATGGTCATCAGTAGACTCTAATTTCAGACTTTTTAAAAACTGAATTCAAATTCCACCATCTGCCGACACGGGATTTGAACCTGTGTCCCCTGAACATTAGCTGAGTTTTTGGATTAATAATCTAATGAGAATACCACGAGGCCATGGCCTCCCCAGGTTCACAACCCTTTTGTAGTTTTTTGCAGCCTAGGACAGAGCAGGAGCCCTACATAGCTGTGATACAACCAGCAAGAGTACATCTGTAAAAGTTGGTGAGAGTCGTAGCTGACATGCCAAATTTTCTTCGTCTTCTGAGAAAGTAGAGTCATTGGTGGGCTTTCTTAACTATAGTGTCTGCATGGGAGGGACCAGGACAGGCTGTTGGTGATCTGGACACCTAAAAACCTGAAGCTCTCGACCCTTTCTTCTTCATCCCCTTTGATGTAGACAGGAGTATGTTCTAGTTTACGCATCCTGAAGTCGATGACTATCTCCTTCATTTTGTTGACATTGAGGGAGAGGTTATTGTCACTGCACCAGTTCACCAGATTCTCTATCTCTTTCCTGTACTCTGTCCCGAAATTGTTTGAGATCAGACCCACTATGGTGGTGTCGTCAGCAAACGTGAAAATTGAGTTGGAGGGGAATTTGGCCGCACAGTCATAGGTGTATAAGGAGTACAGTAGGGGGATGAGAACACGGCCTTGTGGGGCACCAGTGTTGAGGGTGATTGTGGAGGCGGTGTTGTTGCCTATCCTT